>NC_090937.1:1196439597-1197643617 GCF_040938575.1 Ambystoma mexicanum
TCCTTGGAATGGGGAGGGCGCTGGAAATCCGGTGGGCTGTAGCGGCTGGTGAACGCTGTCAGTTCAAGGGCGCCGCTTGAGAGTGATGGGGGGAGTTTAGCTTGGATGGTGCACAGGAAAGGGCTCATTGATCCCCACCCACGCCTCCCAGCGCGTGCGTGAATCCAATGAGATAAATTACGAGCAAAGTCCAGTCCGTTTCTCTATCCGACCTTTGCAAAGCATTTTTGTTTGAATTCGCAAAATAAGAATAATTTCAAAAAACAACATATTGCTTGCAACATAAACGCGATTTCTCCACTGCCTGCCCGCCATTAGTCTGGCACTTGCCACCATATTTACATGCAGTGTGTTTTATTCAACGACGCACACACAATCATATTTTGTTCAGTTGAACGGGTGACTGCACGGACTGGGAGAATTGCCTGGTTACGTCCATGAAAAATGCAGCTGCACCAAAGAGTCTGGCCCTACTCAAATAAAGCAACACACTTTTAGATCACCGCGTCCTTTTCGCTTACCCCCCATCAATCAAAATTCCCTTGCGCTCTACTCTACTTTTGATATATGTATCTTGTGTTGGCTTTATTGATCTTTGGAGTACCATCGTGTACGCTCCTGTTTGGGATTTGAGACACATTAACGGGCAGCTCGGGGTTTCTGCGTGCGCTGGGAGACCACCAGTAGCCCCCCTTACACGCCACTATGAAAGCAAGCCTCTGTGGTCGTAAGCACAGAGGCACAAATCACAGCGCTCTACACACATTGCTAGCGTGGCTCTGTCAGCAGCCCTTGGACAGCGAAGTGCAGTTGCCCTGGTAAAAACGAAGACAACTAAAAAAAAGGGCGCTGTATAGTTCTTTTTACCATGCTTCAAAGCACTGGTGATATTATCAGTTTTAATGGTGCGCATGTTCGGATCCACAGGAAAAAATATAATGATTTTTCACTTCGGGGACGTAACATTTGTGTCCTGCAGTGTAAGCACAGATCTCAACAAATAGCAGCTAACCCAGCGAACTATTTGTCCACCAAGTGAACATGAGCTGTGTAGATACAGCTGACTGGTGTTTACACTAATGGCTGTAATGGGAAGGTAGCACATGAAGAGTCACATTCAGGCAGCGTTTTCTAATGGGATTGCACCATTAAAAACAGCTCCCGTGAATCAGGCCCAAAGTCACACAGGACCTTGTAGTTATGCTGTGTGAGGGCAATTGTTTTTGCTCTGTTGAGACAGCCCCTGCATTGAGAGGGATGAGAGAGGCGTTGATTGCAGGGGAGACAGCAGTAAACCAGCAAAAGACCAGCTCTGGAACCCTTGCTGCTGCTGGCCCACCCTACGAAGAGTAATCTATTTAATGGCCAGATCCTTAAGATGGGGTGTAGCTTCGCTAGTTCACATACACCTATAGAGTATTGCTAAATGGGTGACCTCGATCTTAAAATGATATTTTTATTGTAATTGCTTGTTTTTCGTTTAATATATGTTTTTTTTTCCTTTTCACTGTGATGAAGCTATTGTGAACGGTTTTATGTGAAAACCAAAGAGCAATTATTACTTTAAATTAAATATTTATATATTTCAGAGGCTTGTGGAATCTGCTTGGATCACATGCTATGCATAGGCTGACATCTAGTGGAAGCTTCAGAGTATTACAGATTTTTTTCTAAACTCGAAAAGGGACGTAGATAGGGCATGCCAGTAATACTATCCCTAGTGTGACATCTACTGTACCCTGGTGTTTCAACACGCGTTGAGGTCCCTCAGATTGTTTTTTTCCGCCATCATTGGCGGACACTGAAAGTGGAGTTCCTTCTGGCTATTGCCATTTTATTAATAATAATTAGAGCTAGTTACTCTTACTGTCCTTTCTTAGCCGTTCCCCTACAATACGACGGCTTCGCGGACTACATTCGTCGACTTCAGAACTCGCCTAGACAAACTTTTCCAGATGGCCACGGAAGGCCACTCCGGGCCTCGGCCTTCACAGTAGGGAGCGTGGGTGGTGGTTAAATTTCTTAGTTCCCTAAGAGAATGCATATTTCCCCTTCTTCCCACTTTATTCGCCAAGCTGCCTTTACCACACAAAATGGAAAATACATCATTTAAATGGCCACCCCAAATCTTGCAATCTCTTCAAGCCCAAGACCTTAAAGGACCGAAAAACAAAGCGCTGGGCCCACCATGCTATGCAGGCCGAGGCTGCCATGGATGCTGAGGGTGCTCCAGTGATGGCAGCATTGGCATCTTTTGTGACAACGACAGCGAATGGGATCTGTCCAATGCCCGCATGCTAGCCACTGACCCCATCAGGCAGGCCGGCGGCTCTGTTACAGCGATAAAACCCGGCAGCATTACATCGATAAAACCCGGCAGCATTAGCACAGACAAACATACCCACACTGAACACACAACCCACGGCCATAAAACAACTTCAATGCTGACCAGAAGGTAACACACAGCGTCAAGGGGGAAGTCCAGTTCCCTATCCTCTGGGCAATCATGTTCATGTTCACCTCATGACAGGCCCCGACAATCGGAAGAAAAGTCCGGTTCTAATGCCATGTCCAAAACGACCTAATCCACGCACCCGGATGACTGAACATCGAAAAAACGCATCAACGGCCCGTACGGTTGCCGATAACCGACAGTTGAAAGACACTTCAAAGGCCCCTACAAAATCCCCTCAGAGTTAAAAAAATGTCTGAACTCATTAAAAAACATGTCCCGGACACGCTATTTAACGGTCGAACATCGAAACACCACAAGTCCAAAGACCACAAGTCATCTAGGCAATGGTGGATTATGACCCGGGGGAGGGAACTATTTCAGGGGCTATGAGGCAGAGCAGACACCCTGCGCCTGAGCCAGCTCCCACTCCTCCTCCTGCTCCAGCTGATGTTCCACCACCTGCTGTCCCAAGTTCTTCCCAATGGTCCGCAGAGGAAATATATAGAATCATGAGACGCATGTCCTCATTGGCCAACTTCTTTGACAGCCACCCAGAGGTTTTAGAAAATCTCCAAAGCACGCCACCAGCTAGTGAGGCCACACTTACCCAACCCTCCCACCAAAAGGGCTCGTACAGACACCTTGCAAGCATCCACCCCTCAGCAGGACCCAGGGCTTTATGACTCCACTCAAAGCTTCCAGGACACATACACGGACACTGAGGACCAAGGGGACATGGGAGAGGGAGACCAGTTTTATGACAATGACGTTGAAGGCGTCTACATCATGCATTCGCTGGATCATGCAGACCCACCAGTGGCGGACTCACCGGTCACCAACCAAATTCAGTATAATGTTATGCTCCTATAGGCAGCTGAACATTTCCAAATAGAAAAACAGGAAACCCAAATAGACAAAGACTTTGTTGAGAACATCTTGGGAGATAACAAATCTGTTACCCAATCCTTATCCTCCAGTCTGTACAGAGACAAATACAACCCTCTTTGTTAACCCCAAACTTAACACGGCCCGCAAACCAGCATATTGAAAAGGTCTTCTGACCAGATCCCTCAGACCCCCTTTACATCAGCGGTCAGTTAAAGCCAGACTCATTGGTGTCACCACCATGAGAAAAAGAGTCTCGTCAGAGACACCCCACAACAAAAAAAGTAAAAAAGATCTATACATTCGGCAGGAAAGTCACACCTACGGCAGCCTACCAGGTGAGGATTGGCAATAAAACCACCTGGCTGGCCAGTTACAACTGCCACAGATGGGACGAGGTAGCCACATTAATAGCCTCAGCCAAAGAGCCCCTTAAATCCCAACTCAATCTTGTTTGTTTGTTTGTTTGTTTTTTTATTTGTATAGCTATTGACCCAGAGGTATATGGGTGCTTAAGCATCAGGTTACAGGCATAGGTATGAACATTTGTACAATTGTGCAGCATAAGTATAGTTACAAAATCAGTTATGAGAGCAGTTATAGTAGAATTAGTGACATGCATACATACAGTGCTAGTTAATTGTTAAGTAACCAGGTGATGATCTTAGTTCTGAAAGGTTGAAATGTAGGGGTAGATTTGATGTCCAGTGGAATAGTGTTCCATAATTGTGAGGCTAGAACTGGGAAACTGGAGCCACCGGCTCTTTTGAGGGAGTATTTGGGCACTGTCAGTTGTAGTGTATTAGAGGATCTGGTGGTTCTAGTATTCTGTCTTAAGATGAATTTATCGGTTAGATAAGGTGGGGCCAGGTGGTTAAGAGCTTTGTAGGTGAGGCAGATAGTTTTTAGGTCTATTTTTTGTTGGATGGAGAGCCATTTGCATGTGATTCTTGTGGCTGAGATATGTTCTCTTCTGGGAATATTAAGGGCGGCACGGAGTGCGTTGTTTTGTAGGACTTGCAGTTTGTTGACAACCGTTTTATTGGCACCTACATACAGGCTGTTGCAGTAATCCAGTTTGGATTGTATAAGTGCTCTGGCTAGAGTAAGGCAGTTGTTGGGGGATATCAGAGGTCTGCAGGCTCTAATTAGTTTCCCAGTGTAAGCAGTGGCCGAGGCAGTCATATTAATTTGTTTGGCGAGGTTGGTGTTAGTGTCGAGATAGAAACCAAGAGTTTTTACACTTTTGGCAGTGGGAATAGTGTTGCCGTCGATGATGAAGCTAGAGTAGCTCGGGCTGAGATTCCGGATAGTGTTGGGTGAGCCGACAAGGAGCAGTTCAGTCTTGTCATCGTTCAGGCAGAGGCCATGTGTGGCCATCCATGCCTGAACGATGGAGAAGACTTTGCCGATCCTGTTGGCGTCTTGCCGTGTCAGAAGGAAAAGCTGTCGCTAACTGCATTCTAAAAAATTATCTAGATGCAGCTGATAATGCAGGTAGGATATTTGCTGAAGGCACGATCATTAAATGCCACACATGCCTACACCAGTCTGGCTTTAAACTCGAGACACAAGCTACTGTTCTCAACATGCCTATAGAGCCAAATGTCTTGTTCTGCAAGGCAATAGAAAAAACCCTCAAAAGTCACTGGGCCAGCTTACCAATAAACCCTCCGGTCAGAGAAGGAGCTATAATTTTCATCACTTCAGGGGCCAAAATACACAAAGAGGGTTTGGGTACAAACAGGGTCAGAGGTCGTCCTGGGGCTCACCATAGGGCCAGTGCTCACAAGGTTTCCAGAGAGGCCACAAAAGATCTTGCGGCAGGGGCAGATCCTCCTGTTCCATAGGCGGCTCCACACCCACAAAACAATGACCACCCGCTAAATGTTCCCTCCCATGCCACGCTAGTAGGAAGACACATAACACACTTTACCCACGTATGGGAGGTAAACCTCAGACAAGTTGATGCTTTCAACCGTGGTGTGCAGTTATTGTATAGAGCTGCTACAGCGACCTGCCTACCATCCCCCAAGACAGAGTACCACCTCAAAGGAAGAACAACACATCCTACTGGAAGAGGTGGCAGCGCTGCTATTAAAGGACGCCACCAACATCGTCCCGGTGAACCAGATAAACAAGGGTATCCATGCAATGTACTTCCTTGTGCCGAAAAAAGATCTCACAATGCGGCCTGTATTAGATCTGTGTCCTGCAAACACGTATGTCAAGCCACAAAAATTCTGCATGACAAAGCTACAAGAAGTAATCCTACTACTAAAGCGGGGGGACTACATGCAAACTTGGATATGAAAGATGCTTGTTTTCATATTTCCATGTTCCAAGCGCACAGAAAATTCTTGCGTGTCAAGATAGCAAACCAGCACTACCAATTCAAGGTACTACCCTCTCCAAGGGTATTCACCAAGGTACTGGCGGTGGTGGCGGCACACCTACGCAGGGAATCAATCCCAGTGTACCCTTACATGGACGTCTGGCTGATCACAGTTGAAAACCCCCAAATTTGCAAGCAAAATACCTAAAGAACGATCAACCTTCTCTTCGAATTGGGTTTCTCTATCAATGAGAAGAAGTCAAGTCTTGTACGTTTTTAGGCGCTGTCATAAAAACAGAGGAAGGTTGAGTCTTTCCATCAAAGGAAAGAGTACCCAAACCATACTGCTGCAAATACCTCAGCATCTAGCTGGTCGCCAGATAACCGTACACAAAGCAATGCGCTTGTTTGGAATGATGGCATCATGCATTTACCTGGTCCCACACGCACGATTACGCATGTGCCCGATGCAGGAGTGGTTGGTGAAACACTGGTCTCAGGCAAGCAGTCAGTAGGACGATCTAGTGTTTTTTTCACCAACACCAGTACAAGCTCTACGCTGGTGGACGAAGGAGAATCTGTTGAAGGCAAAACCCTTCCCCGACCCGGAGGTGCAAGCAATAGTTACAACAAACACATCCCTCACCGTGGGGGGGGGGGCATCACTTTCATCTCACAGCGCATGGAATGTGGACTCAAATCACAGCACAAAACCACATCAACCTGCTGGAACTTCTAGCATTACTCAAAGCACTTCAAGCCTTCGAGGCACATCTGATAAATCAATCAGTACAAATTCTCACAAACAGCACCACTACAATGTTCAATATAAACACGCAGGAGGGGCACACATTCTCCCAATCTGCCCAGACTAGCACAGAAAATATGGAAATGGGCACTCGATCAGGGAATATTCTTAACTTCCCAACATGTTCCAGGGGAACTCAACACTCTAGCAGACTCTCTAAGCAGAAATCCACTACCAGAAGAGCACGAATGGCAGCTTGACAGAAATGCTGTGGATCACATATTTACACAGTTGGGCTACCCCTCACTAGACTTGTTCGCAACAAGAGAAAACAAACAAGGCACAGACTTCACATCCAGGTTTCACAACCAGCTTCCAAGGGGAATGCCTGTGGATTAGTTGGTCAAGGAAATATGCCTATGCTTTTCCCCCAACTCCACTAATGAGCAGAGTGGTGAGCAAGATTCACAAGGAACACATGACATTAATCCTAGTTGCTCCCATGTGAGCAAGACATCCTTGGTATCCACAAAGTATCCACAAAGTAGCGATGTGCGACCCAATCAAGCTCCCGTGCCCGTTCAACTTGCTCTCTCAGCATGGGGGCACAAGTTTACACCCTCAACCTCACTCTTTAAAATTAACATTTTGGCTCCTGAAGTCATAGAGTTTGGACATCTAAATCGACTTCAAAGGTGTATGTCCTCAAGGAGGCATGTACACTTAACACCAGACACTGTTATTTTGACAAGTGGAGAAGATTTGTAATTTGGTGCCAGTCAAAACAAATAAACCCAATAGAATGTACTCCATCACACATTCTTCATTACATGCTTCACCTATTGGACTCAGGGTTAGTACTTACCTCAATAAATGTTCATCTAGCGGTGCTATTCGCATACACCACCTCTCAGAGTAAGGTCTAATGGTGGAAAATCACTGTCATTTAGGCATTCATGGAGGGAGTAAAGAGACTCCACCTTCCTATTTCAAACCCACCACCAGGCGGGGACCTCAATGTAGTACTTGCAAAACTCATGGGACCCCCCTCTTTGAACCTATGCATAAGTCAAGTCTTAAACACCTCACGTATAAAACAG
Source organism: Ambystoma mexicanum (assembly GCF_040938575.1). Lineage (NCBI taxonomy): Eukaryota > Metazoa > Chordata > Amphibia > Caudata > Ambystomatidae > Ambystoma > Ambystoma mexicanum. Next base: position 1,196,447,121 of record NC_090937.1, read on the forward strand.
ACTTCTTGGTGGCTATCACCTCCATAAGGAGAGTCAGTGAACTGCAAGCTTTGTCAGTGCAAACCCCTTTCTTTGTGATCCACAAAGACAAATTGGTATTAAGAACACACCCTAGGTTTTCACCTAAATTCATTTCCAATTCCATCTCAACCAGGCCATCAAACTACCGGCTTTTATTCTAAACCCAACATGCTCAGCTGAGAAAAAACTCCAAATAATAGATGTAAGGAGGGAGGTCCTCTACTATGTAGACAAGACCAGACCACTAAGGAAAACATACCAACTGTTTGTCTCCATAGCTCCAGGCAGAGAAGGAGACTGCATTTCCAAAAACTCAATCTCCAGATGGATAGTCAGGTGCATACAGCTCTGCTACTCTCTTTCAAGCAAACACTGCCTTTTACACCAAGTGCTAGAGGTACAGGAGATACTTTGGCTTTTATAGCAAATGTCCAGCTGGATGCCATTTGCAAAGTAGCTAAATGGAGCTCAGTGCACATCTTCACCATTTGCAGCTGTACCTTCTCACAACCCATCACGTTCTCCAAACACTTCGTGGTAATCTATGCATAACGTGATCTAAGCAGATTCCACAAGCATCAGAAGGGATACATTACTCATTGTAATTGTATTTCTGATGCTTGTATCTGCTTAGATTCACATGCACCCACCCTTCCTCCCCTTAGAGTAGAAGGTGCATAGATGTTTTCTGGGCTGTATCTGATACATGATCTGCTTTACTACACCTGAACTCAAGCTACAAGTCATGCAACCTCATGTCAGAAACAAAACAATCGGAGGACCTTGATGTGTGAAGTACCATGGGTACAGTAGACATCACATATTACTGGCACACCCTGTCAACGTTCCTTTTTGAGTTTCGAAAACAACAATTGCAATACTCTGCAGCTTTCACTAGATGTTGGCCTATGCATAGCTTGTGAATCTAAGCAGATACAAGCATCAGAAATATGATTACAGTGAATAATGTATCCCATATATATATATATATATATATATATATATATATATATATATATATATATATATATATATATATATATATATATATCTGTGTGTGTGTGTGGGTGTGTTCTAATGAACATGTGAGGACATGTGGAAAGGGTGTTCCATTAGAATGTGGCAATGTTTTAGCCATTCTCCACTCATTCTAATGGAACACCCTATCCACATGTCATCACATATTCATTAGAAACTGCACTCACTTGTAGTACTTCATCCAGAGACTGAATACAAAAGAACAGGAGAAATAGGGCCAAATATGCAAATTCAAAATGTTCAGATCAGTTCACACCACTGTATGTCACATGTTCTTGTGGCTGTGTGATAAGCACATATGACACTATGTTCTCAGATTTAGTCCAAAAATGCTGGTGAGCTCTAACTGGGATCCAAAATATGCCCAGGCGTCAAAAGCAACAGAAACTGGGTGACTTATGCAAATGGTAATACAAGACATTTTTCCTAAAACTTTTTGAGTGCTGTCTGGGCGCAATTTTAGGCAACAGGTATGGCAATTGGTGCCTATTAAGCTCAATGGGTACACACGGTTGATCAAAACCTACTTGCAATTAAACTGCTCAACATTTCCCGCAAACCCAGCCCACACTGGCTTGTTGATCTGCCCACTAGCATTGCCCTAGTCCCATACAGGCCAATCCAGCCATTGAATATAGACAGTATAACTCTTGCCAGTTTGCCAATGTGCCATTTGCAATACACAGGGCACTGATTATTATATTTGTCTTTTGTGTGACAGCTCTTCATTATTGTTGGAAACAAGAAAGCAAACAGTTTTTGGGCAGCAAATCTACAGCCAGACAAATCACTTAATATGGACGCCACTCAAGAGCAAAGACATCGTTTCATCACGCAAAAGTATAAGGAGGGAAGATTTCGGAAACTTTTGCCCACTTTCACTAACCAAAAACAACTTAATCAGGTATTGTAACCCTCAGCTATTCAAAAGAAAACTATGTCCACAGTGTTTCGTGCCATGTTACTGCGGTTTACTTACCACAGGTTATCAGTACGTTGCATTCATTTCACATTCAGCGAGCCGCAGGGGAGGGTCTCTAGATTTAAGAGGGAGGTGAGGGTTAGGGAACTCAAAAGTGTGGCATCAACGGGCAAGGGTTGGACACGAAACAGGATGGGGTGGAGCCAAGGTTTACAATGGCTGTGGCAGAATCACAAGAGGTGAGATGGCCCCGAAATGTGGATACAATTTAGCCAAAGTTAACATCATTGTTAAAGGGATAGTCCAGTAAAAATGTTTATTTTAAAAATAGATAGGCAACATTAAAAAAATAATACTAGCACTTTTTTTTTTAAAACTTCCTATGTAAAATTTTGAGCTATTCAAGCTCAAAATTCTCAAAAGGAAGCACATGGGCGCATCCATTTTGTGAAATGGATGCCCGCCTGTGCTGGCTTTTGCTTTTGCGGCACTAATGAAGGAAAAGCCAGCCAGCTGTAGTAAACAAAAGCTACCGCTGGGTGGCTTTTCCTTCATTGGTGCTGTGAGCAGTCGGTCGGGGACAGGAGACCAGAGGACGAAAGCTGCAGCTGAATCTCGGTAAGTGCTATTTATTTTTAAAAAAAATAAGCACTAGCTGCGTTTTTTTTTCTAAATTTTCCGGGCTGGAGGAGCCCGGAAAACTTAGAAATAAAACCGCAGCTTTAAAAACGTTGTATTTATGTTTGTGGTCGCTTTTGAAGCGACCGCAAACATAAATACAACGTTGTGTTTGAAAACGGCGGGGTTTTTCTTTCCAAGTTTCTCAGGCTCCTCCGGCTCGTGCGTGTTGTGTTTCTGCCTGCTATGGCTATCACTTTGGATCTCCGGTGCTCCCCCAGGGGAATCGTAAATTTGCATTAGGACATTTGCATAAATAAGTAGGAAGAATGTTGTTTTTTTATGCCCCTCTGCAATATCCATAAATAATGTTTAACCCTTAAGGGCCGCAGAAGTTTTGATACAATTACATTCCCAAAGACACTGTTTTACTAGGGTAGGAGTGTCAACTAGATGATGCTGATCACAAGTTAACTACTCTTGCAACTTAAAGCACCTAATAGCCCAGTTTGTAAAATGTTGACAATTATTCTCATGCAATAAGCTTTGTGAATTGCAAAAAAGTGTATCCAGCAGAGGAAATATTATTTTTCTGAGCAAAGAAAGTGCATTTGACCCCAATCTGGACTGTAACGACACAAGACCTAACTCAAAACATAATACAGTCAGTGGAATGCAATTAGGTAGGTGCAAAACTTTATGCCATAAATCTGCATCCACATAATCAATAAATTCCCATTCCAATGAGAAAAATAACATTTTGAGGTCACAGATCATTTTAGGCACAGTTCATTTTGATCACAGGAGCCAATGAAAACCTCCCATATGTAGCCATGATCTCTTTCCTTTTTAGGAATATAATTATTGGCTTTGGACCGAAGAATAGAGATGATCAACCCATTGTTCATTCAAGTATAGATCATTGTACCTAATGGTCAAGGGCCACTTTATCTATAAACCAGGTAAATCTTATGGGGGCCTTAGTAGTTGAAACACACATGATCTTAGTTTTCCTCTTACTGATTTGTAAATCATTTGTAATTGAATATTTATGAAGTGCTGACAACATCCTCTGCAGACCATCTGCATATGATCGAAGAGGAGTATGTCATCAGCATATACCAGACATTTCAGGGTCCAATCATAGGAAATGGGAGAGACTAATCCAATCTCTTGCATTGTCGCACCCGAGTAGAGCTGTGAAAAATGTTGAACCCATATCTCTTCATTCAATGCATTAGACTGAAGTTCTAACTGTGATTGTTGCATATTATTAATGATCCACCACAAATTATGACAACTGAGGGTTAATACAACATGCTGAAGGTAGAGTGAATTATCATTCTGGTGCAGTCATGTTGGGAATTGTTTTTTTTTTTAGACCCACTACTGAGTATTTACCAGAAAATGTAGTTACAAATCACTTTAAGAACCATCATTCAAAGGATATCAGAGTTATGGGTCGACCAGTTTCATTGACTACAAGTTACTTGTGTCAGATTGTGCCACTGCAACCTACGAGCAAATCATGCAGTATCTCAAATTGCCTCGACACGCAGAATATTTTGGTAGCACGCCAATCAGTAACCAGTTGTTGCCTGCCTTGCACTATTAGTAGGGAAAACATCAGACCTTGTGATGCTGTGTGCGATTTTCGTCTCCTATCGCCCATTCTTCTGAAGTTGTTCCGACTAATATTGAAAGACAGCCAAAGACTGGCTACTGATTGTCATGATACAGAAATATTCTGTGCCTTGCCTCAATTTGAGATCCTGCATAATTTGTTCATGGGTTGCAGTGGAACATTCTGACTGAATTTGAAGACTGAACGCCATTTTATAATTTGGGAACAGGCATAAGAAGTGGCCGGTGACATTGTAAGGTCATCCAGAGATGTGATCAACTACTTACCAGTTAATGACATGACCCTGAACACAATGATTGAAGTCTTGCTCATGTCCTGAAGAAGGTTACGCAAGTAACTGTTAGTCACCGAAACCAGTCGACCCATACCACTGATATCCTTTGAATGACTTCAGCTACATTGTGAAAGTCACAATCTTTTTCATGATCTACCCTTCCAGTATTAGGGCACTGTGGGGGGTAGTTTTTAAAGTGATATGTAACAAGATTTTCTGGTACATACACAGGTGTGGGTATAATAAAATGAATAAAATCATTGTGACTGCACCAATACAATCCTTTACATTGAACAATTTGTATTAACCCTCTGTTGTCTGAGTAATGTTTAATTGAGTGTTGCTATCCCTATTAGATAGGTGTCACACCATCAGTGTCTAGGGATCACAGTTGTATAGGAGTAGTTATTTCTTCCTGAGGGAGAGACCTAGTTGAGTAATAGGTTTAGGTGAAATTATTTACATGGTGTCCACCCTTGTATGATACAACATTGTTCCTCCTTGGTGGACCTAGTCCAGTGATACAGATGATTACGTTTTTGGATGACTGTGTGTGTGTTTACATAATCTCTCTGCACCATAATCTGCCAGAGTTGAAGAGACATGCTAGAAACAAGTAAAGCAATGTAAACAAAAAAGATATAAACAGCTTATGGTCCATACCATGGGTGATATGAAACAGTGCAAATATATTAAGAAGTCTTCACAAAAACTGATCAGTGATAAATATAGGAGATAGAAAATAGAAAATGGGATCGCGAAATTCAAATATGGACCCAAATTAATAACGGTCAACTTTGGGACACAATGCTTTCAACAGTTTAATTACGAAACTCTAGAAAATCTTTCCAGAAAACCTACATACTGTTTGTGCTGGGTGAAATCCTTTGGTTGTTGATGCTTGAACTTCTAACAATGTTTTTTAGCATGTGAACATATGTTCATGGCCTATGTTTTCATGCCTATCAATACTCCACATCACATCCTCAAGCACAAATTAGTTGAGGTCAACTCAAACTTGTGTTCCAATCCCTGAAGCAATTGTTTCCAGAGCTTTTCCCCTGCTATCCACAGAGACCCTTCAGCCTGAGATGGCAAATTCGTCCTTCACACTCTGGCAGAAGGTCTGAGAAATAAAGGCTACAAAGGCTATAAATGCAGCTTTCATATAGCTTAAGCAGTTGTTATCTAGCATCAGGGCAGACTTTCAACTTTAATGCTGAAGCTCACAATAGTCTTGTAGATTTCAGTCAGGGAGTGGACTTAGATCTTCTTGAATGAGTCTTCAATCGGCAGAACTCAGGCAATACATTACCTCTGCAACACTGCCGTGTTGAGAGTCCTGTGATACACCTTATTTATGACATCCAAACAAGGCAAAATGCACGTGTCTTTGCTTGTTATTCTATGCAGAAGGGATGTGACCTTGCAGTTTTCACTTGACATCCTCTTTTAGGAATAAGACAACAGTTTAACATTTTTGTTCTCTCTGTAATGGTACTGCAGACTGAAGATCAATACAATAGGCTGCTGTGAAAACATTGTTTTATTCTCATCTGGGAGGATTTCCTTTGCAAAAGTTAAGTTTGATGCCCAGTAGCATATCTTTTTTAAAACAGGGAAGTGGGTCCTTACAATAGACTCAGATCAGCCTGCACGTGGACCTAATGTGTCTTCACTGTGAACAACATCACTACTGTAAACGAAGGGCAACATGCTGTATGGGAGGAAAGGTCTTTAGAACCCCCCCTCCACCTACATTTCTCACCTACGTGGGGCTTATGACTCGCCGGCAGCCATCTATGCACCTGGGCCCGGGATGTGCGATTGCTGCGGTCCGACGCATGAGACTGTACGGCTCACCCTGTAGCATGATACAGACTCCATTTTGTGATACACGTAGACTCCATTTTGAGTACAACAATCTAGGCTTCAGTGGCACAAGCGGCCTGCAGGGCTGCAGCTCTCCCCCACCCAACCGCGCACAGTGCGCCAGCACTCTCCTCAGCCCCCTCCACCTGGCGGCTCTGCTGAAGGCCTGTTCTCACAAGCAAATAGGTGCAAACAAGTAACAGTAAAAACACTGTACCTTTCACCTTCTGCAGAACATCATTGACCTGACGGTGACCAGACCTTAAGCTGGGGTCTGAGAAAAACAACGCTGCCTCTATAAAACATGTCCTGTCTCCTCGCAGACCCCTGCATCTATAATATATGTTGTGAATAACCCCTAATCCTGTTCCCCGTTTGAAGTGTCAGACATGAATGTTAAGCCCGTGTGCCACTCAGTTTTATCCATGCTGCTAAGCCATTTGCAAGGAGGATGAAATAGCCTGAAGTCCATTAGGATGATGGTTCATATTAAAATGGGATGACATTTGCCCATCCCAGAACACCCACATGTAAAGCTATCAAACATATGTATATTCAAATTTGTCATTACTAACCAAGGGTCACTGTTGCTGTGCAATATTTAAAAAGCAATGTGTAAAATCCCTATGCACAATATGATTTCCCATGAAACACAAGTTTTCTAGTAGATAATTAAGTGTTGCAACATATATGAGTCTCTTTAAGTGATAAGCACTGCCTTTTTATCAATGAAATGTCGTTTGAAGTAATGTATATGCCAACCTGGTTCTACCTCACGTTCTATCCCAGTGTTCCCCATGTGTCCCCGCACCCAAATGCAACACTATGAATGATGTGATGTTACCAAAACCTTTTATTGATTCTGCAAATACAGTACCTATGAAATACGAAAAAGTGTAATACAAATAGTGTTCATAAACTCACATGATCATTGATACATATATATATGTATACATACAATTGTACAGGCCTACCTCAGATTTTCATTTTATAATGATGTGCATGCAACCCTGTAACCTAGAAGTGCGAGAAGTTACAAGGCCATCTCCCCCTTCCCCTGAAAAGCCGCGTACTCAGCCCCCACTCTCCTCCCTCCAAGGCCCGGCTGGGGATTGAAAGTGTCTGGTTTATTGATGTTAGAATAACACAGCTACACCTCCTTGCTTTCTTTCCTGCTTAACCCGCACAAGGTATTTACCTTCTCCCATGCCCCCTGACACCCGACTTCACCATAAAATCACTGTGTAACTCCACGCTCTGGTTAGAAGAATTATGAGTAACAAGGCTCCACATGCCGCCACCTTTTGATGTACCAGCTATGTGCCCCCCTGACCCAATAGTATTTTAGTTCACCCCAACCTCAACTGGCCATGGTGGCAATTATTCACTCTTGTACTAACACACTATAAATATGTCTCTTACTACATCTAACACTGTGGAATGATAAAGGTAGCCCGTCTCATGCCCCCTGATAAGACACCTGGGCTCATAAACCTGCCCCTCTCTTTTAACAATGACTTGATGATGATGTATTGAGAAGACCCAGAGTTACATGCTATTTCTTTTGTGATGTTAGATTAACAACTTGTAGGATTCATATGACAGATTGAAGTAGAAGTTAGTAATGAATGAGTACGTGTGGCCACAAGGGAAAAATGTTAGTGCAGCTGCGATGTATCAACTTGAACAGCTTGTGACCTGATAATCCACCCCAATGAGCCCAACTGACCCGAGCACCCCACACTGCCACCACATGGATCTCCGCCAATCATGGAGCACCGCACCTACATCGTACATAGTAGCTAGTCTTCACCACCCAATCCTCACGAATATGTGCCCCCTACAGCTAACCTCACCAATGACGTGTTTTTGTAATAAATATGAATGCCTTTCTATTATCTGGCAGAGCGCTCTTGGAGTATGCAGAGTCCTCTGCCTGCCCTATGTTCATTTAGATAAAGCCTTTTATACTTCACCCGCACTTGGTCTTGTTCTCATTCCCTGCTGGGGTGTGTCCATTATTGACTCCCATTGTAGAGTTTAAATGCCTTTTTGGGTGACGCTCACTTTCAATGCACGGAACCATCTGTCCAACATTGCTTTTTACATCAAAGGAATGGGTGAAACTGTCAAATTAATGATGCCGCATTTGCAGAAAGACGGGTCAGACATTGCAGGAATTGTATATGAGTCGTTGTCTACAGAACAGCATGCAATACTGAAAATGTTCTTGGTGAAGGAAATTCATGTATTGGATCTGGGAAACCTAACACATGCATTGCTATTAGGAGACACTATTAAAGACAGATCAGAAGTCTAGTAGGGTCCATGAAAACTGTGGCAAGAGTGTCGGATGTAGGAACACATCGGTGAGAGACATAATGGGAAAACAGGTTTGGTGCACCAATTGATATAGAGGAACAGTCTGGAATGTATGCCAATATCAAGAGATGCTCGAGAGACATTAATTTTAGATGTATGCAACCAACAACATTGTATGTTTAGCCTGAAGTTGACAACTACATTGTTTTAATTACCATTAGCACCCTAGGCTGGGAGCCAGCCAAACAGGTGGCTAGGAACGCGAGCTTGAACCGCAGGTACAAGCCCGCATTCCAAGACGCCTGATGGTCGGTTGTCTGTGCTGCAAACCCCCCACCCTCCGTATCATTTTTTCTTCACCCCATAAATGTACCTTATTTCGGCAGCAGCGGCATCTGCTCCTTCTCTTTACCTCCCGTAGGCCGCCATGGAAAGGGAAGAGGGGCTCCGTACAGAGCTCCACCTTCCCTTTCCATGGTGGCCATCTTGGAAAATGATTTTCCAAGGAAAAACCTTTTTTAGCACCCCGGGTTACCGATTTGGCAACCCGGGGTGCTAATGGCCTTCATCCCCTGTTCCATTGACTGGAACAGGGGATAACATACTGGAGCCCTTGTTATGTGCCCTTGCTTCGATCCGGTCGATAACTTGGGCTGCGGGGCCATTATCCCCCGTTCAGCCCCTAGAACAGAGGATGAACGCCACATAAAAAGTGAATGTTAAGACCAATAGTGTGCACAGAGAGAGCTGTTAAAAAGCTGTGAATGAGTGCAGAAACCTGCCAAGAAAAGATGGCTTAAAGCTATGAGATCACTGTTGGCATTTTTAGAAAGCATCCTTGTGACTGACTTGTGAAATGGATACCTATCATAATATCTGTTGAAATATAAGCATGATTTCCATATTGATTACGGTTTTGGATTAATGATGAAGACCACCTCCGATTTTTGCTATGACATTTCCTGAGCTTGGTCTGTCAACAATTTGGAAGACTATGGTGTACCTTTTATTTAAGCAAAGATCAAAAATGCTGCACACCCAGAATAAATGTGCTTCTGGCATGTAGAAAGGGAGTGCTTTATCCTGCAGTTAAAACATAAATATAAAAACTGATGTTGTCCGCACAGTTATGTTCAAGCGTAGGACCAGGGGTGTTGCCACGTGTGTAAAAGATCCAGGGCTAGAGCCCATGACAAGCTTAGAAATCACATAACTATATCATATGAACACACATGCTGCGTCACCTTCCGAGCATTAATATTCCATGTATACCACTAAAACTCATCTGGAAGTACTGCTAACATGTAGCTATACTGCCACTCCAAAGTGTGAACATTCATCCAACAGTGGAAGGTAATACTTCATGAGGTTATATAAGACTAAGAAAAACCTTTGGACAGGACATCCAAAGACTTGCTGTGGATGGAGAAATTGTATTTAAGCAGCAGCTGGAGAGCAACCTGTTTGCCATATTAACCATACAGTCGCTTGCTGCTGGTTGTTGGGCTGGCAAACTGACTAGTGAGCTTAAAAAGTGATGGGACATTTTGAATTTAAGTATACAATGTAGTGAGCGATGCAGCAAGCGAGCCTGAACTTGACCAGTGGGTACATGGGGATTCTCCCCTTGTCAGAACATTTTTAGAAAATATCCTTTCAAAATCACACATATTTCAGCATGATTTTTCAAAAATAACCAGAAAAGTACATATGTTTCTTATTGATCTATAGGGCTACCAAATGCTGTACCGCTGATAAGCTGTGGCCAGCGGCAAGTAGGCGGGATACAAATACCCAATATGACATAACATAGCTAACAAATGAAAAGCATCTAATTCCAACATAGATTTTTAAACAGTGACATTTGTGGATTTATTCCATTACCATGTGAGTTGCATTTAGTGTAAATGCAGTATGGTCAGAACATAATGCAGTAAAAATGAAGCACACATTTCCAATTACAGCATAGATTAGCCAATTGTTAATATATTTATATTCAAAGAGACATGATACAAAACACATTTAATTCTTTGCAACAACGTTGAACTGCACACAGACACTGGGTTGTAGCATCAATCTCCACACTGACCAACCTCATCCACACCTCCTTTATCAGGGAATTACACCCAGTGTACAAGTCATAAGCCTAGGGAGCCCCCACAACTCAAACCTGACTCCATGCACAGAGGTTCAGAGTTCAACACTTGCCATCACCACCCCTATCTACCTTGACACTTAGTCCCACATGAATAACCATCAAAGTGGATGACCTTCTTAGAGAATACAATATTATAAAGTTACTGACAAAGTATGGTGTGGGATGTCTTAACCCACTATTGCTCTGCCATGCGGCATCCCTGTGTACTGATGGTGCCAGAAATATCAAAATGGCTGCAAAACCCTTGAAAATCGCACTTTGCAAAACAAAAAGATGGCTGCCCAATCTGCCATGCATGTTGTCAGTGGTGGAACAGAGATCTCCCTCCTCAAACATGTCACTGGGCTCCACAACAAGTGAAAAAGGAGAAGCCGTGCTTTGCTGAAAGAAATCCAAAATCTTGCTTTTAAATCCTTTTTTATTGGTTGCTGAAACTGCAGAATGCCGGTACAAAGCACCCTCAAACATCCAATATTCTTACTGGGTGCTACAATTCACTTAGTTCAAGAAATCATTATGAACATACAATGTCCTGGGAAGCTAAATTTGTCAAAGAAACATGCACAGCAAACGTTACCTGCCTGTGGAATCTGTCAAAATCTGGGCGCAGTACCCTCGGCCGCCTGGATGACAGCTGTCAGAAGCCTGCATGAGAAGCTTTAAACTTGTACAAACTGAAATCAAATGGTTGAAAACTAAGTGATCTGTTACTGAGAGTAACCTATGTTGTAACTGTTTAATCCCATGGTTTAGAATCTGGAATAGGTGTTCTAGCTGTTTGTTTTGAAATTACAAGTTTGTATTAAGCAAAGAAAAAATGCAACAGAATGACATTTGAATTTAAGCCTGACTAAAAGCAACCAAACCAGTATAACAGCTTCCCCCACAGAGGCAAGGGCCTCTCCCTTCTGCTTCCCTCCACCAGGAAATCACACCTAAGTGATTATTATAAGGTGGGAGGAGAATGTGGGCTGCAGTTGGAAGGAGACAATGGACATCCTCCAAGCTACAGGAACTGCCAAGTGTGAAGGGTCGTAAAATGGCCTGGTTCCAGGAGGATTTGGGAGGAGACTGCTTCTGAACTGGATAGAGACAGGCGGAGGCTGAGACAAACAACCATTTGTTGCTTAACCAGGACCAAATACACATTTTAAAAAGACTGATGGCTTACTGTGTAAAATTGTAAAAACGACAAAAATAACAGCATTGTTAATGTAAATATTGGCTGCACATTTTAAAAGGTGCCAGAACTCTGTGACATGTTCTAGGAAGAAACAGTGGAAAATGTGATATTACACAAAATGTATTTTTGATAGAAGCATGAAACTTCATACACTTATGCCCATGTTCAATGCGCACATTTGTAGAAATTTGCTCCGAAATTGGACACTGTGTTCTAGATAAAAAGGGCAAAATTCTGTAAAAAGCAGACACAGGATCTTACAGCGACAGGGTTTGGGGGAGCATCTGCTACACAAAATATGTAGTCTGTATATATGATTGGTATAGAGGTTGTACACATGGAAATATGTATTGTACCAAAGTAGATTTTGTGTTCAAGAGGCTAGGGGTGGACTCTAGGCCTCGTTAACCCACATAATAAAGATGACATACTGTTTTTCTCCTCCTATCAAGGAAGAGAGGAGACTCTGACCAATCCCTGGCAAAGGGGCCAGCTTAGGCTGAACCAGCACACACACCCCTTTATCATAAGAACTCAAAAAAGAGACACAGATTCACCCACTATCCCGATGCTGGCGGAGCACCCTGCTAGAGAACTATCCATCTTACTTGCTCCAGACTCCAAAAACTTGGAAAAGCAGAAAGGCTCATTTTATAGCTGAACCAGTCTCAGCTAGGCTTTAAATTCCAGAACCAGAATCCCACCACCTAAGGGGAAGCTTCAAAATATATACAGCCGGGCTGTGCTGTACTGCTTGCCTGCTAAAAGAATTATCATCAGAACCAAAAGATCCAATCCAGTTGTGCCGTGCTGTGATCAGAGCCATTGCAGACCCGATCCAGCCCTGTGTCGTGCTGTAAACAGACCCAGTCCAGTCCGGTGTGCCCAGCAGTCTGTCCTGACCAGAATCCCTGACCAGAATCCTCACGGTTCCATTTAAAAAGCTATCTAGTGAGTATCTATAGAAAGAACTGTGTCACATAGCCTATGTACTTTGCATAGTCTCATCCCAATCTCAATTCATCCTATCCACAAATTCAGAATCATAGTATTGTCAGAACCTTTCTTGCACTGAGTTTCTCTCATTTGTTTTCTAAAATCATAGGCATTAGTGTTGTGTGTGACTAAAGTGAATCCCAGAAAGAAATTGAGTATCCACGATGTGAAGGGTTCCCTGGCCAGGAATTGATGGAGATTCACATGTGGCATTCTCTTTTTCTATAGTCATAATCTAGTGTAAGAAATCACATTTGTCTTTTAAAAGTGCATTCCTGCTTCCCATTCTTGCGTCTATCTCAGAAAAACGACCTCCACTAAAACACAACTTTTGTGCTAGAAACAAAATTTAAACGTCTACTTGTAGCGAACATCCACAGCTTTAATTAGCATCTAAAAACGCATTCCAAATCCATATAGTTCTCCCTTAATTGTGATTCCCGCACACTGAAAAGGTTGCCACAAATTTTGCTTTAGGGAAATTCTGTCACGTGTTAAACAGCTTTTGATTGCTTCCGACCATAATTTTAAGATTTTACATTGCTTCTTAGTATTAAATCATTGCTAGTGTTTGTGTGTAAGTATCCAAAGCGGCTCCTATAAGAATTTAAACAATTTCAGCAATTTAAACCATATTTAGTGTTTTTACCCAATCCATTCTCAAGATAACTCAAGATAACTCAAGATAACTTTAAAACCATTCTGACCGCTTTCCAATCAATTCCGTTTCTCTCTTGTGTTTGCTGGGGGAAAGTGGGATTTGATATTTTGTTTGAATTTGCCATTCCTGAAACCTGTTCTCTCCTCCTATCTCTTTACATTGCCTATTGGGAGGTTGAGGGGTATTTAGGGGGAACTAGTAACCACACTACACTGCTATCTGATCTGTATACACACAAAATTATTATTTGTGTTCTGAATTGTTTTGCTCCTTATTACTCCTTGTGTATTAAAGAGATTATTAGTGTTACATCACCCCATTGGTGATCATTGTGTACCCATTAAAACATAGTGTGATTGAATTGTAACTACACAAATAAATATTTTAACTTTGCAAACCAGCCTGATTCCTGGTTCAGTGTGACTGGGGGGTGGGGGCCCAAGAGAGGGGCGTAATATGAGTGGTACATCTTTCAGAATAAAAGAACTTTTAGACAACAATAAATAAGGATTTCAGTTGTGCATTACACGCTAGGCGTTGACTTAGGTGTATGCCGGATTGAAATCACTTACAATGGACCCTAACAGATTAAAGTTCAAAATGAACATAAACAAGCATTAGAAAATCAAACAGTTTGGGCTTTTATTCAGGCATGGGATAGGAAGTTTCCAGGCACTGTCATAATCGTTCTATCTGCCATAAAATGTCAACAGCTGAAAAATTACATGAGTACCTGGAAATATGATGACTTGGCATATGCAAACACAAACCAAATCTGTTGGCTTTAACAATGCTTGTTTTTAACAGGACTTTAGTGCAAGGAACAGCTATAGATCAAGTGGCTGAATGCACAATTGGTTAAGATATATATTTTTTAAACCAATAACACATTTATATGACAATGTTCATATTACCCTATTGTTAATGTTGGCACTTATGTGGTGTTTAAGTACCACCTATAAGCCAAAGACATTGCATTGCAGTATAGCTAGGAGGGTGATGACATGTGAGAGGGGAAATACAGCTTAGCTGTTTGGTCATTTCTCTACCCACTGACTACCCATGGCCATGGAAATCCCTATGGCCATTCCCACCTGCCCACATGCCCTCCTGGGATCTCTTTGAACTAGCATTTGACAGGCAAAATTATCATATGCCCAGGTAATGACACCATTTTAGAATTCTTGCCATCTTATGACCAGACAATACGGTTATGGAGTTCCTGTCAACTGCCTATCCCATGCTTACACACAAGCTAAAACTGTTGGATTTGCCAATTCTTGTTTTTCTATATAAACAATATGTCCATCTCTTTATTGTGTGACTACCATCTGATGATGAAGTCGCTGAGACTCCTAAAGCTCATGCAGCTACCATCTCAGCATAGTATTTTCAGTTGCTGAAATAAAAGGTACGAAAACAAGGGTTGAAATACTAAAATCTGTAAATGGATAGAAAGGTAGTGTATTTGTCCGGTTAGCAGCATGAACCCGTGCAGCTGATGCTAGTGTGCAATAAATGGGGGCCAGCGGCGCAACACTATTGAGCAGATCGAGCTCAACTCTCCCCCCATGAAATTTTGGGCTATGTTGACTGACCTGGCAGACCTACAGAGCCATGGCCGGATAGAACAGGACATCACTGTCAACAAAGGCCCTGCAGTTACTAACATAAAACATTTCACTGTTAGCACCTGCATTCAAATGCATACATTTTTAGGCAAATGGAATCCTGATTACAAGGGTAGTGGGGTCATCAGACAGATCATTCTTACAGCAGTTCTTAAGCGTGACATTTCAGAAATGAAAGAGCGTATTAACTACTTGTTACATTAAAGCTTTACCAGAATAGTGTCATTAGGATGTGTAAAGAATTTAGATGCCCCCACACAAGTAAGTTTGCCCCTCCCTCACAGTCTCTGAAGTGAGCTCCTCTCCCAAAATTTGAAGGGTTAGCCCCCTCCTCTCATCCTGAGATATTAGCCTGGGTGCACCTGTAATAAGGACCACTTTGAGACGGACACATTTCATCAAACATTAGACGGACAGATTTGCTTTTCACTCCTGAGAAAACACACCCACGCCAAGCCAATGGCACTGTTTCCACAGCAACACAAAGCAGCACTGCAATGAATAAGGAGCGTTCTAAAAGGTGCACGTAGCATAAAGGCAAATGTGAGTTAATGTGTGCATGGCATTCCTGTGGGAATCCTTCATATGAAATATATTGCAAAGCACTGGTTTAAAGAAATGTCCACATCATGTTTTAAAGAGTTCAGTCCATATAATAAATGTGTGCCTCGATTTCACATGTCTGCACACTGAATTATACCAATATCGGTGGCATCCTGCTGAAAACACTGCAGCATTCCACACTGCATGCACGCAGATATATCAAGCGTTGCCTGCATTCTTTCCTCAACTTTAATCCATGTTCCAGGGCATGCATGTCCCCTGTACACCTGTGTGCACAATGAAAACTTGTTTACAATAGTTTCACCCGATATTAAATCGATTGCGTTTCCCCAAAACCTAGTCACAATATAATTAGAAAAAATCCCTTTGCCACGCAATGGTGAATATTGCTGTCTAGTGAAGAGGGTGGGGGCTTGGTGTAAAGCCATGTTGCCTGCACTCACAGCAACTGATCTGGGAATAACATGTGCACAGTGCTACTGCTCGATTCTTTGCCTGGAACAATACAGTTATAGTGACTGTCAGACCCTCTCTGATCAAACAGACACAATCCATTCCAGGCTGTTATTCACGGGAAACTTTCAAACGTTGCTTGTTACCTGCAAGCCCAGATGTCAGGAGGCCCCTGAGCACCAGGACGGCGACGGGGAGTTGCTCAGGACCACCCATATCTTCTCCTCTTCTCCAGTTTACATAGATCGGATCTGACAAGGCCCCCATAATGTCGGGACTCTGGGCTAGACTTTTGGTTGTAGCCCCTGAGCTTCTCTCCGGGCTACAACCAAAAGACCAAGGGTTCAGGCGTATGCACCCTATAAATACATAAATAAATAGATAAATACATAAATAAATAGAAATACAAATAAATGCAAGACTGTAACTTATAAAACATTGGAGAACCTATGAAAACTTTATCCAGCCGGTAGATATTGGTTTACCCAAGACGGCTGCTACTTTTGCATTTTATTAACAGTATGTAGCAGGCGTGTGTTCATGCTGGGTAGAGATAATCGATACACAATGTGGGAATATGGTTGCTACCTTTAGTCTTCCCCTTCGATTTCCCGCTAGTGACGCCTCTGCGTGGGACCTGCGATTGGTGTGCCTAAAGCTGGACTACAACTACTACAATCCCACAATATCGATTACAATGTGGGGGATCACACACATTGTTGCTGGGCCCTTCCTTGAAGTCTCCCTTCTTTCTCTGCCCAGGAAGCTTTGACACCTTCCGAGAAGAAAAGTATGTACACCAGGGAAAGGGCTGAAGTTAGTGCTCCAGATTACTCTCTGCCACCACAATAGAGCAAGCACACCAGAGGAGTAATTAATAGAGTTTCTTTGATCAGGCAGACATGAGAGAGGTTGGAGTGTCAGGGCCCTAAGGAGAGGATCTATAACCCAAGGTTGGGTTCCACCATCTTGGTTATGTTTAGGCACCACTCCTTCCTGAGACCCCTTTCAACATCCTGCAGACAAAGCATTTCGTGGCCATTTAGTTAACTATGTCCTCTATGATGTCATCATTGTTGTCATACGCTGCATAATAGGGGATTGCATAGGTAAGGTGCACTTGCTCGAAATGCGATTGGTAAATTTCAGGGGTTTTGTTGCTTTACATCTGATACCTTAACTCTCTCTTAAGCAAGTTTTTTTCAATGAATTTCAAAGATTTGGTTCCTATATATTTTTCACGGTAAATCGGATCACCTCAACTCTCTCTGAATTTCAAGGGTTTTGTAATACTATAGTTTTTCAGGGCCCACCAGCCATGGCCTTTGGTCATGGAAGGGGGCTATGGTCTTCGGCCGTGGACACTGTACATGGTACGCTAATAGGTTTCTTCTGAGCCCACTAGTCATGGGCTTCAGCCGTGAACACTGTACATGTTGCACCAATAGGTTTCTTCACGGCCCACTAGCCACAACACTTGGCCATGGCCACTGTACATGTTGCAATGATAGGTTTCATTGGAGCCCAGTAACCATGGCATTTGGCCGTGGCCTTTGTACATCGTGCACCAATAGGTTTCTTTAGGGCCCACAAGCAATGACCTTCGGCAAAGAGACCCATTACCCTCTGCTGAAGAGATGTGATCAATGCAGGTGTAAACAAATGTTTTTTTTCACCCCCGATAATGGCAACACACTTCACATATAACGTCATTGAACTACCCATTCCCGCGGGATTTCCCTGGTATTCCCCCAATAACACCAATCCAATTCTATTATGTGTCCTCCCATGCACACACTGGTTGCCGCTGGTACTCTTGCCATGGTCTCCCCTCTCCCCTAAATTGCATGTTGCTCTCTGTGGCCGTCTCCTGGTCATTTCCCCTATCACTGTTTGGTTTGTGTGACGCATGCAAGTGCTGAATTTCATTGCATTATATCTGATCACTCAACACTCTCTTAATGAATTTCAAATGTTTGCTATACCTCAGTTTCCTTAGGGGCCTCTAGCCATGGCCTCTGCCCTGACCACTGTACATGTTGTACCAATAGTTTTCTTTTGAGCCAATTAGCTGTGGCCTTCAGCCATGGCTGGTGGCACCGGCTCAACATGTTGCATAGTTCCTGGCCTCTATACGTGTTTCACCAATATCTTTCTTTTGGGTCCAATAGCCATAGCCACTGGCCTTGTCACACCATTAATGTGTTACCTAACACCCATTTCCCCCTGCCCAGTAGTCTTAGGCACTGCAGATGTTAAACCTTTTTTACTTATTCCGGCAATAATTTAACAGTAATAATTTCCAATAACAGCAATTCCTGCGGTAGAGTGTGTGGGATACATTGATCCACTCAGCAAAATTCTCATCCATAACCAAGCTGCACTTCAGCAGTTAACAGCAAAATGGCCACGCTGACTCCTTTGAGCACCACTGCCTCGCATCACAACCACATTTTGCAGCTACAAAAGGATGACTGCACTGTTTTGCCAAGCACCTCTTGGGCAGGATGGGACAAGGGGGCACACTGAGAAAGCTGCCACTGTGTTTCTTACATGCACACAAGAAGAAAATGGAAAAGCAGCACTGCTTTGCAGATAGCTCGAAAAAGGGAAATATTTTACATTTAAAATGATGCTGCTTTGATGCTCTTTTTGTCTGTTCTATATTACTCTGTTTTTATCACTGAGGCCCTGCCATGCCCATCCATATTTCAGATGCCTGAATGGCAGTCTGTTTCAGACCAAGTCTGGGATATCAAGAGAAGCTTTACTTTCAACCGCACGGGAAAACTCTTTACTTTTGGGCAACAAAATGTAAAAAATCACTGCTTCATAAGAAACCCTAGCTCTAAGGGCATATGTCAAGTTCAGTGGACCCATGTCTTAAACAGATTTCTGTATTAAGTGGAACTGACTAGGGCACAAAACAATGCTGGGAAGTCAGAAAGAAGCGAAAACCTTTTGAAATGGTCAGCCCAGCAGACTTCACCATGTGTTAAAATGTGCTTTTGCAAATAAGGAAAAATTGCTGTTTTAAAAGTGTAATGTTGAAAGAAGCCCATGTCTTGGCTTAGCAATATAAAGGGGATTTTGCTGGGAAACGTATATGGGATGTTTTGTTTCAACAAACATGATTCTGATTCAAAGAAATTAAATAAATAAGTAAAGGCAATGGCTGCAGTGTGAAACTGGCCAAACAGGTTTTCTGCTGGGGCAGTTGCTAATAACGGGAGTGTTTTTTTTTTCCCCCCAAACAAGCCACAATAGATTCTGGGACACTTACCTGTTAACTGCTGCCCTTGAAAACTTTGAATGGACCAAGATAAAGAAATATCACACGCTCGTCAGACGTCTGTCTGGGCTTCAGCTTGAGACAATAGATCTGGGACACCTAAGTGTGACTTCTGGAAGTCACAACCACCAGTCACTCAAGCTGGGGAAACTCCAGGGCAGCCCTGGGCTGAACTAACATTTGGTGGTAGTCTGAAGAAAGAGACTTTTACCTCTGCAATTGGACAGTGCAGAAATGGGAACGTTTCACAATCTAGATGCAATTTTGATGGCTGTAATTCATGACGTGGTAGCTTTCAGTGGCATATAAGAGACAGAAATGGCAGATAATTGGATATTGTGAGGGAAGTGTATATAGTGCCACTTAGAAATTCAAGATTAACATGCCTTATGATAATATGTACACATGTATAAAGTTATAGAATTTTAGGTATGACATTTCTCACTGAAGAGGAAGAAAAATTATTAGACGGACGAAACAAATGTGAGAATTGGACTGCCATGCTCTGCGTGAAATATGTAATCTGCCTATGTAATTTGTTAAAGTGCTGCAACTGTATAAATGTGTAATTCATGTTAAGATTGATTTTTG
This sequence comes from Ambystoma mexicanum, assembly GCF_040938575.1. Lineage (NCBI taxonomy): Eukaryota > Metazoa > Chordata > Amphibia > Caudata > Ambystomatidae > Ambystoma > Ambystoma mexicanum. Next base: position 1,196,467,362 of record NC_090937.1, read on the forward strand.
GCAAAAAGGGCAAAAAAAATCCCAATAGCTTTGCGTCCTCATAAAAACACAACCCCATAAACTGAGTCCCCTCCTAGAGGAGGCAACCGAAATTGGCTGCCCTATCCAGTTCTTAGGGGTAGGTCTAGCTCAGTTCTGCCCATCAATAAACTCTGTGATGTCACCCGCTTTTATATAAAGAGTGGGAGCTCACAGGGACAGGACACTCTCTCCTGATTTTACAGTGCCTGTGTATCCAGACACTCGAGATCCACCTTTGCAAGATTCTAGACTCTACTGCTAGGCCAAAGGATAACTGACCCTATCCAAACAGGATAAATTATCCAGAAAACCCCACAAAAATCCCAATAGCAAAGGGGATAAGATGTGGTACCCTTGAGGAGCATCCTGTGACCAGACCGGCCTTTCGCTCACTACCTGCATGCCCGCTGTACAATTGCCATCCAGTGACCAGACTTGCCTGTCTGCTTGCTGTTAGAAGTGTCCGCCGCTATTCTGTGACCAGAGCTTCGGAGTCCAGAACCGGTTGAATGTCCAAATCCCCAACCTCAAGTGTGGATTGTGAGTATTTCCCCATCCGATAGCCCCACATAGCCTACCACATCTTGATACTTTGTCTTTGTTCCCCTTTTGAAGTAATCCTATCCATAACCTGATTCCTTATTAAAACTGTTAGCAATCTCTGTACATCCTGTCATTGATCTCCAAGCGTTAGCACCACTTTTCTATTCATTTCTGTCTTGCATAGATCATAAGTCCTTAGTCATATTTGGAATAATCAAATTAAATCCCACATAAAGTTGAATGTGGGGTGAAAAGGTTGACGTTGTGAATCCATCTTGGAACGTACCATGTCTTTCTTTAACCATACAGTCTAGATAATTTAGTTTAAGTAAAACTTGCCTTTCCTTTAAAAAAAAAAGATTTTCTTTTCTTAACTGCTTCATTTTACCTAAACGTAACCTCATTCCACCTTGAAAATCTCATCCAATTCATCAACTATAGCCACTCTTTCACTTCTATATTGTCCCTCTGATGTGCATCTATCAACCAGCCTGAAAACCGCATTGTGATTCTGTGCTTTTCACCCATAAAAAAAGAAACACATTTTGACATTTAAAACTGCAAATGTGTAAAGTGCAACTTTTCAACGTGGGAATTTGGCTGCACTGTGATTTCATTTCAAGTTGCTTTTTGAACTGTATGCCTTTTGTGATACCTTAACTTATAGTTGCTAGTGATAAAACATCCCTGAGATTGAGATCACACATAAGTACATTATTATTTAAACACACATATAATTCATTATTTGTCAAAATACAAGTGTCATTTGGCCCATTGTAAAGGGTTTAAAACTCTTATTTTGTGAGGAAAGGTCGGATTTTGATTCTGCTTGCTGTCTCATATTCTTGACTCCTTTCTGCTTCGTTCTATACACTCAGAATTCGATTGTGGGTTGAGGGAATATTGCAGGGGGAACCTCAATTCGGGTTCTATCTATCCTAATTGAAAAAGTGCTCCTATTCACTTGTGCTTTGGATATGTTCTTGAAGAAGGTCACCCAAGTGTATTTCAGTGGTTTTCATTGTAATTATCACCCCATTGGTGATTGCTGCCCAATATAAAAATTGTGTGATTTTATTTGAATTTAAAATAAATAAAAATCGTGTTACCACCCACCGGCCTGGTTCATGGTCCATTGTGACCCGAAGTATTTGTAAAAGGGGGTGCGAGACGGGTCGGGTATCGGCTCAATTCGAATTCTTATTGCGTGCTACATCTAAGGCTAAGGGCAAAGGTCCTGCTCTGGTGTGTAACGCCTGATTGTAATGCTTTACAAGTGGTGGTTTTCCACGTTCTCACAGGCACTCAAGATGTGTCTCCCTTCTTTTTTCCAGGTCCCCTCACTACACTCAATTGCTTCTTCCCTCACTAACATGCTCGAATTATCCACTATCACTCATTGCTTTGTGTGATGCACTTCTATTTCTGAGTGCATCTTGTGGCTTTGCCTCTGTAATCTCATGAGATTGACGCAGCCTGCCCTTGATAAACCAAAAATGTTCTACCCAAAAATGTTTGTGCCTTGAAACATTTGTCTATAGGCACGTTATAACTACCATATCATATCATATCATAACTGGAACCCTAACCCAACCCCCAACTTTGGTATCTTCTTTTCCACTCCCGACCTCTAGCCTGATGGAATTACTATTGTTATTGGTATTTATATAGTGTCTATGGCTCAGCCCTCTAAATGCTTTCGTTCAAAACAATCCGTGTTGCCCTAGGAGTGGCTACATAAACAGAAGAGTTTGAGTCTCTTTCTGATGTCGAGAACGTTATAATACAATGTAAGTTTGTGGCAGATTTCATAACAAAGTTTAATCTCATCATTTTTCCTCCTCCAAATAGCAGTCTGTTTTTTTTTTCATTCATGGTGTCTCCCAGTAATGTCACAGGAATCACTCGCATCCGAGCAAAAATAATGGTGACTTTTCATTTCTGAAAAGCCTCTCTACTGCAAAGCACAAATACCAATATATATTAAAGGTTTTAAGGAACAAGGGCACACTCATGCCTCTGTTGAATATTTTAAAAATGATTCGATGAATTTACCCCAAACTAGTCAAGGAAATGCTTTGTTCCCAAATAGTTTCTTATTTCGTCCAAATCTGCCAAACGTTATTCGCACTACAACTGTTCAAAAACTACAATTTTTGTTGTATTGGAAAATGAATGGGAGTAGGCTGAAAACTGTGTTTTTATGTTTTCTTAATAACTTTTTCATTTTTTAAGAAATTGTTTGCAAAATGAACAGGGGGTGGCTTGAGAAAACTTTTGTTTAGGACATTTCATCCAATTCCATTGAGCAAGTCAAAAGTTATTAGCCCCGTTCAGCCTATGACAGCCTCTGACGGATATAAAGGTTTTAAGAAGCAGGGGACACCCTATTATCTGTTGAATATTTTAAAGACTACTGGATGGATTTACTCCAAACCCGTCCAGGAAATTAAGTCAATGCTCTGTGCCCTAATTGTTTGTTATTTGCTGCAACAAGCTGTTTTCACTCTATGGCTGTTCAAAACTACACATTGGGCCTCATTACGAGATTGGTGGTAGTCATGAAGCTATTTGCGCCATGACTGCCGCCAATAACGTGTCCGGCACCGGTCTCGTTCAATGGGGACTTACCGGTGTAGTCCAACCTTTGCGGGGCCGGTAAGTCCCCATTGAAAAAGCCATTCCCCATTCCCATGGGAATGGGGAAGGCACTAATAATGGTACCTCAAATTGCAGTACCGTTATTGGCTCTGAATTCCCTTAACGGTTCCCATCCATAACGCCTGGTCAGACTAAGGGAACTCGTAGTAGGGCGATAAGGGATTACCGGAACCGGTCTCCTTACCAGTGCCCGGTATCCCATAATGAGGCCCATTTTCTCTAGGGGAAAATGAAAGGCAGTAGGCTGAAAACGGCATTTCCTAATATCTTTTTCATTTTTTAACACATTCTTCCCAAAATGTCCAGTTTTGTGGGAACCCTTGACAACCTTTTAGAATGTCATCCAAATCTATACAGCAAGTCAAAGGCTATCAGCCTTGAAAGCCTTTCTGCTGTAAAGCAGCAAAGCCAATATAATGTTTTTTATGGAGCAGGGGCAACCACTTCTCTGTTGAAAATGTTAAAAACTACTGGATGGATTTACCTTAAACAAGTAAAAGAAATAACATAAATGCTTTGTGCCGAAGTTGTTTCTTATTTGGTACAACTTTGCCCAGCGGTTTTCATGCTACAGCTGTTCAAACCTGCACTTTTTCTCTGTGGGAAAAATAAAGGGCTGAAAACTGCAAATCTAGGCTACATCAAGTTGTTATTTGAAGAACCCCGTCTTCAGTTCTTTTCTCAACGGAAGATGATTCAGAGAATTCCAGATTGTCACCCAGATGGAGCTCTGGAGAGCTCAAGGATAACATTAGAAAGATCATTTTCCTATTGTTTCTTGTGACCCAGTCTAGTTTCCAGTCTGGGGATTGTCTTACTGCAAGAAGACTGTGTGTTGCCCAATGTTTTTAGTTTGCCTTTCATGTAGAGCAGTGTACCAGTGTTGGTTGCCTTGTAAATGAAGCAAGTGATTTTGAACCAGATCCTAGCTAGGGTTGGTCGCCAGTGTATCCCATGCAAGGTGGGGTTGATGCAGCGAAATTTCAAAAAGCTGGTGATGAGTTGAGCCGCACTATGGTTGTCCACTTTGATGAAGCCCAGGTGAGCAGCTTGCAGCCCTGTGAAGAGGGTGTTACACGTGTCAACATGAGAGATCACTAAGACATGCCAGACTGTTTGGAAATCCAGGGGTGGAGGAAGAGCTTGATCTTGCATAATAGAGGTATCTAATACTAGGTCTTGGGAGTTTTTTTCATGGTGTGTTTTTGGAAGCATTGATTGCTATCCACAATGATGCTGATGGGTGAGTTGAGGGCTGAACCCTTTGCAAAGCACGTTTCATCTAGCCACCTTTTAGTGGGTTACTGCTTGTAGGGGTAGTCCAGGAATATGCATTGGGTCTTGGTGGGGTTAAGCTTAAGTAGGCAATGTTTGTCTATGTTTGAATGATTTAAAGGCAAGCAATATTGTGTAGGCTCTTTAGCATTAGGTGCATCTGTGTAACATCTATATACTAGTGAATTGTAATATCAAGACTGATTCCAGTAGTTCATTATAGAGGTTGAAAATGACACGGGAGAGAATGTCAGACCTGAGGCAGCCCATCTGGACAGCCTGTCATCTGTTATCTGTGCAAGGAGGGTGGGTAGTGTAAGCGACTTCAATTCAACTACAGCTAAGTCAAAGCCTAGTCTGGGATGCTGAGGGAAACCCTTATTGATATATTTTTATGTCCAGTTTGTTTACTCTGGATGACAACCCTTATATAACACCCCTCTCTTAGAAGCCCCCTGACCCCACTGAGCCAAAAAGTAGGTTTGTTTTGCAAATTAAAAGGTTTATTTGAACACAGTCATATGAGTCTACTGCAAAGAGATCTTGGAAATCCAAGAAAACTTGTTTCAACGTTTGCTTCTGTTCCAGAGTAACACAGGCATCAGCTAGGTTGACTCTCTCTTCCACCATCTGCCTGAAGCCTGGAAATACTTCTGGTTTTGCTATCTCAGCGGCCTCCTCCAGCTGATTTGGACTGGAGGCTTCAGGTAGGAAAGGCAGCCCTCATGGACCTGGAAAATCACCTCATCCCTTCTGAAGTCACAAGTCACGTCTTCCTTACCATAAGGGCAAGAAGTGTACACCAGGAAGTTCCCCCCATGCCGGGTAAAGATCCTGTCTGGTGTTGTATTGTCATCACTGTCACTGTCAAAACAGTCCTTGGGGATTGGTCCTAACAGTTCATTTCCTAAATAAATGGAGAAATGTTGGTCATCAACCGTCATTCCAATAATGGTGCCTGCGGCTAGAGTAATACTCTTTAAGTCACTGCTATCCACCTCTATTGGAATGGTGTCATGTTCTATGTTGACTAATGGTGTTGAGTTTACCCCTGACGCTTGCTGTTGAAGGAAAGCATTTAGATGAATATAAGCATCAGGGTATTTCAATTTTTGTCCTCTTTTAACTTTCACTTCCAGGGAGAATTGTCGGGTCCTTTCTGGGATGGTGACTTCCTCCTTAATCTGAATTTACACTGCATAAGGTAGCAATTGAGCTGACCTAAATGCTTTTTCTGGATCATCAAAGCCCATGGGATTATCCACTAATCGGGACGAAGCTTTGAAGTTTATTAGGTCCAAACTAATGGCAAAGCGATTTGGAATGTCACAGCCTAAGTAAAAGGCGGCAGTGACATCTCGCACGACCCAACAATTATGGACTATGCTCTTGTTGCCAATGGAGATTTTGAGCATACACCTGCTTGGCAGGAGATGTTTGGAATTGGGTGCTTCCAGGTCCATTTCCTATTTGTCTAACAGTTTGAATGTGGGAATGGCTGGATCTTTTGGGAGTTGCAGAACATGGCTTCGCTGATGAAGCTCTTACCGTTGTTCACACACACTCGGGCGAGAACAGAGTCCTTCCCATCATTTAACTGAACAGGGATGAACAACTGCTCTCCAATTTGCTGAATATCAGCCAGGCTCTGAGCTGATTTCACATCTTTCTGGACTATAGGAGTGGGAGTGTCTGATTGTGGATTGGTAAAGAATTTCAGAGTGTTTCCTTCCAATGTGGAATACCACCTTAAACTGGAAGGAAGGTTAATTTTCAGAAATAGAGAGGACCCCCCATCACCAGTCTGTTGTCCTACTGCCATTACTGTCACGTCTGGAATTTGGTTGTTCTGGAAGTGAAATTCTACTTGGTCAGATTTTTGTTCAACCATGTGGCAGGTGCCATTTAAACTAACATGGTTGACACTCTGTTTTAATTTTATTGGTCGGCTAGTCTGGGTCCAGAGGACCATGTTTACACATTCTATTAGGGGTGACAACCTTCTCAGGAGGTCATTCCCTAGTAAACAAGGGGTGCCCTCTGGAGTCACTACTATGACCGGGTGTTTCACCTTGTGTCGCCCAATTTTGATGTCCAAATCTGCAGTCCCCTCGACAGGAATTTCCTTCCCGTCAAAGTTCTGCAGTTGTCCAGGAAGAGAGGTGAGAGGAATACAATAATTCTCCCCCCTTCCTGCATTTAGTTCATCAAAGGCCCTTTTTTTTTTATTATTATTATTTATTAATGTGATACAGTTTTAAACAAATGTAAAAAACTTTACACATAATTTAACATCAAATATCTAAAAATATACAAAGTACAACACAGTAAGATACAATATGATTCCAAATCTTGATAAAATCCTTAATACAATTTCTGGGAAATTAATTCATATGGATTTGGATCGAGATCTAAAAGAGATGAGAAAACATCCTATTCTGGTTCATACTAAAATATTTCATACTTGCACAACGAAACAAAATATCATTTACCTAACGGGGAGAGACCCCCTTAAGTTTAATTTCATGAGAGCAGCTGCCACTCTCCAAACCTGGTAAAGTGCTAAATGCAATTTAGGGTTATATGTGTTAACACATTGCTTCCAAAAGTCTGCTTGGCCCATATAGTCTGCATTGTGGACAAAATCGCCCAAATACTTATTGTATTCTATTCTCATCCTGCCGCAGCACGTCAACACGTGTTGAGCCGTCTCAGGTTCGGTAGGAAGATCACAGATCCTGCAGTATCTTTCTGCTAGGTTCAGCCCCAGTGCAGGGCCCTGAGTAGATAGAATCGGTAAGTAATTAAGGCGCATTAATAAGATAAACCGCCTCAAATGTTCCGATGGGCACTGATTTAGATAAAGTTGCGCCTTTCCATAAGTGTATAGTCTAAACAAAATAAAACTATAGCTTTTCAGGCTATTAAGATGTTTAAAATTGTTCTGCCAATCCCACAGATTAAGGCGATTGCGCATGCTGGTAATCAGGACTTCGTTATCCCGTCCCCATTCAGGTGCCCAGCTAATTTCTTCAGTCAGGGATCGAGTCTGATTTTCAAATTTGGCCTGTCTACCAGCCGCACAATCTTCCCTGATCGTCAGTAATAGTTTATTTGTAGGTTTATTATTGAGCTTAATATGGAATTCCATCCTCTTTCTTAATACCATGGATCTAAGGGAGAATATTCCCATCTCAAGCCTGATAATTGCCATGGGAATACACTGCGGAAGGCCGAGGATTTTCCTCCAAAACTTACCCTCTATCAGTTGTAACCATCCTAAGTTCATATTTATCAGTGGGTCTAAGCCATACGTCACCATAGGAGCCAGACATTGAATATATAGCTGACGTGCTGCCCAAATTGAAAATCCACATTGCTCTCGTGTGAATTTATAAACTAAAGCTGTAAGTTGAGCAGCTTTTGTTTTGCGCTCCTGGATGCAAGTGAAATAGTTTCCTTTGCTATCGAATTCTACCCCCAGATATCTATACATGTGCGTGTATTCAATTTCATTCACACCCATCATCATTCTTGGTCTAGCCACTCTACCGACAGTGTATAACAACAGCCTGGTCTTACTATTGTTAATGACTAATTCATTAATTTCTGCATAACGCCAAAGCTGTTTGGTTGATCTTAGGATACCACTAAAAGTGTGATCCAAGATCACCAAATCGTCTGCATAAGCTAGAAGCGGGCAGTGGTAGGATCCTATCTTAGGGGGACAGTTATTAATCCCTTGGAGACATTTAGGTATATCTGAGATAAACAAGTTATACAATGTTGGAGCAGTAACGCATCCTTGCTTTACTCCTCGCTTCTGAGGAATGGGTTTGGTCACCGAACCCAAGTTATCCAGCCTAACTTGAACAGTATTATTTGAGTGTAATAGCTCCAGATAATACAATAGAGGCTCTGGACAGCCTAGATTCCTCAATTTATTCCATAGAAGGGAGCGATTGACCGAGTCAAAGGCCGCCTTAAAATCTATATATAGTGCATATAGAGGGGGGTTAGAACGGGATAGCGCCTTATTTCTCAAAGAATCCATAATAAATATGTTGTTAGAGGTAGAAAAGCCTGCTCTAAAGCCACTTTGGAATTGATCAAGGATCCCAGCCTTCTCTACCCATACTAGTAATTCTTTCAGAATAAGTGCTGCAAACAGTTTCCCAGAGCAGTCCAGCATAGATAAGAGCCGATAGTTCGTAGGGTCGGCCCTGCTACCTTTCTTAAAGACAGGTATGATGATGGCTGCCTGCCAAGATGTCGGTATACTACCTTCATGTAATATTTTATCAAACAGTATTTTCAGGAGGTTTGCCCAAAAGAGGGGGTTATTCCTCAGCACCATATTAGAGAGGCCATTCGGTCCCGGAGCACGTGAGGTGTTTAAAGCCTTAATTCTTATCTGTAAGTCCTCTATAGAAATAGAGAATGGGGGAGTCAGGGGTTTGCTAGCCCTGGGGGTATAAGTCTCAGAGGTGCTTCCCATATTTCTCGTTTCCAGAAAGGAGATCCATTTATCATCTCCTATAGGATTAACCATGCTGGGTAAAGTTTTCCCCTTCACCTTCCCCAATATGGACCAAATTTTGCGAGTGTTCTTACCACATAATGTTCTAACTGTATGTTGCCACCTTTCTAACTTCCTTGTATTTTTGTGCAGTTTTAACCATATTCGGTAAGTGCTCTTCAGCTTTCTTATTTTAAGAGCAATCACCTTCTTGGGGTCAGGGCCATTTCTTATATACCTCATATCTCCTCTAAGCTTGCGTTTCCTATCTCTGATCGCACGGTCAAATTCGTTAGAGGCCTTGCCCACCATCAGGCCCATTTTACGAGAACCGTGTAGCGCAGAGAAATTACTTATCCACCTTTCGATTTCCTCCGGTGACTTTTGCGTAAACATATTTAATTGTTTAATACCCCACTCTTCGGATGCCCTTGTGGCCTTTAGGATATTATTCGTTGACCAGGAAATGCGATTTAGGGAGTGGTTGATTACAAGATCTCCCAGATTTGCCAATGCAGCATCCGGGTGGCTGAGTCCCAGTGATAGTATCAGCGGGTCGTGGTCACTCCATTTGTATTCGCTCACCATCATATCTTTGACAATTAATGCGATTTCTACACTAGTATAGATATAGTCTAAGGTGCTCATACTACTCCCATTCTTCCATGTAAATTTACCCGGGCTATCATTTCTGGTACGACCATTAATTATTTCAAGGTCCCAGCAGTCAAAGAAACCCCTCCAGCACATCCCTTCAATATCCATAAAAGCCTGGTTCCATATACTGTTACTTGTTAGAAGCTGATTGTTACTTGTCCCACCGCCGCTATTGATTCTACAGTTTAAGTCCCCAGCCAGAATAATAAAATCTCTACCATTGGTTACATTCCATTCACTTAAGAGATTATGCAGGGTGTCCTGTATACTTTCTCTGTGTTTTGCACCCGGGGGATTATATATGTTAATTAATAATATTTCTTCCCATCTTGCTTTAATCCTAAGGGTCAGAGCAGCAGCACACAGATAGTCACTATCCACTGGGATCATTCTGCTTTTCAGCTTATTGGAGATCCCTATCGCTAGACCCCCATATGGTCGTCCCCGTATGCCCTTCTTCGCAAGGGTGTGATAAATAGTATACCCATCCAAGGCTGTCTGCTGGAGCAGCCAAGTTTCTTGTAATAGAAAGATGGGGAAATTACTTATCATTGATAGAGAGCCCTTGTTAGTAAGAAAATGCTGATGGCCATGTGTGTTCCAGCTTAGCAAGGTTTGATCTCATGATTGTTGTAGGACTAAAGGCAGCGAATCTGCCAGCCATTTCAAAGTGTTTTGGATGTCTGCCATCTGCACATTCTTTCCCATTTTTTGGGTGGGTATACCACTCTTATTTGGGGCTGCCGATGGTTCAACACTTGGAAGTAAAGGATCTTCCTTCTCTTTACAAGCATCTACTTCCACCCCCACCAGTAATAGACATTGTTTATGAGAGCGAATCAATTGAGCAGATGCCAAGACACAACAGTGGAGGGCTGTCACATTGGGATTGCATACAGTGAGCGGTTCTACAAAAGAGAAGTCCTCCGAGCGGATTACCCGCAATTGTGGGATCAGATGCAGTTTATTTAAAACCTCCATTCTTGTCAGCCACTTATCCCTCTGCTTTTGATTTAAGTTTTTGATGATGCATATTTTACTTGTATTAGGGATATCAATTTCTATTGTTTCCAGTGGTTTAGGAGGTCCCTTGTTATCCACTTTATGCTGTTCGTCTTGGTGCGGGTATGTAGTGTCCACATCAGCTGAGCTAGTAGAAAGGTCAGGGTTGGGGTCTTCTATAATCGTGCTGGTAATTTCTTGTGTTATATCTGGGATAATCCAACTTGTTAGGGTCCCCATCCCTTTCTTAGCATTTTTCTTAGATTTTCGCTTCTTACGTTTAGATTTTTTTGTACGTATTGTTGGAACGTTAGTGGCAGGTAAAGGGGAGGCTATTTCCGCCACCAAATTTCTCGAAGCTAGGTGTCTTTGTTGGCGTCGCTGTTTTTTTTTCAGAGGTATTTCCAGAGCATTCACTATAGATTTATCTAAATTGCCGGGTATCATCTGTGAATCCTGTTCCTCATCTCCCTTAGGGGGGTGCTGGTTGGATGGATCTTGCCCCATAGGAATGAGAGGATTGGGTAGCCCCAGCTGTATTAGTGAGTTTGCATGGATCCTCCCGCATAATTTTAGCAGGATTTTCATAGCAAATTGAAGAGAGGCCACTGAGGCTTGCAGATCTATAATGGCTGGATTGCTACTGACTTCAGAGTTTCCACTGTCTCCTTTGTCCATATGTTCCGGATCATCAGAGCTTATATAGAGATTTGGGGAAGTAGATAGCCGTTCCTCGGGCAGAACCACTGAGGAGATAGAGGAGGGGCGCATGGGGAAAGAGCCTGATAAATTTGATGTTGAATTACCTGGTTGTCTTGGACTAATAGGTCTCCCAGGCTTTTGCTGCCCCCCCTGAGCTGTATTTAGAACCTGTACCTCAATCACAAGTGGGCAATTATTGGGCACTATAGGAAGATTGTTTGATGGGGCCATTGATTTTTGTATTGATAGGCATAGATCTAAGAGAGAGTTATTATCAATGTCATTAAAGTTAGTATTGTCCAAAGAGCTACTATTGTTATGTAGGGCTGGTGGTTGAGAATTACTGGCTTCCATTCCTGATTTATCCCCAGCGAAAGTTGGCTTGGTTTGAATTTTCCCGAACATAGCTGGAATAGTTCCTTTGATCGGTCTGCCCTCCACCTCTGTAGGATTACTATTCTTATTAGCTTTCTGAGAAGGAAGGTCCTTAGGTCCCTCATGGCCCTTACGCAGGTTGTAGCGAGTTTTATTCTGCCTGGATTTGGCCATGGGTTTTGATGGTTTTGGTCACCCTTCTCCTAATAAGAGGTATTGGTGGGGAAAATAGGTACAATCGTATAAATACTGTCACACTTCAGTTGTGTCAGGTTCCTCAATATGTATGAGCAAGAGTATACTGAGACACTGTTTATGGGTTCAACAATAAGGATGGCTCACCTTTGCAAGTTCCAATCTGTAAGTAGCGCCGCAGCGCCAAACAGTCGCAAAACAGTCAGCGCCCTTCACCCCTGTCGGGCTTAACGCCGCAAGGGTGGTAGCCTGGGTCTTTAGGCTGCTCCCAAAGTCACGTGATGGGTCACGTGCCGTGCGTGGCTCCGCCTCCTCCAGGAAGCGTATGGCACGGCAGACAGCGGCAAGAGTCGAGGAGCGACTCGCAGTGCCGGTCGATTGGACTGCGCTCCAGTTAGGTAGGTTCCGGGTCTCCAGGTAAAGGCACAAATCACAGAGCGGGAGGCAGCCTGGGTCTTTAGGCTGCTCCCGAAGTCACGTGATGGGTCACGTGCCGTGCGTGGCTCCGCCTCCTCCAGGAAGCGTATGGCACGGCAGACAGCGGCAAGAGTCGAGGAGCAGTGCCGGTCGATTAGACTGCGCTCCAGTTAGGTAGGTTCCGGGTCTCCAGGTAAAGGCACAAAGGCCCTTTTGGACAGAAGGGTAGCTTGGGATCCAGTGTCCACCAGTGCCATAATTGTACCCTGCCCCTGTACTTGTACCGGGGCATAGTATCTTCCCTCCTTCTCCTCAAGGGGGCACAGATAATGCACATTTTTGGACAACTGGTGGGCTAACTTTCTGGTTTTGGACATTGAGAGATAAGAGATTTGGGCAGAATTCTGTGACGAGCCTGGGGAATCTGAAAGAAAAAGTTGGCAACTGGAAATGGTTTCGGGTTCTGGGCCACCCCCCACCCCCTTTTGGAGGCAGTCAGCAGGATGGGTTTGAACCATGGGATTTTGGTATTGTTGGTTCTAGGATAGAATGATGGGCGGCGACAGCTCAATCCCCACATCTACCCAGTCTATTGATTTGGTTTTAGGTTCCCCTGGTTCCGGTTCTGGGCCGCCCCCCGCTCTTTGGAGGCAGTCACCAGGATGGGTTTGAACCAGGGAAGTTTGGTTTTGTTGGTTCTGGGATAGGATGATGGGCGGCGACAGCTCAATCCCCACATCTACCCAGTCTGGATTGGAATCTCTTGGGACCCATTTTTCCTTGGGAGGAGTTCCCCCATCTCTGAAGGAGAAGATCCTTTTCCCAGGATCCTCTGAGGATCCCTCTACCTCAAATTGTAAGACCTGTACCTCCTCCACAAAGTGGGTCTGTTTGGGTCCTTTGTTTCTCCTACCTCCTCTCTGCTCCTTGGGTGGCAGACTTTCAGGGGTAGGAGATTTTGTTTCCGGTTCCTGGTTTTCCAGGGGCTGTTTACTAGTTGGGAAGGAAGCTTCCTCCAAGGCATAGTTTTCCTCCTCTTCCCCTTGTGCCTCCTCCCTGGGAACCGGTGGATTATCGCGGTGCTGCCCCCATCATTGTTCTGGAGCACCAGGTCCAGAGTTTGGGGCATTCTGCGGTGGCATGCTCATCTGAGGGTTCTGTTGAGCCCTCAGTATGTGACCCAGATCCCGTGCCATATTTTAGACCTGGCGCTCAAGTTGGGAAACCCGCTCAGGTTGATACGGGGTTCTGTTTTCTCCCCTGGGATGATCCCAGGAAGGGTAGCTATCCCTTCTCTGGTAATAACCCGGGTTGGGAAGATTTAAGTACCCCTCCACCCTTGGCCTCCCCTCTCCCGGATTAGGTTGTCTGGGCTCAGGGAATTGGGGAAAGAAGGATGGATGAGTTTGGGGCTGGAAACCTTGTGGATACCTGGGGAAAAAGTTCGGCCCTGGGTAAGGTGCTTGGCTGGATCCCCCCCCCTCTTGGGCTGGAGGAGTCCACACATAACCCAGGATGGGTCAGTTTCCCTTGTAGCGGGGACTTACATAATCAGGGGAGTTAGGGACCCCATTTGTGGGACTACCCCATTGACTCCATGTCTGTGACTGGCCCGAGGGCCTTCTTGGCTTGGAATTATTTGGTGCAGGCAGGTTTTCAGGCCCACCCATCTCCAAATCTAAAACGGGGCAACCTTTACCTCTGCCACCTTGGCAGCAGCAGGGGTGCTGTTGGTTTTGGGGGTTTTCTGCGCATTCATTTTATTTTCTATGGGCTTCTGCACCTCATAGATCCGGGTGGCTTGCTCAATGACCCAGTCTAAAGATCTTTTCTCGTGAAAATCTCTCACGAGCTGGGTCATTATGTACTTGGGAAGAGCATGGAAAAATGTGTTGATGAAATCTCTGCTGTCCGTGCGCACCCTTCTGGGGGTCTGCGCAAAGGCACGCTTCAATTCTTGCACGAATTCTTGTGGGGCCTGATCCACCCCACATTGAAAATTGTAGGCTGCCTTGCAAGCCTCTTGGGGATTTCTATGTATAGAAAAATGTTTCAAGATGGCCGCCCTATATGTGGACCATCTTGAATGGTTTTGGTCCTCCAGCCCCGCAAAGAAACTGGAGTATTCAGGGGAGAATGTCCATTTGACGTACTGGATGCAGCTACTGCTGTCCTTCAAATGGAAAATCTTCATCATTTGCTCATAGAGCTCCAAGTGTTCCCAAACAGAATACTTGGCGTTCTTATGATAAGGCGTGATAACACTCCTGATTGCCTTAATCTGTTTTAAGGGGTCCTTAAGCAAGGCCCTTTACACCTTATTGGCCTTTTTGGTTCGGGTAACCCTGGTCCATTCATCCTCTGATTCAGAAGCACTGCTCCCAGAGGTGCCTGTCTGATCTTCCAGGTTTTCCTGGATTCTGCGAGCCTGGGAATAGCTGGCAGAATGTGGGGACCTGGTCACCTGTGTCCTGTGACGCTCAGAGGAGTCTTCAGATCCCTCCTTGCTACCAGGATTTGATGGGTACCCCCCCACTGACCTAACTGGGCAAAGGTTTTCAGGATGCCCTTAGTGGGCCTACTCTCCTGGGGTTCCCCACTAAATTGCACTGTGCTTAGGTGCCCATACCCGGATGCCCGCCCATCCATTCCTGGGTGGTACTGGCCTATGAGCCCCATCCTTTTGGCTGGATAGTAATCTGCCATCTCTATGGCCCTGTGCTCATGTGCGCCAGGGGACATGGGGGTGGCAGAGTCCAGGGACTGGGAGAGATGAAGGCCTCTGGTACTAGGGCTCCTGAGGTTATGCTCAGGCGTTTCCCTTTCCCAGCGAACCTCATCTCTATCAGCCCCTGCTCCCTGTTGCAATGCAAGAGCCTGCGCTTTCAGTTCCTCAGTTAAGGCCTTATAGACTCTATCAGTCTCTCCTGCATGGCTACCTGTTGCTGGAGCCTATCATTGTGCTGGCAGAGAGCCTCATTCTCTCTCTGTGCCTCCTGATTGGTCCTGGAGTACTGGGCCAGTCTTTGCTGCAGGAGGGTTACCTCCTGAGTCCCATCCCTACTGGCCTGCTCCTTTCTTGCCAGAGCCTCCTCCACCCTCCTGGTGTGCTCTAACAAGTTCTGATGCTCTTTTTGGAGGTCACCCAGCCCCTCGAGGGCCAAGTGATTTTCTTCAGTTTTTCTTTTTAAATGGCAGACTTGCTGGCCTAAGGTGTCCCTTTCCTGACTAAGAGTCTGCATCTGTGCCGCCAGGTCATCCCTTTGCCTTTGAAAGGCACCAGCTTTCTGGCGCTCCTGATCAAACTCTGCCTGGGTATCCAGGTCTTTCAGGATCAGTTTATTGCTCTCTGCCTTTTCTCTATCTAGGTGGCTTTGCAGGGTAACTACCTGCTCAGCACATGCCCTATTTAAATCTAATTGTTGCTCCAGCTTTTTCTGGCTCTGCAGTAGTGAGTCCAAACCTTCTTGGTACTCCTTCTGCAAGGCCAGAAATCTGGTATCCTGGTCAGACTTTTCCTGTTGCAGGATACACATGTCCTCTTTGATTTTAATGAGATACTGTCTGCTCTCATTTTCTGACTCCTGGCTTCTGTGCATCCTCTGCTCAGAAGAGACCAGGTCAGATTGGGCCTTCTCTAACGCGATCTGTTGCCTATTTGCCAGATCTTGGCCTTCAGCACATTTGTCCTGCAAGATTCCCATATATAGATACAAATATACCGCTATCCTAACCATCTTGTCGTGTTCATCTTTAGCTTTAGGAGCCATGTATAGTTCACTCAGGGCCACATGTAAGGGACCCTGATCCCTCCAGATATCTAACGCAGTTGCAGTGACCTGTTGTGTGATTGCCTGCAACCACGCATCCTGGCCCTGCTCAGTCCATTCACCTCTCACAAATAGCTTATGTCAGAAGTGCTCTCTGGCTATTTTGATGTCCACCAGTGTCGTCATTCTGGAAATTGTGTTCCTTCCTGACTTACAGAAGTTTGTATTTTATTTTGCAAAACAGACAGTTTCCTTAGACAGTTCCTTTGAGGGGTGCTTTCACAGTGTAAAACAGCATTGTGATCTAACCGGATATGTGTATCCAGTCAGTTGGCTGCACAAGTGGTAAATCTAACCCAGAATATCCCAGCTGCGAGCCCCCACTTTGTAAGCGACTTCAATTCAACACTACAGCTAAATCAATGCCTAGTCTGGGATGCTGAGGGAAACCCTTATTGATATATTTTTGTGTCCAGTTTGTTTACTCTGGATGACAACCCTTATATAACACCCCTCTCTTAGAATCCCCCTGACCCCACTGAGCCAAGAAGTAGGTTTGTTTTGCAAATTAAAAGGTTTATTTGAACATTAAACAATATATATCTATTACACTTTTATAGTAAATTAATATTTGATAGCACACTTGTGAAGATGATAGTGATCAACAATGGATAATGTTACAGTGGTACACTCTTTTTGATGGCTTAGAAGTGATATAGAGAGGATAAAGTAGCTGAGAATGCTTTTATGGCTTCAAAGACAATGCAATGATGAATGAAATGCAGTACAGAAAATAAACTTGATATGATTTCAACCAAAACAATGTAATCACTTTTCCTCCTGGTAGCAATTCACCCCCCCCCTTTATGCAATGTAAAGAGATGGAAGAAAAGCACACAGTTCTCAGGAATGCAATCAAATATAATTCAGTTCCCCCCCTAGCAAGCTTAGAGGAAAACAGGTAGGAGTCTTAAACACAGGCAAAGTACTTAAAGGTGGTATTCAAAGAAGTGAAAAATATGCTAAAATGATTTTAATTCCCTCTGGAGGTTCAGGGTGGGTAAGAGATACTTAAAATTGATTCAGGATCACTTTAGCAATGCTCTATGAATGATTGTCAGGTTGCAAACGAACTTCGGCAAAGTAAAGCAAGGACAAATTCTTTTACACGTGGCTGAAATTAAGCAAAATGTCAAATTGCGGCAAATTTAGTCGCGTGCGTCGAGCGCAATTACGGAGGGAGTATGATGAGTAGCAAGTCGGTTTAGAGCTTGTTGGAAAGCTTATAATCTCAGCTTCAAAATAAAAGTTAAATCTCGCTTCTATCAGAAACGAGATATGGCCGATTTACTAAAGGTAGTTTTTCAGATTTTAAATTTGAAAGCTCAGAATGACAGATGACAGTTTTCAGGTTTAAAGATGACAGAATGACACGATTCTAGGAGGCAGTTCTAAATAGGTCAAAATAGTTTGGATTAGATTATTTTAAACTAAGAGATTGGTTTTGGCACAGTGAGTGCTCACACTATATTTTTGAAATAAGCTGTCAAGGTCTGGTCAGGTTGGACGGGACTTCTGGCGTTTGGTTCTGAAGTCCCGGCTATATGGGTCAGCTCTGCTCTCTGGGTCTGTCAGGCACCGGTTCTGCTCACAATGGTCTGGTCTGTGGTTCTCTCTGGTTCCGGATACAGCACTGCTTTCTGGATACTGCTACAGGTTTTTGCAAATGTTCTTGGCAAAGAATTCAAACAGCTCGCCCGGCTGTTGAATAGATTGGTTGGTTTTGAGGCCTGCTGAAGAGAACTCAGCTTGTGGTTTATGCCTTTGCTTTAAATTATGGGGTCAGAGTTCTAAGTTCTGGTCTCTGTCTAGCTGGAGTCAGTCTAGGTCTCTGGAGTTCTGGATGTGAATTTGTCCGTCAGCGTGCTCCGCAGAAAATGGGAATTCAGTGTCTCTACCTGTCCCAGCAGTCTCTTTTTATGTGTTCTACAAGTGGGTGTGTGCATGGACATAACTGAGCCGGCCCCTCCCAATCTATCATTGGCCACGTCCTCCTCTCTCCCTTGATTGGGGAGCTGGGTTGTGTGTCATCTTTATGGCTTACAGACAGACACTCCCCTTGTCAATGTGCACACAAATCTATTTCTGATACAAATACATATTTGCCAGATGCACAAGTGGTTGACATTACATACACACATCATATATCACATAAGGTAGTCTCTGTTCCAACTCTGATGTTTCTA
The DNA here is from genome assembly GCF_040938575.1 of Ambystoma mexicanum. Taxonomy (NCBI): domain Eukaryota; kingdom Metazoa; phylum Chordata; class Amphibia; order Caudata; family Ambystomatidae; genus Ambystoma; species Ambystoma mexicanum. The sequence continues at coordinate 1,196,485,745 of NC_090937.1, forward strand.
AGGGCTTGGATTAAGAAATGGCAACTTATTTTCATTTTAGTGGGTTTTGCAACATTGGTTTTTCATCAAAAATTACACAAATGTACACCCCCCTTCTACACGTATTCGAGTACTTTACTAGGTCTCTAGCATAAACCCAGTGTCTTTAATATCAATAAATAGCGGGGTTTGGTCCTAGAACATGGTACAGAGTTGAATCAGGTCTTGAATTGTGGGTACATTTCTTAGATTAAGGTTCTCCAAATTGCACATTTTTGTGAGCTTAATACAATATTTTAGAAGCATTTAAGTTAAACATATATTTGCTGCAATATGATTCCACAAAAGTGTCTGAGTCCACCCCCAGCAACTTGGGAGTACCACATGTCTCTCGTCTCCCAGGCAGGGCTCTGTTTACAGTCCACACTGAAAATCAACATACCCCATTCAATTGCAAGAGTCTTATGTGTCGGCTGAGGTCAGCAGGCCAGGGGGCCACTCTGCATTTGGTTAGCATGAACCTGTGATTTCCTGGGCTGTTGTGTGGGTCTCTGAGGTGAGAAGGTGTCCCAGCCTCTTCGCCTGTTAATGCAATCAGATTGTTTGTTTATGTTTATTTGTTTGTTTGTTTATTTATTTATTGTGCGCACCAGACCCTAGGGTAGCAGGGCGCAAGAGAACAAGGAGGTTTACAGCTTAGTTAACGTTTACAGGTTACAGATTAGTTAACGTTACAGGTTACAGGCATAGTGGACATTTCGAGTCTGCAGGGTAGGGCAAGTGCAAGTGCAGATAGGCGTAGCTAAACAGTCAAATCTATGACGATCAAACAGTAAAAGCAGGTTAGTACAAACATTATAAGAAGACGTTACGTATAAAGTGACATACGCTATGTCGCATTCTCAATAAGCCATTTTATGGTGTTCTTTCTGAAGTTATTGAAGGTTTGGTCAGATCTGAGTGCAAGGGGTAGGGAGTTCCATAACTGTGCTGCCTTAACTGGGAAGCTGGAACCTCCAATGGTGGCTAGTTTGAATCTGGGCACTAGGAGGCAGTTGGGGCTGGCTGTCCTTGTGAGTCTCGTTGGATTTTTCCTGTTGAAGTGTTCTGAGAGGTATCGGGGAGCTTTGTTGTTTAGGCATTTGTGGATGAGGGACGCAGATTTAAGGTTAATTTTTTCTTGGGTGGAAAGCCATTTGTGTCTTCGTCTTATTTCTGAAATGTGTGCACTTCTGGGGATACTTAGGGCCGCTCTAAGTGCATTGTTTTGGAGCACTTGGATTCTGTGGATGATATGTTTGGTAGTCCCTATGTAGAGGGCGTTGCAATAATCTAGTTTCGATAAAATGAGGGCTCTAGCTAGAATAAGACAACTGTCCTCTGAAAGGAATGGTTTCCCAGCTCGTATTAACTTGCATGTATAGGCAGTGGATGATGACAGTGAGTTCACCTGTTTGGTGAAAGATAGTGTCGCATCAAGGTAAAAACCTAGGGTTTTTACTTCTCTGGCGACCTTGATAGTGTTGCCATCGATGATGAAGGCGGAGTAGTTTTGGTTAAGTTTGGAGATACGGGCTGCCGTGCCCAGGATGATGAGCTCTGTTTTGTCATCGTTCAAGCATAGGCCATGGTTGGCCATCCATGCCTGAACGATGCTGTAGACTCTATTCACCAGAGCCAGGTCTTCGACGTAATCCCCAGTAAGTGGTAAGAGAATCTGAGTATCATCCGCATAGTTAGTGTAGGTGATACCCAGATTATCAAGATCGTCAAAGAGTGGCTTGGTGAAGATGTTATAGAGTGTCGGCGAGACGCAAGATCCCTGGGGCACTCCGCAAGTGATTGGGATAGGGTCTGCTGCCGCTGCAGGGGAGAACACCCTCATCGTCCTGTCACTAAGAAATGATTGAATCCAGACTATAGCCTCCTCTGAGAAGTGGGCAGCCGAGTCCAAGTGATTACATAGGACTTTATGGTCCACCAGATCAAAGGCGGCTGAGAGGTCTAGAAGGAGGAGGAGAGCTAATTTTCCCTCGTCTCTGAGTGAATCTATTTGGGCTTTTAGGTCGATAAGGGCAGTCTCTGTGCCGTGTTGCGGACGGAAACCGGATTGGCGGGTGCCGAGGAGATGGTTCATCTCAAGGAAGTTCTGGATTTGGGTGTATGCTACCTTGTCTAATATTTTTAGTAGGAAGGGAACCGTGGTGATGGGCCTGTAGTTAGTAGGAATGTTGGGGTCCAATGTTTGCTTTTTTAGGAGGGGGAGTACCCAAGATTCCTTTAGATTGCGGGGGATGGTGCCCGTAGTAAAGGAGGCATTGATAAGTTTTGTGATAAAGGGGGCTAAATCCCTAGCCGCATCCTTGATCAGTTGTGCGGGGCATTGGTCGCCTTTGCAATTAGAAGGTTTGAGAGTCAAAATGGTCTTCTCTACCTCAATTACTGAGACCTTGGAGAAACGGAATTGGGTGGATTCTGGGTTGTTGGATGAGGGAGTATTGACTATCAAAGGTTGAGTAGGCAGAGAGGCTTTTTTTAGGGCAATTTTTGTTTGGAGGTTGGATACTTTGTTGGTTAGTGCTAGTTGTATGTCTGTGCACCAAGTTTTGTCTTTAATGGAGTCATCCTGTACTGTGATAGGAGTTTCCAATTCCTTTAGGATAGAGAATAGCTCCTTCATGCTGGAGTTGGATTGGGAGATCCTATTATTATAGGTTTCTTGTTTGGCCAGGATGATGTCTCTTTTGTATTGCGAGGAGATGTTAATTAGGTTAGTTTTATTTTCAGCGGTCGGGTGTCGGTTCCAAGCTGTTTCGCATTTTCTCTTCTGTAGTCTTAAGTTTTTTAGGTGGGGTGTAAACCATGAGTTCAAGTGCTTTTTGGGTTTACTGATCCGAAGTTTAAAAGGAGCAATACTGTCAAGAGCAGAGCACATGGCTGTGTTGAATGCATCCACTAGGATGCCTGGGTCAGAGTGGTCAGGTAGGGAATTTAGTTTGGGTAGGATGTGGGGCAGAATATTGTCGGCTGTAATGTTTTTCTTGTTTCTCGTTAAGGTGGGTGTGGCTGGCGTGGGTGTTAAGACTATGGGTCTTTTGGTGTTGAGGGTGAAAGAGATAAGGTAATGGTCAGACCATATTTGGGGGGTGATGGCTGTTATAGAGGGGTAACAGTTGTGACTGGCAATCCAGTCTAGTGTTCTTCCCTTGATATGTGTGGGAGTATTCACGCACTGCGTGAAGCCTAGCACTGACAGAGTATTGCCTGTGGCAGTAGCATGATGGTCGTTGGTATCGTTGAGCCCTAGATTGAAGTCTCCTAGTACTAGTGTTTGGGAACAGCAGGTGGTTAAGAGTTTTAATTAACCAGCGGGCCTTTGAAGTTTCCAGCTGTCTCAGGAGGCTGATTAGCTTCTGAAGTAGCAGTTCTCCTGTCAGAGTTTAGACCGCTAGCGCCGGTTTGTGGACAAAGCTGGTACTGCACCCATTTTTGGGATCTGTCTTGAATTAATGCATTTCAATAGAGTGGTCTTTTGTTTGATAGTATAGGATCCTTGCTTAACATTGTTTTGATGGCATCCTTACAGCAGAATGGTGGTGTGGAACCCCCCACAAGAAGGTTGTATCTTTAGAGTGGTCTTGTGCCCATGATTTTAGCAACTTTTTGACATCAATAAAAACGGATTTTGAACAGAACCATCTTTCTTTGCACTGGTGGGTGGCAGATTAGGTGACCATTTTGGTGTGCACAAACTGCGCGGTTCTCCTGGATTCTGGCGTGAATGTGGGCAGCGACAGCTCATCCCCACATCTACCCAATCTATTGATTTAGTTTGTTCTGGGATAGAATAATGGGCGGCGACAGCTCATCCCCACATCTACCCAGTCTATTGATTCAACATGGGTCAAAACCCTTGACAGTAGTCTGCGATGGTTAATCATTTCAATTGTAGCCGAGAGGTTCAAGATGACGAGCAGGAACATGTCTCCTTCATCAATAATCTGAAGGGCATCATTGACCAACTTGATGGTTGCAGTTCCCGTGCTGCATTGGGCTGGAATCCAGTTTGGTAATGCCAGAGTAGACCAAGTTGCTCAATTTCTGAATGTAAGTGATTCATCACTACCTTCTCAATAATTATGACACTAAATGGGAGGCTCGTGTTAGAACAGGTGTTTGATAGGTCTTCTGGATTGAGTCTGTTTTGTTTCAAGAGTGGCATATTAAACCTGTTTTTAGAATGTCTGTGAACAACCCTTCTTCCAGGAGGTGTTGACTATCCTAAGAACTGCCATTATGATAGGAGTGGCACTTTTCTAAAGGATGGTGGCTGGGAGGATATTGTTAGTGTAAAAGGTTGGTTTAAGGATGCAAGGGAGTACAAGAGGTCCTGAGGTGAGAGGGGAGAGAAGCTGGTCTACATTTGAATGGTCTGCGGGGGGATTATATGTAAGGGTGGGGTCAGAGGATTTAGGGACCTTGATGTGGAACATAATTTTATTGATCTTGTTCATAAAGAACTTACTGAATGCCCCACACTTCTCCTGAGATCATGGAGACTCCGAGTGTTGTATGGGCTCTGAGCAGTGTTTGACCACTGCCAAATGGTCTTTGCTTTTTTTAGAGGCTGCCATATATTTGGTTGTGTAATATGTAGCCTTTGCTTCAGTTATTAGGGTTTGCTGTCTGGATCACAAGGCCTAGAAGGATAGAAGGTCTTCTGTTTTCTGGGCATGGCACCAATATTTCCCAAGAGCTGTATTGGACCATTTGTTGATATAGAGCTCTTCAAAATACTAGGGGGTGCATGGTTTGATTCTTGCATAGCCCAATTTTCTAGTGTGAAGGTTTCTTGCAACTACTTTGCGGTTTGGCTAAATTGTTCTAACAGTGAGATGGCATTCACAAAGGTTGGGAAGTTGAAGAAAAGTATCCAGTCGGTCTACAGGCAAGTTCATGAGAGAACAACGTGCCACCGTGGGGATTTATTCTGACCCTTGTAGGCAGTCAGCGTGTATTATAAGGAAAATGGGATGGCTGCGTGTTTGGTCCATACAAGCTAAATGGGGTCTGAGAAGCTTAGGAGGGGACAAGAGGATAAGAGTATGTCTTGGGTATTACAGCTAATGTGTGCAGGGGCTAGTACGCATTGAGTTTTGTACAATAATTCTGCCAGGGACAGAAATTAGTCTTTGGTGTTTATGGTTGATTGTGCCCCAAGGAGTTGGAAGTTTGCTAGGAAAATGTTTTTCCCGTGACAGACAAAAGCTTTAGAAAGTATGTTTCTAATCTCATATAGCAAGGTACCACACCTTTGAGGGGGTCCTTGTTTTTAAGAGGGAATTAGCAAATGGGAGCTATCATTGAATCTAATGGTGATTAATTGCATAGCATAAAAAGATAGTCGATTTTGTGGATGTCTGCCGCTCCACCTCTGTTTTCCCAAACTGGTCAACATGCTGGATGCTGTACCCAGGCAGGACAAGGACATCAAAGACATGGGAGGAGGCTTTGTGGGCCATTTTTGGTAATGAGGCTTGCATCCAATTAATTAGTCGTGATCAGATCTGAAAGTTCTGTGGCATGTAGGATGGCTGAGTGGGCATTACTCAGCACTAAAGTGGATGTACTGAGTGAAGAGGACGGGAGAGGAATGACAAGTGGGATCTGGAGGAGGTTGGAGAGGTCAAATGTGTGATGGGTATTTTTGCCCGGCAGGCCCTGGAGAGTTTGAGAATGAGCTGAGTGTGTGAGAGACCCATAGTTATTTGGTACTAGTAGGCAGGTTTAGAGGGTTTATACCTTGGCCCTGCCAGGCCCTTGTAGGCAAAAATGGGCAACAACTTGGTTTGGTTTCCTATGTAATTCGATTTATGGGTGCTTTGGCAGGTATGTTAATACATGTGTGAAAAGGAAGGCACCATTATTTTAAAAATGGTTTTAGGAATACTCCTATATACCTCATCTGAAAGGCTAAGAAACGCATTTCTTCTACAGGATAAGGTAATACGCTAAAGTTAATATTTTCCTTTTTGTCAAAAGATATTTCTATTTTCCTTGGCACTTTTACTAAAATAATGATTGCCGATCGATTCGTTTTTGTTGGATTCTTAAGGCAGACATGCTTCAGGTATACAAAAAGGAATTATCCAAGATAATCGCTGGGTTTGCTGACATGGAAACTATTAAAGTAAATACAACATTATTTTGAGAGTGGATTTACGAGAATTTAGATTTTGATTAATTGACAGACTACAAAATGCAGATTTAGTCTTAATTAATGTGGCATTACATATTAAAGTATTGTCTCTTATATGACTACATCTAGCAAATGTGTTACTAGCAAGATCCTAATCAGTGTTTTTGTTGCTCCTTTTTCTCTAAGACCATTAGGGACGAAATGCCTCACCTGAAACCTGTGGTATCAACCACAATTGCCACATGTCTCCTTATTTCCTTATTGCCATAGAATACATGTTTTATGTTTTTTTTAAATTTCATAATTACTTATAGCACACCTATTTCACAGGCTACTCGCTTCAGAGCACAATGGGCAAGTGCCAACCGAAGTCATGTTGGTTTGTTAGCAGTGGAAATGGCAGGGGCGAAGGAAGTGAGGGAAGAGATAAGGGTGGAAACTGAACAAACTTGCCGTAGCTGATGGAACTGCAGTTTTTGGGAGGTTTGTAGCTCCTGCTGATAGCCTAGAAGAGGCTTTTTAGTTCATATTAACACATAATATGAGCAACTTGTGACGTTTCAGGTCACGTGGAGACATGGATGCATACCATAGGGGCATAAACTACGAGTGTTTGGGAATGTGTTTTCTTTACTCTTTATTTCGATATCTGCCAATGTATTGCAGGCGTGGTAGCATGTTTCTATTGGTGGATGATGAATGGGAATGGAGGACAGAGGAACCTAGCTTAAACTGAGAAACTATGGCTGCAGAATTTTTGATTTGAATATCATTGAAGTGATATCAGAGAGTCATCTGATGCTTTTAGAAGTTTAGTTTTCAAAGTCAGTTAATAGTGATGCCGTTGCATAGGTAAGATTGACCACAGTCATGGAAGGCCTTGGGATAAGGCAACAGGTTTTCAATTAGAAAAGCAAGACGGTTCAGGGACGTTTGTAGATGTGTCACAGCCACTCTGCAGGTATGATTGGGAGGATCCACGTTAAAGAGAGGACTGGCTGCTTTATTTTGAACTGACTGAAGTATGGTAGCATTGAAGTAGATCAATATGGATGGAGTTTGTATAGTTTGTTCTTGGGAGAATGATTGCTCTAAGGGGAGTGGCACACTGGGAGGATATAATATATGGCAACACTTTGTGTGCCAGTTTGAGGTGAATGTTTCAGGTGTTGACTGTATATTTGTTTTGTGGAAGTAAAGATTATTGTCCAAGAGAAGTTCATGATTGGTGACACATTTGGAAGACTAAGTTTGGGACCCAGCAACAGGACAGGAAAAAGGAGTGGAAATGTTGGATGGGCACGTTGAGGATGAGGTTGCCCACTTTCAGATGGCTAAAAGCAAATGTTTCTCACCACCTTTGAATTGCCTGGAGACAATTGGAAATTGATTTGTGATGGGATAGGTGTTTGGGGACAATGGGCCTCATTACGAGTTCGAACGGTAGCCGTGCCTGCATTACAGGCACGACTACCGCCGAACTCGCATCCGTCACCCGCGAATGGGCACTTACCGGCCCATTATGAGTTGAATGGGCCGGTAAGTGCCCATTCGCGGGTGGCGGTAATGCCGTGCTCCGCATCCACATTCTGCCCCATAGGGCAGAATGGGGATGGGAGAGGGAGCAAACAACGGGCCATTACGAGTTGGCCCGTTGTTTGCTCCCTCTTCCCCTCGTGGGACCCGGTAAGCACGCCTGGTTTTCCCAGGCGTGCTTACTGTGTCCCGCGAGGGGACCTCGTAATGTGGCGGAACGGGTTGAACAGCGCCGTCACCTTTTACGGCGCCGTTTAACCCGTTCCGCCAGGGTCGTAATGAAGCCCAATATCTTTTCTAGGTTCCCTGGCATGCTTCATGAGCTGGGCGTCTTCCAGATGCATCTGGATTCATGCTGACTTTTTTTTTTAATCTCTTAGCAAAAGCTTAAGAACTAGACAGGCACGAGGAGCAAAGCCAGTTATGACAACATTCTTTAGGATCCACCTCGCCACAAGCTGCAAACACTCCAGGAACATTAGCAGGTCAGTTCGGCATCTATTGAGCTCAGATGATGCTCTCTCCAAAAGAAGCATAGTCTTTGCCTTGTGTGAGAGTCAAAAGAACAACTGGATTACGGTACTTTCTTTTCACATTTACAGTTCTCAATGATGTTAATTGCAATAACGAGAAGGACCACAGCATTTTACATACGTAGAGTCCTGCCATACCATATTAGTTATATGTTTTACGTGGCCGTTTTTTAACATTCAAGCTAATGATGGCTCCCACATATTCCTAAATCATACATGCCTTGACTTGATGAAGAGTAATCTAGAATCCATGTGTCGAAACAGAGAAAGGTGTGGGAGGGGGGCGCTCCTCTCCAGCTGTCCACAGAGAGGAGTGGGACGCGTCGAGTGCCCCTGAGCTGCCCTCCCAAGAACACCATGTCCATACACCCATTTTACCCCACCTGCCGCTTTGCTTTCTTTTTCTTTGGCAGAGAGTAGCTGGACAGCGGGAGAGCAGGACACCACACCACACTATTCGCATGTGGCTAAGAGAAATTTGTCAGAAAGAAGTGTGGTATCAATGCTCTCCATCCTTTGAAACCTTTTCCCTCACCCTGAAGCCAGGCCCTGGTGAAGCACATGGATGTGGCACCCCCCAGTAACGGGCATCCTCTCCATGGTGCCCTGCATGGGATAGGAGTGCAGCTTCCTTGGTTGTCTTCTGCGAGGATGTAAACACGAGCACAGCCATTCTGGAAATGGAGAGTGGCTGGAGAGGCATATTATACAGGAAAGGGTAAAATAACGTACTGCTTTAATGTTACACTGTTTTCGTCCCGATGAAAATAGAAACCTCAGTATATGATGACATTGCTTCAGCATTTGATATCATTACCTGAAATATGGGCGAGCCATTGGGCATTTCATGGCAAAGCTGCAATAACGCAGGCGTGTGATGGCAAATCCTATCACGGTGTTAGTTGGAAAATGTTTGCAATTTTGGGGGTGCTTTGTCCGATAAAGTGATAGGTGTGCATATAGTGCACCTGATCATTATCTGGGTGTATATTTCAAACGATGTGAGCACAGCATGGATAGCTGGCAATTATTGCGGATATATGGGCATTTCGATGATACAACCTGGCATATTGTTTGTGTGTGTAGCATCTTGTGGCAACACCAGCCATGTGGTGTGATTGACTTGACATATGCTGGCCAAGCCTTGCATATGATGTCTATACACAGCCATTTGATAGTGAAACGTCACATATGGAATGGATATCTGCCAAATACTGCCATTCGCTGGGAAATTGTGTACCTTAACAAGTAATAGTAAAAATTGGCAAATTATGTTAGTGCAATGGTGATGTGGCAGGATTGTCATGCTATGGTGAGCTACATTATTCTCTCGTTCATTTAGGCCTCAGTTCCTTAATTTTGCCTTTGCCTGAGGCCTCCCTCTCCACTCAGCTCCTCTGACATGCCCAAAGCCCGCCCGGAGCATATTTACAGCAAGACCCCGGAACAGGGCAAAGGGACTCGTCAGACCTTCTCTTCTGTTTGCTCTCTACAAGTCTAGCATTAACACCATATATGGTAGATACCAATAGTTGTTATTGTGAATGCTGTTTATCCATATTGCAACGCAATATACCCAGCCCACGTACCCACATTCAATAACCTTAATGTTTGTGATTGACAGATTTTACAACATCATTAAAACAGAGAAAATCCACAAGATAGATTGTGTTTCTCAGTCATAGGCAATCCATACGTTTCCCCTGTTGTAATGCTCTCAAAACAAATGTGTGCATGTCGATTAGTTAGGTTTGATGTCTAAACATTATTTTTGTTTGCAAATGTAATCAATCTTTCTGAACATGAAAGGACTACATAACCTGCAAACATTATTGTTTAAAACATGCATTAATGTAGTAGACTCAGGTACATAGAAACACTATGTGTTGCTATTCTTATTGTGCTATAATACTATATACTAGATATTGCACTTATTTGTTGTATATCATATATTATTTATTGGTTAGCCATATCAAGCCTACTTTTCTATAGATTCTTCTGAATAGTTATGTGTATGTAATTAGTAAATTAACTTTCTTTACTTGTATGGTAAGTGAAAAATGTTCAACAAATTCACTTCTGTTTGCCGTCAAATATGGAAGCACTCCAAACACAATTTCTCTGAAGTTGCACCATATTTCATGACCAATTTATTAATTTGGTTTCTTACATCACACTTCATGCTGGCCTCTAACCGTGGGACCGGGTATCGAACCAGTGCTGCTCACTTGTCCTGTTTCCAGAGGAGCGCTTTGCCCCTGAGCTATCATCCCGGCCACAAAAATAGAAGCATTTTTGGAACAATACGATAATAAATGTACTCTTGTATGATTAAGACATGTCTTATTGAATTGTGCTAAATATATTGGGTTCTTTACTATTGACTATTTGGGATATGGCATATGCATTTAACAATCCCGTTTCAAAATGTACGGTAAATAAGATGGCACATGATTGGAGTACATTGGCAATATGATGGCACTACTTGATACTGTGAAGCATACCTGACAAATGGTGACAATGGCATGCCCACACACTGGGTACCAGGATACAATGGGATAGCTGGGCATGCAAAATCAACTGGTACGTGTTGTCAGTGCCTGTCAAATAATAATGTGAGCAGGGTGGAGAAGAAGTGCTGTGTTGCACGGCCCACCTTCTACTTTGAATGGTGACACCTAAATAATTGTTAAGCTGTGCGGCTAAGCCTTTTCGAGCTAGATGTGTACTGTCTGATTACATCTCAATGGGTTCCAATGAATAAGGCAGATTCTATCTCATTAATGTTAGTGTCAATCAAGAAGTTATTATTATTAGAAAGCTATCGCTAGTGTTCTCTGCATAACGATGGGCTTAGGATGGATTGGATTAGAGTCACAAATGTACAAATCGCTCTGAAAAATCACTGAACTGTTTCTCTCACGTTTGGCTGGATTACAGTTCTATGTTAAAAAAAAAATAATAATTAAAAAAAAAATAGAACACACCTACACGGTCACTGGGCGGTTTCTTTCAATTTTTGGGAGTGAAGTCGTCATGGTCCTTAGAATATAACTGGCTGTCTTTAGCTAATTATTGTTTGGTAGGCAGACACTACCTGGAAGGTTCTGACCCCAACTTGCCACTACATATACCATGCCTCTGATTTTGTCATTGACTGTCTAGGCACAAGCATTGTTTGGTGGGCTCTATCTAGCTCACTAGTGGCTCATCTGCTCTGTTTGGTTAAGTTATCACGTTTTAATCACTAACTAAAGTTAAAGACAGCCAGGTATATTAAAAACGAGGGGACTTTGCTTTCAAACATTGAAAAATGCAGTTGATGGATCTTCATTTATTACAACCCAACAGCTAACTCATGAGGATGCATGAACACACTAGAGATATCTCCTTATTAATTACAACTTGATGACTAGACCAAAGAGAGTATTTCAGTAACTAATGATATATAACTTGCCAAACAATATTTGAGCCTTGACATTCAACTGCAAATTCAGAGACCATTTATGTCTAACTTGGCCTGCAGTGTTAAAACCTGACATGTACCATGGAATATGGGGCAAAATACAGTAAATGGTGTGCAGACTTGTCCATTAGGGCCTGATTCATGGAAAAAGGCGCATAGCTCCTAAAAAACCTGCGTGCTGTGAACGATCCTGCGTGGCCCGTCGCACAGAAGAAAATCTGTGTTCTACGCATATTCATGGACATTTTCATACAAAGTAAATCTATGTGCAAGTCGTGGCTGGAACACCCACAACACACCTACAAGCAGAGCCTTCCCAATCATGGATACAGACCTTTAAGCACTCCTCATGTGCGATGCATTGCACCCCAGAATAACTGACTCTGAACCCTCACAACCAGTCCAGCACCCGGTGGGGGTCCGTGGGGTCCCCCGTAATTATTCCCAGCACCCCCTCAACATGCGTACCACTTATCCTAAAAGTCATCCCATTCAGGTACACATGCGTGCAAACCCCCGTAAACCATTCCTGCACCCCGCTACACTGCTTATGCGCACCCCAGAGTCTGATCGGATCCGCAACAGCATGCACATACCCCTAAATCCAATGTCCGATCTCACCTCTGTGCGGTGATTCCTATGGGCAAGTGTCTGTACGCCTGCCTTCACATGGCGCTTGGTAATGCGCATTTGTGGGTGTGCATTGGATTGCCTGCGGTCCGTACCTCGTAACGCCTACATTATCTCTTGCTCTTCCCCATTTTGAGTGTTCCACCCCTACTCTGGTCTATGCGCACACCCCGCCCATGCTCTGCGAGGTGTCTGTCACAAGACACTCAGCCGCTCTCAGAGATGTGCTGAGCCTGCACAAAGTCCCTACAGAGTATAAAAAAGTCCCACACAGTCGATTCCATGAATCGACAAACCGGATTTCGCATGCAGTTTGGCAGGTAAAGTGCCTATTTTCTGCCAGATAATTCCATGATTCGAGCCTTTTATATATACACTCTTTCTATACACTGCTGTCTCCCACAAAGTCCCTTCACTGCTTGCCATTGAAATTCAGGATGGTCTTTACGATTCTTTGCCTTATGCCAAAGTATTTTTTGTCACTGTTCCAGACTATATCACAAATCTCTTTTATCAGTATCAGCTGGCCAGATAATTTAGGTCTGCTGTCCAAACCCTGTTGATAACTTCCCAGAACATATGTAAATGTTTTGGGTGCATATTGCTGCAGCATCAAAGTTCTTCCTTTTTGAAAATCTCACTACCCACTCATTTTGCCGACATAACACCCAAGATTCAGAAGGGATCTGAAAATGTTACTGTTTCATTCTGCACACACATCTAAGGCATTCATCAGAGATATACTGGCCTTCAGTATCTATAGCAAAACAAAAGAGGTAATGTCTGGAATGTTTAAAATGAATATTAACCTCTAACATTGATCCGGGCAGCCCTTGAGACCATCATTCTTCACCTGCCAAGGAGAAAGTCCATATGCAAATCAGGCTTAGTCCCACCCCCAACGTGGCAGTCCAGTCCAAACTGCTTGTCACATCCCTTCTGCACGAGACCACAAGCATCCCCAGACATGTTTCAGCCTCATTGGGATCCATCAGTAAGGAATAGCTTGGGTCCCTAGACCACGGGACCCACATCTGGGCATATCCGTCATACTCAGGGTGACAATTTCAAAACAAAAGAGGTGATCTGGCCTAGCTGTTTGGGTTAAACTGCCCCTTTGGTGTCAGGACAAATTCTGATTTGCAAATAGTCTTTCCCCTTTCTGTAATGGCTTGGCAGGTGAAGAACAATGGCCTGGAGCTTTTCAGAGAACAATTGCCAGAGGTTTAAGATTAATTCTAAATGTTCCAGCCATCACTACTTTGTTTTGCTCTGTAACCTTCAGTATCTAAAGACACGTGGCATGCACCAGAGATTCCACACACATTTACAACTCATATACCTTTCTGTTAGATTCAAGTACCTTTCTTTCCACTACCTAGTGACCACTGAGATCAAACTAAGGGCCTGATTCCCAGACGTGCTTTATGATGGTGAAATCCCATTGGAAAGTGTCCTGTGAATCAGGCTCTACATATATACTTTCATAATGTCAAAGTATGTTAATGATTTCTGGAAATTTGATTATAGATACTACACCATGTTGTGAGAGTCCGAACATACAATGCCAATAGCAAGTAACACAGTCAGTCTTCACTGTAAAAATCTGAAAACCATTTACTTTGTTAATGAAGCGTTAGAGAGCTTCAGTACGAGAGGGTTGCATTGTGTGGTAGCTGCCCACGATAGCGGTTCCGTGTTGAAGGTGAGGGTTTCTAATGAGGGTGAGGGTTACCCAGCAAACAATAGAGCATGGTGATAAGTGTGCTAACACTATTAGAGCTTGTGTAGGACCACGAAAGGTGACATGCTTGCCCATGTCCTCTTGGCCAGAGCCCAGCGTGTTTGAATCACAAAGGGAAGTCTGGAGTCCAGACTTCAAGGCATGTTAGAGCTTCCATTCCAAGCTTGCTGATTCACTGGAGAGCTGGATGCTGTGAGAACAACACACGAGAAGCATAGAATGGAAGCGTGCATTGTATTTATAGCCTTAATTCGAAAGTCTCTGAAAACATGCTCTTATGTTGGTTTGAATGTAGTAAATAGGGTACAAATCGATGATCTGCATTTTATAGAGCAAAGTATTGTACTTTGTATCATGTTTATTGTTAACTGAGTGTATTCCTTAATGCATACCAATATTGGTCGATACACTGTGATATGGATATACCCATTTCAGCAGGTTGTGATCTTCTGCCTACAAATCGACGTCTATATAGCAGATCACAGAACTAGTGCCGCCAGTAACGGAACAGACCATTGTCATTCTTCTAGCAGGCCGGTCAGTTTCTGCCAGTAGATTAGTAATGTCTGGGTGGGAATCACATTGAGCTATTGCTGCCAGCCTTTCCAGCCGGCACACCACGTTTCCTTTCCTTCAGCAGAGACAGGATTGCCATCAGATTTATGTTCTAGAGCGCAGAAAGGTGAGCAAGGAAAACAAATGAGCACCGATCAGTCTTTTTTAAATGCTCTGAACCAAATGCCTAAAGTGCCAGAGATTCTTTTATATATATTTTACGTTTGATCTCATACTGGGAAAAGGATCTGTCTTCTTGCCAGTTTCTGAGTGCTGATAATCATCTGAAAGCAATAGCTGTCGCCCTATCTTTTTATTATGAAAGAACAACGCGACTGCCATCCATTCCGGAATAGTCTCCATTGTATTTCATCAAAGTTCCTCTATTGACACTCGTTGGTGAGAATGGAGTGCATTCTCTCGAGTCATTAATATTTCATCAAATCACAGAGGCACGATTATATCGACTCCGCACGTTCTACTTTTGTCTACCTACTGTGAGAAGGAATTGGGAGATTAGCATTGCTTTTTTAAAATCCATTTTCAATATGAGACGGACTGAAAAACATTGGTGTTTTATCACCTGCCATAGCTTCTACTTGCAAATTAAACGTGGACCAGTGACTGAATGTTAGTGTACAGCGCAATCACGTAATCATAAAATGTTGCACTTTTTGGATTCTTTACTTTAAAGGGGCAAACATAGCATTACAGGCCGTTGAGCTGCTCACACGGATATTAAAGGCTGGAGCAGTCCTTGTTGTCTTTAATGCCAATTGCACCCTGCTATGTTCGCCATCATAAATTATACAACGAGGGCACGGTGTCTGCACTCCAAAACCAATACACTCGGAGCAGAAAGAAAATGTCCCTCATTGAGGTCACACCCAGGGACGTCGTTTCTCGAAAAGCGGAAGTGACATCACCCAACCTTTGACCTCTGATGACATCACAGGAAGTGGTGTAATTTAACCCCACCCCAAAGTGATATCGCAGTTATATCGTGAATAGATGCAATTCAATGTGCTTTAAAATATATTACACAAAGATTATTGTAATATAGTTTTGTCTTTTTTCCTGGCAGTGTGGTAGGGTCCAAAGCAAATGAGTCTTGTTCCAAATTCAACATAGACCATATTCCAAATATTTTGAAAAAATTGAGTAACACCGAGTACAAGCACATATTTTTCAGATATACATGCAATAAGTAACACAGCAAAACACTCTAGTCAACATTTTCATTATGAAAGATGGGCCTTCGAGGCACCATTTGTTTCTTTTTATGCCATTCAGAAAGCATAGAAGAAACATGTAATATGGATTGACGCAACTTTTGTTTGCTATTAAACAAGAATCAAACCTGGTTAAAAAAAAAAATGTTGCTCAATTTCCTCACCAATTCAAAGTTCCATATGTTTACAAGTGGTCATTCACAAAGGATGTTTTTAAATAGGTGAGGGCAACGTAAATGTTGACCAACCATCCACAGATTTATACATTTGGTGAGTACTCACAGAAGTGCAGGTGTGGTATAAAAAACTTTAACTGATACAGAAACAAATCTGTGTAGGTGGAACATTATGGGTCCGATTCATGGCATACTGCGCATATCTTGCAAAGGCCATGCACCGACAACAACACTGCGCAAACCTGACCAGAGAATTTATTTTGCGTGCTGTGCGTATTGATGGAATTGTTCACGCAAAGTAACCGTATGCGCAAGTCGCGGCCGGAACGCCCACGACATGGCCCCACACAAAGCAAAAACAGCCAGAACAGCTACCTTTTCGTTCTCCTCCATGCGCAAATACATGAACCCTTCAAACAGTGCATGGAGTTCCCCGCAGACAGGCCTGCATCTCCGGTTCCCTGCGTGGGGTCTCCCATAACTGTTATCGGCAGCACAACAACAACTGTATGATTTATCGTAACTCAGTAAAACTTGGAACATCTGGATATGAACCCGCGTAAACCATTCCTGCACCCCACTGCGCTCTGTATGCGCAATCCTACATCAGATTGCAACCACAGCTGCGTACACACCCCCCTAAATCCGACACACGATCTTACCTCTGTGCAGTGAATCCTAAGTGCAAGTGTCTGTACGCCTGCCTTCCGTTGACGGATAGTATGAGGACTTTGCATGGTCATTTCTTAGCCGAGAGGTTACGTGCTTACATCGATGAATACGTATCGTTACATGCAATAGTGGGCATGCGATGAACAGCCTGACTACCGTCCCTAGTAATGCCTGCTTTTTTGCCATGTTCTGCCTCATTTTCTGTGTTCTGCCACCTACCTTGCCATATCCACAAACAACGCCGACGTCTCCACGTGGTGTCTCCCGCAAGTCACTCAGCCTCTCGCAGTGACAAGCCGAACCTGCACGAAGTACGAAAAAGTGCTGCGCAGTCCATTCCATGATTCAGCAAACAGGATTTTGCACGCATTTTGGCACATACAGTCCTGATTTTCCACACAGATAATTCCATGAATCAGACTCTATAAGTAATTTTTTGGCATTTTTGTCGGAAGGGGACACATTCATTTAGAAATTCATATATTTTAATAAGAGAAGTATATAAATAACATTGTAAAAAATATAAACTATTTTATAACACTAGCTGTGTAAGAAGTAAGGATTGTGGCACGTACAACCATGCAGTATGTTTTATGTATTAGATGTGTACAGTGCACACGTCCAATAGACGAGTTTTGCAGTATACATGACAACATAACAGTAAACACAAACGGCCCGATTCATGGAATGTTGTGCAGAGTTCAAAGTGACTTTGCACTGTTGACACAAACCCTGATTCATGGAACTGTGCAAAGTGTATTTTTGGAGTGCAAAGTCAGTGCAAAGTCATGTTGTACCGCAAAAAGGACTATGCTCTGACTCTGCACTGTTCCATGAATCACGGTTTGTGTCGGCAGTGCAAAGTCACTTATCAGCAGTGCAAAGTCACCTTGAAAGGTGCAAAAATTACCATGAATCAGGGCCAAACAATATACAATTAAAATAGAAAGCAAAACTTCAATCACACGAAAAATAGCAGCGTTACTCCCATGTAGATCTACATCGTCCGATCACTTCTCATTTGATGCACCAGCATCCATGACAAGAAACATTCTTCCAAATTACTTTAGTGCCAACCCTCTGGTGGTAAAACAACTCCTTTCTCTGACAATGCCTAGTTAAAACATGTGCAATGGATAGGGACCTACAGGGCCTGATTAATCGAATTCGTAGCGCAGTGCAAGGTGACTTTATACTGGTGCAAAATGGCTTTGCACTGTAAAGGGCTGTGCAAAGTGTGTTTTTGCAGTGACTTTTCTCTGGTGCAAAATCACTTTACAACAATGCAAAGTCAGTGCACATTTAGTGCAGAGTCACTTTGCACTACAAAAATACACGTTGCATTGCTCTTAGAATCAGGGTGTTTGTTGGCACTGCAAAGTCACTTTTCACGAGGGCATAGTAATTTTGCAACACACTAAAAGTTCAATGAATTAGGCCCACAGTCTCTCAATGCTGAAATTTTAATGGCAATATTTAGCGCAACATGAGAGTCCCACCGCCTGCAGTTTGGCAAATTAATGCATAAATGATTGGGTCCAGTTAAGGTATGACCATGCACTGCACAGTTCATGTGTATACATGACCTGTATATTCAAAGAAGCATACATATATTTAGGTTCCAGGAAGGAAAGTTACTGTGTGCCTGTATGAGCTATGTAGATTCATATTTCCAATCCAGGGTAGATGTGAGGCACAAGTGCAATACTTACAGTCAATGGAGGTCTGCAAATGAGACGGCACCAGTGGGTAATGATCCTGGCAAGTTGGGCAATGTCCGTTGAGATTGTGCAGGTGGCCCATTGGCATTTGTGCAGTTACCAGTGACTTACCAATGCTGACAGTCCAGAGACAGCTGCTTCTGCACATCTTCTTTTGAGGAGGTAAAGATACCACCGGGTGGGTGAGTTTTTACATGGGCATGAGCAGGTGTGTCATTCATGTAAATGAACATCAGGGGTTTAAATGCATTGGTTGTTCCATTGTATCAGGTACCTGCCAATGCAGTGCAGATCTCTAAGTGCCAGGGAATTTACTAATGCTATGGGTTGCCATGGTAGACATTCTACAGACTGGGCTCCATTGTGGTTGGAGGCTATGTGGTGGAACAGCCTACCATTGATGAGGATGAGATGATCTGGGAAAGCGAAGACTAACAACAGAGGCACGTGGATGTTGCCTCTGCTGAACAGTCAAATAATGCTTCATTTTCCCTTGCTATATACAGGAAGATGTGCCATATAACACATAAGAGGTGGCAGGCCGTCTCTGAGAGATGGGTTCTACAGATTGTAAGACAGGCTTCAAAGGAACTCTCTGGTGCAACAAAAAAAAACAGCGAGGAAGCAATCTTCATTGTCACCTACTCCTTGCACTTGGTAATTTTATTCCATTTTCTCTGGACCTTTTGGTGATGACAACGACCGCAGTGGCAACATCTGAACAGGAACGGCTTGGTCTTTCCATACTAGAAGCTCCTGGGACATCAACAGACCCTATGGTCCCAATATAGTTCTGCTTCACAGCTCAAGTAAAAAGGACAATGTCCATATGGAGTGGAAAGATGCAAAATAGAAAGTAGTACCCAAAGTCGTACCTACTGATAGTAGAAGAGACATCCTTACCTGTAGAAGTTGACCCTATTATGTGCAGTATGGAGGGGGAGGTTGTCCATGGTGGCTGAGGAAGCAGCAGTGAGGGATTGGGTGCATTGGAAAGCAGATACAGCATTCAATTCTGGAACACATTTAGCTTTAGAGGAACACACCTATGCATCCTATATCAGCAAAGCTGCATTAGGGAGCATTGAGAAGCTAGAGAGATCTCGTGAATTTTGGTCAGAATGTCGCAACCAGTACAGCGCTTAGCTAACCTGTCTTTGATTATGTTCGACCTTCGGCCCTGGCTAAGGGGATAACACTTTTAAGCAGGTGACATCTGCATCTCAAGAATTGACCCTCTCAAGGCACAAGGTCACTGAAGGCCACAGTTCTAAAGATTGCATTTGGGGTGCGTAATTGATTGTGAACCTTTAAAAGAGTAGGAATGTCAAGTTAAGGTGTACCAGTATGCCTATAGACTTAAAAGGAAAACCAAGTTGCCCTATAGATAACAGAATGACATCATTTCATACGAATGCCAATGCTCCCTCCTCAAAATCCTAGTGCAGGCATAAAGCAAAGGGTACATTTGCCTAGAATTCTTTAAATGTTAGCTCTACACACAAATGTCCAAAATATATTTTGTTTAGGGAAGGCCAAGTGGGTGCAGGCTGCAGTACTTCTGAGAAAATCAGCACTGTTCATCTAATCCTAGGCCACTCGGGGCTACGAGATAAGTGTTCCAACCCGCTGACGTTGCCAGACCATAAGACACGTGTTCACTTATAAGAGACTTGAGAACCCTGTATGTTTCTAATTAGCTTCATGACTACTAAACAGTCCATTGAGTCTCTTTAGTTTAGACATTTGAGTACATACCAAATATCTTTGACTCTATCTTTATTTCGATTGTTAAACCAATTGTTCGATATTCTGTCAGTCCATCATATTCCGAAGAACAGATCAATGCTTTTGTGAACACGTTTTCATGACTATGTTTTAGTTAAAAATGATTCTCATGATATTTACGCGATATAGTGGTACATTGTATATGCTAATCTGTGATCCAGCTGTTTAATTGTTAATTATTCATGTGATTGTTCTATTAGTTTTACTGTTGTGAAAGGTGTGCTTAATAAACTAATGCACTATAAATAAAATACGAATGTGTTGTTAATCGAATGATAAGTACTGAGACAAGGAAGAGCGGTGTGGAAGAAATGACTAGATTATCCAAAAGTAATCCTTATTACTCCTAGTCCCACTCTACCTCATCACAGTACTTATGTAGCATTCCAACCTCCTTGAAGGGTATGTTAGGCCCCACATTCCTATGTGGGAAAAGGCAACTTGGGGATTGCGGGAGATAGGACATGTTATACCTCCATTGGGAGAGGTAGGACTTATTTAGGACTCATGTAGTTTGTAAGAAACGTTCCTTTAACAGAGTTTGGTGCCTCAAAATTAAAGTACTGTGTTTGAGGAAGAGAACGGCTAAATGTAATGAGGATAAGTAATAAGTACAATATCTGGCAATTAGACCAACCTGGAAATGTAGACTCCCCTTGACAGTATTGAGCTTATGTTAAAATGTTAATACTCAGCCAACTGAGATACCTAGCTTCTGAACCAGCCCAACATGCTTCCAGCTGTCCCAAACCTGCCAAGGCAGACAAAAGGGAAATCATTGGCACTTAGAGCGCATATCCGAGGGAGGACATCTGACCTGCTTGTTTTGAGGCAGTTGTCTTCCATCCAGGTCTGCACCATTGCCACAAATGAACCTATCCTTCAGTTGGTTGCCAAAACTGGGTTCAGGTTAAGCATAAACACAGAGCTATCACCATAAATATGGTCACCAAGATCATATTTCTCAATAAACCTATTGCTATTGCTCATTGAAGAGCACTGAGGGTAGACCAGAGTCCTGCTGAACACAACATATCACTGGAATCTCCCCTGGCCAGTTATCCGAAAATATGAAAAAAAAAGCAGAGCATGTAGAAGAAGTACTAAAGGGCAGGCCCTCTCTGCCATAAAACCTACCAATGAGCATTATTTCATGAATGGTCGTAAACTTAGTAAAACAAATGGTATCATTTCTCACAAAACCAAAGAGTTTGAGTGCGTAATTAAAGCATCCACGGTACTGCAATTGAGGGTGTAGGGATATTAGATGAGCTTTAATGGATGGGGAGGGCATAGGGAGGTAATTATGGTTGACTAGGAATTTTCCCAACAGTCTGTGAAGCAAAATACCCTCTGACCAGCTAATCAGTGATTTTCAGTGTGTAAAACATGCATTCCTATCCAATATGTGTAGTTGGCGATTATCCTACATCTCCCTTTATTATTGTAACAGCATTAAGTAGGCATAGACAAAACACATACTTTTAGAGGTATAGAAGTTGCCACACCCTAAATACTTAAAGCATTAACCTCCAATTAATTATTACTACTGTGAATAGCCATGTGTTCACTGTAAGTATCCTTCATCAATGCATTTGTAATGAACATTTGGGTATTTTAGCCACAGGGACAAAGGACTGTTTGACAAATACCACACTGTATGTGAAGTTGCTGAGTAGGAACCCACAATCACAACTTATTTGAAGTATGTTCTAAATTGTAGGTCCATTGATTGTAGCTCCTATAAACTGGTTTTGAATGCCAGATGTATGCGGGCTTCAAAATAAAGTTTGGTTAATGTCTATACCTCAAATTGGCTCAGAGTGACATATGGTTCAGATATTTGGGTCCCTTAAGGGTTCAATCAGCAATTCCATTTCCTTGCTGCTATTTTCATAAAACATACCACCTAAGAGAGTGCTCATAAACCAGCACCCCATGTCCCTTCTTATGCCTCTTACTTGCCAAGGGATATCCAAGCCTTCCTTTCCGGCTCTGCAAAAGCAGGCTGAGTTGTAGATGCTGCAGCCTCATCATTATCCAGAGACATCTGCTGCAGAACCACAACAGCCTTTTTCACTGCATTCTCTTCAATATCCACCAATTGTCCCCTTTTCTTCTCCAGTCCCCGTCAGACCAGCACAGCTGCTTCAACATTCCTCTGTGCTGTCACACATTCTTATTCAACGTTATGGATGAACAACTATAATGCCCTCATCCTTCATGAAATCCATAATTGCCAGTCAGTCCTCTGGATTCATATTCACCTCATCTGGCACGAACACTCCCTTCCATGTCTCTTCCTCCTCCACCTTCCCCTCCGCCGTCTATACCTAGTGGCAGTCGCATAGCGTCTGTCAGGCTTGCATCATCTCTTTTTCCTAGGGATTATCCCAATGAGGCTCACTCACACGCAAAACTTAATATGGCTGTGGGTTTCTGACACCTACACAGCCCCTGCTCTAAAGCAGCACACCATTACCTCTTTGACCTACAGCTATCCATCTATATCCTCATCCAAGCACTGGTCAACCTCCTCTACCCTTATAAATATGTTCACCAATCATAGGTAGGCGTAACCCACCAGAAAATAACAAAACGGACATGTGATTTACTGTGAGAAACAAGAGGATTTGCAGAAGGTTCTAGGACACACAAAGAAAGGTCACTAAAGAGGAAGGTTTCACTGATAGAAACACAAATGGGAAGGTTATTTGGGTTTCACACCAGGAACTAGTTTATATTTGGTTTTCTTTTGTTTTTGGTCCTAGGGCAAAGGAAATGAAAATTAATGTGGTGTTAAGCCCCCGTTTCAAGGTCTGGAATGAGGGGTAATGGCCCAGCAGCCCAAGTTAACGGGCCCAGTGAAAATAAATAAATAAGGGGATTGAGGGTGGGGGGAATGGTGGCAGGGAGCCATACATCAGGCGGCTTGTTACGCTGGCTTGTACCAGCGGTTCAAGCCTGCTTTCCTAGTCTTCTGATTGGCTGTCTCCCCCTGAAAGGTTTTTAATGGAATAAGTTATTAAGGCCAACTGGAACAAATACAAAGACAAATTGGATTGGAACACAAAGGTTTATGGGGGTTTTCTTATTTCAAACTTTTTGGGGTGACACAAATGGGAAAATGAATAGGCTAAAGGCTGGGAAAACATTTTGGATGAGAGTGAAATCAGGGGTAGGGAGGAATGATGCCTATGGGGGCCTAATGAACACAGTGTAATCAAAGGAAGGAAAATAAAGACCAAAATCAATCTCACTGTAAAGAAAGTACAACATCTAAAACAACTCTCAATACCAGAATTCTTGGGTTTACCCCATAAACTCATGCTCCTGAGGCCAACGTGATTTGGTCCTTGTACATCACTGTCAAACCTCCAAGAGCACATAGAATCTTGCTTGGTTTCGATTGACCCAGCAATTAGATCCCAATCAAGCTGATCCTATGTGATTGTTTGAGTACCATTATTCACTGGCAGAGGGACCCACTGAGATCCTACGGAATCTCTGAATATTGAGGTGGTTAATCATTTTGATCTGTGAGCAAGGCTGGGCATCTTAGTCTGAACTCATGAGATATGGAACTGTGACAAAATGACTTCTGCCCTGGAGGAGGACAAGGATGAGTTGTGGATAAACCACCTACTCAGCCTTCATACTTCTGCTAAACAAGAGAGATTCTAATCATGAAGAGGAACCAGTCACAATTAAGAGATGTACCTTTTGTGGTAAAGGTTGCCGATGGAGGTTTACACTCTCAAGAGGAGTTGCATCTGATCCAGTAGCAACCAAACAGAACAGTTTAAACAGTACAAAATAAAGGAAATGTACAATTAAGATTATATAAATATGTAAACATACACATACTGTAATTAAACACACCCTCTGAAGTAATAACTAAATAAAAATAAACTACACAAATATCCCCCACACCCCTGTGGAAAGAAAAACACAAAAATATGCAATGGTATTAAGATGCACTCTGGGTAGTAAAACATGGGTGAAAGGCAATTGAAAACACAACACTCAAAAAATGTGTTTCTTTTTGCAACAGAACTAAAGGTGACCTAGCCAGTCTGGTGGGCCTACAGCTGGTCCAAAGGGATAGCTACCAGTCACTAATACCTTCACTGTTGTTTGTTTTTTGAACCAGTCTTCTCGATTTTGTACATGTGGTTCAAGTCACACTCAGTTGCGCAGGGGTCGTGTTGTTCCAGATGGGGAGCAGTGTGGGGCCTGGGTTGAGTTGATGTTCACTGCAGTTTAAAACAACGTTTGAAGAACGTTACATTGTGAGAGCCACTAGGGTCGGTTGGAATGCAAAGATGCTGGTAACTTGTTTGGCTGCTCTATTCAGCAAGTTCGATGATGGGCTTCATGAAGTGCATATCGTGAGGACCATTACAGTCGTTTTGGCAGTCGGTTCAATGGTGAAGATGGTGGTGATTGGATGCACAGTTTGAGTTAAACTGAGAATTTCAATGCTGCTTTTGACGGCCTTGGTTTGATGAGGCCACCAGGGACTGTGACTGTTGATGTAGATTGGTAATGAAGATTCTGACGATTCAAAAGGCATTTCAAAAGACAGTTCAATCACAATGGATGAAGCCATGAATTTCAAGTTTGAGCCAATGCATCGATGTGCTCAGTTGGCATCTTACAGCAGTGAACTGGTTCGAGAGTGCAGAACAGCAGCTTGAGGCTGATTGAGTGGCATAGGCAACTAAGGAGGGTCTTGTCGGTTTTATGAGGTCAAACAGTCTCAAATGATGGCTCAAGTTGGTTCAATGGAAGAAACACAGGGAGCTTGCCTGTCTTGGCTTAGCAGGTGCTGTGAGTCCCAATTGTGGACAGGATTAGTCCAATCACATGAGAAGCTAGCACACTTCCTCAGCAGTTGTTCAACATAATGAGGTCCTGGGCCACTATGTTACTGACAAAGATGCAGGTCTTGCTCTAGCAGCAGGTCACACCAAACGTGCCCTGGAAATGGAAAAGAATGGGTCTTACATCTGCCTTGGGCATTCAGTCCTCACCTCAATGGTGGAGGGCATCAGAAAATCAAATCTCGCAACAGAGGTCCAACAAATTCTTCTGCATGTCTTTCTCCAAGAGTGAATCAAGGAAGGAGTGGGTGACACCCTACTTTATAGACAAAAGCCCACACATGGTTGAACTAAAGCAAGTCTGCTTTAAGTTGTCCAATCCTTGTTCTTGAGACAAGTGGTCTTTGCCTTCTGACATCATGCCTAAAGCGCTAAAGGAAGTGGGGGGTGGGGGGCAAGAAAGAAAGAGAGACATAGGGAGAAACAAGATGGTGGTATCTTCCTCCAACTTTGTTGAGCTCCCTGTCTAGACACTAGCTCCACCCCATCTCTTGTCAATAGCATCAACTGCCATTTTTGTATGCAGCACCCTGGTGTGAGCTTGTCCTTGTCCTCAGCAAGAGAAAGAAAACATGTTCTGAAAAGTGCATGCTAAAACATGTATTAAGTGGGGTACAGTGAAAAGTTAGATATTATATGACAATGTAGCATAAAAGAACAGAAACGCGAATATAATTAAAGCAGTTGACATTTAAATATACTAATAGCATTTCTTTAAGGGATTCTACGCTTTCAACCCTTTAATACTGCAAGGAGATTTCAATGACAAGCCATGACAATGTGTGTCAATATTGAAAACACCAATCATATGCTTTACAAAGGCACAGGTAGATATTCCAGATGAGAAACATGAGAGCTGTTTACCCTATAGATGAGGCAAGTTACACCTAACAGGCATACTAACCAAGAGGATCTTGGACAAATGCAGAGACATTCGAGATAATACATTTGTGTAATGTTCTGAATAGGTGATGAATAGTTTGCAAATTCATCCAAATAATAGTTCATTTTTGCTTGTTGAGGCTGAGAATTAGAATAGACCCTGAATAGGCTTCAACATTATTGATGACTTCAATCTTGTCCCCACGTTCTTGGGTGGAATAACAATCAGAGATGACGGCTGGGTATTCCAATCCTGAAATCACTGATTGTCAATATGGATTGATGTAATTACCACAGAACAAGGTCTCAGACCCCAGGCATTAAGACTTTGGGATGGTCTCATTGCGCGTATGAGCTAGAGCAGGTCACATTGGCTTAGAATGAATGGCACTGTGTTAATCATTTGTGTGGTTATTGTTGCAAGGGAAATACAATGTTGCATTGTGAATAGGGTTGGACTTGTGAAGAGTAACAGGGGATGCACAAATCATGACCTGCTCGCAGTGTGGCCAACTGGGTAGTATTCATCATTCCTTACCTTGTTGGGCTCAGATGCAAGTCTCAAATGAACCCAATATGACACATCCCTACACAACTACTGAGCAGACATCTTGGATGTACAATAGCAAACTCCATGTCCTGTAACTTTGGCTGATCACTACTGTGTTACATGTGCTTAATAGGGTTGACAGATAACTGGCAAGGGAGCTAATCTCGTGTCTGTTTATCTTGGAAGCAGCAAACCGCCTGTTCAGAGCTTGAATACAAGTAATATAACTACTATCATGAATCTTCAGTGTTAAAAGGAGGAAGGAAGAAGCAGAGGATTGAGCTTTACATCAGAACTCTTAAACATTTACCTAGAAAGATCTGTTCACTGCAAGACTCCCAGTAGGAGACCATTGTACTTTGCTCTCAATGGCTGTGGACCCTGACTGGGCAGATGATGCAACATAACCCTCCCGCTGGTGAATAGTTGAAAATACCTTGGACCATCCATTGTACGATATTAGAATTAATCAGAAGATCGAGGAACAGAGCTTGTGGACTGGTTAGCTGTCTGCTGTGCTCCTAGGTGATCTGCTCACCCCAGCTTCCCAACGCTAGAAACTGAACCCAGAATGGACAGCCACACAGACATGGATTTCCTTGCTTGTTGGACGTAGTATATTTTTGCAGAAATATTATAGAGCAAGAGCACAAGTGCCTGAGTTCTTGCATTGGTCTGGTACATCTACTTCCCAATGGCAATGTGGAAATGTATTTGGGGCTTACTGTAGCTGTCTCTTTTTTTTTTTACTATACGTGACCAAGCCTGGACCCACATGCTATGTGTGTTAATCGAACATGCCAGAAACCTGGCAACATTAGGACAGCATGCAATTTCCTAAAAATGTAAAAGAAGCACCGAATGCCACGAGTGAGCTGCCATTTTCAAGCGAAAACAGCCTGAAATTCCAACCGGCCTTCGAACTGTGGCCAGCACAGTGGTAATACGATGCATGTGTTTCCCGTTCCTTGCATACAGGGGAAAGGAATGCCAGCATATGAGCTACACATTTTTGGAAGATTATTGTTTTCACAGGAAACGACCAACATAACTTAAATGAAAGGCCTGGGCCATGAGCATATGATGCAAAACTAATATTAACATAAACAACTATAATGTATTAATGAAATATTCAGAATCACAAAACAAGGAGGGACGCAGGGGCTATGAAATTGATGTACCTGTAAGATTAATTCCAGGGCCTAGGTGAATGCCCAATGATTGAAACGATAACAATATGATTGGAAATCAACAGGAACTTGCAGGACACCTTTCACTCACTTTTGAGATAAGAACATTTATAATGAATGAGCTTCCTTTTTTCGATCCCTGACAGATTTGAAAATGTGTACCAAAGCCCTGATACCTTGGGAGAAGTAAGTCTTCTGTCAATTTCTTGTGTGAAATCTGCTTTTTTAAAATATGTTGGTGCGCCTCACAGATGGCAATTTTATGGACAAAACGAAGACATGTTATGGACCTTGTCATTTTGACTATGAGGTCGTTCTCAAGACTGTAGGTGTATTCATCACCTGTAAAATCTGTGCTTTTCCATGGACTGCTGTGAAATTCATCTTGTTTTTACCTCAAAGAATAAACTTAATATATGAGCAAAGGTTGGCAAGGATTAATTGAGTGTGACAAGCAATCAGAGTTCCATAGACAGAACCTTTACTTTTGTGTATATGACGTGTTTGTGATATGCCACCCTGACAAACAAACTTAAATCCTGTCTCAATTGTTAGTAAATATAGTTGAGACAATTTTCAGTCTCAGAAGATTCAGAAGTTCTGACTAATAAAATATTTCTGTTAAAAGCAGCGTCTGATGGTGCAAAACTGGTTGATGGTCATGATAAAAAACCTTTATCTACTTGAGCTTAAATCAAATGGAGGTCAAGTTTCAACTTATAAATGGGATACATAATAATCTATGGGCCTCATTAAGGGTCCTGTGGTAACCGTGCCAGTGATACTGGCGGGTTGCTGACGGACCTGTAAAGATTTGCCAGCACCTAATTTCCCGGTAACACCGGGGGATTACAACCCCGGCGGACAGGAAAGTCAGGCACCGGGAAATTGTAAATCCCCATTCCCATATAGTCCCATAGGACTGGACCACGGAAGCACCGGCACAATTAACAACGGTGCCAGTGTTTCCATGAACATTCTGTGGGCGGGTGCCATTCCGCCCAGCAGGTCTGACCTGCCGGGCGGGACAGCGGCCACCTACATACCTGTAATATGACGGTCTGGAATCAACTGTGCCTGTAAGCTTACCAGCACCATTGTTTGCGGACCGGCAGGCTCAGAATGAGCCACTATATATGTATTAGATATGCAACCGTCTTACCAAGTGATAAAAAAAGCATGATGTCATTGTTCCCGGGGCTAATTAGTCCCGAACAATCCAAATGCTATCCATCAATGCAATAAATGTGAATACAAATACAAAATGTTAAGCTACTTATGACAAACAACATACTCTCCATCTATAAACATTGTAAATGCCATCAATAATGTTTAATTTGCTATCAAGCAGCACATATAAACTAATCTGAAATGTGTATTTACTACAAAACTTACCATTCATTTAATTGACCACCAAGAAGAACATTGATGTAAACCTAACTCCTGTTGATTTGTGCTTTGTTGACATGGTTTTAGTGTGTACATTTTATTATTTTTAGTGTTGCTTGTAATGAGAAAGTAGCGTATTCATTGGCATGACATGTATGTATGCTTAGTTAATAAGATGGCTTACTCAGTTAATAAGACTGTAATGAATAGTAGCTTTTTAAAATATGTTGTGTTTTTTGGGATTGTGTATTTTGTTTGTATTGTTCATGTTTTTTGTGTTTTTTTAGATGTGTGTTTATGGTATCTGCAAAGATGTAGTGAGGATCTCTGCAGTTATAATGTTTGCACCATTTGTGCATTATTAAATGTTTTATGTTGCCGGTAGGAAGAGAACATGGGGTAGTCGTAGTTTTTTCATGGTAAATGTGTGTGTCTGATTGTGTATTGTTATTTAAGTTGTTTTGTTTGCAGGTTTTAGATTGGTATTGATTTGTGAATTAAATTTTAAACAGTTTGATATCCTATGGTAACCTATATTTTTAAAGCATACACATTTTATACATCATGAAATATGTATATGTTGTATAAGTTGTGTACGTATGTGTTTGGTGTGTAATGTAAAGATGTAGGTAACAGGTTTTTCTAGTGAGATATTTATTTTAGGTATTGTTTGCAGATACTTCTTTTGTACTGTTTATGGTTGTATGGTCTTATGTTGTTTTATGTAGTCATGCATTGTGAGTCATATTTCATTTTCAATTATTCTTTTATTCATTTTAATAATGTCTCATATATGCTGTGTAAACTGCTTTAGCTTGTTTATGCATGTGGTTAATATGCATTGTAAAATGGACCTATGTGTGAGTAGATATGTTTTCAGTTAGCTTTTATGAGTCACGCTTAGAGCAAAGTGTTTTTAGAGCTGATTTAAAGTAATATTATGTTTTGTTTCATATATACATTATTAATTGTATTTGCTGTTTAAAAGCATGTAAAACTATAACACTAACATTTCCTAAAAAATATATCCACTGCCTGCAGGCAGTCCTTCGCAAACCCACAATTGCGAGGTGTGAAATGTATTCATGGATTTGATCGCGCATCCTCTCGGCTGGAAAATACCAACAAGTCCTTCATATGACCCGCCACCCAAAGGCAGGCGTGAGTACACTTGCGCATAGGATTGGCAGCGAGGAGGTGGGGTTGCATGTCAGATTTCGGGGTGTGTGTACTCATTCAGGGTTCCAAGGTAACTTTGGGGTGTGCATAAGCAGTGCAGCGGTGTGCAGGAACGGTTTACGGGGGTTTGTACGCAGATTTTCCGATTTTTGACTGAGTTACGCTTTTTCATATGCAGGTTGTCGGGGTGCTGGGAACAGTTACGGGGGACCCTGTGCAAGATCCCTGATATGCAGGCCTGCTTGCAGGGGACCCCACAGACTGTATGAAGGGTGCGAGTATTCATGCCCAGGGCAGCATGCAAAGGTAGCTGATCTGGCTGTTTATGCTCTGCGTGTGGGCATGTCGAGGGCGTCCTGGCCGCAACTTGAAAATACAATTACTTTGTGTGAACAATTCCATGAATACGTGGGCATGCATTTTTAATTCTGCACACAAGCTCACAGTGTCCTTCTTGGTGCGCGGCCCCTGTGGGATTTCTGCACACATTTCCATGAATTGGGCCCTTAGTATCTCAAGCAGCCATTTCACTGAACCCAAAATTAGTGGAGTCTCCAGAATGCCCCTTTCCTTATCTGCCTACTCCCTTGTTGTGACTAATTTGGCATTTTGCAAGGATTTAGAAGCCATGGCTTTTTTAATTTGTATTGATTTAATAAAATGATGCATTTCTCAGTGGGCAATATGCTGATCAGATTCCCCTTTCATAACTGTTTGTCAAAAGAATCATGTAAAACTGTGCACCAATGCATCAGTAGCATGATTGCCAAACCGCCTCTACAGTAGCACAGAGCTGGTTGAGAGGTTGCCATTTGACTGCTGCAGTGAAAGCAAAGTCGCTGAAGTGCCTGAGCCCCTTTTAAGATACTCATCTATGCATCAAAACTAGGATGATTATTATTACCCCATGCTAGTGGTAGCATAAACTCCAAATATAAGCAGTCCTGATTAGGGCATGGTGCATGGCACTGCTCATAATCATTGCATCCACATCCAAGTTGATATCACATATGTCAGCTCTGTAGGCCCAGTTCAGCTTTGTAAGAGTTATGTGTATTCTCCCAAGATAGGCTGGACCTTGATTTTATGGGGGATTTTTATATTTGTACCGCACAGATCCAAACAAATACATTGCATCTGGGTGCAGATAAAATAATAATAGGAGCAGGTAGCCAGATTGTCAGGCAAACAACCATTCAAAAAGAAAGGTCTTCAACATTTTTAACCACCAAAAGGTGTTGCCCTGAAGATCGAAGACAACGATCTGTATGAGAAGCAACAATCTTTGAGGAGACATATGTAGGGGCTGACCATTGAACACATCTAAATAATTGGCAGAGGGTCTTAAACAAGACCATTGGATGTGCCGGTAACCAGTGTATATTCCTCAGAAACTGAAAAATAGCGGAACATCTATGCAGTGAGTAAACATTCATTTTGGGCAACCTGCAGACGCTGCATTTGTCCTTTTGGAATTCCCATGAACCAACTACCAATGAACAACCTTTATCTGAAATAAGTTGTAGCAGGGGTTTCAGCAGGTTAAGGTGAAAATAAACAGATTGAATGATTTCATTTACCTGCAAGTTGCAGTTTAAATTTGCCTCTCACATGCATCCCAAGTTTTTTTTACCTTTGATGAGAATGATGTTGGGACCTCGAAAAGCACTGGGCAAGAAACACACTGTAAGATGTTAGCCAATTTGTTCTTAGACCAAATATTATGATCTCAGTTTTTGATGTATTTATTTGGAGCTTGTTATCCAGCATCAACTTCTTATTTTACTGGCACAGCACACCACTCTGTCCATTGCTACCAAAGGTTCTTTTTAGCTTAACGCAGATGTGCGTATTGTCAGTGTATCATTGGTAATGCAGGTAAAATTGTGAAAAAATATCCCGCAGAGGGTGGATAAAAACCTTAAATAGCACATGGGACAGGGTAGAACACTGAGGCACTCCACATTTTACCGGTAAAGAATCAGAAGTGTTTGGGCCCAACTAAACTTGCTCTGTTCAGTTAGTTAATAAAGAAGAAAACCATGCCAGTGATTCTTTGGACACCTGAGCCACCATGGAAAATCTTGAAATAGGAATCTCAAAATCAACTGTGTGGAAGGATGCTGAAAGGTCCCAAACTTATACAAGTGCCATCTCGGTCCCAGGTACTGGCCTAAATCATATTTGGTACGTATCAATGATCCCTCGTTCGTCTAAGAAATTGTGCATTTTTCAGAGCTACAATCGGATGGTAATTGGAAAATATCTTATGATCTCCAAGAACGGCGTAAGGTATGATTTTTTTCAACTCCATTGGGAAATATCCCTGAGTTAAGGAGCATTGATAACAGACAAAAGAGCCCCGTTTAAGGCCGTCACATGCCACATTAAGCACAAGATCCATAGGCATAAGTGCAAACATAGTACATGTCAAATCTCCCATAACAGTGGTCTTTTTGTTTGATGTAGGCACTTGTTGGATAAAAGGCTGAGAATAATTTTATTTCCTAATTTGATCAATTTAATCTGTAAAAAATACATCATTTGCATTTGCCAAAGCCAAATATGTAGGTAGAACATGCCGGAGAAGCCATATTTCTTTACAGTTGCGAACAGGGCTTTTGGTCTGTTCTAAGCACGATCAATCTGTTTTTGAAGACATGTGGCTTAAGCTAAAACAATGCTTTTCTTATAGACTTGTAATAATATTTTTGCCTTTAGACCAAGGTTGTCCACAATGCGGCCCTCCGAGCCATTCTATGTGGCCCGCGAGGCCACGGAATGGTTTATTTCTTTATTTTCTCGATGTTTGTCGGGTCTGTGGACACGATTAATTAATTTATTTCTGCAATGCTGGGTCCCAACAGCATTGCGGAAATAAATACATTAATCTGGCCCACGGACCCGACAAACATTGAGCAAATAAATAAATAAACCGGGCCTGGCAGAGCAATGTTACTGCATCTGGTGCCCCCTAGAAGGGGGCTTGTGAAGTGAGGGGCCCCAGACAGGGAAGCGCCTTAGGTCTCCTGATAAATCCAGATCCAAGCTAATATCAGCCCTCCGATCTAAGAGAGCAAAAAAGTTGACCCTACTGGGGTCCAAAGGAGAATTTCTGGGTATTTTGAAGATACCTCTGTGAATTCACTGGCTTTGCCTCCGATTTCTTCCTTATTAAAGCCTTGCAGCGCCTTCTCCTCTATGTATATGACAGGATCTATTGTTGGGGTTACTGTTGCTGATATTGATTCTGTGAATATCCTAGATCACAGCCTGCCATCAATTGACATAAACAGACCTCGCCTTCGTATGTGTGAGAACCTAAGGTGGAATTCCATGGCCTCTACCCTGGCAAACTCTGTGCCGTTAATTGGTGCTAACATAGCATCGAGCCCCAACCTGGAGGCAGCAAGCTTAAGTCACAAGGCCCTCTATATGGTTTGCGATTTTGTGAATATGGCGACACCCCCGAAATCCCTGATATAGCTCGCCTCCAACCAAGTAGATGTTCTAATGCCTCTTTCAATAAATGTTATCCTGTCTAAAATTGAGGCCCTATTTTTGCTCTGCTCAAAGTTGGCTGGTGACCAGCAACATTCTTAAGCTTACAATTGCCAAGGTGGTTGATGTCATAATGGTCAACAGCCTAATCATTAATCCCAGGCCCAGGCTCCACCTGGTAATGGGGGTACATGTACAGTTTTGCATGATGCCGGCGGAGGCCCCAGCCCCCGTCTATGTAAGAGTGCAGACCTCCTACATGGAAACAAATGTTGATTACAATCATGTCCTTCAAACAACTTTCTGGCGAGTGGAGGCAGCAACAGAGAAAGATGTGATTGAGGCCCTATGAGAGGAGCAGTTGATGTGTGCTGGTACACTGTGTAGGTGAACAAAGCAACAGGATAATTTCCTGTCCTCTAATATTAGGAATACCCGTGTGAACACCAGCCAAAAGAGGTGGTATCTTCTGTAGTATCGTCCGGGGTGGTACTAAGACAGATTCTGCTGTCTCTTCCCCACAGTGGCCCTCCTCTCTTGAATTCTTACCAAAGTTATGTTACAATAGCCCAGGGGGATGGGACAGTGAGGCAGGTGATCCTCCTTGGCCCGCAAACTAGCCAGGTCCCTTGCGTTAATCAAAATTCCTCCACTAACCAGCAGTATACAAGTTCTATTCAGCGAGTTAGTGAGACCTACCTGGCCTGGATGTCCTGACATTCTTGTCGAGGCATCAACCCCGTCCTACAGAGGGTCATTCTTTAAACCTACCTGGCATGAGCCAGAAATCTTAGCCCCTTTAGGAGTGTTATATTGGTGCTCATAAAAACCATAATGAGGCACAGGTAAACATTCTGCTTTCCAGGTCAGTGAGACTGGAAGAACTTGCACCAAGATATGATAGTGCATTATTGAACCGCTCTTCATTGTTGTCTATCTGGGGGTCTATTCCACAGCTATCTTTAATACACATTAGTGACACAGCCCGAATTGAATTACCTAAGTGGAACAACACCCAGAATTGGACTTTAATTATACTAGTTTCACCAGTGGCTGTACCTCTACTATCTACATATGCAGGACATTTATTGTCCATGTGCTATGTCCTTTCAGTTTGTCAGCTGCGGTCCTCAAATCTTAGCTCTCCACTACCATGGCATGTTTGCAGCAGCAATGGGGGATTACTCCACAAGGGGCCTCACCTTACTTGCTCTGGATTTTGTGTGGAGCCATTACCAGCATGTGGTGGAAGACCAAGGGAGATCTGCCGGCGAGCACCTGTTGGCTACCACCAGTCCTCGACCGTGAGCCAACCTAATCTGGAAGAATTTAACTGACTTGATCCAGGCGTGTGCCTAGAGTGAGGCATCCAGGGGTTCAGACTGCTTTCCTGGATTTAACGTAATTGATTTTCAGGAGACGTGGGCCTTGGATTCTGTTATGTTATATGGTTACCAGTCTTTCTGTATCACGGCTACTAAGGGTCTTAGAGACAGGCCAAGGGGGTGTGGGGGGGCTTGCTGATCTGGATTGACTCTTCTTTGGGTTGGGAGGTGAAGAGTGTTAACACTCAGTCCCCAGATATTCTTATGTTAAATATTAAACTCAACCCTGTAGAGTCACTATGCCTAATTAATATCTGTTGCAGACCCTCTAGCTTAACTGGAATGGCCTTTATCAAACCCTTTCAGAAGGCACTAGCTGCCAAGGAAGCTACGGGCCTACGACATTCCTTTCTAATGATGGTGGATGACTTTAACTTGCAATTGGAGCTGAATAAATTGTTTGAAGGGCCGTGGGCTGACCAAGATCAAGCCTCGTATATGCCTGAACTGGTGGTGCATGGTCCAATCTTATTGTATCCCTTGGCAGCCAAACCTTTGACAATTCTGTATAACTGCAAGCTAAGTGCCTGCAATGGAAGGTTTGTTACCGACCAACCAGCCAAAAAAAGATTCTTTGGAGTAAATGGCTCTTCACTAATTGATTACATATTCATCAGCCTGTGCATGGGTAGGTGTGTTTAGAGTCTTTGATAGGTCCAAAAGTGACAACCGCCCATTGGCCATGCATTTAAAATTGGAAAATCAAGAAATTGGAAGGCATGCCCACATGCAAGACCCCCATAGGATAGGGGTTAATGAACTTGCACGAAGACTGCTGAAATGGGCTAAAATCCTAATCTCTGAGTTGAAGCACAGTATGTATGTATCAATTTTAGCAAATGTCAGGGTCATCTAGAATCGAGAAAGTGAGCCCGCTGTGGTTTTGGATGAGTTTGAGAGATTTGAAGAGATTGTGCAACGGTATGTTTCAGGGACTGGGGTGAAGCATAAAATTAAACCAACTACTGGGTGGGTATGGTTTGATGTCTCCTGTAGAGTGGCAAAAAGAGTCATCGAAAAGTGTCTCAAAGACCCATTGGGGGTTGATAGACCTCTGCTTCGTTTTTTGAGAACCCATTATAAAAACATACTCTAAGATCGAAATACTGAATATCTAAAAGGGAAACGGGAGGGACTGTACAAAGTACGATGATCTGTACATTTCATGATGAGTAAAAAAGTTTTTGTTGAGAATCTACTCAATAAGTTTTAGCATTCGGCCACTTGGTGTTTTGGGTGAAAAGAAAGAATGTCAGAACTAATCGGATTAGCATTGTTGCAAGTTATTTGGTCAAAAATGGTACTACTTAAGCAATAGAACCCGAGCATCGGGGGCATTACCGACTCAGGTAATGCCCCGGGGCCCATAGGTAAGGACCCGAGGGAAGCGAGGGCCTTACCGAAGGCCCCAGGGCATTACCTGAGTCGGTAATGCCCCCGACGCTCGGGTTCTATTGCTATGAATACCCCGGCCCGCAGAAATTGCGTGACCGGGGCACTAAAAGCTTTTTTTTTGTCCCAAAACGCTGCAGCGTTTCGGCGCTGCAGCGTTTCGGGAGAAAAAAAAAGAAAATGGCCGCCGCCATGGAAAGGGAAAAATGGAGTCCGTTTTCCCTTTCCATGGCGGCCATCGGGAGTGTTCCCAGCGCGTCCGCTCCTGAAAAAAGGATCAAAAAGAAGGTAAGTGGGGTTGGGAGGGTGGGAGTGGGACGGGAAAAAAAAACAAAAAAAAACATACCTGCGTCCCTTGCAGGGGACGAGGGAAGCCTCCAGCCGTGTGGAGGCGTGGAGCGGGGATGGCGGGGGGGGGGGGGTTTGGTGGGAGCTAGGGAGGGAAGGGATAAAAAAAAAAAAAGACTTACCCGAGTCCCCGGAGGGGGGCGAAGGCAGCCTCTCAGCCGCGGGGAGGCTCGGATAGGGATGGCCCTGCTTCGAGCCTCCTCATTGGCTGAGGGGCTGCCACGACCCCTGTCGGGGACAAAGGCCGTGGAATCCCGACGGAGGGATTCCCGGCCGGGTAGGGACCTGGCGAGAGCCAATCAGAATGCTTGTTGCATTTTGCTTCGCTCTCGCTGGGTTACTAATTAGGTACAAAAACATAACATCACACCGCCAAGCATAGTGAGGGTTTTTAACAAGGGCTAAGGGCCCTTACCACCGATCAAGTCCCCTTTCTATTCCCATGTCATCCCTGCAGCTGTGAGGGAGATGGGAGCTGACAGCAGTATGTGGGAGCGAAGTACATTTTTATTAAAGTTGCAGTCTGGCAGGGAATCATTTCACCAAAATGCCAGAGAAAGTTGAAGTGACATCACATGACCCTTCACCTTTGATGGCATCACAGGAAGTGATGTCATTTAACCCCACCTCAAAGTGACATCAGAGGAAGCAATGGAACATGGCGTTTCACACCTTCACAAAACAGGCAGTGGCATCACATAGTTTGTTCCCAAGCACACTATGAAAAATATGGTTATATGGCAGGTGGGACCCCTGGCGACCCCCAAATGACGTCCCTGCTGTCTGGATACAAAGGAGGTTCGGGGGGTGCGTTGAGTGGGGATGAGAGGGAGGGAAAAAAATGTGAGCAGTGGAGCTGGAAAGCAGGCACCAGCTTTCGGGAAACCTCCTTTATCAGTGGTATCAGCACATGATCCGAGCAACCTGCTTGTTTTCTCCTTTGTGCTATGTGATTAATATTCTTCTTAAAAAAAAAAACACAATGGTATGGTCTCACCATGATACACATATGGTTTTCATATTTTCCAGCTGTAAATTACATTTAGGGAATACCGATGAAATGTGGTCAACACAGTGGGTGGCACACTCCAGTTTTTGAAAGAACCTTTATGTTTTTTGAAGCATAGTGTTGGCACGCTCTTGTCTTGAAGGTTTCAAGTCGTTGTAGTTTCTGCTGTATCAAATATGTGTGTTGGTGGTATGAAAATAATCACCTTTAATACCAAGGAATAAACAAACAAGGAATAAACAAATGTGGTTATGAGAGCACCATTTCACAAATGTAATCTATGTATTGATTTGTTGATTTAATTTGCATTATATTTTATTGACAGGCATTATGTGCTGCAGTTGTTAAACAGGATTTGTTGGAAACCATGACTTTAGTGTTCAGTGGAGCCGATGCTATGTGTGAAACTGGAGATCCAATTGTCAGCACTCCTTATTTGTTAGCGAAAAAAGCAGGACAGTGTCTTCAAATGGAGTTTCTTCATCACAATAAGTTCCCAGGTATTATTTCATCATCTGTATTATCCGGAGTGATTCATGCTTTCATACATGTATTCGTGATGCTTTACTGGTTAAGAATCCTAAGTCTATATCACATTGAAGGTTTTGGCAATTCATAGATATAATAAAGGCAATAGACGAGGAACTCAAAGTCCATACAAAGGTCATCAATTAACATCTCCCAAGACAGCTATCTTTATATGAAATATAACTGATTGATTTTTCGTTCAAGAAACATGCCAAAAAATATGTAATAGATTTACTTTTCAGATTGCTTCTCCCACCCTGCTTTTTTAATATGACAAACTCGGTCCATCCCTACTGGATTTTGGTCTATCTTATCAGCACGACGGGGTGATGATAAAACATACTTCTTACTTTGGAGTACACATCCACCTGTTGCTAGCCTGGGTCGGGCGTGTTCCCTCTACCAGGACCATTGTTCATATTCTGTACCTATAAATAATGGCTGACTAAGGAAAGTGCAACATCATGTGATTCTGAGGGGCGCCATATTTGGGAGGCAAGTCAGGTAAGTCCCCATTGCACCAACCATTCCCCATTCCCATTTGAGCACCCATAGGGCTCAATGGGAATGGGGAAGGCGATATTTACGGGCCTGCTAATGGCAGGCCTGTAATTAGCGGCCTGGTCCCCTAATGGGACCCGTAAGGGGGTTCCCATTAGGGGACCTTGGAATTGGGCGGTAGGGGGTTACCGGCACCGGTCTCCTTAACGGTGCCCGGTATCCCCTAACGCCTGACTCGTAATGACCCCCATGTTGCTTAAGAAATCATGAATGGCAAATATGTTGGCTTACTATTATTTTTTGATGCAAAAATAGCATTCATTTATGTAAGTTGTTTTACATTTTGTTTACCCTCTACAGTATCATACACAAAGTTTCTATTATGCATGGACTGCGTCAAATCCCAAGGTGTATTTTCACTCCTCCTGTCAACCCTGCCATTGGAACCCTACTTTCACCTTTACAATGTACACACCCTAGCACCTGCACTTCCAAAGCTCACCAGGGACTCACTGCTCTTGGGCTGCCACCATGCCCAGCGACATTTTTGACTGAAGAAGTGCCCCAAAAAACACCCAAAGCACTGTCCATAGGCTGTGTCAATATCAGTTGTCTCTTCTTCCCCCTGTAGTGGACACTGTTCATGGACAGTCGTGACTTTGGCTGGGTAATGGCCCCCATCCTCAAACCTATACATAATGGCCATTGGCCATGACTAGTCACTACTTCCTGATTGAAGTGGCGACTGACAGTGGCTTATGGAAAAGACCACTGGCACCCATGGCAAGAGCCTGGTGCTCGCAACATTGCCAGTGAGCATGGCATGTGGCCACTGTATCACAGAAATTCCCTGTGACCATGGACATGCCTGAGGCTTTAGTCTTGCTGAGTTGTCATATTGAACTTATGTATGGGGTGTGACCCACCAGGTGGGCCTATACGCCTATAGCATCCACTTACCTAGATGTACCTAGATGTAGACTTACCTAGATGTAGACTGTGAAATATTGGTGGACTGTGGGCTCCATATTGCACATAGACCCACTGATTGGTATGTCGCCCACTGTCTGTGGTTGAATGGTCATTTGTGATGTTTATGGGGACCTTCATCACCTGTCATTGCCCCACCTGACCTCTTTAGGTTCAGGGGGACTCCAAGATGGCTAGAATATATAGTTTAGTTCAGGGCCTGCCTGGACACCACACAATAACTGAAAAATGTTTCTCCTGTAGCAACAAACCAGATTGGTGGTCTTTCAAAAGGTGGTCGCCCCTTGCTTGGTCACAAGACCAGGGTACGTGTTCAAGGTAATAAGGCCCATGAACATGGGCCCACATAGAGGAGGAGGTTTCCTTAAAAGGCTTTGTCGGTTCACACATTTTGCTGGGGGAACACAGTTATATCTAATAGTTTTGAGCAGCTTTTGGTGATGGGTGGCTTAGCCACTGTGTGGTGGGGATAAGCAGAGGTGGTCTTGTGTTGTATGTTCTGGTTGCTTACTATGGTGAGCAAGGTCTCCACAATGTCAGATTCTAAGTTTGCTCATGCTGGTGTAACACATCAAACCATCACTCTCATATTACTGTTACATCATAGACATTCAATGTAAGGTGCTGCCAGGGAAGATCCAATTGTTTGAATGGTTGGTGTGGGTTATTGTCAACATAAAGATGGTTAAAGAGGGTTAAAGAAAACAAATGTTAGAATATCATATTTTAAGGAAACAAGTGTGATTTCTAGATTGTGTCATAGATCTTTAAGGTGCTTTTTTGACTCTACTCTGAGGATACTGTCCTGCTAGAAGCATGGTCTTGAAGTCTCACCTTTGCATTCTTGCTTATCCTATTGCTTATGTTGACCCCCCACATTTCTAACACTACCCTTTTACCTTTCCAGTTCCCATCCACTTCTAATTGCTCATCTCACTAGTCATTTCAAAACAGAGCACATTTTCCTAAGGCTAATGGTTGTAACACAGAATCCTTTGCACACAAGTTTTAGATTATCTCTGATGTACACATATCTCTCGTTCGGGTTCTTCTCTGGAATCC
Source organism: Ambystoma mexicanum (assembly GCF_040938575.1). NCBI lineage: Eukaryota > Metazoa > Chordata > Amphibia > Caudata > Ambystomatidae > Ambystoma > Ambystoma mexicanum. The sequence goes on from NC_090937.1 coordinate 1,196,526,768, forward strand.
CTTTGAAGGAATGTCAATGTCCTGTAAGTAAATTAGCACACTGTTCTGCGCCATGGTCTATTCTGTCTAGTTCAATCATCAAGATGTATCCAGAAAGTAAATGTTATTGTTAGTGCCAACAACATATCTTAAATGTTGTAAGCCTCCAAATCAGTTTCACTGTCATTGCAACATAGACTTTATTCTCAAATGTCAATACATCCCCATTTATGTGTTTTGACGTGTTCATTCTATTATATATACTTCTTTTAAATGTTGTACCTTATTTCGAGGTCCTGTACTATGATTTCCACTATTACAATATGCTTGCATATTAAACCTACACACAAACATGTGTTATGTGCATATTACCAGTCATTGTAAATCATTTTTTAGTAAACACACTTGTTCTATCCTGCGGACAATTTGCATAATAGCAATAATGTTGTATTCATCAAACAAGGTTCAATGAATACAAGGTTCGAGGATGTAAGTTTCAGAGATGGACCTTACAATTTTGTGAGTGATGCAGTATATTTAGGATGGTATGCTAACATAGTTTATTAAGAGCAGGTAAAATATTTCAACACTAATTTAACAGAAATAAACATCATTATGCATTAACTAAGCAAACAGAGTAGCCTGTCTTCTATGGTCTGTGTCATAGTGCAGTTGGCAACAGTGGAGGCAGCTCTTGGACATTGGACATTCTTCATGGACCGCTTCAGGTGCAACACCAGCACCAGTTTCTTTAGAGTACATCTTGGAGTGCTCAGAGTGCAGTTGGCAGCAGTGGTAGCAGCTCTTAAACATCAGGAGTTTGTGTTTCCCGATGGACAGCTTTGGGTGCAACACTCATTTCTTTAAAAACTCTGCAGTACTGCAGAGCCCATTGCAGAGTGCTCAGAGTACAGTTGGTCGCAGTAAGCAGAAGAACAGAATAAGGAGGTGTCCTTCAACAAAGCAAGGATCCAGATGAAAGACACTGACTGTAGTAAACATAAAAGTAAAAAAAAACTAAAAAAACAGACATTTGCAGAGATGATTCTTTCAGACACAATGAGGGATACTCTTAATAAACCATCGAGTGACTTGGACAGTGAGACCACGGTCTGCTTTAGGAAGGAGATGGGCACGCAAATCAACTTCGCTTCAACACTATTTGGAGAGAACTCAATAAAATGTAATCCAATAAAAGAACTCAAGTTTGTCCACAAAATAAGACAATTATACTTTCAGATATTTTACCCAGTGAGAGAATTCCCAAATATAACAAGAAGTTCAAAAAGGACACCCCATTTTCAAGAATCATTCTCCAATTTATATTCTAAGAGAGAAGCAGACCCCTACTTAACAGGTTAAATGTACTAGCGTTAATCTATAATATTCCCAACCTCGGATTGCTTTCTTCGAGTGGCATTCATCTGGTTGATTTTGTGGATGATACCAGAATAGATGTGGTTGCTTTAGGCATACCATTAAGAGTCAATCAGGAAATACTATTATCTGAAACAGATGACTTCAGGCAGATGAGTTATGATAAAGCTATTGAGCTTGAGAGGCATGTAGACAAGATGCTGTGTCCTACTATGAAAAGCCAAAATATTGAGTGTCCATTTGAAGACTTCAAAAAACCTGCCAAACTAATAGATTGCTTCAAAGCCTGGAGATCTGTTAAAACATGCATTAAGTATAAGAGAAAACTGGGATGCACCTGTATAGTTATACGTGCAGTCCTGACCTCTCCCCGGAATCAATAATAACCATAAAACAAATATGAGACAATGAATAGATCGGTATCCAAAGTTAAGAAGTGGTGTATATCTCCAAAGTAAAGGGAACACAATTGTAAAACAATCCAAATAAGTTTTTGAATGGAGAAAACTTAATCAATAAGGATTTAAAAAGACCACTCTGCTGTTAGGCTAGTTAACATACAAAGATATACACACACAATCACAGAGACAATCACAATTCAACAATTATAGCTACAATTTAGAGATAAACAAAAAAATAAGTAAAGTGTTGTAGTGACTCCTGTCTAGCATTGTTAAGACTAACTAGTGAGGTAGAATGGTATATAAACTAATTTCAGACCACATGGAGTTAGGTTTCTCAATTGCAGTACCCACATGTTTATACATAGGCCATTGTAATTTTACATTGGCTGGTGCTTGACATGCGTCAGTTCATTAGACCAATAAATCGGTGAACATTCCATAGGAATTGGTAATGTGGGTCATACTTTGTTTAGGGGTCCGTACTTAGATACCCCATGTATGTTCATGAAGTAGGAGCTAGTATCTCTTTCAAACCTCGGATTTTAACACTGCAAGATACAAAACACACAAATGTAGCCATTTGTAGAGGAGCAGGTGGAAACCTTCTCCATGGTCACCACCCCCTTAGCACTGTCCAGTTGGAATGACAGACGAAGAACCACATTTGGGAACCCCTGCATCAATCTTTGCAATATTCCCGTACCAGGTTGATTATATGAGTGACAATATGTATTCAGGCAACCATTTAGAGTTTACCCACAAGCTGACATAATGGATGTACGTTAAAACAAAGTCTAACAACAGCAAAAAAAGTCACAAAGAAAATATAAAAACTGATGCTGAAACAATATGAAAATACTTCTGGATGAAGATGTAACTGAAGAATTAAAAGAAACATGCATTCAACAATACATCACAAACACAAAGAAGAATGAAGTGACTCACTGGTCAATAACTGTAAATACGCTGAATCGCAAGGTAGAAAGAACATATAGACGCTTGCTTATGAGAGGTATATTTTCAACATTTAGGATGACCATTAGAAGAAGATGGATGACAGCTTATGCCAATCAACCCAGCTATCTCAAAATAGGAGCCAGTGTCTTAAAGGTAAAAGATAATGAAGAAGTTTTTCTCCTTTGCAAAATATAGGAGTACATTGGCCTAGGGCAAAGGATGCTATTTCGAGGGATGAAGGCAAAGTATGATGGGAGTCCAATGAGCAGACCATGGGCCAGGGACCTATTTCCCAAGATTAGGAGGAACAAGATCATTTACGGATGCCAAGTATTGGACAATTAAACATGCACCAAATGTATATGGGATAGAGCGAGCAAGTCTCTCAAGGCCAAGAGGAGCAACTGCACCCAGTATAATTGAATCAAATTGTGTTGAATGCACTGTTGAAATGGACAAATTCGTGGTCTTGTATCACGTGAGGAAGAGTGCACAAACAAGGGCTAATCATTATGCTTGAAGATAAGATAATGGTGTGCCTACTCATCCTTGAATGTTGCAAGACAGTGGAGACGGGCAAGGTCAATCGTCAAACCGAGGACATTGGCATGAGGCCTTCCAATGAGAGTGGATGGACTAATTGGGAAAACAAGGGGAGAGCTGATGTATCTCCAAGCACATTTGTTTAATTTCTATGTAGATACTTCTAATGAATCGAATGTCCAATGTTGAATTTGGGTTGTTAACCAATTAGAAAAGCCTGCCATGCATGCACTTCTACTTACAATGTTGCAAGTATAATTCTGCTGCCATATTCTTTGCTGTAATCAGTGTGCTATGTGTTTAGAAGTAGCTCAGGGTGTGTCCTACAGACAAGGGACCACCAATAGGAGACTAATATACATGCATGCTATATGTAGATATCTTCCTCTAATCCAATCCCACCCCTCCATAGGTTTTTGTAATATGCCACGTAGGATGACATCATAGATGATGCATCTAGCATTATATAAACTAAGTATAATACAAAAGACATTGTGATCCAGCATGAATCAATTTGATGAATGATGATCCACCCTGCTTCCTTCATTGAGATAATAGCAGTATTTGTATTGGGCTAGGCTAAGTGGCATGTTTATCAATAGTCAGCACAGGTGGCCAGTATAATTATCAGATCTACATTTAAAAAAAAGATGTTATGAAAGAAGAATTGTTGCAAATTAGACTGTTTCGTTGACCTTCCCTCTCTTTACAGGAAAAAAGGATCTATAATGGAGCAAATTGTCTAAAGGGCCTAGTCACTTCATTGATGGAATAACGGTGGCACATATATTAATATATCTGCAATATGGTGGCCTGGCTACCAATGTACGCACCTTAAAAAATTGCTTACAACAAAGCGTATTCATGTATGTGATGGTGGAACATCTCGCCTGCGAAATGCCCACGTAAATCTCTCCATCTCTCCACCACCCGAAGGCAGGCATAAAGACACTTTTGGATAGGAAAGGCAGCATGTGGGGTATGATATGATATGATATGATATGGCATTTGTAACGCGCCTATACACAAGTGTTTCAAGGCGCGACAAGGCAAGGGGGGGAAACAAGGGGAGACAGACAACGATCCTACTAGGCCAGGTGTCATTCAGATCGTGCAAGTGCAAGGGTAGAGGGGAAAGGGAGAAGTGCAGGGGGCGGGGGAAAGGAGAGGGGAAACTGCATTACAGGGTTAATAGCATACAGGAAGAAAAAAAACAAGGGCCAACTAGTGGCAGTGCGAGTAAGTGCAGGTAAGTGCTGGGATGGGGGGGCTGTGGGATACAGACACAGTCCTGTAGTGCAGGGGGTGCCAGGGAGGCAGTGCAGGGGAGAGTGGCTGGGCCAAGGACCGAGAACGGCGAGTGGCCCAGTTGCAGATTCCGTGCAGTTTCAATAACTTTAGCAGGGGATAGGGGGAGCGGAGGTGGATAGGAAGGTTTTGAGGTGCTTCCGGAACCCGAGATGGTTCTCCTCAAGTTTCAGGGAGGCAGGAAGGCTGTTCCAGAGGGAGGCCCCTGCAACGGAGAGAGATCTGCCACCAACTTGTTGTTTGGAGAAGCGGCTGACCCTGAGGCAGTTGGAGGCGGATGAGCGAAGAGCTCGAGAAGGAAAATATTTAGGAAGAGAGAGTTGAAGGTATTTTGGCCCAAGGCTCCAAAAGGCCTTGTGGACAATGTAGAGGGGTTTGAACTTGATCCTTGCAGTCACTGGGAGCCAGTGTAGTGATTTCAGTTCTGGAGAGATACAGTCCCTGGGCTTGAGGCCAAGGACAAGTCTCGCAGTCCTGTTCTGGATGAGTTGCAAAGGGCGGAGAGTAGAGGCAGGCAGATTTAGATAGAGGCTGTTACAGTAGTCAAGCTTCCAGAGAACCAGGGCTCTAGAGACAGTGAGCTTCTGGGGGAAGGAGAGGAAAGGAAGGATACCTCTGAGGAGGTGTAGCTGGTAGTGTGACTTCTTAGAGACGTCAGATATGTGACGAGAGAAGGAGAGTGTGGAGTCGAAGATGACCCCGAGGTTTTTTGCCTTGCAGGTAGGAGCAGGAAGAGGGCCAAGAGAGGTCGGCTAGAGAGCTGTAGGGAAGGAGGGAGTGGGTGTGCCGATCGGATTTAGGGGTGTGTGTATGCAGCCGGGGTTCCGATCTAACTTAGTGGTGTGCGTACGCAGTGTAGTGGGGTGCAGGAATGGTTTACAGGGGCTCGCACACAGATTTTCTGAGTTTTACCCGAGTTATGATGTATCGTACGCATGTTGTCGAGGTGCCAGTAACAGTTATGGGGTACCCCCACAGGATCCCTGAGATGCAGGCCTGCTTGAGGAGGACCCCCACTGTTTGAAGGGTGCATCTATTTGCCGCCAGGTGAGCATGCAAAGGTGACTGTTCTGGCTGTTTTTGCTTTGCGTGAGGGCGTGTAGCGGGTATTCCTGGCGCGAATTGCGTATACGGTTACTTTGCACAAACAATTCAGTGAATACGTAGAGCGTGCATTTTTTATTCTGCTTGCAGGCTTGCGCAGTGTTGGTCTCGGTGCGCTGCCCTTGGTGGATAAATGCACTTTTTCATGAATTGGGCCCTTAGTCTTACGCAGACATGAGGTGGTAGCACCTAAATATGTGCCATATCAAGATAGCAGACACCCTCTTTGTATATCTTGGGTAACCTTGATGACAAAATAAAAGATAACGGAGATGTCCCTTTTCAGACTTTCCATAGTCACGTTGTGCCCTTCTCTGCTGGATGACCTAGCGTGGCCTGGCTCTGAATAGTGCAAGTGTGAATAGCAGGACATGCAGGTTAGTGACAGGGCGTCATCCATGGATCTGCGGAGTGCAGTTTGTTTGAGGCCTTAGTGATTTTATGAAACTGACCAGTGATAAGAGCACTGACTATTGCACCTTTGCTCTCAGTTTATACTGCCCATTTCTCTATTTGGCAAGTGTTATCACACGCATTATTTAACACCTGCAATTTTTTGCTCACTCCCTTCAATAATACATCTTCCCATGTCAGATGCCATTTATATCTGATTGTCTCTCACACACACCATTTATCACATATACATTACACCACGCACGTATCAACACGTCAAACACGGTAATCACAGTTTCCAATACCACGAGCGTTCAGTGAAATACCGTGGAAGAAATTGCCATCTTCCGGGTAATACGGTTCTTAAGCGACTCTTATGTCACCATTTAACAGTGTAAGGCATCCGGCATGAAGTTTTATAGACAATCTTCCTATTATTATTATTATCACTCATCATCACCTTCATTTATGAGGCACAGTGCCACACTGGACCGTGAGTCACAGAGTGTACCAGTAGATATAAATAACATCAGATAACACAAAGAGGCCGCAATATGAGTTAGTGCAGCACCCTTTAAATGCTTCACAATTCTACTTGACACTGCTGAGAGATCCTCCCTCCTTGTAGCCGCCCAAACGTGCCTGAAAGGCAAATCATTCCGAATACAGAGCAATGCATATGCAGTGATTGGAAGGCTCTTAATGGAAATATGTGATGCTCGAAGAAAAGTGGCACTACGAGCCTGTAATTTAGCACAAAATCAGCAGGTGATCCCTATCACTTAGAAACGAAAACAGAAACATCAGTCTTAGTGTTCTCTCAAGAGACTTGCAGCCCACAGTTTGCTAGAATCACCGTTCCAAGGTCACGAATCCGGATATTTAAGGGTAAAGTGTATCTGTTGGAAATGTAGATTGTAAAATATAATTTAAATGATTCCTCTAATATATTTTCGAAGGCATTTCTCTCTTGGAGTGAAGAGATAGGACCAGAGAAATGCTGCTCTATTATAATCAGCACCCTGACATTAAAGGTCAGCTATGCCAGGTGACACCTGATCATTAGCAGTGAACTAATGGCACAGGCCAGGGAGGTTGTCAATCACAAGTACGTTATTACTTTGCATAATATACCTACACTCTAATGCTCCCATTGTATAGCCATATTTGGACCCAAAAATAGCTTTATAAAAATGTCTCATGTCTTTCATTGAACGAAAATCCCACACTATAACACCGTGATTTGAAAAGGTCCCACTTTACTTTCACTGCATTTGGCCCTGATATGACTGCTGATACATGCAAAATGGAAAGTGGTGTCAGCAAAGGCCTGCCAGGTCCCTATAGCTTCACATTAATTGTACCTATTAAAATCGGTCGGGTCGCCAGGTTACCCCTCTCAAACGCCTGAGTTTCTCTTGCTCACTTCTGACTCTGGCTCTCCATTCTTCATCATTCCACTACCTCAAGTGCAAGCTGAACATTCATCATTCTGAGAGTTTCCATTCATTAGAATTGCTGTGTTACTGCTTATTGTGCACACTTCAAAACCTTATGTTTAGTTCATAAGCCAGTACCCACCACTTGATGACTTGCAAGTGTGTCACAGAAGATGGACAGCCGCTTCAGCTGCTCTTGGAGTACCCTCACTTTATAACAAATCTCTTACAAACTTCTGGGAATTGCAATACGAAATCAGCACAATTCAACTCTTGATATGATGGCTCCTCTGCGCGAACAGGGCAGTACACTGACCAATCACTGTAATAGTCGGATCCAGCAACTGAAGGAGGCCACCTAACACCTACTGAGTGCCAAATACTGGAAAATGTTTATCCTTTGCTGCAGACCTTTGAAGAGGCTTCCCATGTGTGCTCTGTCACTGAGTGAGGTGCTGACACTGGTGTATCTGCTGGAATTATAACTATCCATTTCAATAAATGTTCATGACACATTTGGCAATTGTGAAGCAGGGAAGATGACCACGAAACTGCTCTCGACCTTCTCCGAGGATTCACAGATTGTTGCAATGACGAGGAATATGGAATAGGTCCTGGCATCATTTCTTGCCCTATGGTTTAAAGACTAGTTGACAACATTTAAGCTGCATATGTGTGAGAATGAGGAAATGCAAAGGGTTGTCATTTGTAAGACACTTTTAAAAGTCTATATGGAACAAGAAGAGAGAACCAAACATCAGACATAATCAACCCACTCCAGAACTCAACCACTGCAAACTCGGCTATTGGACAATGGACACTCAGGTTCCTCAAATTGCAACCTTAGTTCAGGAGGCACCATGACAATGTAGACAACCATAGGGGGCTGTGGGACAGACTCCCCTCCCAGTCTCGCATGCTCTATACATCTGGATCCCCATGATATTTCAGTGAGCCACTGCATAACAGAGGGTTGATGCTATGTTCATGACATATACCAAATGCTTGGTGATGACAATCCAATGAAAATCTAGCTTTTCAAACCGACAGTACAAACTGCTTGGTTAATAAGCTGTGGAATCCCTACTCTGCGCAGCATCAACTGGTATTAAGAACCTTGCTGCTGGACGTAACTCTTTGATACACCTGTGAGCATGCAGGAAAAATATGCCGAAAACCTAGACCTGGCAAAAAGACCATTACAATCCCTAGAGAAGACCCAAACTGATTTGGACTCTTCAGAGCAAAGGCTACAAAAGAGCCAAGAATCAGAGAGTGAAACCAGACAGTACCTGACAAAAGTAAAAGAAGATCTGGATCTCCTGCAGCAAGAGAGGGTAGAGCAAGACACCAAATTACTGACACTGCAAAAAGAGTGTCAAGAAAGGTTGGACTCTTTAAAACAGAGCCAAAAAAAGCTGGAGAAACAGCTGAATTTTAATAGAGTCTGTGCAGAACAGCTAGTCATCCTACAAGTCCACATAGACAAATTAAAGGAGGAACATAATAAATTAATTATCAAAGACATTGAATCCCAAACAGAGTTTGGTGAAGAGCGCCAGAAATGATGTCTTATTAGAAAACAAAGGGACGACTTGGCTGCACAGAGGGGTACTCTAATTCAAATTCAGGAAAGGGACACCTTATGCCAGGAAGTCAGCCATTTAAAAACCAAGGTGGAAGAAAATCACCTGGCCCTTCAGAGACTGGGTGAACTCAAAATGGACTTTGAAAAGCTGTTAGAGCAAACCAGGAGGGTGGAAGATGCTTCGGCAAAGAATGACCAGGCCAGTAAGGACAGAACTCAGGAGGTGAGCCTCCTGCAGAAAAAAATGGCTAAATACTCCCAAATCAGACAGGAAGCACAGAGAGACAATGAGGATCTCTGTGAAAAAAAATGACAGGCTCCATAGACAGATAGCCATGCAGGAACAACTAATAGATACCAGTAAAGCCTTAATAGAAGAACAAAAGGGATAGATTCTTGCATGCCATCAGGGAGTACGGGCTGAGAGAGATGAGGGCAGATGGCAGTGGGAAACCCTTGAGCATAACCTTAGGAACCCTGGCATCAGAGACTTTAATCTCTTCAATTCCATGGACTCTGCTACCCCCATGTCCACTGGCTCACATGAGCCAAGGGCCACGGGGATGGTAGACTTCAACCCAAAGGGGAATATAGGGCTAATAGGTTAGAACCTCCCAGAAATGGATGGGTGGGCACCTATGTACAGGATCCCAAGTGCTAGGGCCATCTTCTCTGATCATGGAGACTCCAGTGAGGGGAGAATCAGAGAAATGGATCCTCAGAAATATAACTCATCAAGAGATTAGGCAATGAAATTTGGTGGGGAATTCCATGAGATTAGGCCCACTAAGAGCATACTAAAAACCTCTTCCCAGCTAGGACAGTGGGGGGAGGGGACTCAGCCAATCCTGGGAGTAAGGAAGAGTCAGAAGACTCTTCTAAGCGCCACAGGTCCCTAGAAACTAGGCCCCCACATTCTGCCAGTCATTCCCAAGCTCACAGAATCCGGGAGAGTCTAGAAGACCAGATAGCCACCTCTGGTAGCAGTGCTTCTGAGTCAGAGGATGAACGGATCAAGGTTACCTGAACTAAAAAGGCCAACAAAGTCAAGAGGGCTTTACTCAAGGATCCCCTGAAACAAATAAAAGCTATTAGGAGCGTCATCATGCCCTATCACAAAAATGCAAAATATTCAGTTTGGGAGCACCTAGAATTATTTGAGCAGATGATGGAGACTTTCCATCTGAAGGACAGCCAAAGCTGTATTCCGTATGTAAAGTGGACATTTTCTCCTGAGTACTCCAGCTTCTTTGCGGGGCTGGAGGATCAGAACCATTCCAGATGGTCCACCTATAGGGCGGCCATCTTCAAACATTTTTCCATTCATAGGAACCCTCAAGAGGCTTGTAAGGCAGCCTAAAAATTACAATGTGGGAAGACCAGGCCCCACAAGAATGTGTTCAGGAATTAAAACATGCCTTTGTGCAGACCACTAGAAGGGTGCGCACTGACAGTAAGGAATTTGTGAACACCTTCTTTCATGCTCTCCTTAAGTATATTATGACCCAGCTAGTGAGGGACTTTCATGAGAAAAGATCACTAGACTGGGTCATTGAACAAGCAATGCACATCTATGAAGTACAGAAGCCGTTGGAAAGCAAAAATCTTAGCAAGAGCCCTAAACCAACTAACATCCCTGCTGCTGCTAACGTGGTGGCGGTGAAGGTTGCCCCCATTTTAGATCTGGAGATGGGGGGCCTAAAAACCTTCCCGTGCAGAATCTAACCAACCTCAAATGCAGAAGGCCCTCGGGCCAATACCAAACAGGGAGCCATGGAGGTAACCCCACAAAGGGGACCCCTAACTGGACTCCTCCAGCCCAAGGGGGGAGATCCAACCAGACACCTGGAAACCCAGGAAACGTCCCTCCTCACTTTCCCCAGGAGGACAGTAATCACCCAAATGCCAGACCAAACTTCTTTCCCCGGTACCCGCCAGACTTCAATCCCCAAAATAACCCATCTTTCTTTCCCCACTTTCCTGAGCCCAGACAGCCCAATCCGAGAGAGGCGAGGCCAAGGGTGGAGGGGTACCAAAACTTTCCGAAGCAGGGGTATTTTGCGAGAAGGGATAGTTAGCCTTCCCTGGATCAACCCAGGGTAGATCTGAGGACAGCGTACCAGCCAGAGCAGGTGTCCCAACTAGAGCGCCAGGTCCAGAACATGGCACAGGATCTGGGTCACATGCTGAGGGCTCAACAGAACCCTCAGATGAACATAGCGGCTCAGAATTCCTCAAATCCAGCGTCTGGTGCTCCAGAACAATGACGGGGGAAGAACCCTGACAAACCACCGGTTCCCAGGGAGGAGGCACAAGGGGAAGGGGGGTGTAAAGCCTTAGAGGAACCTTCCTTCCTCACTTGTGAAAAGCCCCTAGAAACCCAGGAACCAGAACCAAAATCTCCTGCCCCCGAAAATCTGCAACCCAGGGAGCAGAGGGTGGGGAGGAGAAATAAAGAGCCTAAAAAGGCCCTTTTTGTGGAGGAGGTACAAATCTTCCAGTTTGAAGGAGAGGGATCCTCAGAGGATCCTGGGAAAAGGATCTTCTCCTTCAGGGATGGGGGAACTCCTCCCAAACAAAAATGGGTCCCAAAGGATCCAAATCCAGACTGGGTAGATGTGGGGACTGAGTTAAAACCACCCATCATCGGTACCCAGAATGACCAGCACGGAAATCCCCTGATTTAAATCCATCCTGGTGGCTGCCTCCAAAAAGGGGGGATGGGAGGGAGCACAGAATCAGAACCAGGGGAACCCAAACCTTCCCCCATATCTAGCTGTCACCTTTTTCTTACAGGTTCCCAAGATCCCAAACAAAATCCTGCCCAAATCACCTCTCTGTCAGTATCCAAAGCAAGGAAATTAACCCACCAGTTTGCCAAAAATGTGCATTATCTTTGCCCCCTTGAGGAAAAGGAGGGAAGATTTTATGCCCCGGTCCAAATACAGGGGCAATGTACAATTATGGCACTGGTGGACACTGGATCCCAAGCCACCCTTCTGTCAAAAAAGGCCTTTGATCAACTGAATTCGGGAAGGGGGAGAAGTACCAAATTCCTCTCACCCTTCTTCCTGGACAACTTCAGAACTTCGACGGGAAGGAAATTCCCATCGAGGGGACTGCGGATTTGGACATTAAAATTGGGCGACACAATGTGAAACACCTGGTTATAGTTGTGACTCCAGAGGGCACACCTTGCTTATTAGGGAATGACATCCTGCGTAGATTGTCACCCCACATAGATTGTGTAAACAAGGTGCTCTGGACCCAGACTAACCGACCAATAAATAGATGAGAAATCAGCTCAAATCTTTGCTAATATTCAGAAAATTGGAGAGCGAGATGTCCCTGCTGCATTTTATTTAGGCAGTGACGTTCTCAATCGCTTTGCTATTAGTTTGGACCTAATAAACTTCAAAGCCTGTTCCCGATTAGCGGTTAATCCCATGGACTTTGATGACCCAGAGAAAGCATTTCGGTCAGCTCAACTGCTGCCATATGCAGTTCAAATTCAGATTGGAGAGGAAGTCACCATCCCAGAATGGACCCGACAATTCACACTGGAAGTCAAAATAAAAAGAGGACAGAAACTAAAAAATCCTGACACCTATGTCCATCTTAATGCTCATTTTCGACAGGAAGGGTTGGGTGTAAATCCAACACCACTAGTCAACATAGAACACAACACCATTGCAATAGAGGTGGATAACAGTGACCTAAAGAGTATCACTGTGGGCACAGGCACCATTATTGGAATGGCGGTTGATGACCAACATTTTTCCATAGATTTAGGTAACCAACTGTTAGGACCAATCCAAAAAGGCTGTTTTGACAGTGATAGCGACGATGACACAACACCAGACATGATCTTCACCGGGCATGGGGAGAATTTCCTGGTGTACTCTTCCTGCCCTTATGGTAAGGAAGATGTGATCTGTGACTTCAGGCAGGGTTAGGTGATCTTCCAAGTCCACAAGGACTGCCTTCCCCACCTGAAACCACCAGTCCAAATCAACACTTTGACCAGGGACTTCTCCACCCAGTCTTTCCAGGCTTCAGGCAGATGGTTGAAGAGAGAGTCCACCTAGCTGATGCCTGTGAGTCTCTGGAGCAAAAGCAAAAATTGAAACAGGTTTTCTTAGATTTTCAAGATCTCTTTGCGGTGGACGCATATGACTGTGGTCGCACCGACATCCACACAACAACAATTCCCACAGACCCTGGCATGACTCCAGTGTTTGTGAGGCAATATTGCTTGCCTCTCGCATCAATGGAGACCCTTACTGAAATAATTAAGAACCTTGAGTACCGTGGGATAATTTGTCCAGTCCACAGCACCTTCAATCATCTGGTGCTGGGAATATGGAAACCTAACGGCCAGTGGAGACTCTGCGCGGACCTAAGGCAGCTCAACAAATGGGTCCACACTTCCCAATGGCCTCTTTCCTAAATTGACCAAGGGCTGGCCCAGATCCAGGGGTCAAAGGTATTCACTGCAATAGACCTGACCAATGGGTACTGGGCTGTACCTGTCAGTAGGGAGGACCAATACAACCTGGCCTTTACCTTCGGGGGGCAGTAGTACACTTGGACCCGGACTCCCTTCAGATACATCAACTCCGGCAATTAATTTAATTTCTTTCTACACAAGGCCATGCCCGACCTGGGTGAAAGGTGTAACGTGGCCTATGAAAAAGTGGCCATGAAAGTGTACTCAGACCTGGCCAACGTTTCCCCTGAGACCATCAACTGCGGAGTCCCTAAGGGATCCTCCACTGCACCCACCCTTTATAATCGGTTTACCAAACCACTCTTTGACTTGTTGGATGCGCTCAGCATAGCATACAGCAACTATGCCGACGACACAAAAGTCCTCATCCCCCTCGCTGGGGACTACTCCCAAGACACTGAAACCCTCCTCCAAATGTATGCTACCATTCAATCATGGATGGCCACCAATGGCCTCTGCCTAAATGGTGATAAAACCGAGATCATCATCCTAGCTCCCAAGGAAATTCTAGCCAAACTCGGCCCTGAATACTCCCACCTCCCCATTGACAACACAAACGTACCAGTTTCCGCATCTGTAAATACTCTTGGAGTCTATTTAGACTCCACACTCTCAATGACGCAACATGTCAGTGCCATCTCCTCCGCTTCCGCGCTCACCACTAACTCATCTATGCCATAAAACCATTCCTAACCTCCCAAAACAGGCTCTCCATTACTAGGGCCACCATAGGAGTGAGGCTTGACTACTGTAACACCCTCCTAGGACGCACCTCATCCAAAACCTTAAGCAAACTCCAAGTACTGCAAAATAATGAACTCCGAGCCACCTTGCACATTCCTAAATATGACCATGTATCTCAAGCAAGACGAAATGTACACTGGATCCTAGTTAGGGAAGGAATTAATTTCATAATCCTCACTATTACTCATAAATGCATCAACCTCACCGCACCTACATACTTATCTGAAACCATAGTCAAGAACGTCTCTGACCGCCCCAAAAGAAGCCATCACACTAACCGACTCCACATACCAACCATCAGAAGAGCCAAAGCCGGCGGCATTGGCTTCCCCCACATTGCACCTAAGGTCTGGAAAGCCCTTCTCAACACACTCAGAGCAGAACCATCCCTGCTTGCCTTTCGCAAATCACTTAAAACGGCCTTATTTACCTAACTCCTTCCTTCCAGATACTCCCTTCCACTTCACTACACACCTCAAGATGTTCCTTATCTCAATTACTGTGTCTCTCTGATTTGCTCTATAAATGTACATTTCCATGTAACCAGTTTCCTCTCCAATGTAACCAGCAAGCTTGTTCACCACTGTAACAGCGCCACGATGCCAACGGGCTGTTGTGCGCTTTAAAAATATGAATACATAAATAAATAAATAAATAAATAAATAAATAAATAAATAAATAGACAATGTTTTAGTCAAAAGCTCAACTGTGGAGGAACACATAGCAGAGAATTGTTATGTCCTGACACAGTTGAGGGCTGCTGGAGCAAAACTCTCATTTCAAAAGGCACAGTGGTGCAGAACCCATGTCAAATTTCTTGGGGCATGAGATAACTCCTCAGGGTCCCTGTCCCCAGGAAAAGAAAGTAGAAGCACTCCAGAAATTAATAGACCCCACACCCTGCAGGAACTAAGGAGTCTCCTTGGACAAACTAATTACAGCAGAAAGTTAATTGAGGATTATGCAGAGATCCCAAGACACCTGATCCATCTTTTGAAGGGGGGGTCAAGTGGGAGTGGGGTCCAGAACAAGCCGAGGCAGTAAGACAACTCAAAAGAAGCCTCTCACAAGCACCTTGCCTAGCTTACCCTGTCAAAAACAAGGAGTTCTTCTTGGAGACAGGGTTCTCAAATACATGCTTGACTGCGGTATTATATCAAAATCATGACATGGACAATAAAGTAATCTCCTATGCGAGTAAGACTTTTTCCTCTGTGGAGGAAAAATTCAACGATTGTGAGAAGGTACTCCTGGCAACGGTGTGGGCATTGAAGAATTACTGCCCGTTTATCCAGGGGGAACATATCATAGTGGAGACTCAACACCAACCTTTGCAATATCTTCAAAGTGACAGAATTCGGCTGGAACTGTGAGTAATTCCCGAAGTACTTCCTGGATTCTGTCAATGCAAGACTTTCCTGTGGTGGTCAGATATGGGCAAAACAAGAAGAGTCCCCTCGCGCAAGGTCTGGCTGACTTGAATGATTGTGCCAGAGAAAACTGTCTCGAGGATGAAAGTCTTAATATCAAGGACAACATGGAGGCAAACCTTAATTCCCCACACAAAGTCTATGAAGAATACCAGTGTGAAGGAATCCCCACTGTCTATGTGGATGGGTGCTCCTACCATGTTGACGACAACGGGGAAAAGGAACTTCTGGCCAGCGTAGGGAATGCATGGGTGAATGATGCCCCAGAATACTCCGCTGGGTACAAAATCGGTCCCCGAAGTAGTCAAGTGGCAGAGCTGATGGCTGTGCATCAAGCCATCCTCACTGCTGTCCAACACCAACTCCATGAACTCGTCATAATCACTTATTCAGATTATGTACGGAACGGGTTCGTGGAGAACCTGGTTAACTGGAAAACCAGAGACATGCTATGTGCTAATAATATACCTTTAAAACATGGAAAATTAATACAAAATATTGATGTTCTGGTCACCTCACATGGGATGACCATCTACTGTAAAAAGATCAAGGGTCATTCTAAAGCAGAGGGACCAGACAAAACTGGAAATGATCTAGCTGATCAGCTGGCCAAAACCGGAGCCATCCAAGGTGATCTACTTGAGATCAAGTCCCGGTTGGGGAAATCCAGGTCACTGCTATCACTAGGTCCCAGACAAAAGCTCAAAATGAACTCTCAACTGCACAATGGAGTAAGGAGACCCCAGATGCTGATTTGATTATGGCTCAAAAAGGGGATCCAATAATTGGTACGTTTTATCAACACATTGAGACCCTGAGAACTTTCCCCTGACGGATACCGATTACATAGGGAAAGAGGACCTCAGAGTGTTGATGAAATGTCCAAATATTTTCCGAATCCAAGACGGTTTGTTGGTGAAGAGATCCCTAGCTGGTCATGACCAGTGTGGGGTCCCTACCTCATTCCGAAGCCTGATTATAAATCTCTCCCATGATGCGGCCACAGCCGGTCATCAGGGGTTTCATACGACATTAGAAATCTTACGAGAAGTTGCATACTGGCCACACATGGGGCAGGACCTCGACCAATACTTGAAGGGGTGTCTCGTGTGCGCACAATGTCAGCCAACATCAGTCACACACCGTGCTCTGCTCCAAAAGAGGTGGATGACACTGCCTTGGTCAGATTTACAAGTCGATTTCATCAGCCACGTGATTCGCTCCTCTAGGGGGAACAAGTACATGTTGACCGTAACATGCTTGTTCACTAAATGGGTGGAATGTTTCCCGGCCCTAAATTGCAAGGCAGAAACAGCAGCTGCCCTGATGATCAACCACATCTTCTCACGTTTTGGACTACCCCAAAGGATTGAGTCAGACCGAGGTAGCCACTTCACTAGCGAAGCAATGACAAAGATGTGGGAGATACTTGGGGTCAAAAGGTAACTACACATTGCCTACCGACAGCCTCTAGTGGTGGAGTTAAGAGTTACAATAAGACTATTGTGAGCATATTAAAAAGGTTTGTGGCCGATTCCGGGCCAAGTTGGGACATTCGATTACCTCTTGTCCTGATGGCTATCCGTTCTACCCCTTCTTCTGCAATAAAAATGTCCCCGTTTGAGCTGATGACTGGACCAAGGATGGTGCTACCCCAGCATCTGCTCTACAAAACCCAAGAGCAGACCTTGATAAATGCCTCCACAACTCATGAGTATGTTGAGAATCTGAGAAAACACCTTCAACATGCTTTTGCCTATGCTCAGCGGAATCTAGAAAGATCTACAGACAGTATGAAGACCCAATATGACCTTAAGACAACTAAAAAAGAATACCAAGTAGGAGACTCTATCTACTTATGCAATTTCCAAAGGAACTAAGCCAAACAACGTAAATTACTCCCTAGTTTGCGGGGTTCTTTTGAGATTGTAGACAAAATCTCACCAGTCGCCTACAAAATCTGCATCCCCCAGGACAGTTTGGCAGAAGGGGAAGACAAGTGGGTCCACATCAACCAGCTGAAGTGTAGCCATCCCAGGCATACTTTGCGGCAAATAGAGGAGCCAACCGGAAAGCCAGAGGGGGACATTCCAGATCCCTAGAAAAATGGCAACTGTTAAAACCATTCCACCTGTTAAAATCATTACGAAATACAGGCGGGGAATATTGTACATTGCATGTCAAATGTATGCATCTGCCCCACTACATGAATAGTAGTGCGGAAATTCCATAACCATGCTCTGTTCTGTCTCATAGCACTGAAACCAAGGATTCTAAGAACCAAGGAGGACCACTTGGGGACCGGGAGGAAAGACCCAAGGGGCCTGGAGTATCGCTCCATACTCCCATCCAGAACCGGCAAGGAGAACATGTCGATCCAGCACTGATGGGAGATGCAGACAACTTTTCCACCTGGACCAAAGAAAGGAAGAACATCCCAATCTCCCGACTTCCCCTTGACGAGCGGTCAACCTCAAGTCATGAGGGGGGCTCTGTGGGATGATTCAACCCACTTTTGCTCTGCCATGCGGCATCCCTGTGTTCTGATGGTGCCAGAAACATCAAAAGTGCTGCAAAACCCTTGTGCGCTCCAAAACCTATGAAAATCACGCTCTGCAAAGCACAAAAAGATGGCTGCCCAATCGACCACGCATGTTGTCAGTGGTGGTACAGAGATCTCACTCCTGAATTATGTCACTGGGCTCCACAAACAAGTGAAAATAGAGAACAGAGGGAAAAGCAGTGCTCTGCTAAAGGAAACCACAAAATCTTGATTTAAATCCTTTTTCTTTATTGCTGAAACTACAGAATGCCAGTACAAAACACCCTCAAACATCCAATTAAACATGGTGTGATTAAATTGGAAATACATCAATAAATATTTTAACTTTGTAAACCAGCCTGATTCCTGGTTTAGTGTGACCGGGGGGGTTCCAGGAGAGGGGTGTGATATGAGTGGTACATCGTTCAGAATAAAATAACTTTTAGACGCAAATAAATAAGGATTTCAGTTGTGCATAACACGCTAGGTGTTGACTTAGGTGTGTGCCGGATTGAAATCACTTACAAAGCTAGCTATAGACATGTAAATGGTATGGTCACAGGGAAAGTTGGTGGCTGCTTTGACACTGAAATTCATGGTTCAGTGCACAGAAAAAGTAAAGGTGTAGTGTTTCCTTCATTCCTAATGTCATCCCTAATTTCTGTGGCTCTACCAACCAGCAGGGCCATTCTCTTACTCTTAGTACTGCATTCCCAAAGTGAATGTTCTGCCTTAATTATTTTGCTGCTACCAATGAGTGCATACATTATTTTACTAATTGTAACACACTTAAACATAAGGTTCTGCTTAATTTCTTTGGCTATACCAACCAGTTGCCCCAGTCTTGTATTCCTATACTGAACTCACAAACTGGAGGTTATGACTCAGTATGTTTGATGCCAACAACCATCAGTGACACTAGGATTCTCGCAATGTTCCATGTCTCCCATTTGTCTACCCCTTTCCCAATTATTAAGAAGAGGGTAGGATGGTCCTGAGAAATCTACAACTGTCATAGGAGCAATCTCTCTCTGACTGGACTGGCAGATGTCAGGCAATGCCACACAACTTGATCTGTCCTAATCTGCACAAATGGCATCACAACCACGACTCCACCAACACCCAGAGGATGCTTCAGTGTTGATGGTATCAAAGAGGATTGTGCTACTCATTTAGACTGATCTTGGCCAGACATGTAGTTTAAGGTTGTTTTAGATGTGCAAAGTACTGTTTTAAATTACCTTTATTTATTTATTGCATATTCCTAAGGCACCTATGCACAATGTGTTTCCAGGCACCACAGGACATGGGGGGTGGGACAAGGGAATTAAAAGCAGTAACGGTCCTACTAGGCCTTGTGACATTCAGATTGTGCACGTGTAGCAGCAAGAAGTGCAGAGGGAGGGGGAAGATGGTTAGTTGGGGGGGAAGGGGCAGGAGAGCCCAGGGTTAGGCAAGTGCTGTGGGGATCCCAAGAGGGCAAGGGCCAGAGGATGACCTGTATCACTGACTACTCGGGGAAAGGGTGGAGGGTGGACCGGACTCAGGGGGGGTCCAACCCTCCAGGTTGGTCAGGGAGGGTGCTGAGAAGGGCAGTGCAAGGCTGGGTGGGTGCTGGGGTAGACTGGACGAGGGGGCCTGATGCCCTGTAAGACACATATGGGACCAGGCTACCATCCACAACAGACACACAGGGGGATTAGCATGGGAAGGTGAGAAGGAAAAAGAAAAAGTGAAGAGCAGGGTCTTGAGCTGCTTCTGTAAATTAAGGAGATCAGGCTCAAGTCTGAAAGAGGCAAGCAGGCCATTCCGGAGGGAGGCTCCTGTCAAAAATAGAGATCTACTCCTGACTACAATAGATCTGCATATAGCTGGACCTAGAGGACCGAAGAGCTCTAGCCGGGAGGCATTTAGGGAGAAAGAGTTGGATGTAGCGGGGTCCCAGGCCTCACAAAGACTTGCGGATGATACAGAGGTTCTTGAATTTTATCTGTTCAGCCACCTGGAGCCAGTGGAGAGATGTTAGGGCTGCAGAGATGCAGTCCCTGTGATTGAGGCCAAGGATAATTCTCACAGTCCTATTCTGCATTAGTTGGAGGGGCCGGAGAGATAGGAAAGAGGCAGGTTGAGGAAGAAGCTGTTGCAATATTCCAGCCTGGAGAGGATCAGAGTTCTGGAGAAATTAAGCTTCTGGGAGAAGGTGAGGAAAGGGAGAATGCCTCTGTGGAAGGCAAGCTGAAAGTTGGCCTTCTTGGTTAGGGCCGTGATGTGAGGGGAGAAGGAGAAAGAAGAGTCAAAGATGACAGCGTGGTTTTTAGACTTACAAGAGGGTGAGAGGATGGCACCCAAGGAGGGCGGCCAGAGAGTGGGACAGAAAGAGGGGGCAGGTATCCCAATGGGAAGGATCTCAGTCTCACTGTCATTAAGGTAGATATCATTAGCCGTGCAGTCAGACAGTCTGGTATGAGAGAGGAAGGAGGGTTGTGACTCACATGGGACGAAAGGTCCCACAATTAACATGTATGCTATTTAACACTTCTCAAATGGCATGGAGGTACAACTCAGTTGTAATGTCCAATGGTTTAAACATCTTCCATTGTGATGGTACAATAGCTGGTGCTCAACATGTCTCAGTTCCTAATTCTTATAAATAGAGGAACCTTCTTCAGGAGCTGGTAAGATGGGTCACGCTTAGTGGGGGAGATTTCATTATAAGAGAGATGCTTGTCTTGTCAAACTTCTGATTATTTTGCTCTGGGTACTGGTGGTGGAGTCCTTCTATAAAGGACACAGGTCTGTTGCCAATCCTTTTGATGGACTTGCATTTAGGTTTATCAAGTCTTCTGTTAGGGAAAAACCTTAGCCCAGGAGACACCTCGCAAATAAGTAGTCGAAGGGGACGGCAGATAAATCTTCTCGAGTAAGAGGTGAATGCCACACTGTAATTTTGAGCCAAAAAGAAAAGCACAATCTTCTTGATATCTTTGCACTGGAGGGGTGAGTACAGGGCCAGCCCATATGCAATATGAACTGATTCACTGTAGCCGTCTTTTGCAGCGAGGCTGGGGCGCAGGTAGATACTAGCAGATCTTGTCCGCTTATCAGCACGTGTTTGAGGGGACGGTAACTCCCGCTTCTATGCCTATGTCACACTGATGCTGTCTGTGCTGTCTTGTTTTGTCAGACAGGCATGTGAGTAGCTTGATATCTCATGTGTTAAAATCCACAAAGAAAGAATTTGGAATTATTAAAAGGACCCAAACACGCATTAAAGTAAAGATTAGTGATTTGACATGACAGAAAGCACTCTAATTGTTTAGTTGAACACACCACTGAGCTCAGTTTGGAAATCGGGGAACCACAATAGCCAGGGTCATTTCGCTTTTAACAATTCTACAGACCCGAAAAATAAATGCATGTATATTATTGAAGAGGTAGAACTCGGAAATAGATGTTCAAATATAGATCTCAAGTGTGCTCCCTTTCATCTGAATTGTGTGTCAGATTATCTACATGACCAGTGGTCTGTTTGGGTAGTTTATACATGTATATATGGTATCTGGTCTTTACATCTGATGCATTACTATCGAATGTCTTCCATCGAGGCATTTGCATCGAAAAAATATGCATCAAATGCATGTTTTTTTTAAAGCTAAAGGGTTTAGTTTAATTTTAATGGGTGTTAAACGGTAAAAACCAAGGGGTTGTGGGAGACCCCAGGAGGAGACCCCCATTAAAAAAAAATGCTTTCGATTTACATTTTTTTCGATGCTAATTTTTCAATTGAATGGTCCCTCGATGGTAATAATTTGATGCAATGACCTAAACTATATATATGCGCGTAAGCACAGCACATAACCTCTATATGTACCATATACCAACTTGAAAATAGCATGTGATGCCTACAGTGTAGCACAGTAGATAATGTGGCATATTTGGTTTGACCAAAGCTTTTACATGGGCAGTGTGTATGTGGTCTAGTTTCTTATAGTAAAGTAAGTAGAAAGGAAGATATACATGCTTGGAGAAGCAGCTTGCTGAGAAGCAGGGTGTTTTATCATGACAAAGGAGCACAATGTGCGTCGGCTGAGATGAGAAATACTGATGTCAAGTACTGTAAGAGTAGTGAAGAATAAATAGGTCAGGAAGGACACCAGGGTTGATGCCATGATAGGAACAGCCTACAGTTATTAGAACAGTGAAAAAAGTAGATACCCGAGGATTTGTATAACGTTTTATTGGGGAGAGAATTGGATGGTCGCCCCCAGTGACTGACATATAAAAACTTCAGTGAACACCATCCCCATAAAGAAATCACTTGATAAGGTTTTCCAGCTCATCCCTTAAATAATCCTTGAAGGTTCACAATGTCTCATGAAACAAAATGCATGAAGCACATTTCAGACTGTTGCTTTGTTTACTTGGAACCTTATGTATAGCACGAATATAATACTAATTCTAAAGCGGCAACTTGTCACTTCAGCCAGGTCCTGAAGAACACTGGATGCCCGCTGCATAGTGTGTCAGGAAGCTTGGTTGAGAGTTGGACAAAAAGTAGTGAATTGGTTGTTCTGGGAAAACATTGGAATCCTCAATCACACTTGACATGCAGATATCAAAAGATAATATGGTGGTTGGTACTTAAATCTTTGGATCAAGAACATTTATCTATTTCTTGCAACATCGTTTGTACCACGTGAAAGCCCATACCTACTTCCTCTTAACCCCTGAGAGCCATTCCCAGGAGTACATATCCAGGGATGTGTGCTATCAGCATCCAATACACCTGATGCTCCTGTGTGAATTATATGATGAGTGTATTTGCTTATGGCATGACGGTGATCCCAAGTATTTGGGATTGCAGTTCTCCAACCTCAGCTTAATTAATGCATTTGTCCATTTTACGCTATGCATGTATAAGACTAAAGGAAAAGCTGCCCTATGCTTTGGGATGGAAATAGGGTGACTTGTACATAGCCCTACTTTGTAAAATGAGTGACAATTCAGAGATCTGCATCATCCTCTGAGGCGATATGTGGTACAGAAGCATTCTTTTTGAGATTCATTGGATTTTAATATTTAAAGTGTTATGGAGGAAAGTCTTCAAAGGACTTCACTGCAAATCAGGAGATGGGGTAATGCACGAATGACTGTAAATAGAATGTTATGTCGGATATATAATAGTATTTAATGTGCAATTGACTTTCTTTATAACATTTCCACCTTTCTACACAAATGAAAAAATGAAAAAATGCAGCATTCAGCACACATGTGTGGCAGTGCCAAGGCTGCCTGTTTGATTCTCAGTTGAAGAGGATGCAGACATTGTTCATAGCAGTTTGTCTCCAGTCCTCCACTTGAAGACTCTCATAAGAAACCTGCCCATACAGTTTGAAAACATGAACTACTAACCTAAACCCTATCAACATAATATATATGTTTAACTATGCCATGGAAAAACACCCACTAGATTGCAAATAGAGTTTAATATACCGCATCAAATGATGTGGAGGTACAGATCAAATCATTAAAATATGTATCCTCTACCTCCTCTTGAATTCTATTTATCTTATTTCAAGCACATCATGGGCCAACTCCTTGATTCTACTCCTCTCCCGCATATTTGACCTATTCTTCCATAACCTTGATCTCCTTTTGGAAGCACCATAGCCAGAGACAATGTCAACCTCCATTGTTCGACCAAACTATATCAGCCTCTGTCTCCACTCTAATTACCCCCTTACCTCCCTTCACACTCAGTCCACCCATCTACATGGACACTTCCTGGATTTGATCTTTTTTAGCTCCATCCTATTGTTTTCCCGCTCCATTGATGCCTCTCCTTCAGATTCCTCCTCCCTCCACTTCATGTTTTCCATCCCTGAACTACCCTGCATTCATCCATCATCCCATATCATCAAAGTACTTTTCAGCCTGAATCCCAAATACCCCGTCTAGACCTGATCAACTCTTCCCTCCAAGCACTCTCTCCACTTGACTTCTGCATAACTGAAACATAATTTCAAGACTTCTACAATTCTCTCACTACCCCTTTTACCAATTATACACTGCTCACTCCTTCTCTCCCTCCATCCCAAACACTAGATCTCATATATCAATTAGAAGATAAGGACTCATATGTGACTACTCCTTCATATCGGCAAAATTCCCCTCACCTTCTTTCTTTATATCTTAATTGCACTCTTTTCACTATCAACTGCCCGCACCGCCAAATACACCTACTACACCCCTCTTATTTCCATGATATGCTCTCAACCCTACTAATTTACTATAACTTACTAGGTCATGCACACCCCTCCTTGACACTCTGAATTCTGTACTTTCTTTCAATTGTGAATCTTTATTTTCTCATCTTATCTCACCAGAGTTTGATATATCCTCTTAGTACACAACTTCCTAACACTTTCTTCCACACTAGCCTCTCCACACTGCTGATCTTTCTTCGTGGAGTTCTCGCACACAACTCTAATCAAACTAATTTCTATCCTTTGGTTAGCCAATCATTCCTGTGCCCCATTGATTCGTTTGCACCACAAATTGTGAAAAGCATTGATCCTTATTACTTTTAGCAAGCTCTCCTCCCTCAATAATCTCTCCTACTCTGGGATCTTCCGCAAAATAGCCAATGTACTTCCTCTCCTAAAATTATCTTCAGTAGACCCTATCAACCCTACCGTTCTGTCTCTCTTCTCCTACACTATTCCAAGATATTTGAGCATGTGTCCTTTCAACCAAATCACCTTATATATGGAATCCCACAATCTCAACAAACCTCTCCAGTTTTGCTTTGTAGCCATTCCTCTATGGAAACAGCTCTCACCCTTGTCTCTAACTTTCTGAATACTGCCCACCACTTCAAACCATCATCCATCATAATCCTTCTCAATCTCTCTGAGACCTTCAACACTGTTGGCCACGTATCCACATATCCTTCCTCTCTACTCTTGTTCTCCGAGGTTCAATGGCACAATCATGGATTGAATTGTCCCCTATCTGTCTGGTCATTCTCTATTTTATAGAATAGAGTGACCTCAATAGACACTCCTCGTCTGGCTGAGGTCCCTCAATAATCTGTCATTGGCTCCCTTATCTTTATGCTCTACAACTCCTCTATGGGCACATTAATCTCCTCATTCAGCTTCTCTCAACATTTATTCACTGATGAAACCATATGTTCACTTTCCAATCCTTCACCTTGGAGCTTGCTTCCAGAATTACTGTCTGCCTAACAGCTAACCATGACCATTCAGCGCTCTCATGATGAACCCATCAAAGACTGAAATCATATATCCTTCTGCACTGTGCTCGCCTTCTCTGACATGTATCCTTTCTTCACAATGCTCCCATTTATTTATTTATTTATTTACATATTTATGTATTCACTCATGTATTTATTTATTAGTTTATACTGCGCCGCAGCCCACAGACATCAGGATGCACATGAAGACAAAAGACAAAACATGAAGCACAAGACAAGTTTGGAAGAAAGTGGTGGACTAGCTACTGTTATCTAGTTGAACAAAACTGTCTTCATTTGTTTATAGAAATGTAAATAATCGGTTTCCTGCCTAAAGGCCGGTCATAAGTTGTTTCAGGCTTTAGATGCCAATGCTAAAAAAGATCTTCCATTTCCCAGGATTTGTCTTGCGTTAATGCACTTAAGGACCCAAGTTCCAGAGGACCTTAACATTCTGCTACGCTCATATTTTGTCAGTCTCTCTGAAAGATAACAAGACGCAAAGCCGTGGACAAACCTATGAACCAAGGTGAGTAACTTAAACTGGATTTGAGATGCAACAGGTAGCCAGTGCAGCTTTCTTCACAGTTCAGAGACATGAGAGCTGCCTGGCAAGTTATTGCATCTCATATTGCATCATTCTGAAGGATTTGTAATTTCTAGACATTGCTTTTGTTGGCACCTCCCAGGAGGGCATTACAATAGTCGGTTCTTGGAAGGATGGTGGCATGGTCAAAAGAGATGCTAATTATTTCTGAACAAAATGGTCTTATTTGCCTAAATAGTTTTAGATGGTAATGGAAGTTTTTTAAGGTTTAATTAACCTGGGCCTTTGCTCCCAAGGATGTTTCCAGAATAATTCCCTGAATTTTGACTTTATTACGGACTGGAATCAAACAGTCCTCTATCTGAAAGGTGGAATAATCAGACAAGAGCTTGGATCTAGATTGGTGAGAGACGAATATAAGTAGCTCAGTCTTATTGTTATTAAGGCATATCCAATTGCTTTACATCCATTGTTTGATGGTACCATATATAAACTGGAGGTAGTCCTTCCTAGCTCCAATATTAACAGGGTATCATCGGCACAGTTTGTAAAATTCACACCGCTGTCTGCCAAGGTGTCACAAAATGACTTGATGTAAATAATGAAAAGTATGGGTGATAAACTAGCACCTTGTGGGGCAGCATATATGGTAGGAACTGAAGCGGAAGAGCCATCGCCCCACTGCACGGTCGATCTTCTCTTACTCAGGAAAGATTGTATCCAGTGGATGGTATTTCTGGAACAACGCCCAAACATAGATAAACTAGCAAGCAGAAGGTTATTGTCCAGGAGGTCAAAGGCAGCTGAGAGATCTAGCAGGACCAGTAGTCCTGCTTTTCCTCAGTCCATGATGTCTAATATACTACCCTGTAGATCTAACAATGCACTTTACCTCAAAGGCTTTCCATGTGCTAAGGTCCATACGATATATATATGATTTAGGCTGAATCAATTAAAAACTAAAGAATGGACCAAACACTGGGGTGAAAAACAGCAACCTATGTCCTGTCATTTCTGTAATTCATGTTGTTATATGGAAGCGATTTAGCATTGGACTCTGGACTGCAATATTCTAAGCCCAATTAGAATGTTTTTTTTTTCCTTAAGACAGCCATAGATTCTCCACGGACAGCTCACGATTCATCTGGGGAGAGAATTTGTCTCTAATTCTCGCACCAGTACGTTTTTTAACTGCTATTAACTGCACATGAATTGCAGATAAATGTTTAGGTTCTTAGATGTCAAAAGTAATTCTGGTTTCTTTCCATTACTACTATATCATTTTTAATTCTTGGTCGCATAAAATATAAATTGTATTCTTCTTTACGTGGAAATGTTGTGTAAAGTTAAATTTAAACTAAATCACAATAGAATAATTAAAAAAAATGTCCCATGAATTGGGTGGAAACCAGACTGTTTTGGGTGCAGAAGCCCAGCCTCCTCCAGATGTTGTAGGAGCTCGAGGCAAGCAACCTTATCTATGACTTTGAGCAAAAAATGTAAATTGGTGAAGGGTCTAAGGTTGGCTGAATTCCTTGAGCTGACTCATAGTTTCTTCATCAGTGGAGTCACTGTGACTTCCTTAATACAGTCTGGCACCATAGTGCATAAACAATGCAATTAAAATAAATATAAATGAAGAATTCACAAATCTTGTTAAAAAGGGGAGAAAATGTGGATGTTGTCTAGGATACATTTAGTAGGGATGCCATCCCCGGAACATGCAGTAGGGTGTAATTTCTTCAGTATATTTTCCTTCTCAAATTTGAGTGGAAGCTAAATTTAGTAATGTAGGGTGGATATATTATGTTAAGACATTCCTACTTTGATCCCCTTTATCCTCATTGGTGTGTGAGGTTGATTCAGTGGTTTCCACCTTTATAATTTCTTTGCTGGCATAGTTTACCTTGTCTGTGAAGGATTGTTGGGCTCTGAGGGAGTGCATGGTAGACGGGGTAAATGGTTCCACCTGGTCTTTTGGTTTCTTGAGAGATCTCATAACCTCAAAAAGATTCCTTGAGTTATTTTTTGCACTCAAGATTTGCGTATTAAAAAAGTTTTCTTTGGTTTTGTACGTGGCCAATTTATATATGTGTGCCATATCTTTCCATAGTGCTTTATTAGTTTCTGTATTAGATTTTAGCCAGGTTTTTCTGCCTTGGCGTTTTGCTCTTTTAATCTCCATTAATTCAGGTGTAAGCCAGTTGTTATGGCTAGGGTGATCTCCTACAGTTGTCCATCGTAATGGAACCATTTGGTCCCAATTCTCTGTCAAAATTGACTGACATTAATTGGCCAGCATATCTGGAGAATCTGTATCCTTAGTAGCTTGTAAAACATCTGTCATACATTTAGAAAGAAAGTACATATATATGTTGGACCGTGTCAGGTACTGCACCTGAGATGTACCCTATTCAACGTTTTCACACATGTCAAATCTCAGGAAATGCAATCAAGCAACAAGTAGTATGAACAAAAAATGTTTTTTAATTATTTTGTCCTTAGTTGAGTTCTTTTGGGTCCTCAAGGCTACCTGTACCCAGTGGTGTGTTGATGTATCATGCACACAGGGATGGTGTGCTGTAGAGAGGAGGTTGCCTTTGCACTAGGTTTTTTTTTTTAAAAAATTGGTACAGTAAACAATGGATTTAAAAGCACATGTTGTAATTATTGTAACATGTGTATACTGTTATGACAAGTGAAGAGTGTAAAATGTATTTTATCCTATGTCATATAGTATAGATGGTAAAAAAGGGCTGGCAGTGCTTCCTGTACCTGGTCCGGGGTACCACCGGCAAATGACTGAGCTGTCTCGTTTTTTTAGAAACCCCTTCTTGTACTAACCCAGAGTCCAGAGCTCTGTTTGTTCTCTGCGTGTAGTAACGTATGGAGTATCACAGAAGATTACAAAGATCCCTTTTGGAGATTTCATCAAAAGGTAACTCCTCTGCCACTTTTCCAGTAATCTTGTCAATTCCTTTGTCTTTGGCTGAGGGAGGGCCTACCGGTTTCAGTGGTGAATAACAACGTAAACCACTTTCCTCAGTTCCAGAAAGTTGAGAAGCAGGTAAATCTTTAGAGGCTGCTCCAATGTGGATTGAGAGTAGGCTGCTTAGGATAGTTGAAGTGCCCCACCAATGCTATGGTCCTTCCCACTTCATGACAAACATAACAAACTTGTAGAGAGGGGACTGAAATTGGTAGTTTAAAATTGGGTGCTGTAAGTAGTGAGTTCCAAAAAAGGACCCAGCGCCATGCGAAAGAGTATGTTTTCTTTCTCAGATAGTTACCGGCTGTTCTTAAAAAACGGTTACCTTTGTGACGCCTCTGCAGCATGTGTACGGCATGGAGAGGAGGGAGCTCTAGCCTCGCAATGTGCGACTACATTTAGAAAGATCAGTAGTTCTCAATGTCTGAACGTTTCTACTGAAAATTCTCTTGGGAGGGTTAGGCTTTTTTTCCACTTTACCCAAGGGTGGACGGTAAGTTCCATAATTAAATGGTCTGACCAAATACACAATTTGCATTAGTTATGTATGCTTCTATATTACGGGATGCCACCCAATCCAATATGTTTCCTTGAAATGTGTGGCTTCTGTGTTAAGAGCACTAAATTCAATATTCTTAAATTTGGTTTCCAACGATAGAGCCTCTCCATCATAAGTGTCTCCTTGCCAACGGTTAAGATCACATAGCAAGATCATACAGCAATTAGGCTTATTTGGCAGATTCAGAATATGTATGATCTCCTGTTTAAAGATGTGCATATTTTCTGATGGACGATAAATGAAGTTTAATCGTGTGTTATGGTTAGGAGTACATTTAAGGTGCATGATTTCACAGCCATTACACACACATGGCACCTCGAACAAAGCACGCTTCTTCTTATGTAGTAATGCAACTCCCCCTCACCATTAACTTGAGTCTGGTTCTGGGCAAAGAAGGCATCGCCTGGGGGAGTGGCTATATCTATAGAAGGGCAAATCAATCTTTGAGCCAGGTTTCAGTTATGCAGACTATATCAATGTTGTTTTTTGTTTTATAATCACATAAATCCAGAGCATGTTTATTCAGAGATCTATTATTTAATAAAAACAACTTTATAGAGTTCTTCCCAGATGAGATAGGCGCAACGGTGAACCACAAACTTAGCTGAGATCACAAGATGGAAAAACAGGAATCACTGCAAAATATGCCATTTTTCCCTACTGGTGCCATAAACAGTGGATCTAGTAAATAACAATTAAGATCTGGTAGGTTTTCTGAGGTTCCAGCTATGGAGTCATGAGGTGCAAGAGGATAGCAACCTGCTCTATTTGCGCACTCATATCCATTGTACATGTATCAGTAATGCCAGCCTGTTAACTTTGCTAATATTATGATATTATGAGTTGTCAATTGATTGAGGAAATGTAAACTGTTGGTAACTTTAGGGATCTGATCACATAAATAGCCGCTAATTGCGTAATGTTTCCCATACAGTCTGGTAGTGTAAACTTATCAGCGATTGCCATATAAACAGAATTAGGGTGATTCGTAGGGTCAGGGCTTTCAGTAAAATATGTAATAGTGGCAGGGTTAGTAGCAAGTCCCTGGTGTGCCATAGTAATATATTTGGAAACTATTTAATTCCAGGCTGGTTCCCCTGCTGATAACAGGAGCTCTAGCATTATGGGTCAGCCCAAAGGAAGACACACAGCCTCAAGAAGGCAAGGGAACTAAACATTGAAACATTTTCTTAAAACATCACTGCGTATATGACAATCGAGTTGCTATACTTCTTGGAAGAATTAGAATTGTAGTAACCTTCCCAGCATCCTTGCACGAACCGGTAGATACTGGCTTGTCCCTGCAAGGCAGCGCTAACGTGCCTGGCGACTAACAAAAAGGTGCCCAAACTACAGCGTAGATGAGATTTGTAGTTCACCAGGTTGGCAAGGCAGCAACAGTACTTAACTAAAACTTAAAAGATATTTAAAATGCTACGAGCTGTTCATAATTCAGTAAAAGCAAATCGACACAATTTTTCATCAATTTGTTAAAACAAAGAGATAATATTAGCAGCATAGTAATTCTGTCTGCTTAAGCTCAGGCCCTTCTTTAATTGTGACCTCACACTTGAACAGTTCATCATCATCACTGCTACAGCTGACAGTTCTCAGTTGTCTGCAATAGATATCTGGCTTGTTCATGGGCCTTCCACTATACACCTGTAAATAGTTTTATACTGAGGAGAAGGATGTAAAGAAAAGGGACAGTTTTAAAACAAATATGTGCACTGCAGCCAGTGTACAATATCTCAAAAACAGACTTGCAATGTTTGAAGCCCATCTAAAATCAGAATGTAGGGCCTAAGTAACTGTAAAGGCCAGAAATAAATATTTCAAAGTACCAGAAATAATTCAGTACCCATTAAATGGAAAACAGTCCAATATGAGTTGAAAAGCACATCATTTGATAGGAGAGGAAAAACAGAATCGGGCCTTGAATTGTGTATGTTTATCTTTACAAGACTGGGAATCTTTGTAAAAAGAAACTTACAGAAATTTCACAAATATGGAGCTTTGAGAGGGATTTTGATGACAAATAAAAAGTTGTAATGTTCTTTTAGGTGACATCTGTAACATGGAAAAAAAGGTGACTTTAAATGTGACATTTTGTGGATCAAGCAACAGGTTTGGGTTATAAACCATATGGAATTCCTTCCCCCAATCCATATGAACACATCAACAAGATTGAGGGGGTGATCTGCTTCCAAAGAAGGAAAAGGTGCCCAGGCCTGGAGGCTGGACTGTAAAACTTCAGCAGAATGTGTATGGACTTCAAAATGCTGAAATATGACATTGTAACCCCTACCACCCTGTCCTGGGACAGAAAGCCTTCCCCAACCCCACCTTCTCCCGCTGGATTGCTAGTAAATCAGGGTTTGTCCACTGTAAAGACCGGTAGGGGGTGTCTGTACTTCTGCTCTCTATATGGTAGAGGAGAGGCACAGAAGACCCCAGCCAAGATTCTCTATTACGGTAGCAATGGACGAGCAATCAAGGCCTAGGTTCTCAGGAGGTGATGCAGGCTGGTTCTTAAGTACAGTGTAGTCCCCAAACCCCCACAAAGGAATGTCCACACACTGTATTGGTTAGAACACAGTCTTTATATAATCAATATTCAAGGTTATGTACACTTATCATAATAACTCACTTTGTACTTAGGAAAATCAACAATGGCAAATATATACAGTTCTAAAGTGGTACCACCCTTTGTATTAGATCTCATGAAAAGTGCATCAACAATACTGTAATCATGTCACACAGATCAATAGAGTGAAAACAGCAATAGAGAGAAGAGAGAGAATAAGGTGGTTGAACAATAGGCAGAATACTGGCCACTACCACTAGACACAGTTCTGTGTGGAGATCCCCCCACCTGGGCAACCTGTAAAATAAAGATATAGCACAAGCCCAGTCCATATATTGTTCTGCAAGTCTTATTCCCTCCTATAATGTTTTTACCCCCCCAATGTACCTGGTGGAGTCGAGTTCTTCGAAGAGGCGTCGACAGATCCTTCTTGTGCGACCCCCTTTCAAGCGGGAGTCACGGATCGTCGAGAGGCGTCGAGGAACTCGGCGTTCGGCGGCGGGGAATCGACGGCCCTTCTTGAATGCCTTCCCTTTTAAGCGGGAGACACGGGGCGTCGAACGTCCGTCGACAAACAGGGTAGAACGGCGTCGATGAGGCGGCAGCTTCGTCCGAGCGGTGCTCGTCGGCGTCGGAGCGTCGGCGTCCTGCAAGGCAGAGGCATGCGGGGCACCTCGGTGACAATAGTTCTGGACCGCAAAGATTGTGGAGACGGAGGCCCAGCAAGGGCGTCGAGTTGTTCGAGTCTTTGGGGTCTTCGGGTGGCGGGAAACCCACCGGCAGGTTTCTCCTCGGCGCGTTGGTCGTCCTCGACTTTCTCCGGCAGGATAAAGCGGTCGACGGTGCGGACGAGGGAGTCCTTCGATTCAAATGTTCTTAGGCAAGGAGCGGACGGCTCCGGTCGTCGGCGGCACGGCGTCAAGTGGTTCCCATGGCTGGGCAACACAACTTCGACGGGCCTCCAGCGGTTACACAAACCTGCGAACCCTGGTCGACGGCAATGGACTTCGACGGCGTCGATGTCCGGGTGCTTCACTTCGATCTCCTCGGCGGTCCCGTCTCGGGTCGGCAGCCTTTCGAGGGTCTGTCTTCCAGGGCGCTTCGGCGAAGATGGAGCGGTGCTCGATGGTCCCTCGGAGCACGGGAAGAGGGCGCCTTACCAGGTCCTCTCTCGGGTCAGTCCTCGACGAATTCGGCAACCTTCAGGTCTGTCGAAGCAAATGCAACAGCAAGTCTTCTTCTTCCAGCTGGACGTCGAGGATCAGCAATTCCAGTTACTCTTGAGTGGAGACTCAGCTTCTGAATGCTTCTGAACGTTCCTGAACGTTCCTGAACCTCTGAACAGTGGTGAGAGGTCCCCAGATATACTATTCTGTCTCTCATCCACACTGCTGGCATACACTCAGCAGCCAATCATACAGAGGGGCATTCATGCAGTCAGTCAGCCAATCAGGCACACAGTGCATTCAGGCCACACTCCTCCCTTTCAGACACTCACAACAAGGAATGTGGATTGGGACAAGTACCCAGCCATTCAACACTACACACTGCATTCAGGCCAGTTTCGGGCAGGGCTGTCTCAGTCTTTGTCTCTCATGCCAGAAACCAGACAACCACAACAAGGAGTGTATATTGGTCACACACTCCATTCACCCAGGTCCCACCCACAGGAGGTACCCACAACATACAGTCACTGGGAAGGCTCCAGTCAGTCTAGCTGGGCCTTCACAACAATACCATATATGGAACTTCCACCCAACAGCCAGTCAGGGGGAAGGGACAGAGTCAGGGCTTCCCAGGACTTTGGGAAAACAAGGTAACAGGCAATAGAAAGCAAGAGGCCACAGGGGCCATCTTGTTTCCTATCAGGAATCAACTGATTCCAATGGCAGGGCCTGGGTATCCCAAAATGGAGGACAGCCAGAGCACCTGTAAAATTCAGCATGGAGCTGCCCCCAGCCCATACCCTGCTCTGTGGGCCACCCACAGGTGCCCAAAAACATATACTAGGGGCACAGGGTTGTACCCCTACCCAGGGGTGCCATAAGAGTATCCCATGGGTCTGTTCACCAAACCAAAAGAGAGAGCTGCACTGCCAGGAGTCCCACATGGACTCCTGGGCAGAAAACATGACAGAACACACGATAAAAAACAGTAAAGGACAAGGATTCAGAGGCCCTGTCCCTCTGATGCATTTCCAGCATCACAGTCGCCCCCCCCAGACTGAGGTGGAGGGTGTCTAATCTCCCACGGGATAGACACCCTCATCCAGGCGGTCAACATACCTTCTGGAAAGGCCATCTGCATTATCGTGACTCTTCCCTGGTCTGTGCTCTATGGTGAAGTCTAGCCCTTGCAGGCTAATGGACCACCTGAGCAATTTCGGATTCTCCCCCTTCATCTGCATAAGCCACTTCAGGGGCTTATGATCTGTTTGGACCTTGAAGGTAGACCCCGTAAGGTAGGGCCTAAAACGCCTAAGGCTCCAAAATATACTAAAACACTCCTTTTCAACAGTAGCCCACCTGAGTTCTCTACCCTTGAGTTGTCTACTGATGAATATGATAGGATGTTCTCTCTCCCCCTTTGTCATCTAACTGGGACAAGACAGCTCCAATTCCGGTGTCGCAGGCATCCGTCTGGACGATAAAGGGTCGGCTGTAGTCAGGCGCACACAACACAGGTGCCCTACACAGACTTTCTTTCAAGCCATCAAAGGCCCTCTGACAGTCTTCGGTCCAATTAACCTTCCTAGGCTGTTTGGGTGAAGTTAGGGCTGTCAGGGGTGCAGCTATGGTTCCATAGTCTGCCATGAAATTGCGATAGTACCCAGTGAGCCCCAAAAAGGCTCTCACTTGGGTTTGAGTAGTGGGAGTCTCCCAGTTCTGTACATCCTGTACTTTACTGGAGAGAGGTTGGGTTTGCCCCCTCCTACCTCATGACCAAGATAGGTAACTTTCCCCTGAGCTATCTGGCACTTGGTGGCCTTGATAGTGAGGTTAGCCCTTTTCAAGGCCTGCAACACCTTATCCAGATGTGTCAAATGCTCTTCCCAGGTGGAACTGTAGACGGCAATGTCGTCTAAGTAAGAAACACAAAAGGCTTCCAGTCCACTGAGCGCATGGTTGACCAATCTCTGGAAGGTGGCAGGGGCATTCTTCAACCCAAAAGGCATGACCCTAAACTGGTAGAGTCCCTCAGGTGTTGAGAAGGCCGTCTTTTCCTTGGCATGGTCCGTCAGAGCTATTTGCCAATAGCCTGAGGTAAGGTCAAAGGTGCTCACAAATTTGGCAGCACCTATGGTGTCCACGAGCTCATCAGCCCTGGGCAATGGGTGCGCGTCAGTTTTGGTGACGGCATTGACTCCTCGGTAGTCCACACAGAACCTCCAATCCTTGGTACCCGCCTGGGAACTTGCCTTGGGGACAAGGACCACTGGACTGGACCAGGGACTGGTTGAGGGTTCAATAACACCCAGATCCAACATCTTGGCGACCTCAGCCTGGATGTGGTTCTTGACGGTATCTGACATACGGTAGCACCTGCTTTTGACAGGCACACTGTCACCAGTGTCAATTTCATGCCTACACCACGGTGTAAGGCCTGGCGTCAGTGAAAACAGAGAGGCATACTGTTGGAGCAAAGCCCTGCAGGCCCTCTGTTGCTCTGTTGTCAAATCCGGAGAGAGATGTACCCCCTCCACTGAGCCATCCTGAGGGTCGCTGTGCAGCAAATCAGGAAGGGGCTCACTCTCATCCTCTTCTTGCCCTGAAGCTAGCAAGAGACATGAGACTTCTGCTCGCCGGTGGAAAGGCTTGAGCCTGTTGACATGGAATACCTGAGGGGCTACCCCAGAGGCTCCCATGTCAACCAGATAATTGAATTCGCCCATCTTGGAGATGATCCTGAAGGGTCCAGTCCACTTGTCTGCCAAAGCTCTAGGCTTGGTAGGCTCCATCACAAGGATTTCCTGTCCCGGAGTCCAATCCACTTGCAAGGCTTTAAGGTCATGCCAGTACTTATTCAATTCCTGGCTGGCCTTGAGATTTGCTGTCGCCTGACCCATCATCTGTGTCATCCTCCGTCTGAGGCCTAACACATAGTCCCCCACTTGCTTGGCGGGACCGGGAGGGGTGGCTTCCAAGCCTTCTCGGATCAAGGCGAGGGGCCCCCTCACGGGATGTCCAAAGAGTAACTCAAAGGGGCTGAAACCAACACCCTCTTGAGGTACCTCTCTGTAAGCAAACAGCAGGCATAGCAGGAGGAGATCCCATTTCCTCCTTAGGGTTTCTTCCAAAGCCCCTAGCATGCCCTTGAGAGTTTTATTAAATCTCTCAACCAGACCATTGGTCTGGGGGTGGTAAGAGGTGGAGAACTTGTAGGTTACCCCGCACTCTTTCCACATGGTTTTCATGTAACTAGACATGAAGTTGGATCCTCTGTCAGAGACAACCTCCTTGGGGAATCCAACACGGGTGAAAATGCCCAGGAGAGTCCTGGCAACCACCTTGGCAGTAACAGTCCGAAGGGGTATTGCCTCAGGGTACCTGGTGGCATGATCTACCAAGACCAGGATGAACCGATGTCCACCTGAAGTGGGAGGGTCAAGGGCACCGACGATGTCGATGCCCACCCTCTCAAATGGTGTGCCAACCACTGGCAATGGCTGCAGTGGGGCAATGACCTTGCCTCCAGTCTTGCCAGACAACTGACAAGTTGGGCAGGTCCTGCAGTGGGACTCCACCTCTACTCCCATCCGTGGCAAGTAGAAATGGGCAGAGAGCCTCTGCTTAGTCCTCTTGGTCCCAAGATGACCAGCCAAGGGCACCTCATGCGCCAACTGCAGTAGGAAGGGCCTGTAAACCTGGGGTACCACCAACCTCTTGGGGGCACCAGGTTCAGGCTTAGTGGGCTCACTAACAAGGAGCTCACCCTCCCAATAAATCCGGAATGTCCTAGGCACTTCTCCTTGTGCCTGGGACAGGGCCTGTTTCCTCAGTCCCTCGAGAGAGTGGCACTCTCTCTGTCCCTTACAGAAGTCTGCCCGGGAGGGTCCCCCTTCAGCTAACAAGCATTGAAGGTCGGGATGATCCTCCGGGTTGAGAACCTCTCTCACAGGAGAGTCTTCTGTCTCTTCTCCCACAGGAGTTGAGTTTGGGTTTTCCACTGGACCCAGCCCGTCCGGGGCATGGATCCCGATGGGTGCTGTCGGAACAGCAGGAAGAGAAGGTGTTCCCTCCACAGAGGTGGCCTTCTTGCTCTTCCTTCTTCTTGCCTTAGGCCTTGCCTTTGGCTCGGGTACCTGACCCACAGCCAGACCCGGTATCACCTGTGACCTAGTGACTGCAGCAGCAGTCATGGGAAGACCATCCGAGATCAACCCTAACTCTACTAGATCATTTCCTAACAGAATGTTAGCAGGGACATTGTCCTGAACCAGGACAGGAAGCTTTGCTGTCTTGTCTCCAATCATGAGTGTGACTAAGGCTACAGGCGATAATTTGGGAGGCCCACCAGCTAACCTGGTGGTTCTCAGAGGAGCACCTACATAGTCCTCTGGCTTGAGCAGGGTCCTGTCCACCACTGTCATGCTTGCCCCAGTGTCTCTCAAACCAGTAGAAGGCTGGCCATTCAAGAGGACACTTCTCAAAAACCTACGGGTGTTCTGTGGGATAGTCGCCAGTACTTCTGCATACTGGTCCCAGGCCCCAAGGGACACTATGGAAATCTCTACCGGAGCACCAAATGTGATCCCGGTAGAGGAGGGGAGGACAGTGGCCTCCACCTCAGACACGGGGTAAGGGTAGGTCAGGCTGACAGCCTGTACTCCAAGTGCCTTACCTTTACACTTGGAGTCACCCCTTTTGTGATCCAGAGCCCCACAGTCCCAACAAGCGCCAGGAGTGTGGGGTACGGTACTGGAACCACTGGGAGCCTGCTTTGCAGCAGGTGGACCACTACTCTTATTCCCACCCACAGATGACTTATCCCCACTAGAATTTTGGGTCTTGGGAGAGGAAGGTTTAGGTTTACCTGACTGTGACTGCTTGTGGGACTCCTCAGCCTTCTGAGAGGCCCCCTTTTCTTTGTCCTTGTCCTTCCCACTGGAGTCCTTAGGGGACACCCGGTGGGAGACCCACTTGTCAGCCAACCTAGCCAGCTTAAAGGGGTCCAAAATGTTCTGGTCAGCCACATACTGACGCAGCTCTGGTGAACAGGCTTCAGAAAAATGCTCAAAAAAAAAGAGGTGGGACAATTCAACAAAAGTCTTAACCTTGTACCCATCGATCCACCCCATCATGTTCATGTGCGCAGCACTCACCCAGTCAACCCAAGACACATTCTCTCTTTTCTTAAAATCCCTGAACCTTCTAAGGTATTTGGGTAGGTGTCTTGCCAAACTTGGCAATCAAAGCAGACTTCATACACTCATACTGACCCCTTTCTTCCACACTCAGCTTCAGAATACAGTCATATCCAGTTTGAGGCACTCTGCTTAACAAACACTTAGCCCAATCTCTTTTATCAACATCGTGAATCGCACAAGCCATTTCAAACGCTTCAATCCATTGGAGGATATCTGAACCCTCCACAAATACACCAACCAAATCTTTAATAAACTTGGTGGCTGGGGACCTGACACGCTCACTGGTTTTAGCTGAAGTCTCCACTCTAGCTGGATTCTCTGACATTCAGTGTCCTGGCTCTTGAGTTCAAGATCCCTATTCTTGAGCTCCACTTGTTGCGCCAACTCCTCTTTCTGAAACTCAGCATCTATTTCCAACTTGCGGTATTCAAAGGCCAATTTCATCCTTAATAACTCAAGCTCCAAGGAATTGCTGGGGTTTGGAACAGAGGCAGCAGGAATGGCGGCATTCCCAGAAACAGATTCAGTAGAAACCCCAGGGGCAGAGTCCTCATTGGTTGCATTCCCCCCCTCATCAAGAGTTTCACTATCTGTCTGGTAGTCCACCAGGGCAGCTATCAGCTCAGCCCTAGACTTATCCACAAAGTCTAACTCCCTGGCTTCACAAGCACTCTGGAGAGCCTCCAAGCTCATCCGAGTCAATTTGCCATTTGCAATAGACTCCATTGTTTGTAATGCAGTTATCTTGTACACAACTAAACCTTAATTTAATAAAGTGCAGATATTCTTTGTAAGTGGCACGGTTATACACTGATTCTTAAAACCATAAGCATCCAACCGCTGCCACCAGCTGTAAAGACCGGTAGGGGGTGTCTGTACTTCTGCTCTCTATATGGTAGAGGAGAGGCACAGAAGACCCCAGCCAAGATTCTCTATTACGGTAGCAATGGACGAGCAATCAAGGCCTAGCTTCTCAGGAGGTGATGCAGGCTGGTTCTTAAGTACAGTGTAGTCCCCAAGCCCCCACAAAGGAATGTGCACACACTGTATTGGTTAGAACACAGTCTTTATATAATCAATATTCAAGGTTATGTACACTTATCATAATAACTCACTTTGTACTTAGGAAAATCAACAATGGCAAATATATACAGTTCTAAAGTGGTACCACCCTTTGTATTAGATCTCATGAAAAGTGCATCAACAATACTGTAATCATGTCACACAGATCAATAGAGTGAAACCAGCAATAGAGAGAAGAGAGAGAATAAGGTGGTTGAACAATAGGCAGAATACTGGCCGCTACCACTAGACACAGTTCTGTGTGGAGATCCCCCCACCTGGGCAACCTGTAAAATAAAGATATAGCACAAGCCCAGTCCATATATTGTTCTGCAAGTCTTATTCCCTCCTATAATGTTTTTACCCCCCCAATGTACCTGGTGGAGTCGAGTTCTTCGAAGAGGCGTCGACAGATCCTTCTTGAGCGACCCCCTTTCAAGCGGGAGTCACGGATCGTCGAGAGGCGTCGAGGAACTCAGCGTTCGGTGGCGGGGAATCGACGGCCCTTCTTGAATGCCTTCCCTTTCAAGCGGGAGACACGGGGCATCGAACGTCCATCGACAAACAGGGTAGAACGGCGTCGATGAGGCGGCAGCTTCCTCCGAGCGGTGCTCGTCGGCGTCGGAGCGTCGGCGTCCTGCAAGGCAGAGGCGTGCGGGGCACCTCGGTGACAATAGTTCTGGACCGCAAAGATTGTGGAGACGGAGGCCCAGCAAGGGCGTCGAGTCGTTCGAGTCTTTGGGGTCTTCGGGTGGCGGGAAACCCACCGGCAGGTTTCTCCTCGGCGCGTTGGTCGTCC
Organism: Ambystoma mexicanum; assembly: GCF_040938575.1. NCBI lineage: Eukaryota > Metazoa > Chordata > Amphibia > Caudata > Ambystomatidae > Ambystoma > Ambystoma mexicanum. Next base: position 1,196,567,254 of record NC_090937.1, read on the forward strand.
TCGACTTTCTCCGGCAGGATAAAGCGGTCGACGGTGCGGACGAGGGAGTCCTTCGATTCAAATGTTCTTAGGCAAGGAGCGGACGGCTCCGGTCGTCGGCGGCACGGCGTCAAGTGGTTCCCACGGCTGGGCAACACAACTTCGACGGGCCTCCAGCGGTTACACAAACCTGCGAACCCTGGTCGACGGCAATGGACTTCGACGGCGTCGATGTCCGGGTGCTTCACTTCGATCTCCTCGGCGGTCCCGTCTCGGGTCGGCAGCCTTTCGAGGGTCTGTCTTCCAGGGCGCTTCGGCGAAGATGGAGCGGTGCTCGATGGTCCCTCGGAGCATGGGAAGAGGGCGCCTTACCAGGTCCTCTCTCGGGTCAGTCCTCGACGAATTCGGCAACCTTCAGGTCTGTCGAAGCAAATGCAACAGCAAGTCTTCTTCTTCCAGCTGGACGTCGAGGATCAGCAATTCCAGTTACTCTTGAGTGGAGACTCAGCTTCTGAATGCTTCTGAACGTTCCTGAACGTTCCTGAACCTCTGAACAGTGGTGAGAGGTCCCCAGATATACTATTCTGTCTCTCATCCACATTGCTGGCATACACTCAGCAGCCAATCATACAGAGGGGCATTCATGCAGTCAGTCAGCCAGCCAATCAGGCACACAGTGCATTCAGGCCACACTCCTCCCTTTCAGACACTCACAACAAGGAATGTGCATTGGGACAAGTACCAAGCCAATCAACACTACACACTGCATTCAGGCCAGTTTCGGGCAGGGCTGTCTCAGTCTTTGTCTCTCATGCCAGAAACCAGACAACCACAACAAGGAGTGTATATTGGTCACACACTCCATTCACCCAGGTCCCACCCACAGGAGGTACCCACAACATACAGTCACTGGGAAGGCTCCAGTCAGTCTAGCTGGGCCTTCACAACAATACCATATATGGAACTTCCACCCAACAGCCAGTCAGGGGGAAGGGACAGAGTCAGGGCTTCCCAGGACTTTGGGAAAACAAGGTAACAGGCAATAGAAAGCAAGAGGCCACAGGGGCCATCTTGTTTCCTATCAGGAATCAACTGATTCCAATGGCAGGGCCTGGGTATCCCAAAATGGAGGACACCCAGAGCACCTGTCAAATTCAGCATGGAGCTGCCACCAGCCCATACCCTGCTCTGTGGGCCACCCACAGGTGCCCAAAAACATACACTAGGGGCACAGGGTTGTACCCCTACCCAGGGGTGCCATAAGGGTATCCCATGGGTCTGTTCACCAAACCAAAAGAGAGAGCTGCACTGCCAGGAGTCCCACATGGACTCCTGGGCAGAAAACATGACAGAACACACGATAAAAAACAGTAAAGGACAAGGATTCAGAGGCCCTGTCCCTCTGATGCATTTCCAGCATCACAACCACAAAACCCTCTTTCATCACCACCACGCCCCTTCCCAGCAGAATATGTTCTTCTCCTCCTCCACACAGTGAAGCAGCCACACATTCACACCCACCCCTTCCCTTCCCCACCATAAACATTCCCTCTCCTCTTCTGCACAATCACACACACACTCATTCACACATACACACACACACACACACCAACAACCCATTCACAACACATTTACAATACTGAAAAGACACTTAACTCTCTCCCACACCTTCCCTCATCTGGCTGCACCTTTCACCCCCTGCATGCACTTGTGTGCGGCAGGGACATGACAGTTTGATTTATAAAGATTGCTCAATCTAGTCTCCATGCAGTCTTTCTAAAAAAACATTTTTGGGTTGCTTTGTTTAAAGCGAGGACTTCACTCCATACCACTTTGACACTTGGTTTTGGTGTGGAAATTGGCTTTACAAGCAATAAACACAAATGCTTCCTGTTTACAGCTCCCATCTGTTTCTGAGCCTATGCTAAAATCTGTGCTCTACAGTGGTCCTTCCTGCATGTGTTCTGATCTTGTCATCAGCCCACCTGCCTCCAGGAGGAAATACTTGACACGTGTCAAGACTGAAAGTCTGCATTAAGTGATGCAAAGTGGCTGAAATCACTCATGAACATGAAGCCTTGCCAGAACTGTATTTCATATTTTTCTTCTAATCTATGAACGGACGGTCCAAAAGAGATTTTTAAAGCAATGTTAATCTTGAATTAGTGTATTAGATGGTTGCAAAACATTTTTTTATATATGTTAATTATGTAAATTAGGTGAATGTGGAAATCTATGTACGAAACACACACACCATTGATTCATTTATCCTAGCATCCTCGCTGGCATTGCTGTTAATTTGAGATTGAAATCTTTTTTCTGTGTAAAAGTATTACTGAGCAAAATGTCACATCATTTGATTTGTGTAAGGGAGAGCAACCTGATAAGTTAGATTAGTGAGATGATTACATGTAAGGAATATGCTGCTTTAGAAGGTTGCAATTGTTTAATGCAGACATCTCTAAGATATTGATTGGGAGGGAAAGTGGGTTTGAAGTTACTCCCATCAGCCTGCCCTCTGCATTCATATGCACAATGACTATGGAGAGGTTAGTTTAGTGTGATGTCACTTTTGGAACACTGTCCAATCACTTACATTGGCCAATTAGAGAGATTATAAACACCTCAGAAGGGAGTGGCTACTGTTCTGTAAAAGTTCAAGCCCATAGATTCCAGGGTAAGACACTCACTTGCTCACTGACTAACTGGCTCTTTGGAAGAAGGAGAGAAATTGGATTCGGAGTCAGCAGAAAAGAGAATGAATTAATCGCTTTTCTTTTGAACCCATTTCGGATTTCTAGTGGTACAAGACAAGAGAGGCCTACCTGGAGTTAAAGTGGTAGGCCATCTTCAGTAGGAAAGACAGAAGACAGGCTCAAATACAGAAAAAAGCCAGTCTGTGATAGGAAACTGGCCCTTGCTGATTATATTTGCCCAATAACACTGGGACATGTTTGTGCAAATTGATAGACTTCAAAAACATATAATAACAACGCTAACTCTAACTAAGAAACCCATGGGGACTTTTTCGAGAATGAATTGTATTGGTTATTAGTTGAAGTCACCCTGTGTTTACTAACATCACTTGAGTTGTTGATGTGCTTGATTGAGATAGATATATGCCAACAAGCACTACCGTGCTTTGGAACTATTACTTGTTCCTTACCATATTGTGTTTTATGTTGTCACATGTGTTTTTTAGAAGACGGACTAATGATGTCCTTTTTATTATGTACCAAAGAATAAAATCAAGTATATTTTTGTAACCCAAACCTTCTGTTCATCTTGTGGTATTTGTTTTACATAAGATGCTCCTTTGTAATCACCCAGTGCCATTCTGAATTTCCAACCTTAATGCAACATCAATAGGTAGCCTGTTGGGGACCCCCTGTTCCTCCAGTGCTATTGTGGCCTACATTTTCCGATATACAGTTATTAAAGTGACGCAAGCTAATATTCACAATTCTGTCTCAATGTGACGCAAGTTATTATTCACAGTTATCTCTAAATGTGATGCAAGATAATAGTAACAATTCTATCAACATGTGACACAAGCTAATATTCATAGTTCTGTATAAATGTGACACAATCAAACATTAACAATTCTGTCTGAAGGGCATGCAAGCTAACATTCACAGTTCTGTCTAAATGTGATGCAAGCTAACAGTCACAGTTCTGTCTAAATGTGACACAAGCTTATATTAAAAATCATGTTTAAATATGATGCAAGCTAATATTCACAGATCTGTCTACATGTGACCCAAGCTAATATTCACAATTATGTCTAAATGTGACACAAGCTAATATTCACAGTTCTAATTGTGATGCAAGCTAATATTCATAGTTCTGTCTAAATGTGACACTGTGTCACATTTCTTTCTAAATGTGATGCAAGCTAATATTCACAATTTGGTCTAAATGTGACGCAAGCTAATATTAACAATTCTGTCTACATGTGATGCAAGCTAATATTCATAGTTCTGTCTAAATGTGTTGCAAGCTAATATTAATAATTCTGTCTAAATGTGACACACGCTAATATTTACAGTTCTGTCTAAATGTGATGCAAGCTTATATTAACAATTATGTCTGAATGTGATGCAAGTTAATATTCACAGTTCTGTCTAAATGTGACACAAGCTAATGTAAACAATTCTGTCTACATGTGACGCAAGCTAATATTCACAGTTCTGTCTAAATGTGACGCAAGCTAATATTTACAGTTCTGTCTAAATGTGATGCAAGCTTATATTAACAATTCTGTCTGAATGTAATGCAAACTAATATTCACAGTTCTGTCTAAATGTGAAGTGAGCTAATGTTAACATTTCTGTCTACATTTGACACAAGCTAATATTCATAGTTCTGTCTAAATGTGACGCAAGCTAATATTCACAGTTCTGTCTAAATGTGACACAAGCTATATTAACAATTCTACCCAAATGTGATGCAGGCTAATGCTCACAATTCATTCTGGATTGGCAAGCCCAGTTAGAAAACTGTTCATCTAGATGTGAGGTATCGCCAGCCTTTTTACAAACACCCGAGAGACTAGAGGAAATATTTATCTAGACCACGTATGAACAGCCCTCTACAATTTTGTACAATAAATGTACTCACCGGGTCACTTGTTTCCCCTTATTGCAATCGTGTCTGCCAGTGTGTATGTGTTATTAATCATTAAATCATCACATACCCTTTTAAAGTATCAAAAATATCAATTTATTAATTTCTTTATAAAACATAGGATCATAAAAAAGCATACACTTTTATATCAAACGTGCATACATCAATATACAACAGATTTTACAATTTTCAACCTAATGACACTGTACTTCAACAATATATTGTGGTCCCTTAATTCATCAATGTTTTCATTCTCTCATTAAATTAATTTTCAATATGGATCTGTGGTCAGAACCTTCTCTAATTGAGCTGACACACCCTAGTCCTTTTCACTTTCATCCATCAGTCTTTACTTCTCTCATTCCAAACTTTCTTACTGCATTCACAAACACTCCCTACATGTTTCTTTCCTTAGACTTTCATGACTATTGTTAGGAAATTCATCAGGGGTAGAGCCACATTAAATTGTAATGTACAATACAATGTTGTCTTCTTGGAACCATTAGGGGATCCACATCTTGTCCCTCCCTTAATTCCTCTCTTCTGGCTAAGTCACAGAGTGGATATCTCAATGTCCTAATCCAATCCCGTGTCGAGATATATCTTTTCTTCACACACAAGTTTATTATGGTTCGGATTTTGCTGCACATAGTGCTCCCTCGATGCTTCTAGCCATTCAAGTGCACCATTCCTACAAGACCCATGTGTCCGATTTGTATATCTCATTTGTAATTTTGCTAGCTCAAAGTGCTTGCTCTAGAGTCTTCCAACCTTCATCGGGTTGCTCCAAATGTCCTCACCATCATTGGACAATAATTTTGTCTTTCAGATGTCTTTAAATGGATCTTGCAACACTTAGGGTTCTGACTCCTACTCTGTACTTCGGGCCACCTGTCTCCAACTAGCTGTTTTTACTAGGTCCGTCAGCTATTTGACTTTTAGAGTCTGCATCAGGGTTGAGAGATCAGCTCACCCTTGCACCCATTCTGACACCAACAAACACAGAAAACTTGAAGGGGTATCGCCAGCCAATTCTCCTGGATGTGAGAGATGGCTAGTCAACACAGTGGATATATATGGTGTAATAGATGCAAGATAGAAAAGGTTACATGCAGGGTACACACTATTTGGTGATGGGGAAAATAAGATAAAAGAGAGGTGGGCCAGTTTAGTGGGGTGCAGTGATTGCTGTGCCACCCCCGTCCACAAACCACTTGTTTTGTGTGTCGATTGACGGCTGCCTGGTTTGAATCCTAGCAAGGTCTACTCAAACTTTAATCCTTCTGAGGTTGACAAATAAGAATCAGTTTTGGTTGGTGGTAACAATTTTATATAAGAGTGTTTTATGTTAAGTGTTTTAGCGAATGTGCTATATAATTAAAGGAGTATACATTCCTAGATGTTAGCATCAAAAAATTCAAGCATGGGCTCAGAATAATGTCATAGGGCCTCATTACAAGTATGCCAGTCGAGAAATAGCAGTGCCAGTCGCATGTACTGGCATCTTTTAAAGGTCTGGCATACTCTGAGTTGCGATGCAGCTAACACCGTCACCACAAGCGACCTACCATATCTGGCAACACTGTGACCGGAATCAGCAGCAAGATGAGTCAGACATGCCAGAGACACCGGCATGGCGTTTGTACATGCACATTGCGAGCTACATGCACATGGAAACACCAGCATAGACATGCTGGTAGCACCGTGAATTCCATGCCAGAAACACCGGCATCACGGACCAGGCATTAACTAGAGTCTGGTGTGCAGAAACAGCCCACAGGTGCCAAAAAACAGCCCAGGTGGCCCCAATTAGCACTGCAAAGCACAAAAGGACCACTCCCACACACCACACCCTGTCCCACACGACCACGCTAGAAGTATCAGTAGCAGTACTGGAGCTGGAGGACCTGCATGCAGGCCTACTACTTGAGGAGGCAGGAAGGCAGAGGATGCGGCGGCAGTGCTTGAAGAGAAGGATGGCCAATAATAATGGCCAGGAGGTTGCAGTCCACATGCAGCCACCTGTACCATGCATAAGGCCCACACCCTTCAACCTAAGCCAAAGTGAGATACACACCCTATGCCGGCTAGACAGGGAGACCATCACATCCATAGAGGACCTGGTCCATGATGACCTGGTCAGCACCATACATGTCTGTACAGTCATCCCCCCTTGCTCAAGGTAGTGTCTGTGCTATGCGTCCTAGCCCCTGCACCTACCTGCACACTGTGGGTGAACTGCATGGGCTATCGCAACCCTGTTTCTCGCGTGTTCTGTTTCAGGTCATCGATGCACTCCTGCATCACGTTGGAGATCACATCGGCCTACCCAGAACAGCTGACCAGTTTAATGCCACAAAATCACTTTTCATGCCCTTGCAGGCATGCCCAATGTGATATGTGCATTGGACTGCACACATGTGGAGCTGGTGGCCAGGCATGCCGTTGAGGCGGTGTAACGGAACAGAAAACTCAACCACTCACACAATGTGCAGATGGAGTGTTGTGCAAACCACATTATCGCCCACTGCTGTACTTGGCTGTTGGGTGAGTGTATCTACCAGAGCATGTGCACTGTTTAAAGTGGGGGGGGGCAAAAAACACCATAGCATACCAGACTGTTGGGTGAGTGCATCTACCAGAGCATGTGCACTGTTGAAAGTGGGGGGGGGGGTCAGAAAACACCATAGGTTACCTGGCTGTTGGGTGATTGCATTTACCAGAGCATGTGCAGTGTTCAATGGGGTTATGTCCAACACTTATCAGCAGTGGATCTGTGCAATGCAATGTGCAGCACAGTATACAGCAACATCAAAGCACTTCATGTACCAGAATGCATCACACCAACGTCCCAGAATCCAACACAAGCAGAATCAGCACAACCCACACAACCTGATGCATAGAGTGACAATTTGATTGCATCAGAACACCCAACCTCCATACCACTAGTGTTCTGCACACCAAGTAGTCAGGTCCCCTGCCTGTTTGAAGTGCACATACACATATGCACGTGACCTGAAGTTCAAATTATTACCCACATCTATGATTGTGTGCCATGCCCACCATAGTAATATTGAATTTGAACACAATAATAACACTCACCAGTTTCATTTGTGTGTGTTTTAGTGAAAGGGTCAGGGGTCATGGTGGCTGTGAATGGGCCATGTCAAAGCGACTGCACACCACACACCCACCACGCATATTGACAAGGCGTATTGGCTTCATGGCAATCATTAGGCCATCATCACCTTCCAGATCGGGGGGCACACTTACGATCAGACCTGTGAAGGTGGGAAAGATAGTCCTGGGCTCTGCCATGTTGCAAAACATGTGTATCAGGCGCAACATCCCACTGCTCCCCGACATGGTCATGCACCCACAAGAGGCGGAGCAGGATGAGAGTGATGATAAACTGCCATTTGCACATTGCTGTGATGGCATGGATGGCCGTGTTGCATCGGAGGAACTTATTCACCACTTTTTCTAAACACTTCACACACACTTGTGGCACAGGCCAGCAAGCACACGGGGCACTGCACAGTAAATAAATCACTCACTTACTCTGAAAAAGCAATGTCCAGTCATGATGTCTATGCAACACCAACTATAATAAACATACAATGCAAATATTTACAAATTTGGAGAAAAAAGCTGGAAATACTATCCCTCCCCACTCCCCCTCTCCAACTATCCCTCCACACTCTCCCTCCCCAACTAACCCTCCCCCCTCCTCCTCACCAACTATCCCTCCCCACGTCCCCTCCCCAACTATGCCTCCTCAACTATCCCTCCCCAACTATCCCTCCCCACACCCCCTCCACAACTGTCTCTATGCAACTCCTCTCATGACCTGCAAGGATGACTTGCACAAGTCACAGGCAGGGCACATGTGTGTCCTGGGCCTATTTACGTCTCCTTTTCAGTTCAGGCGTGCGGCTATGTGCCGAGCGGGACAGCTCCATTGAATGCCGCCTTGGGCTGCTCTACTCGGAACTAGCAGGCATTGTACTGGTGGATGGTGCATGGGGAAGTTCTGTGGGCTATCAGACTAGGAAGGCCTGGAGGAATATAGCCATTGTTTTGGCTATAGATTACATTACACTGTTCCACTCCCATACCCTCCTGGACATCTGTACTATTGCTTGTGTACAATTCCCAAGTGCACAGACATTACGATGCCCTCTAGCCTGGATGCTCTCACACATCAGCTGCTTCTCCTGGGGGTGGTGCTGTACCAGGCCTGTCAAGGCATCCTGGCGTTGTTCCATGCGGCTGAGTCTGCCATCAATGTCCCTCACACTGGGTGGGCGTTGTGAGCTAATTGGGCCCATGGGGCTAAATATCAAAGGCTCATCTTTGCTGTGGTCGGTGGTCTCCCCATGTCCACTGCACTGTCGCCTGCTATGTCTTTGACAATGCGCACATGGGCATGTCCATGTGGCTGGAGTGGTGGTGGTGGTGGTACTGCTGCAGCTGAAGCTGCCTGGGTGGGTGAAGTTTGTGGGACTGGTGGTGGCTCAATGGGTTGAGCTTGTGAGACCGGTGGTGGCTCGACGGGTGCAGCTCGGGTGGCAGGGCAGTTATGCCTGTTGAGGCTGCGGATTCCTGGGTGGAGGTCTGGTGGTGGTCCGTGGGGTCTGGCGGTGTCGATGACTGGTGCCTCTTGATGTGCTTTGATGGGCATCTTCATTGTCAGATGATGTGCCTGAGGGAGTCAGAAAAAAAGATACATTTGCACTGCGTTTTGTACACCAGGGCAGAGTTTGCCTAGTGCTCACACGTTGTGGTATTAGAACACTGGCATATTTTACCCCAGTGAAAAAATGCATTAATTTTTGCCATGGTGCTTATGTCATGGCAAACTACACTTGTCACGGTGCAGTGATTTTCAAAAATGTCCCTGTGTTTTTAAAGATAGGGCAAACGTTGCCAAAGTTCTAATATCATGTAACTTTGCACTTGCACTGCTCCAAAGTTTTTGTAATCTGCCCCCAGATGATAATTACAAATATGCAGTCAGATGGGCTTTGTCTGAGGCTACTATATCAAACATGTTATAGTTATGTTTTACCAATGAACTGCCACCATGCTTTGGAGATGCACAGTTATATATAATTTGAATCATTGGCACCCACTGTTAAGGGCAGCCCATGGTAGTTGCAATAGTTTGGATTTCACTAGGGTGATTCAGGAACGAAGATGTTACTCTCTGATTGCCATGTTGTCAGACAACAGGTACATTGCTGGATGTCAGTAAACAGGGCATGTCAGGAAGTGCGAACATCTACTGATTGTGTTTCAGCATACACTGTTGGAAAGCAGGGCCTGTTTTGGCGGGACCACTTTCTGTGAGAGAAAACCAGAATCATTTTGCATGAACAAAAATCAACAAAGCTTGTGATTGCCTCCTGTCACACCTACCATGCTCCATGTACACAATTTCTTATCTGATGCTCCCCCTTCTCTGTGCCACCCTTCCCTAATACCACTGTTTCCTGTTCACTGGTACAACAACCTGCAATCCTGTAAGGCGTCATCTCCCCGTACGGCCGAGCTTCCATATCAGTTTCTGTCCTGAGCATTTGTCAAAACATTTCCCTGCAATTTAACAAATAGGAAACAAAATATATTAGGGTTCAGACAGGACAGGGTTTGCTCATGTGGATGGTGTCTGCAGCAACTGGGTTCATTTCAAAACCTTGTGCATCACCCATAGTTTATATCACTGAGGGGACCCTTCCGCCTTCAGAAGTAAGCTTAAACAGTAAACCCCCTTCACAAAACCTTAGTTACAGCAATTCTGCACTAGTACTGGTCCACAAGTTCAACAAGAAATGACAAGAGGGATCCCATTTTTCAGTTCTGCACACAAAACTGTGGAACACCCTCTGCAAATATCTCTGCCTGGAAGTTAACCACCTTACTTTCAGGAAACAACTTAAGAATTGGCTTTCCATCAAACCACTTTAAAATAAATGAAAAATAATATCAACCAACTAAAAACTGTGCACCGTAAACTTGAGCTAATTTATGAGAAGCAATTTTTGAAACACTTGCTAAATCAATTTGATTCATGGATCCTTTGCTGCATAACACAGATCTGTGCTTTCATCTCAGTGAAATCTACAACCAAGAGCCAGGAAGCAACAACACCATTGCTGCCCATCCCCCCTCAACACACCTCATCGCGCAACTAAATCCTCACTACTAAACTATTGCATCCTTACACCTGCCGAAATCCTTCAGATCACCACCAGGTCTAGTGTACTTAAATGATTCAGACCCTATTCATGTTCTATCAACAACCATGCTGTCACTTTTTGCACTCCCAAATTCAGGGACTGCCCATATTCTCAGTTGGTATCAACCACAATCAGAGATTTTCATATCGGCACACATGTAACGGGTACTTCCGACCTGCATCCATCAACACTAAAGGTTTCTGCATCTGCCTTCCTGCTGCCCTCCATTATTACAGAGTAGTGCACAACAAGTCAAACAGTATTGGCAGAAGGACGCTATATAATGCCACTTTACATTACATGAGTAATCTTGGTTTGATGATATACCTGACATTATTCATAGTCTGTCTAATATGTTCCCTCCTCTCTCTGAATTCTCCTCTTCCTCTTTCTTTGCTGATTCTGCTGTATCATCCATTAATGCTGGTCCGCTCCCCACTCTTGTCATACTCTAATGAGCTCCAGTGTTCCGTCCTTCCCCCAAAACCTCCACAATACTAGTTAACCCTTCATTTTATGTCTCTAACCTCCTCTTTTCATCATGCTGACAGATGCTGGAAATGTCTCATTTCTCTGCTGATCTTAACCTTCACTCCACTCCACCTTCTTCCTATAGTTCTACTTCGCTCGCTGGCAAAGTACATTGTTACTCTTATCTTATTCAAGCCCTTTCCCCTCATCTCTGACACCTGTTTCAACTCTTTAAATCACATTCATTGTCTTCCCATACCAGATACTGAATCTTTTCCCTCTTGATGTTGCTCCCCTTTTGACTGATAGGTCCTCCCAGCTATGATCCTCCCTTCTATATTTTAATGTTTGCAGACAAACAGCAGCTCCACTGTTTTCATTTGTACTGTCCTCCTTCATTTCCTTTTCTCTCCTTTCTAAATCCAATACTGGTTGATATCAATCTCACGCTCACCTTACTGCCTACCCTCTTGATCCTATTCCTTATTCCTTAATTCCGAAGGTCTTTCCTCATCCCCTCACATTTCTGACAAGCTTCTTCAATAGCTTTCTTTCTATGCATGTTTTTACTACTGGCAATGAACATGCAGAGAATCTTCTCTTCTGCCAATTATCATCCAATGTCACTCCTCCTCTACTTGTCTTACATACTTAAACATGCAGTCTACACCTAAGTCAACTTATCTTGATCATCACTCTTCCCTTTCTTTTTATCAGTCTGGGTTTCATTCTCACCATTACACTGAAACAGTTTTTCTCAGTGAAGCCAACTCCCTTCTATTTACTTCTCAGTGTAAACATTCCTCGCCCCCGATTCTTCTTGACCTCTCATCTGCTTTCGACAGTGTTGATCATTGTGCCCTTCTTTCCTCCCCTTTGTCGTTTTCTGTTTATAGTTTTGTCCTTCAGTAGATTCATTCTTATCTATCTAACCATTCATGTTCCATTTCATGGGCTGGCAAAAAGTCTTTGGCCCTCATTACGACCTTGGCGGAGAACCATGGTGCTATTAGCACCATGGTCCATGGCGCTAAATTGCCAACTCCGCCATGGTGGTTGGCGGACTTACCGCCCCATTCCGACCTTGGCGGGGCGGTAAATCCCCAATCCCCATTTACCCTTCCCCATTCCCATTTTTGCCCCATAGGGCATAATGGGAGTGGGGAAGGCGTTAATTACGCCACCGTAAATTACGGTGGCGTAATTAACAACAAGGTCCCGTAGCGCCATGGATTTTACCGCCTGCAAAAAGCAGGCGTAAAAATCACCATGGCGCTACGGGAACTCGTACTCAGGCGGTAAGGGTCGGCGAAGTTTACGTCGGCGTAAACCCCTTTCCGCCTGGGTCGTAATGAGGGCCTTTGACTTTTCCTTTGTATTATGGTGTTACTCAGGAATCGGTTCTGGATCCACTTGTGTTCTCATTGTACAGCTCCCCCCTTGTTTGTATTATCAATAGGTTTAGTCTATCATGCCACTTCTATGCTAGCGATTTGCATATCTTCGCGTCTCTTTCTCCTCGGTCCCTGACTCTCTCCACACTACTCACTACGCTTGCCTATTGGCCATCCATTCATGGATGCATTGTTACTGTCTTCATCATAATACTTCTAAAACAAAGATCCTGTTCTTTCCTACTTTAACTATTACCACTCCGGTCCGGTCCCTGCACCAGCATCTTCTTTCCTCCCTTTGCTACACCTCGTTCTCCACCTGTTTGCAAACATTGGACTCCACCCTTTTTTTCACTTCACATTTCAACATGTCTCACTTATGCTATTTCCAACTTTATAACATCTGTAACGCTCAGCCTTTTCTTTCCTTTGATGCTACCAAACATCTCCACATTTGTCTTTTCCCGTCTTGACTACTGTTCTGCTCTGCTAATCCAGCCTTCCGCCTATCAACGTGCTTCTTTGCACTCTATCTTCAAATCTGCTATTCATACTCTTGTCTGTCTATTCCCACTTACTTCTTTCTCTCCCCCTCTCTCCATCTTCTAGTTTCCCTTTGAATCACGACTTCTTTTTTCATTTTCTCTGTAAATACATTCATGGCTTGGCTCCATCTCAACTTTCCTCTTTTGTCTCAGTCTATGTTCCAGCCTGTACCTTACACTCTCAAACCCTCTTTCGCCTATCACTTCCCGAACCTCCCTCTGTGCAATCTCATTACCTCTCCTTTTCACTTCTCTCATCTGTAAATTGGTACTCCTTTCCGCTTGCTATTAGATCCTCTCCTACACTTTCTGTATTCCTCTCTATTCTTAAAGCTCATCTGCTCTCCCCTTTGCTGCAAATGTTTAATGTCATGCATTTTAGTTCGTATTTATACATAATATTGTACTATTCTCTTTGTGTGTAGCGCTGCGACAAAAGTGCTTTATAAATCAATAAATACAAGCACCTTTACACCGAGAGCAAATCTCTGGCTAAATTATTTGTGAAGTTGTGCCCATCTCTATTTGCTTGCACAACAGTTGTAGAACTGCACACATGTCATTATGCATGATTTCAGAATATGTTGCTGTTTCAATTCTGCTAAAATAATGATATCTGCAAGCCAATAAAGGTAATCAAATATAATAAAGCTAAATCATTTGTTAACGAGACAGAAAATGTCATGTCCGATACAGTAGTGCAAATGTAGCTGGTTTAAAACACAAACTGAATGTTACTATGGGAGACCGGCTTTATGTAGCTAAGCTAAGACTTGTCTTCCGAAGCTGCTTATTAAGGAAACAGCTGCAGCCTAATATGGTCTTTTTCCAGCGCGTTTGTTTAAAAAATTGGCAATCATTGTCTGATGACTCTTTTATGTGAAGAGAGAGTTTTGTCTGACACTTCAGAATGGAGGCCCTTGATGCAATGTTCCCCATTTCCTCGTATAGGAGCACAGATAGCAATCATTTGAACCCAGGAATGAGTCTATGTGTGACCTTTTCTTCTCTTTGACAGATTACCCGAGGTGGGATCCTCAGGCTGAAATTGGATTTCATCCCGATGCATCACTGTCAACGTTTCTTTGCGGATTCCTCTATAAGGCGCCCAGCGCTGCTAAAGCAGGCCCAGAGAAGAAGCCGAAAGAAGGTATTTGCTTTGCTTTGCGGGCTGTGCTATCGCGTGAAACTTTTCTTCACTCCAAGAAATGCTGCACTGTGCAGACCCCGGAAAAGATTACGTCTGGCCTGGTTCAGTCGTCACCTATGGCTGCCATCTACTGTCGGCATTCCATTAAATGAAATTGCTCATAGTCCCAGATCGATTGCTGATAGCTCCTTCTGCACCCACGAAGCCAAGCGTCTTTAAAGTGCCACTGCTGCCTTTTATGTTATATCTTACCTATGCATGTGTATGTGCAGCCAACGTCTTAACGGTGCGTGTGTGTGTGTGTGTTTATGTGCTTGAAATTATGTCCATTGCATTTCCCACGAGTCCTAATGCTGATCATAGCAAACGTTGGGTCTTGATGTCAGGGGATTAGAATCATCTTTTCACGGTGACACTTGTGAGCCTCTGCCCGTATCACTTGGGATCATTGAGTCACTACTGTAGAGATAAGAATCTGGTAATCCTAGATATTACTCCCTGGCAATTCCCCACGGTACCATCGGACTCCAAAGCTTGACTCATCTGGGAGTTGTTCATACCCAGTGTAAGTATGTGCGTCTGTAATGAGCAAGTCTTCCCATGCATTCTACTTCAGTCACATCACTGTCGGGGACGGTGAAAGGGTTAAATATTGAGCACGTGTGCACGAGCAAACATCACACATTCGCCAAACACATTTTTCTGCAAAATTTAAAATGAACAAAACGAAATAAACATTTTGTTAGATGTTTGAATACAGAGTTGGACGCCCAGGCACTTATATGAAAAACAGTGGCTTCTGAAAAGCTACAGAAATACTACCGTGCCATATTTACAGTTCGATCCGACATATGCTCTCTAATGACTTCTTGGGTTGAATGTAAGCATCAACTATCTCCCGTAACTGGGTTGCCTTTGCATGCAAGTGCATTTCATTAGAACTATACTTTGTATTATCCTTTCCAACAAAACTGTGGATAGCAATGAATCGAAAATTCTACCTTTGGTGAAGTTTTGCTTCCACGTCTACAGTGGACCAATTGAGAATTGCAGATGTTTCGCTGACCCTGTGCAACATGACACTTACTCACCAGACGCAGTTCTGCTCATCTCAGTGTGTATCCACAAGTTCATATCAGATGAACTCACAAATGCTCCTACCACACTGATGGGCACGACCCCAAGGACAGATCCCACTGCATCTGTGGAACGAGTGGCTGCACTGGATAAGTTCTACGAGTCCCGTATCAGGCAATATTGGACGTGCACCTGCTTCACAAACATTCGCATGCAAATAGCTCATACAGTATTACCAAAGACTTGACGACGCCTCTAGAATGGCGGCCATCATGTTGATGTTCCCAAAAACGTTGTTGCTTTCTGTAGCTCCTACCCACATGAGATCTATCATGGGAATATGTCCGTCTGCCTTTGTAGGATTGTGTGGTAATCCGCACACGGAATGGAACACATGGAAGCATTTGGGATTAATATATCCATAGTGTAATATAAGCCCTACTGTTTGCTACAGTGTACCAGTAACCCGCATGGGGGTGAGCACACGTTTTTTCGACAGAGGAGGAAGGACAGAAGATGCACAATACACAATGTAAGTACAAAAACAAATACTTTTTAATGTATAATAAGTATCATTTAAAAGACATACACCAATCTTACAAATTGAGCCCAATCACAGTGACATAAACATTGCATACACATTACATACCCTACAAATGTATACAGGATACCAATTAATCACACCTAAAACAATTCTCAAATATAGAAGGCTCTGATGACCACACTTAATGACCTCAATAGATAAAACATGTATATATATATATATATATATATACCGCGTCCATGTAGTTATGGTTAAGTTGGTGTTTCCATAGGAAGAGCACTTTTTGGGTGGCTTATAACTTCGCTCCCTCTGGATGAATCCTCACCAAACCTTGCAGAAAAAGGTATATGACCCACTCTGAATTTCTTTGCAAAGTTTGGAGAGGTTTGGTCCAGGGGGGGCAAAGTTATAGGGGGGGTCCCAAAACTTTTGTTTTTTCCGATAGACATAATGGGAAAAAACTTTGCGCACGGCTACAGCCCGAACCGCTGGACGGATTTACACCAAATTTGTGGCAGGAGTGGCGGCTTGGTCCCGAAAGCGTGCTTTTGCAAATTTGGTGTAAATCCGTCCAGTAGTTTTTTAAAAAATGACCAAAATGTAAGGCAAAAAAATTAGTGATATCTGTGTTCACTTCGCGGGCGGACTTCTCTGTTCGCTCCGCGGACAGCACCCCGATTGGCCCATGGGCTTGCGTCATGTCTGCGGACATGCAATGTGTTCGCTGATTGGACAGCGTGGGGCGTGGAACGCGTCAGATTTTCTGTTTGTTGGTGCGTAAGAGTGTTTGGGGAGGGTGGGGGAGTATGAGATAGGTTCAATGTTTAGTTTTTTTATGTGCTATATGCTTTTGTTGTGTTCGATTTGTCCGCGGAGAACACGGCGTTCTGACATTTTGTAAATAAACTAAATGGTGGGGTGTTCAGAGGACGGAGTATGTGTCCTTTTTGTTCGCAAGGACGGTAAAATTGAACTTGCGGTGTATTTAAATGTTCGTAAATAAACAAACTGGGGGTGTCCTGAGGACGCTATCCATATTGTAATCTGTCAAGTTGAATGTGTTCTAAGAACACTTGCGGTGTCCTGAAATGGTTGCAATTACACAAAATGGAGGTGTTCTGAGAACGTTGTTTGTATTGTTCGTTGTCAGGTTGAAAGTGTTCTACGAACCCTCCTTTTGTCCGCTGATAGTACAATTTCCTATAGGCCTCACTTGAATTTTTGTCCACTAAAGAAACGATAAATCAGGCTGGTGTGCGCCGACATTATGTGATAATCCTATGACTGGCGCTATTGACCTGGCTGACTTGCTTTTGCGACACTAAATCATATAACCCGCCCCTAAGCCAGACATTATGAAAGCATTCATATTCCCCGCCTCTCTCCGTGACGTTACAGGGTGTGTCATCAAATGCGCCCAGTCGTCTCCAGTCCTACGCGACTTTACACAGAACCCGGAAGACAACACACATTATGTCACAACACAGTGCGCCACAATTCAGAATATGAACCTGTGATTTAAAAGCAAACAGCAAGATTGTACAATTTGTGGAGTACATTTATTTGACATCAAATGTTTAGAGAATATTCAGCGATTTGCATTTGCCTTTGTTGTCGATCCGCAAAAGTTCATGTTGAGCCACGCGATGTTCCTTTGCGGTACAGAGGGTGTTAGATCAGCTTAGAACACAGTGCGCCACAATTCGGAATATGAAACTGTGGTTTAAAAGTAAACAGCAGGATTGTACATTTGACAAAGTACATATATTTCACATGAAATGTTTAGTGAATATTCAGCGATTTGCAATTGTCTCTGCTGTCGATCAGCAAAAGTTCATTTTGAGCCACGCGCTGTACCTTTGTGGTAGATAGGCTGTTGGTTTATGATAAAAGCAGTAAATGGTCGCACTAATAATCGGAAGGTTGCTCCAACAACGAGGCATTAGACCACCATAATGGTTAGTATGTTGCTTCTACCCGCTAGTACTGCGTAAGGGCATATTGGTCCGTGGTGATTGTCCCATAAAATGGTGAGGGTCATGAAGTTGCTTACATGGAGTTGCACCTGGCAGTTGAAAAATCCATCCGCTGGAGTCTGAAAATCGTGACATTGGCAAAATGGGGCAACATACCTGTTTTAAAAAACAAAAATTAGTCTCACCAGCCGATCTTTATTAAAAATAATCATTTTATTTATTAGGGCGTGAAACTATTTGCTAGCGAAGATAGTGCAAAGGAGTATGTTAATAATAAAATAATAATATTTTCGCATTTATATAGCGCTAAGAACCGTCAGGTATCTCAGCGCTGCTTATTATTACCCACGGTGTGTGGTGCTTATGTCAAAGCAAGCGCTCTACTCGCTGTGCCACTTCACCGGCTACAGTGAAGTGGCACAGCGAGTAGATCGCTTGACCGGCTACATACCAGTTAAATTATTTCTATTAACCCACCCTGTGTCGTCTGCCTTTTTCAGAGCCCTCTAAACGACAGGGGATCAATTCGATGGTGATAGTGCGCGGTAGAAAACAATATGCCAGATTGAACGAACAAGTAAAACTTGACCGGGCTTTAATGCCACGCTATTGTTATTATATTCCGGTATAAAATAATCTAAAGGGTTATTTACATTATAATTGCATTTTCCATTGTCCAAGTGTAGTGCAGTCCCAAAATACGACTCTGCCTGTGCCAAAGATCTTTCTCAAAGTGATATAATATACAAAAGTAGTTTCGTTTCAGAAATTTCATCTTTATCGTGTCTTACGTTTTTGCTACACTTCTTCAAAAGAAGTCTTTCAGCACAATCTCTGTCTGTCAAGGTAAAAAAAAATAGAACCTTATACTGGGAGTCGTGGGCCTCTCTGGGCCGTGAGAAAAAAATGGAAGCAGCTGACCTTCACTGTGAACGAGCATAAATGCTTACTTTGCAACATTCTGTGTAAAGCCATCTGTGAGAACTTGCTGTTTACACTACATCTTTGTATATTGTTTGCGTGCTAATAAAAAAAGTTTGTTTAATGGACGTTATGGTTCAAAGTAAAGCTGAAAAACCACTGAAATTCGCCAGTTATGGTAAGCTAAGCAACCATAACTCACGCCACCACCGTGCACTGCTAAGACTAACACCCAGGACATAAAAGATGACATCACAAATGTCATTGATGACATCACTGATGACATCACATGTGCATTTACTTTTCATGAAAACTCTGTACAAGGGATTCTTATAATGCTGACCAAGTATTGAAAAGCTGAAAAGTAAATGCACATGTGATGTCATCAGTGATGTCATCAATGGCATTTGTGATGTCATCTTTGATGTCTTGGGTGTTAGTGCTAGCAGTGCACGGTGGTGCGAGTTATGGTTGCTTATCTTACCATAACTGCCGAATTTCAGGGGTTTTTCGGTTTTACTTTGAACCATAACGTCCCTTTAACAAAGTTTTTTCACTGAATATATATATATATATGATATAATACATATGATGCCCTGATCGCATCAACCTAACCCCTGTATTTGAGTCCAATTAAAGCAAAATTAAATAAGCATCAAAGATTACACTTCCAATTCAGCCAGGCTTATTTTACGTAGCTTAATTATTTTTGAAGAACTAAGCTGCAATTTGTTTGACATCCTTTATGAAAAAAGCCTGCCAATGTCCCATCCAGGGGCAGGGGTGTTGCTAGGTCAGGAAAAGATCCAGGGCTATGGTAATGTTGGGTCTGTTGGGACTCGCAGCTAGCTAGCCTTTTGATTGTAGCCCCAGAGCTTATATCCGGGACTACAACCAAGAGACCGGGGGTTTTAATACCTCAAGCCCTCTCCTAACAATGCCTCTGTCCAGGCGATAGGTACTGGGGGGAACGTGATGGCCCTATCACACCTACATTGCAGGTGTGAGAACATGACTTCTGCTCCCCAGGACTACAAGGTTGAGCAGTGGTTCAACTGCCTACTCAGCCCCACACTTCTACAAAACAAGAGCGAACCCAATCATAAATATGAAACGGGCACAGTCAAGAGATATACCCCCTTTATAAAAGGTCATATTCAAAAGTACTCCATGCGGTGCCCCCGACTTCTGGTGTGTCTACAAACAGAACACCCAAGGAGGAGAGAATCAGGCTGCATCAGGTAAGTGGGGAGGAGCAGGGGGTGAAGGGTGCCACGCAGCAGCTGGTGGTTCGGGAGGTACAGGTTTTTGTGCTGCAACCGCGGTTGCAAGCTTTGTGTGTGTGTGTGATCTATAGGCATAGAACCGGGAAGGCCATACTCTCAAGAAAGGTGTGAATGTGGTTTAGTAGCAACCCAAACAGCAAAGTATAACAGCCCAAAATATAGTAATGCCAAATCAAGGATTTATAAAAAATATATGCTTTAATCAAACATACCATGTACAATAATAGCAAATTAGAAAAAAACTGCAAAAACCCACCACTGGAGAAAAAACAGAGAACATGCCATGATAGAATCATGGATGCAGTACTTAATAAGACAGGGAGAGAAAAGGCAGATATGTTCTTGAGGTTGCAAAAGGGATTACAATTATCTATCCAGTCTCTAGGGCCCGAAGATGGACTGTGGGCAGATACTCGTCAATATATTTGCAACGGTCTTGGTGGTTCAAAAGCTTTGAACTAGACTTCTCAGGGTTGAAGCTGGCATCAAATGGAGGGTGGCTGCTATCACAAATAATATTCCTACAAAAGAACATAACAGTAACCAACGAGACCCCGCCGATCAAGCAACAAAATCCGCCTGGAACTCAAACCATACCTTAAGAAAAAACTTGGAGGCACCTCCTTCTACCACTTAGCCGCAAAAACCTGGAACAACATCCCAAAAGAAATAAGAAACACTGAGGATCACCTAAAATTCAGGAAATCACAAAAAACCTGGCTCTTTAACACCACAGACTAAATCTGGAAACCAAAACCGAAAAAGGATGACTAAACCGGAAAGGACACGGACATCCCCGACCCGAGAGGGTAACTCCCACGGCACCTGGACGGGTGACACCGGATAGAATAGAACACAGGCGACACGCACAGAGACTGAGTCAACTACCCCAGACAATCCCACGAACACTTTCGCCCGCCCTAGCTACTGCCAGGCACCACAGTGGTGTGGAATTGTCGAGATATTGGCAATCACCACACTACCTGAGAGGTTGACATTGGCAGGTGTACCTGCCACAGGAGTATGAAGGGAGGATAAGGAAAGCTATGAGAGAGCTTGTTAGAGATGGGGGCCAGAGGAGTAAGGAACCTTGTATGCCAGTCGGACCCAGATCAGGACAGAGCCGCATCAGGGGAGACTACGCAAGCCGTGCGACTCAATTCAGGATAGAGACGCAAACTAACCAACTCTATTAACAATTTCCCTTTCTGCATACACCTCTCAAACTCCAAACCAGACACAACCAAAACCTACAACACAACAAACCGCACAAACTTCACTACATTGCAACAACAAAACAAAAACACACATAGTCTTGCACAACAGTACACAACGACTACCGGCCGCAAACACCCCAGGCCCAGCCAACGGACCCACCAGGCTGAGGCTGCCAACAGCACATCACTGCTCTCTTGCACTTTTCCTGCTTCCTCCCACCTACCCAACCTCCCATCCTCTTTCAGAGCCGCCAGAGCACAAGGGGACCACTCCGGTGGTGATAGTGCGCAGTACAAATTTCCTTTAACATTAACATTAACATATACTTGCACTGTGCAGATTGGACGATCATCAGGCTCAATCGGGGGCTGAAGCATGATACCAGAATGCACAGGTGAGTTGATTCTATGCAGAGACTCAGAGGTCGCTGTTCGGTAGACACCATGGTTGAGTCGATCCACTTACCCAGCATGGTGATGACATGGCTGGTGCTTTGGGACAGAGACCTGAACAATACAAGGCAGAGGTAATTTGTTGGTTTGAGTCGAGGTAACAATGTGTTTCAGCTGGTGCAGTGCAGTGGTGAACAGAGTTGAACAGGCAAACAGCAATTGAAGAACAATGAATGCCAAAGGCATTGTGGAAAGTCCTGACAGTTTATCAATGTCGAACACGCTTGAGTCATGACTCGGAGTGGGTCGATGTTGAAAGCATAGATCTCGGCTGTTCTGGCTTCCAAGTGTTGTGAGTCCCACTCCATGGTCTCAAGGGAAAAAAGTTGCCCTTTCTCTGGCTCCCAAACACAGGGGAATCTGGCAAACACCTTCAGGGGACTTACAATAAGGTGAGGTGCTGGGAAACAGGGTGATTGGCAGTGATGTGGCCTTGGTACAGCAGCAGAGATCACCCCTAATGGTCTTGAGGGATGGTTAGGAGAGAGGGTTTGCCTCTTTCTTGGAACACCTACCTTCACCTCACAACTACTCTGGAAAGGACTACTCTCCCAGCAAGATCCAACAAAACCTTCCTTCAAGACTGGTGTCCAAGGGATGAATCAAATAAGTGGTGTTGGAACCTTCTTCTAAATGTAAAATTCTACAGGTGATTGGACTAAAACTAGCCTGCTTTATGGGTCCAATCCTTGCTCTTTAAATGAGTGGACCTTGCCCTTCTGACACCACACCCATAGTGCTTTAAGATACAAGAAGTTGAGCGGACAAGAAAGAGAATGAGCGGCAGAGAAAAACAAGATGGCAGAAGTTTCACAAATCTGTACAGAACTCTCTCTGGCTACACTAACCACACACCCTTCCCTTCTCAGTAGAATGAAAGGGCTTTAGAAATGTAGCACCCTTGTGGGAGGCCTTGCCTTTGGTGGATGGGTGTGCCCTTTGATTCCTGCACCCAGTCCAAATTCCTGTGGAGTGGTTGTCTCTGAGGAAAGTGCATTATCTGCCCGTATAAAGGAACATAGAGAGAGAATTCCCCAAGATGATATTGCTGCCAGTGAGCAGGTGAGAGCCTTTTCTGGAATGAATAACTATAACCCATCTGCAGGGCTGATACATGTGCGATATTAATTTAATCTGGCTGGGATAAGTATGAGAGATGCTTGCCACCATACACTGACTTGGGTATGGCTTATAGTTACAGTTTACAGTGCCACCAGGTGAGGATACTCAGAGCTATGC
The DNA here is from genome assembly GCF_040938575.1 of Ambystoma mexicanum. Lineage (NCBI taxonomy): Eukaryota > Metazoa > Chordata > Amphibia > Caudata > Ambystomatidae > Ambystoma > Ambystoma mexicanum. Next base: position 1,196,590,374 of record NC_090937.1, read on the forward strand.
AGTTTTTGGAACAGGGGTGCATACCTTAAAAGCAGCCCCTGTGCAGCAGAGACTTGGGTGTCACGTCAGCTATTAATAGGGCACCTGTGATCTCTGTATCTGTTTCGCTTGTAGAGCAGGTGCTGCGTACCATGATACTGATGAAGCAAGGCACAAGTACACATTATGCTTTTGGCATGGACCTTATGAAAAGGGAATCTGATCAGCAGGTTTCCCTTTCAGAGATGGAATTACCCACATCATTTTATTAATCAATTAATATTTTAAAAAACAAGGGCCCCATACCTTTGCCAGATTGCAATTCCTCACATTCGGGGATTGTCAATGCATTTTAAATTGAACTAAAAACAGCTGAAATTGTAGAAGAACCTACAATGCCATTTCTCAGCCTCACAATATTCTTGTACAATAACAAGCCTATGTGCCTTATTGTGACCTTACGATGCATCCATGCGTATGATAATTTCTAGCATTAAGTGAAACTAAAATATTATAATCATACCTTTCCAAAGGCACATTCTAGAGATATAAAAGGATCCATGGAAATGTAAATCTGTATGTACACAGGAAGACACAATGAATCTATATTTTTACAACTGTGGAATCATTCTTCAGTGATGTCAGATAATGAGAGGAAGGCTTATGAGAAAATGGAACTAGAAATTAAGACAGTAACTCCTGAATCGAGCTTTTGAATATGAAAGAGCTGATATGAAAGAATAGAGCATGAGATGTGTTTTAATTTCCCTTGAGCGTATAGACCAATCAAATATACAAACCAATAGGAATCAGTTGGAGTCACCTTGTCCTTATGCATATTCAAGCTGTAACACATAGATTGAAGGCAGGGCTTTGTGGAAGCAGATTGGATGTCACCTGGATGTAGCTAATGGGGAACAATCTTTAAAGGCCCTGACCATGATTGGACTGAATGCATAGGCCTTTCCAAAAGCGAGGCCAGATTACTTGAGAAAGGTGTGGATCAGGTGCACAGGCATGAGGGAGTGAATACCTGAGGACGCTGACTGCTGACAGTGGGTATCCTTACCTGGGCTGATCTTTGAAAGACTGATAAAAAGTGACTACCTCTGCCCCAGGATTATTTTGACATTCCCCCAAAAATGAATTAAATCCAAGACAACATATAAAAGTATTTTTGAAGCCCTTTTGAAAAGTATAAAGGGAGTATAGCACAAGGTGTGGTATGTTATTTATAATTAAAATTGAAACAATAGGCAACATCATCATAATTAGGACATTCCCTTACAATCGTGGATCTGTGTAAGCTTCATACATGTGAAATTGAACATGTAATAACAAGTCCTATGATTGGTGTCTACCATACTCACTTAAGTAATTGAAATCTATTCCTTAATTAACACATGTTTTGGTTGTTGGAAGAGTGAAACTGCTTCCTTGAGAATAGTCAGTGAGTTAGGTCTGTTGTCCTATTATTCCAAAAGCAACAGAAATATCCAGAAACCCAAGACTTTATAATTGTTTGCAAAAAGTCTGATGTGACAGAATTCCATCTGGTGAAGGCAATATAGCCTAAATTAATTTGATTTTGATAATAAAATAATGCAGATAATTCCCTTTTTGAAAAGGTGGTCTCCTAATCAGACCTGTATTTAGAAAAGCTCACTGCCAAAATCATAGATTACTCACGTGCCTCTGCTGTGACAGCCACCTGTCATCTCCAGGAACTGTCCAGCAGTGGCTGCAGAGCTGCTTCAAAAGACATCTGTGCATTCCTAACAGCTGCTGAAACACGAAGTTCCATCAGATGCACCTCTGATTCCATACTATTAATATTAATTATTAAACAAATTATAATACATACAAATGTTACACTCTAGTTATCCTGGTGACATCTTAAACTGTAAAGCCATGTCTGATAATGGCATTTTGGCTACTGTTGTCACACAGTTATACAGCCGCAGCATGCAGATGTCGTATTAGTGTCAGCGTGGTGATCAGCACTTTAGTCATAACAGAGCTGGTGTGTGGCTTTTGATGTCTCCAAATGAAACCATCTGGGACCCATCCCCAGATAACTGCTCTTTTAATGCCCTGGAGGGCCGTGACTCCTTCATTCAGGGCACAGAAACTGTCCACAGGTGTCAGATCCCAGTTCGCACTCAGAGGTAGCATGCACTCCTGCCTACCCTCAGGGTTTTCTGGCACCTGCACTAGTACAATGCAGGGTAGCCACAACCCCCATGGGGAAAGAGGTTTATGGTCCAAGGAATGGAGGGAATAGGGAAACCGGGTACATGATAGGGAGAAGTTATGGATAGGAAGGGGTAAATCGGGAAAAGGCATGCTCCTTAGCTCTTGTTAGCCACCTTTCTGCATTCATGCACTTAGACACACTCACTGTAGAGCACACACACAGCTCGCACCAGTTCCTTCACTGGTAATGCACTCACCCTGTAGTTCCCAGCTGGTTTGCAGGCAGTGCTTCGCGGGATCCCATTTGCGTCACTGGGTACTATGAATGACACCTGACCGTGGAACTCCAGGTATTCCCTGCTAAATTGGCAGAATCAGGTTTGGCATAAATCAGCAGGTGTCCCATGGGAAAGAGTGGTTCAAAGATAGCACTGACATAACTATTCCATTCTCACACCAGGGTGCTGATCACTTGTGTCCTATCTAAGTAGGCAGATGTCGGAAGGGGGTAGAGCTAGATTAGTCAGAGTAGATGTCTACGCCAAGAGAGAGGATCCAACATCCTTTATTCTGCTAGCACTCTACCCATACGTCCTTCCCCTCCCCACCTCATGCTCCCCAGACCAAACACTCTGGCTTTGATGTCAGAAGGCAAATAAAAGTTTTACAGCAGCCTGGATGGATGTAGGCATGTACTTCCTCTGCATTCACTTCACTATACATTTACTTTATGGCATTTACCACTTCATACCTTTACTTCTTCTGTTTTTCCCTACATCTAACATTCACCTAATCATTACATGGGGAAACCCCCTACACCCCCTTCTCTTTCAACTCATATTCTCCCCCCTTGATCCAAGCCCTAACCTTCGAGCAAATATTACCATCTCCTTTGCCAACCTGACAATACAGTTAAGACGAAGTAAATACATGAATAAGTGAATGCCTGATGCAGTGAACATAGAAAGAGTATGTTTAGAACAGTGTTTTTATGTGAAGTAAAAGGCAATACCACCTGGCACCAGGCTTGGTTTAAACAACTTCACTGTAGCATTTTGCCTTGTAAAAGGGTGGGGCTCCCTGCCCTTGTCTGTGCCATCTATGCATTGAAGTGGTACTCTGTTAGAGAAGCATTATATTTGAAAGCCCTCTGCCATAGTGGTGAAGACAGATGTTTCTAAGGAAGACAACCACTCTTCTCAATAACCACCTCAGGGGAACATTTGTAATGACACTGCTGTGCATAAATGCCTCTGTGCTACCTGTACACTGAAACTATGATTCTGCTAACTGGAGGCGATGGACCCCTTCAGGAAGCAAAGTGTTTGTCTTGGAAACAGGACAAAGAAGCTCAACACAGGATCAAATACCTTTCCTGCGCTTAGAGACCACTCACTGGTATGAAGCATGTCATAAAAGAACAATTATTATAATTAAAATTATTATTATTATTATTATTACCTGGCAATCTTCCTAAAGTGGAAGTACATAACAAAGGACTCATCTTGGTCTTTGAGACCCTGTATTGGATGTTGCAGCAACTGAGAGGTCCACATGCAGATCAGAACCCTCTTTGCTGCCTTAAGACATCATTGAGTCATCTTAACCACTCTTGACTCACTTCAATACACTACAAGACCTATGGTTCTGCTTTTGTCATGCTACAATGTTGAAACCACTTACCTGTCTTCGAGCCATCCAAAAACGATTGAAGTGGGCCTACTTGATTTGATCTGATTGCCGTCTCGACTCTGTGAAAGCAACTGACATGAACGCCCACTTAAACTGCTGGAAGCTATCAACTCACCCGCCTTGAATGAAAACTTGACACAACAGAAGCATTATCCCTCCTCCAACTTGACTGACAACTGGATCAATGGAGGACATTGACTCCACATTGACTGAACAGTCTTGAATGCCAAAGAGATCCACTGGGAGATCACTCCTCAAACTGACTCGACTCCAACTTGTCAGTGGCAAAGCATGGCCCAACCATCTTGACACAGGATTGAGTGAAGTAAAGCATGTAGATGCATGGATGGACTCTGTTGAGTCCCAAAGAAAAGAAGCCAACGCTATTTTAGAGCCCCTACTTGTGAGGACCTGTTTAAAGGAACTTCATGGTTTTTAATACTCTCTCCTTACCTTTTAATGACATATCCTTGAACAATGGCATTCCTTCTGAAGTCTTTTACCGGTGAACCCTACCTTTCATGCCTGAGTGCCCTTTGTTCTCAAAATCTGCATTTTCTGTGTTTGTTTCATAGATTTGATCAAAGTTCCTTTTTTTCTAGAGCCTTGTTTGGATATTCTTTTTTGTTGTTGTTTGTGTTGCACATGTATCAGCTCACACCCCTCCTGTAGAGTATAGCCTGCCCACAACACACGTTAACAAAGATGGCGAAGGAGGTATACCTGTCGGCTGCTCCTGTATCTCCTCTATAATCAGGATCACCACTGATTTAGTAGTAGAATCTTGCTGAGGTGAGAGTTTAGCCAGTACTCATCCCTGTATTCCTGTAGATGTGTTCCGTCAGGCCAAACATCAGAACCGATGCAGTAAAGAATTGTCTTTGCCCTAGCTAGGAACCAATACTGTGTCACAGATAGTGTCCAACATGTTAGATTAAATTCAGCATGAGAATTATAGAATCATATTGTCTGTGATCAATACCAGTAGTACATTGTTTTGATTTTTTAAAAATTCTGAGAACTGTTTCACCTTTTGATTTCAGGATGGACATGGGTTTAAAATAAGCATAATGCTCAGCAGTAGATTATTTGATTTAATTTTTTTTCTGAAACCAAAGAATTTCCGCGATGGCGCGGTTCCTTTGGCGGATTCGGAGGAGTGGGTACTCAGTTTAATGGGCTGATGGGAAACAGTTTTTGAGGATTCTATGGTATTCAGTGCTTGTCATGTCGAAGGTTGGGACACGCTTCACGAGATTGTTGTGAGTGGCCGCAGAACTTTAATATTGGAGCTGAGCAGAAACAAGTCCCAACCCTGCCATATGCCCCTGGTTCTGTGCAATCGCAGCAGGCATGGGTTGAACAGAACCCAGCAACTGGGGCTGCACAGGCTTTTGGGATCCCACTGCCATGCCAGCACAAGCATCAGTGCAGACATGGGAAAAGAATCCTTTACCCCAAGGAATGGGTTACTCATTATACAGGAGCAAGCCTGCTAATATGTACCAGGAGAAGGAGAGCCCACAGGGGTCTCTGATGTGTCCAATCCTGTGCATTACCACTGATCCAGAAGAGGAACCCTAGATAGGTGTACAGGTAGATGACCAAACATTCTCATTCATGGTCAACACAGGGAGTACAAAATCTTGCATTACATATGATGAGTCCACCTTGTCAGGCAAAACAATGGACCACAATAATTCTCTGGGACTATCCTGTTGGTTACTTATACTGAAGATCTTCATATTAAGGCAGGTACTCAAAATGTAACAGTCACTTTGTTTTATTTTACGGATGCCTCGGCAAATCTCTTGGGCAGAGATCTCCTTAGTCAACTTAACATGTCAATTGCTTCAAGGAGAAGGGTATAGTATGCTTGACCGCATGGTTGTATCCGGTAAAGGAAGCAGTGCATTTACAGATCAAAAATCAGACTTGGCGGGTAACAATTGAGTTTTTATTTTGGCCTGATATGTCGTACGAAGTAATGCCAGGTACCATGTTATGATTCTCTTAAAGGCTTTGGTGATAAAAAAAGAACAGGGTGGTTCTCTCAGGCACAGGCGAGGAGGGCGGAGAGTGAGGCACAGTTTTGTGCATCGATCCGACCTTGTCGATGAGCGACCTGTTCGACAAGCAATTGTTCAAAGTCACTGAAGACAAAGGAGAGATGATCTTCAAAATCGGGGTGTCTTGCCAGATAGCGATGGAGCAAAGGGAAGTATCACAGACCATGCACTTCATTAGGAATACATCGCCATTTTGGAAGGAGGATTTGTGAAAATTGCTGGACCATTTGTGGACAAGCAATTTACATGAGCAGGAGCTACTAAAGAGTGTTAGAGCAGTGAGGATAAAACTAACACCCGGTGTTATATTAGAGCGTGTTAAGCAGTACTGCATGTCTAGGGGTGCGGATGAAGGGATTTGTGAGACCATTATGGCATTGTTAAAGCAGTGCATAATGCAACCTTCTGTGTCCCCATGCAGTACGGCTATCTATGCTGTGAAGAAAGCAAAGGGGTCCAGTTGGAGATTGGCCCAGGATTTGTGCCCTTCAATAATATTTTTGAGGCAGAATCCTTCCACCATTCTCTGTAACATGCCTACTGGGTCGACCCACTTCACAGTGATTGATTTGAAAAGTGCATTTTTCTCTGTTCCCTTAAATCCCGATTCTCAGTACCTCACAGTGTCTTAAGGATGCACATAAGGTAAAAGGTCAGATAGAGTGGTTTGAGGAAATGGGACTTGCATTTGGGAAGTTAAGGTCGCGATCAGCTATGCTCTGGTCTTGGCGACCCTGAATTACAAGAAGCCATTTTATCTTTTTTCAAATTCAAACTGGCAAGTGATGGCAGCGGTCCTGACCCAGGAAACATTGCTAGGCCACGAACCTTTAACATATTACAGCAGACTCCCCAACCCAGTGATGCAGTAAGTCTTCGACCCTTACTATGGGTTGCCCTGTGACACTGTATGTGGAGCATGTGGTTTTTGAAAACTTTGAAAAGTCCACATTAATGATACAGAGAGTTTCAGGGTTTGAGGTAATTTTGTCAAATGCATCGATTCTTCCTGTTCAATGTCACCTAGTCAACCCTGAAACAATTGTAGCTGAGCCAGTGCAGCCTGAGGAAATTGTTCAAAATTGTGCCACATATGAAAGGGAAGAAGAAGAGAGGGTGAATGTGAAAGAGGATCATGGAGAGTCTCAGTGGGGTCCTTAAGCCCCCGGTTAGCCAAGTTATGGACATAATTCAATGAATCTTGATATGTGTGCATTCCACTGGCACGTTTCTGTTTGCAAAATTAGCCAGGAAAGGACAACCACTTGAGCCCCCATGAAATCACGATGGGGTATAGGTTATATACACTATTCTTACCTACATGCATGGCATTAGATGCATACAAGACCACAGCTGTCCTAGGAGAGGATTTTAGGGAGTATTCTAGGGCATTAATGAAAAGGGTTAATAATATATCTTCTCACTTATGTCTTCTGACCAACTGTCATGACTTACCGGCATACATGAACAGCACCAGTATGGTCTGTTTGGCAAGTGTTTCTGCCCTATCCAACATGGCGGATGGCGTCATGTGATTTACGCTGTGACGTTGTCCGCCCAGAAGCATAACACAGAGTAGGCAGTTGGTATTCGGCGCGTTGCATCATTAAGCCATTACACTGCGCTTTGTATGTTTTCCCTTCCTTGCCCCCTTGCGTACTCCTTCTTGGTTCCTCTCTGATTCCCTCCTCTTACCTGCTCTTGCTCATCTGCTTTCCCGTTCCTTTCCTAGGAATGGTTGCCTGCTTCTGTTGGAGGATACTGAATATGGATTCCTGTGGATACTTTCCTGCATGCTGGGATCCTCTTTCCTGTCCAGCAGGGTTTTTACCCAGAAGGGTTTTTTTCCCACATCTCTTTGGCTCTGCTTCCCCTGGGCAGAGCCAGGACACAGTTTTCATCCCCTGGTCACGGTGGCTACTCTGGGGATCGGAGGCTACACTCACCAGAAGATCCTCGAACAAGAATTAAGGTAAAGCGCGATTGTGACACCAACAGACAGCAGGAGAAAACGGCGATACTACTGATGATCAACGCAAGACACAGCTTCTCCCCGGACCTATGTCTGTACCTTCATGCGTCAATGAAACGAGCTGTATTTCCATGGGTCTCACCGAGTCATCTATGTGACTCGAACTGCTGTGAAGGTGGAGGGCAACAACAATTCGATGTACCTTAGTGATAGTCGAAGTGATATCGGCAGCCCTCCACCGGCACAGCAGCAGGAATAGGCATAAAAGTTAAGTACACCCTAAGTTTTCACTATTAGTTTCAGTGCAAAGGATACAGATCTGGAATTTCAATCTGTTTGTTTAGGAAAAGAAATCTCTAAGATTGTAAATTGTGTGGAAATGTATATTTTATGGTTTCTATCATCTTTATGCTATCATGTCTGAGGATAGCAACCAGTGCATATACAAAGCATTTTAAAATATCTAGTTTTAGGGAATCTGAGGAGAAATTGTTAAGAGGAAAAAGAAATATTGACAACAATCTTTTTAATAATGTGGATGATGAACCAGACTTTACAATGAATGCATGTGGTTTTGCGGTGGATAACGTGTGGTATAGCCATATGAGGATGGTAGTGAGCGAGAGATACGTAGGATATTGCTACATCTGCTTTCTCATTCCCCATGATTTTGGTGTTCATATGGTGCTTCACCCTGAGTGATGTAGAAGTAGCAGATGCGCTATGTCTAGTGCATCTGGCCCTGTGCAGGGCTTGAGGGCAGTTCAAAGGGTAGTCTATTATGGCATTGATCATTGCGATCGACAAAGGTTGCTTGGTTGTCAATCGTACAGAAAAGAAATACCTCGGGTGTATTCAAAGAGCTCAATTGACGTTGGAAGGGGCTATTAGTTCTAAAAATCAGTGGGAGCAAGGGATGAAGAGTTGCAGAGCTGAAGGAATGAGGGGACTCTCAGAAGAAGGGGTGTCACAAATAAATCAAGAATGTGGGACAGTATGGAGAAATAATTAGCAATATCTGACATGATTTAAAGAGCCATAAAAAGCTGCCAAGATACAGTCACTCACCCTTTTACAAATGATGGCATGGTGCCCATTGCCACAAACAGGAACTGCAGCCACACGCTTCGCATCACAGATCTGGCTGGAGGTATGCCTGCTCTTCTAGATAACTTTATTGACCTGTGGAAAGAATGCCTTGAAGCAGTTGCATCCAGCCTGGCGAAGTGTGTGCAGTTTGTCTACTCTGCATGTGCGCCCATGAATAACACCTAGTTTTGGCCCATCCAAAGCACAAAACTACATCAGTATCCCATTTGTCCCCTGTGCCCCTTGCATTCCTTTCATCACTTTTTATGGACAAGTCAAAGACTATGTTTGACAGCGAAAATCAGGAAAAACTGCAACAAAGGAAAAGATCTAACTACAATTCAGCAGCATCATCGTAGGCTTTAGCGGACATTCCCAATCAATATCGGCTGTCTGGCCAAAGCACTATCTTTTTGCTTCCCCCCTGGCACCTGGTGTCCAAACAGCAGCCAATGTCAAATGGGTCCATGTGAACAGATAGAAACATTTGCTCTTTATGAACACTTCTGAATCAGTGTTTAGTGCCATTAGGGAAGAATTGAGGGCACTCAGGATCATGACTTTGCAAACCTAGTATATATTTGACCTCCTGACAGCAATGGAGGGCAGAGTATTTTGGAAAATCAGGAGTCCCTGCTGCACAGTTGTGCCACTTCCGATGAGAGTGAGAACGGTACCCTCACCAGAACCATTTCCTCCTTGCATAAATTCAAAGTGATCCTGGAGACTGAGGCTGGGATGACCAACGAGTCGTGGATCGACTCCCTGTTCTCTTGGGTACCTTCCTGGTTGAGCCTCGCTGTAAAGATCCGGTTGCCTATTTTTATCTTTTTTCTTATTCTTTTCTGTTCCTGTAAAATGCTCTTTCAATGTTTTCTGCCCAAGTGCCAACAGCTGTTGCCATGATGCCTGTAACCCTGTCCAAGGCTAGACCCACCACTGCTCCGTCCCATCCTGTATTGTTACTCAAACTGAAGGTGTTTTGTGTCCACCACCAAATTGGCATGCTTGTGTGGAGCAGCGGGTAGATTGCAGAAATGGTGTACGGTTGAGTTGGGATTGTTCTGCAGAGGAATATGCCCATATTGGGACAAGTATGGGGGATGAGTGTAGGGTAGTCCATGAGGAAACTGATCATGATTTGTTAATTAAGGTATTAACTAAAGGGGGGGATAATTGTGGGTTTGTCACGAAAGGTCTCTGTGAATACGAGGGGTTCATGTTTCGCATGCCGAATTGATGACTGGGGGTGGCGGCGTACTGGGCACAATGTTGCAAAGTCATATGTATTCAGCATAGTTAAATATGGATGGGATAAGTTACTTTTAGTGTTACTGTTTGTCTAGAATTCATACATATTAGAGTTGCACATGCATAGAAAGATACAATGTAAAAACCAGAAATGGAACATGAACACAATGTACACATGGGGTGCTCTGAAGTATGTGGAAACTGGGAGACTGACAGGGTTTCAATTTGCATGCAGAGTGGAGCCCATCCTGAAATCCTGCGATAAAGAAGGAATAATATTTATAAGACAAACACACAGGTGAACATGTAAAAGAAGTTTAATAAGGAGTTTATATAAGTCTGCATGCAGTGGAGTCCTATGAATGTATTCAGACTTTGCATGTAACATTTGCACCATGCATCTTAGGTAGCTGGGTGATTCTGTTTTTTCGAGTTTATGGGGTTGATGGAGAAAGAATGAGTCATCCAGTAGAAAGTCAGCCTGTGGACAGGACGCAGGTTCATGGTTTAACAGTTCATCAAGGATCAGATGTAAGCTTGCTCATTGCATTTAATTTGCGTAGATGGGGTTGACCATTTGTTTGGGCAAGCAATAAAGATGGGGCTTGAGGCCAGTGTGTCCGCTGTTCAATTATTTTCACAGGATGACACCAGAGACTGCACGTGGTGGAGTAGTGGTTGCATAAATTAGACTGTCTTAAGAGGAGCCAGGATGCTGGGGTAGATGAGATTGCAATCGGTAGTTTAAAGAGAACCTGTTTGTTCAACCTTCCTCGCATTGCTAAAATATTCGAGCGGATCATGTTCAATCATATTTAAGGTTAAAAGACTCTTGGCCAGTTGTTACTAAGTAATGAATTATGTCATATGTGAATGTTTCATTGTTTGTTTGTTTGTTTATTGATTTTTAGGGTGCACCGAACCCATAGGTAACTGGGTGCAACGAAAACAAAAATGCTTAAAGCTTAGGTTACACAATTAAATAGTTACAGTTAGGCGTCAGCAAATATACAAAGGTGCAAAATATACAAAAGTACAACAGAAAGGTGCAGTAGGTTACACAAAGCAGATACATAAGGTATATGCAAAGGAGTTAGGTCCAGTAAAGATCATGTGTCGTTAGAGTGCAGCCAGTTCAGGTTGTTGCACCTAAAGCTGAGGTAGGATTGGTCAGCTCTGAGAGCTGGAGGTAATGCGTTCCAGGACATTGCAGCTTTCACAGGGAAGCTGTTACCTCCAGATTTTTTTCAGCTTGAATCTGGGTATCTTCAGGCAAACGGAATTAGCCACTCTGGAGGGGCAGGTGAATGTTTTCCTAACCATTCTTTCTGTTAAGTATGTGGGTGCTGCTGTGTTGAGGCATTTGAATGTCAGCGAGACTCTTTTGAGTAAGATTCTGTCATTAATCTTCAGTCAGTGGTGTTCTCTTCTAATTTCTGAGACATGTTCTCTATTGGGTACATTCAGGGCCACTCTTAGGGCATTATTCTGTAATATTTGGATTTTGTCTACAATATATTTGTTAGCACCCAGGTATAGGGTATTACAGTAATCCAGTTTTGATAGTATCATAGCGTTGGCTAGGATAATGCAGCTTGCTTTGGATAAGAATGATCTGCAGGCACTGATAAGCTTGCAGGTGTAGGCGGTTGAAGACACCATGGAGTTTACCTTTTTCCTTAGGGTTAAGGTGGAATTTAGGTAAAAACCTAGGTTTTTTTCCTTCTTTGACTATCTTGATTGTATTTCTGTCTATGCTGAAGGCAGAATAGTTTGAGTTCAGTTTTTTTAGGTTTGCAGCTGATCCAAGAATCAGGATCTCTGTTTTGTCGTTATTCAGGCAGACGCCATGGGATGCCATCCATGCTTGAATGAGGAGGTATATTTTATTTACCAAAGCCGTATCCTTGTCGAAATTGCCAGAAAGGGGGATGAGGATCTGGGTGTCATCTGCGTAATTTGTTTAGGTGACACCCAGTCTGTCCAATTTGTCAAATAGAGACTAAGTACATATATTGTACATGGTTGGCGAAACACAAGAACCTTGTGGAATGCCACATGTAGTCTGGATAGGGTCTGACTATGCTGAAGGGGAGAAAACTCATCGTTCTATTGTCTAAAAAGGACGGGACCCATGCTATTGCATCCCTCGAGAAGTGGGCGGCCAAAACTTTGTGGTCCACCAAGTCAAAGGCCGCCGACAGGTCGAGGAGGAGCACCATGGCAGTTTTCTCTTTGTCCATGAGCTCATCAATTTGAGTTGTTAAGTCGATTAATGCCGTTTCTGTGCCATTTTGTGGCCTGAAACCGGATTGGCAGGAACCTAGGAGGTGGTTGGCCTCAAGGTAGTTCTGTATTTGCAAATAAGCTACCCTGTCAATTATTTTGAGGAGGAAAGGCACCGTGGTAATGGGCCTGTCATTCGTGGGGATGGAGGGGTCCAGAGTCTGTTTCTTTAGCAGAGGTAAAACCCAGGACACTTTTAAGTTTCTTGGGACAGTGTTAGTCGTGAATGAGGCATTGATTTGCTGCTTCTTTGATTATTTGGGCGGGGCAGTTGTCACCCTGACAGTTAGATGGTTTCAGGGACAAAATCATTTTTTTATGTTTCCTGGATAGACCCTTTGGTGAAACTGAATGGTTCTAAGGGGGTGATGTATTCAATGGGGCTGGTGGATTTCGGCTTGGTGGGAAGCAAGGAGGCTTTTTTATTGGCAATCTTGTTTTGGAGTGATGTTATTTTGATAGTTAGGGCATTTGGAATGCTAGTGCACCATAGTTTGTCCTTAGGTGCATTGTCTAAGGGATGAATGGGGTATTCCAGTTCCCGAAGGATCACAAAAAGTGCCTTTGTGTTTGAGCTGGCATAGGAGATTCTTTCATTGAGAGGTCTTATTTGTGCAAATTATTTCCTTTTTGTAGTTATTAGAAAAGTGAGTCAGTTGCAGCTTGTTTTCCTCTGAAGGGGTGTGGCGCCATAGGGATTCTAGTTTTCTAGCTGTTTGCTTTTACGCGGTTTGACCGGTGCAATAGTGTCTAAAGCCTTAGACATGGTAATATTGAATACTTCGACAAGGAGGTTGGGGTTGGAGTCGCTTGAGAGTGAATTAAGCGATGGAAGGATATGTGGTAGTAAACTATCTGGCGTGATATTTTTTTGCTCCTGGTTGGAAGGGGTGGTGCCATGACTTTATCTTTAGTTGTTTGTTTGTTGCTAGAGAAAAGTCAATCAGGTGATGGTCAGTCCATAACTGTGGGGTTACTTTAGTAATAGAAGTTTTGCATTTCAGGTCAGCCACCCAGTCCAAGGTCCTTCCTTTGACGTGGGTCGGTGCATATACATTTTGGGTAGGTCCATGTTATGAGAGGATAGTGGCTAGTGCTTGAGCATATTTGTCCTCTGGATCCTTAAATCTAAGGTTAGAATCACCCAGTATTAATATTTGTGAGGAGTCTTTTATGTTATTGGCAAGAAGGCTGGATATATCCTCCTCAAAGGTACCGATTGGTCGTGGAGGTCTGTATAGCAGGTAAATGGTTAAGGTGCAGCAATTGGAGATGGGAAGTTTGGCAATGAGCATTACGCAAGATTTGAGTGAAGGTGGGGTCAGGAATCTTATAGTGAGGTTAGCTTTCACTATGAGGGCTAGGCCACCTCATTTGGCGTTGGATCTATCCGCTCTGAGTATTTGATAATTGTCTGGTATTGCTAGCGTAAGGGCTGGGCCTGCTGCATCATGCAGCCACGACTCAGACACAGCTATGATGTCAAGGTCATCTGTAGATAACAGGTATCCTATTTCAGTGGCGTGTGAAACTAGTGATCTACCATTGATTAATAATTCTCCAGAGATCGCGGTCATGTTTTTGGGCACCTGAGGCCTAGTGGGAGCAGGTTTGGGTCATTTAGTTGTAGTTTTGTTTTTATGGGGGGGTGGGAGACAGGGTTCAAGGTTCTAGGCAAGGCCTCATGTTCTAGACTAGGTGCAGATTCCTGGCACGGGGCATTTTTGTTGTAACTAAGGATGAGATTTATATTAACATTAATCCAGGGCTCATAAAGACAGGGATGTCTGACTCGGAGTCTGTTGTTTCTGTCAGGTAGAGGACAGGGTGAGTGTCTGGCATGGGACATTGTTGGAGCTGTGATCTTCTCACAGATTAATGGAAAAATAAACAATAAAAGGGTGACCTGGATATTTCTAGGGAACATAGTTCTGAGCTGGCAAGTATATTTCAACAGTGTAGGCTAGTAGGGCATAGGCATAGGCTAGTGCAAATCAGCTTCCTAGGCTAGTCAGACATGCCCATGGGCTGGTGCAAGTCAACATAGTAGGCTGGTCAGGCATGGCATAGGCTAGTGTACTTCAATACAGTGGGCAGCACAGTGGGCTAGTCAAGCATAGGCATAGGAGAGTGTACAGTGGACATGTCAAGCATAGGCATAGGCTAGTGTACATCAATACAGTAGGCAGAACAGTGGGAAAGTCAAGCATAGGCTAGTGTACATCAATACAGTGGGCAGCACAATGGGCTAGTCAAACATAGGCTTTTGTGCATCAATACAGTGGGCAGCACAGTGGGCAAGTCAAGCATAGACATAGGCTAGTGTACATCAATACAGTGGGCAGCACAGTGGGCTAGTCAAACATAGGTATACTTATCTTAGGTAACAGCACTCTGCCCATTTTCTTAGTAAATATTGAACATGGCGAATATAAGTAATCTATTTCAGTTTTGCTGAGATATCTGAATGATGAAATGCAAACATAATGTGTGCTTGTTTCTCAGTTAATATGCATAGGCAAGTTCAGTGGGGTTGAATGGTATACACATGATAAGGCCATGGTTGTTGTGACTTACATGGGTACTGGGTGCTGCTTGTAGCAGCGTGCTGCAGGGGAGGATGTAGAGTGGTACAGTCACAGTTGCTTGTGATGCAAAGTGCAGACTGATAAGAATGCAGTTTAGTTAGTGCTAGAGTTAAGCATAGGCATGCAGGAGAGGGAGGGTGGGGGAGAAGCAGGGCAGTTCACAGTGGCGTACTCATGATGATCGGTGTAAAATAACGGGATGGCAGCGTGTCTGGCCGGCGGTCGGCGGCCCATCGCGGACAGACGCAAGGAACCACTGAAATGCACAGAATGTGACCCGTGACGAAAGATGCAGCGAAAAAGCTACACATTGCAACCATTACCAGTACCAGGAGGGCCACAAATCTGCACCCCCCAAAAGCAGCGTGCACCTACACCATGAAAGTGCTCCTACATGCAATATTCCCACGCCTTGTACACCCACCAATCTGAGCCCCCAGATGTAAAGTGCACCTACACCCACTAATCCTACTCTCGGTATAACCACCAATCACCACACCACACACATAACCCCACATTCAAGCATCGCCCTCAAAGGATCAGCACACACAAGTTGCACCCCAAATCTGCACAACCCTGCTCCCTTGCATCCCCATGTAATAAACAAATAGGGCCCATGGTTCACTCATACATTTGTCATTTGGCTGTCTTCATCCGCACCCACTCTGTGGGGGCACAATGGTGGATGAGAACTGTCCACCTCAGGTAGCGGTTGTGTGGTGCAGCTGGTGGATGCCCCACTGCTCATGTATGTGTGCAACAGGAAGGCAGGAAGCCAACCACCCCACACCTGGCTTGGGTGCCCCCAGTGCAGGTGTCATCCAATTGCCCTGAGGCCAGAGTGATGCTGAAGTGAGACTGGAAGCCATGTGCCATGTGGGTCCCTGCTCCTGGAATAATAAAAAATAAAAAAATAAAAAACTGTTGGGATGAGAGGATAAAGCCACATGCTGATGGCAGGACGCAGAACATCTCTAAGGGGCTATACACAGTAACCAATAGGACTGTAGATGGAGCTGTGAGCCAGGTTTTGATGCATGGCCCCATGGACAAATGGTTGGGAGTACCAAGGCGAGGAGAGTAGTATCTGGTGTCTATTGTATATGCCAGATGGTTAAAGACAGACTGACAGGTTTTATTGATATTTAATGGATTTTTTTTTATGATGTAACATGAAATGATGAACTTGTATTTATTTATCTGTATAAGATGTGAACTGTTTGATATGATGTGCATGTAAGGATTTTAGTGTGAAAGGTTGTTTAGCAAAATGGACTTAAATAAAAAAAAAAATAATAATAATAATAATCAGAATGGCGCCACACAACTCCTCCATCCTTGCATGTGCTGCAGCCCTAGCCCTGGCAGCTGCCTCCTCCATTGCCTGCAGCCTCTGTTCCTCCTGCTGCCTCATGAACACAGTTGGCATGTGGTGCTAGAAGTATCCAGTGCCTTGTCAACTGCCTCTCCTGCCAGACTATGAATGCCTGCTGCGCACTCCATGCCATGAGTCGCCGATATGCCTGCCTCTGCTGCCGCAACAGCTCCAATTGCCTGGCAGTCTGCCTCTGGCGCTGGGACTCCCTCTGGCGAGATAAATGACTCAGGGAGGAGAATACTGCCCCACCAGTCACCTCATTTCATGTCCACCTGCACTGCATGATTCTGTGCAAAGGCCATCCCAGATGGTGGGACCACCTGAACGCCGTCCGTAGCCACTTGCACCCCAACTGACTGCAAACGAGGCAACAGACTTTCTGACAGGCTGACAGCGGCAAGGCGCTCAAGTTGGTGGCCAACATGGAGGCGGCATATGTGGGTGCCTGGGGCACAGTTTATGAGGCGGTGGTTGCCATTGGTGTAGCCTGTGCCAATTGTACCACGCACAGCAGTGGTCTTGCCATCTGTGACATGATGTGGCACACCTCCCCGTGATGGCTTACAAGCTGGCCACGGATCACATCAAGGGCCGTAAGGGCAGCCACCTGCCGGCCATGGCCCGATAGGAGCAGCGGCAACACTGCATCTCATATGGCATCATCAGCACTGACTGTGGGGCTTGTCTAAATTGTGGCATCACCAAATGTGTGTATCCCTGTAACCGATGGGCCTTGGACAGTGTGAAGAGCCAACTCCACCACTGTGTCCTGCACAACCTCAAATCCCAGGCCCATGTCTGCAGCCTGCACATCTGATGATGCACCTGCACCAGACACCATGGACAATCCCACAATGGCCCCATCCTCCACATCTGACCAAGACACCCATATGGCACCACCGTGGCAACCTGCCTGTCTGTGGAGATGGTGAAATGTCCCTGCCCCTCTGCCCCTGAGGACTTACCCTCTATTACCATGGCAACATCCTGCATGTCATCACCAGCACCATCTGAAGAGTTCCCCTCACCAGCCACCTGTCCCTCAGATGAGGTGTACGGTGGCAGTCATGGACATGATTTATGCAGCCTCCTGGAATGCCTTTGCCTTACAACTTGCTCCTCCTCAGAGCTGGTCTCATCACCTGCATTTGACACTGGTTGAAAAGGGAGAGAGGAGAGGCAGTTCAGCATATGTGTATACACAAATGTGCATATCTGAAGATTGGCAAGGTATTATGCCACCATCTCACATACAAATGCCACTGCCCCATCACATCATGACTCCAATGAATAATCCTGAACACACAGAGATGTAAGCTGTAATGCATGATGACATACCCTTTAATTCACGCATGGATTTGCATAGAATTAGCATTCACCACTCCAAGGGCACAATAGTTACCAAGGCCAACTGGGCACATGGATGGGCATACATGACGTGGGGTCTGTAGCATATTGGCGATACACGCCGCTATCATCATTACACTATCAGCACCAACATATGTCACCCTCCACTGACCAGGGACCCTCCTCCCATTTTCAACCATGGTAGGGACCCTCCTCCCACTTTCAACCATGGTACATGGTCAAGGGAACACTGGACCTGGCAGACTCCCTGCTTTCCTCCACAGACTCCCATAGCCTCGAGGTGAGTCAGCTATCCATCACCCATCTCAATCAAAGACCATATAAGGCTCAAAACGCCCTCACACGTATCAAATCAGCCACCAACAGACAATACCCCTGCACCAGATGTGTCACCCCAAACCTCAAATACCCCAAAAAGAAACACACATCATACAACAGAGATGGTGGCCTGAGACCTCACCCCTAAATTGGACCACACATATCCATCAGTCAAAAGACAAATGGGAAGTGAACCTGAAGGGTTAATATCCCTTGACCTGTAACTGATGACCCAACACCATTGACACCATCATGTAACTCCTCAAGGCCATAGCAGAATACAAGGACCATCTATGCACACCGTCCGCAGGCCCTCTCACCCATAGGACCCACACAGTGTGGAACCTTGAATGCACTACGGAGACAGCACATATAAGCCATGCCAATGGCCCCATAACAAAATGACATGCCACATTACATTACCCTAAATTGCCATGTACATTGACCAGCGTCCTCCCAACATGCATCCTCTACACATGGCATACTCATTCAGCCCCATCACACTGGCGGTGTGGACTCACCTGCAGCCTGGATTTGGGCCTGCGGTTCGAGGACCAGGGTGTGAAGAGCCGGGTTCACCCTCTGCAGGATCCTGACGTGCAGATGTGAAATCTGGTGGTTCCTGCCAGAGTGCACCTCTGCGTTGGGTCCTGCTTTGATAGCTGCCCTGGCCTTCTTCTTGCTCTGGATTCTCATGTCACCCCACCTTTTCTTAATATTCTCTGGGGTATGGACAACCACCCCCTAAACATTGACGGAATCAGTGATCTCCTGCCAGATCCTCCTACATCCAATGGCCCCAATCTGCTGCTCTGGACGGAAGATGGTGTTGTAGCGCAGCAGTACCTGTCCCCCAAGGATGGCAACTTCTACCCCTGAGAAGTTAGAAGCACTCACCTTGCAACATTGGAGGTGGTGGTTGAGATGGCAGACATGCTGCTGATAATGCTGGTGATCTTGAACTGGGCTTGGAATGCACCTCTAACAGAGATGGAAGTATAAAATACATAATTGTTATGCCGTACCACCACCCCGTTTGCTCCCCACAAAGGGTGCCCACTGTTCAAAGGCTCAAGAATGCTTCATGGATGTTTAACATCATCCCTCACCAATTATAGATTCAGCTGGGCATGGACAATCAGACACCACTAATGTTAAAAGTGAGCCCCAGGCATGGACAGACACAAACACACACACACACACACACACACACGCACGCACACACACACACACAACAACCAGCTGCATATGGCCTTGCAGCCTTATCACCTTAAGCACCTTGCAAACACACATCTTACATCTACAGTAGGGGCTTCCATATGTATGATGGTACAATTGGACATGGACTACTACGGAATGCAACAGTAATCATGCCACATGCACATAGCAATACCATAGGACAGCACCAACCTGCCACACACTGTGCCCCCCAAATCAGTTCCCCTCTCCATAAATACTCCCACCTACTTAGATGCAGCCATAGAACCACTAGTTCCCTTTTGGCAATTCTCCCACTTACCTCTACTGTGGAGCAGCGATGAGGTGTTGGTGTCCAGATGAGGCAGTGGAAGTTTTCATCATATAGTGCCAGGACTGCACACTGGAGGAATGACAGGAGTGTGAGGTCAACCAAGCTGGAGCAGGAACAGAAAGCAGGCAGAGAGGTGGTGGCAACAACAGCTTTTAATTCAAGCTAGGCCCGTGTCACATGAGTTACGAGCGTCAAACTGAGCAAACTGCGTATGCATGGCTTACTATGAATAGGGGGTGCATGCGCACAATGCACCATAATCCTAACGGATGGAGGAT
The DNA here is from genome assembly GCF_040938575.1 of Ambystoma mexicanum. Taxonomy (NCBI): domain Eukaryota; kingdom Metazoa; phylum Chordata; class Amphibia; order Caudata; family Ambystomatidae; genus Ambystoma; species Ambystoma mexicanum. The sequence goes on from NC_090937.1 coordinate 1,196,610,369, forward strand.
GCGGAGCACGTTGGAAGTCAGCATGATGGGTGGTACCTGAGTATGCATGGCACAAGTGCAAACTAGCGAGATTTGCTGTGAATCATCTGCATCACCCCTATCATGGATGTGAGGGGAACCGGCAGAGCTTGGAGACCAGTGAAGAGGAGTGGAACACCACCAAAACATGTCAGGAAGAAAGCACCACCACCACATTTTGAGGATGCACCACTGGCACAGACAGGCAGCAGCACTGTAGTTGTAGGGGCCACTGGAACTCCCACAACCCAGGGATAATCACCGGTCCCTGAAATTAACTGAGGAGGAGTTGCAAATCTTCACAGACTATGTGGATGAGCACTAGTCAGAGCTCTAGACATGTGCTGGCGGCACCCTTACACTGTCCCAGCAGAAGCAGAAATAGCAGGAGGTCACTGATTTAGTCAATGCCTGTGGCATGGCAAAGCACACAGCAGCAGAAGTGCATAAGATGATGGATGACCTCATCAGGCGTACCAAAGAAAAACATGGTGCAAATGTGTCCTCTGCACAGGTTACTTGTGGTGGGTTTCCACATGTTGAGGAGCTCACTTCCTATGAGGAAGTTGTCTCTGGACTCATCATGAGTGAACAGGTTGATGGCATGGAAGGCTATGACACATATGGACTTGCAGCAGGTGAGTGACATGTGTGACTGATACGTGTGGTCAGGACACCAATGTGCATGACAGTGGATGAGTGTATTGATGTTGCCTAGGAGGATTCACGTCAGGGCATTTCCATTTGATCTGCACATACATGTGCACCCTGTCTGCATGATATGCAGTATGACTCTTGGATGCAGGATGGTTATTTCACTGCACCATACAGATGTATTTGTCAATGGCATTGTCTACATGCGATATATGTCCACTTTCTTCATGACACATGTCATTGCATGCAGTATCAGTGTCATGCTTGTGTAGAGTGTACTTTTAAGACTGGGTGCACTCACATAGCTCCCCTACTAGCAATGGGTCATGCATTTGTGATTAATTCACTGCTCTGGTCAGATGGTGTCCTAGAAAGGAGTGCACTGCCAGCAGAATATGCATGTGTTCACATCCACTGCAGACCTTATACTTGCAACAGACTGCATCAACATTTCCTCTCATGTTGCTGGTGCATTTGGAGTGTCCATACTCTGTTGTCCATGTAAGTGCACACAGCTGATATTCATGTCGCCCTTTGCCAGACAAGCCAGTGATGCATGTGTGCATTTGGCACTTGATACGCCCTTGAAGTTTATCTTTGCAGGGGAGCCTTTCCCCATGGGGGGATGGCAGAGGGGTTTCATGGGGCACTGACTGAACAAGGCCTCATCCACACACAGTGGCTTGCCTTTGGATTGGACAGTTCACAGGGTTTGCTATCAACATGGCTGGTCTCTTGCCACCTTTGCCCACATACCTTGCAATTGCAGCAATGCCCCTGTGACTCAATGTCCTACTCCTGCCTGCATCATTTCCCTACTTGCATGTTCCTTTGCCTATGACATTTGCATTACCAACATATACCGCACCTGCAATATGTTGCCCTGCCTTTTGCCTCTGCAGCCGCAACATCCATGTGTTTCTTTCTCTCGCAGTGTGGCTACATCATCCTGCTCACATGCCAACACATAAATGCACATTCTGCAAAGTGCATCCAGTCCTGCTGGCAATAACATGACTGCTATGACGTATTGGTCAAACTGGTGATGTCTGCTTGAATGGGACATTGCACTTGCATCACCAGAATATGTGCCACTGATATCTGCAGGCCACTGTTAGTGTGCTCCATGTACGCCATGATGGATTTCGTGACATGTCCAAGTTGCATGGGTACCTCTTCCCTTACTCATCAGGTTTACCATTGCCATGATGTATGTCCAATGCAGGGTGTCTGGGGTGGCATGGTGCTTCTGCTAGGGTCAGCATGGATGTAGAATAAGTCTATATGGCCAGATCCTCAGTCTGATGCATGTTTAGATGGTCGATATGTTCTTCATTCATTACATGTGAGGCATATGTGTATATATAGATGGCCCCCTGAATTTAGTTATCTGCCTTTTCTTAGGTGATGATGCAGCATAGGGCGTGGGTGGCAGAGGAGGATGCGCAGCCAGGCACCAGCATTGGCTGGGCTGCTGTGCATGGTGATAACCTGCTGCTGTTGCAGACCATCCTGAGCATGCCTGCACAGCCATCATTGGAGGAGGATGACAATGCAGATGTTGCAGCCATAGTGAGACAGATTGTGGAACAGCCACCACTCAGCAGTCCCGACCCCATGTTTCTCCTTGAGATCTTGGAGGCAACTGAGCCTAAGGTGGGATATGAGACCATGCCCCTGCCAGTGGTGAGGTAAGCTTCTTCTGATGGTGCTGTGCCTGCAATGTTGCCCACACCCATCCTAGAAGCAGCAGAGGTGTGTACTGAGAGTAGGATGTGTGTGGACCCACAGCCCATGCCAGTCCGCTCACTCAGAAAGGGATGTACTGCCTCATCTCGGTTTTATCGGCCACACACACATGGGGGATGTATGCCTGCTTCCAGCTTTGATTGGGACGTGGAGGTGCTACACGAAATTGTGCAACAGGGCGAGGTCATGCAGGAGATCGGCAGGGACATGCATCGTCTGGCAGAAAATATTATAACATCTAATGGCACAATGTGTCCAGAATTCCAACTGTTGCATGGGGAGATCTCTGCCTTGAGGCAATGCCTGCATGAGGAGATCCTCAAGGGACCAGCAGGCAGGAGATGACAGACTTGGGTGTAATCCTGCATGAGCAGTTGGAGGCCTCAAGGGAGTGTCACCGTCTTGAGATGCCCTCCCCGAGGGACACTATCAACATCCAGATGGATGCAACAAGGGCCACCATGGAGGAAGACATGAAGGAGATGTGCAATGAGAGTCATCAGGACCTGGTTGCAACTGGCAAACTGTTGCATGCTTCTGTGTCACGTGTGACAGCCACACAAGAGGACCAGGCATTGGCCTTGCGTGGGCAGGTCCCCTATCCCAGGATGATCCACAGGGTGGTTATTAGCAAGTTATATTATTTTGTTTTTCCCTGCATAACATTCTTATGTTGCTTCTCACCTTACCACACCCTTTTCTCCTGCCCCACGCTGATTATGTGAACTGGGCTGTTTTTTTTTGTTGATATTTTGTTTTTGCTTTCCAAGGTGGACTCCTTTTCTTTGACCGACAGACATTGCCATGATGCACCATGTGCAGTTTGTTTACTTCAAATGGGACATTGGTAGTCATACTCCAGGTGGCATGTACATACTGCCATGTTCAGTGATGATAATTGACATGTTGATTCACTGAGGGACATGATTGGATATTAAGGTTATTTTGACCCATGATGTGCAGAGTGTTTGCTGAGTGTTTGACTTCAGTTTCCTGTGCTTCCTGGCGACCCCCATTGGCTGCTTCTATTGTGACAGAGAGTCTGTCTTTCCTTTCCATCATTCTACAAGTGGACGACTTCTATAAAACCTACACTCCTGTGGTGGAGCGTTATGGAGTGTTTGCTGAGGGTGTGACTTCTTCTTCCTGTGCCCTGGTGTCCCCCCTATGCTGCTTCTATTGTGACAGAGAGTCTGTCTTTCCTTTCCATCGTTCTACAGGTGGGCCGCTTCTATAAATCCTACACTCCTGGCATGGAGCATTGCAGTGTGTTTTCCGAGTGTTTGCCACATGGAGCCAGAGCTGGAAGCAACCCAAAGGTGTTTGGAACCTCCAACAACTGAGGGATGCCATCTGTGGATCAGACAAAAGGTGTGTCTCAACCTGCATGCAGATAAATATATTTTTGCTTCCCCTCCAAATCCTGATAATATCGTAAAAGCAAGTCCAACTCCCATAATAGGCACCGCCACAGAAACAAACATGCGCGTACTCCAGACACAACTTACAAAACTTCCTAACAACCACGAAAGAACGGAGACCGATTTAACCCCAGATACTTGCAAGCCATCAACAACGACTTGTTTGGAATCCCAGGAGTTGAATGTGGAATTGGCAGAGCTGGTGGCAGCCGGTTTGAATGAAAGTACGGATGCCTCTCTCTGCCAGGATAGGATTGTGGAGAAAAATGATCAAACAGGTCAAGCTTTGCCGTGCACTGCTGAAGACATCCCAGCGAGCTCAGGTCTCAATGGAGCGGCCGTTACATACAGCATGCCAGATTATCGTTACAGAGACCTTGCAGGAATCCAGCATGCAACAACTCTTTGAGAAAGATGATAATCAAACAAGCGATGCTCAGCTAGGACTCACTTGTGCTAAGAGCTCTCAAAAGGTTCAACAAATACAGAGGAAATTCAAATCAGCCCAACCTTCAAAAAAAGATGCTATTCTACAACAAACATGAACAATATAAAATGGCTCTTCAGACTTCAAAAGGATTTGGTGACTCCGCCCTTTCTACAGGAGTACAACACACCGATTACAGCGGATACTGGGAGCCCCCAAAGCACACTGGAATTTTGATGACAAAAAAAGAGAGGAAAGCAGAGTTGTCACGGCTGAAACCAAGAGCGGCACATATACCAAAGTATCCTTGCAGTCACAGACAGTTCGGTCCCCTCACAAATAAAGTAATGCAGAATTAGCAGCCAATTGAAACATCCCACTGAATGAACTCCTTTTGGGGAGTGTTTTAAGTGAGCTGAATCCTCAATGTGGACGCACAAGATTGATGGTACTGCACGCCCCCTCCAACCTAGTGAGGGAGAACATCTGGCACCTTCATTGCGATGCGTTGGAAAAAGCAAAACTCGGACGCCACTTTGGCTCTTCCATTGCAGCATCAGGTGAATGTTGGGATACAGCAAATAAAATAAAACCAAAAGCCTTGAGTATGGAAGCCAACTGCCCGACCCATAATGGCAGTGCCTCCGAAATGGCCCAAAGCCTGTCTTTCTGTCAAAGAGGGATTGCTGCTCTCTTTGATGATGAGCAAAACATATTGACAAGCCAGCAAAAAGGCAGATTGTTGAACATTCCTGAAAGTGTCAAATGATTGCTCAGTCTTCCAATGAACACTTTTGGAACAACAATTATAGATCCCAAAAAATCTGGAAAGTGCAAAAAAAGCTCCCCAAATTAATGCAGTCAAACAAGATGCCATAGAAGACCTGATTGACGCCGTGAGGCTCACCAAAAGATATTGCACAACTAGCCTAGAACCTGGCTAAAGACTCAAACGCAAGACCCAAGAATAGATCAAATGTGATGCTAAATGGTAATATAGATTGATGGACAGACAATCCAATTAAAAAGGCCAAATTAAACAAGAGCCAAGATCCCCAGAGCGTGGAACTGCTCCTAGCAGCCGCTCAAGCACTTGTTCATACCCAAGCAAAGAGTAAGAGCTCCTCCATTCAAGACGATCAAGAAAAACTACAGTCAAGCAACTATTCATCATCAGAAACTGATTCAACCTGGGATGATACGGTGCCTAGGAGCCAGAGACACTGCCCGCCTCAACAACATTCTTTGAACCTAAGAAAGCGATGCAAGCCCTCTGTGACTGAAACCTGCGAACCAAACTGGGTAAACCAATTACAGGCAAACATACTGTCAGCGGTTAACATCGCCTTAGCCCCATATGTAAAGATGTATGCATCCTTAAATGACAACTTGAGAGATCCGACAACGCTACTTGCGCTTATGAACTTAAAAAAGATCTATGTTGAACCGTTCATCGAATCTATGAAGGAGAAAAAGGTGAGAAAGAAAGAAATGGACGGTGTAATACTGAAATCCCTATTAGATTCAATGCAAGATGCAAAGACTGATAACATTTTTCTAGAGGGAGTCTGTGAAATCGCAGCTTGGTCTATGAAACAGGTGCCAAAACAGCTGGTCGCCAAAAATCTGCAAGAAAAATTGCAGGAATTCAATGGCTTACGCGATCTAGCAACAAGACCTTTGAAGAACACCTCGGACACAATGACAAGGGACCCTGAAGCCGTAGAACTGCTAAGGTTATGGGAGCCATACGTAGAAGAACAGTTAACAAAATTTACAGAAATGTCTTCCATCAGACGTTCATCAAAAATGTCTAATCTCGTGGTCATGAACACATCTTTAGACATTATAACAATGGAGGATAATGCAAATTCGACACAAGTGCCCATGGAAGATGCTAGAAACCTTCCTCTCATACAGCAGAATGAGACCAGTGAGTCGAACTCAGAGAACATAAATGCCTTTTCCATTGTTGAGCATAAACAAACGACTGGAGCTCTCACTACAGCAACAAAAAAATGGCCACAGACTAGAAAGTCGAAGCATATACGAAATCCCAGAAAAGCGAGACTAGGCGGCTCTAGAAGTTTCTTGAGAAACCTTAAGACCACACTTTTGGGCCCCCCCTCTTTGGTTGCGAAAAGGCACAATGCCTAATTCTTACCATCCATAGAAAACAGGAAAGCACCTTTAAGCCCGCACATGACAAACATACAATTCACCCCAGTAAAGCCCTTGTGTCTACTGTCGTCGATAATGCATTATTGGATCTATCTGCCTATGAAGATGAGGAACCGGAAGTCTCAGAGGCTCCTGCCACTCCAGAGTTCGATCCTCGCCCTCCAAGAGAAGCTTCCCACCAAACTGCACTATGCTCATCTCTGCCCTTTTTAACAATGGCTGACAATAGAGTCAGAAAGAAACAATGCAATCTAGAAACCTTGATGGGAGGCAGATCTCAGAAAACTGAGCAAATCTTGGAAAATATTATTAATAAATCACAAAGTGTTGCCCCGTAGCTGCCTCAACTCAGTCAACAGGGTTGAATGACAAGAGCCACAGAAACATCTTAATAGGAAAAGAAGATGCACAAATGGAGGCACAAAAGAGGAAAATATGCGGCCCAATCATTCAACTCGAACAGATCTTAGAAGCTGATGAAGGTCTGATTTTAAACCGATCGAACATAATGTGTCTTCTCCATCACATTTCAAGAGTGATCAACTCAGAAGATATTAAGATTGTGGACTTTATTCATGAAAGAAAACATGATATGGTCAACCTCCATATGGACTCGATCCCACTGAGCTCTCTTTTGTTGGAGACAGGTGATGAGTTACGTCTACTGGGCTTTGATGTCTGCAGAAAAGAGATCGTGCCAAGTCCATTGAATGAAGAAAAAAAAAACCTTGCCGCTGAAACTAACAAAAACACTCATAGTTCTCAAGGGAGGTTTAACAATGGAGGGGGCAAAGATGTTCCTGATCAATCAAGATCAAGAGCAGCGTCAGATGTAACAATTAACAAAAACTCGATACAGATTGCCGTTAAGGGAAACAATATGGCACTGAAGCCTACAAATGTAATGCATCAAGCAAGAGAAGTCAACATCTATAAGAATGAGGAGCAGTCATGGGCTCTGCTTGCCAAAGCCCTCGCACAGAGTGATCACGAATAGGGCCAACATTCTCTCAAACATAAGGAGCTGGTAATAGGATTATGGAATTCTTGCAGCTTTTCTCATCTTTTCCAAAACATGGAACCCACCATCAAAGCCGCGGACAGAATATGTATACAAGAATCCTGTTTGACCGAGAAACCTTTGCTGGATGGCTGTACCATTTGCCTAAATCAGGTGAAAAAGGGAATCCGGGGAAGACCCTTGTACGAGCTATGGACACTCATAAAAAAGGACAGGGTTTTGAATGTGATCACCACTTTCAATCCAAACCTGTACAACCAAATTGTGATCATGCAAACAGAAGCCAGCACTAAAAAGAACAGAGCGGTACTAATACTATTCAATTTATACTGGAATCCAGATGTGGAAGAAGGCCCATCTTTCGCAAATATAGTTACTGAATGAGTGGACAAAATGTACAGCAATTATACAGACCCGATGGTGGTTATATGTGCTGATCTGAACATTGACTGCTTAACATCAAGCTGCAAAGAAAATACAGCGCAGAACAACAGAAATTAAAAATGGCTTTAAGAAATGGCAAACAGAGACGTCCGTATGCTGAATGAGCATACAAATGGAGACATTTGGGACATGCAACCTGGAGAAATGGACCACTTCAAGTGACATTTGACTATTTCTTTGTCTCCAAAAATGTGCTTCCTAAAATCCACACTCCAAATGTGATGCACAGTAATCATAGTGACCACAACCCTGTCCTTTTGCGATGTAACGGAATAATAAAAATGAACAAATGGAGCCGGAATGAAGTGGTGGAAGTGCAGGGCATAAGGAACCGTCTGGGAATTCCAATGAGGGAAGTTCCGTATAAAATCAGAGTGCTATCAAACTGGAAGGGGAAGGCAAGCAGGGAAGTAGAATATCAGAGCGTTTTAAAAGTTTTCAGAGAATTCAAACTAAATGACCCACGCCCGAAGTTTAAGCAAATCCACACATATGACAGCCAAGTGGCAGCACAAAAAAAAAGAAATTCTTAATAAAGATCTGCGATAAATAAACAAAGCCATGCTAAGGAACAAAGAAGAACTGATAAGGAAAAGGAAGTAAACATACCGGAATTGGATAAAATCACATAAAATTATAATTATCCAAAATGATGCAGAGCGCATCTTAAAAGTTCTCACAAGAAAATACAGCAGACATTTGTGGCAAATTCTAAACGAGCTACATTCACCACAATCCACCTTCCAACTGAATCCTACCGCAGAAGAAACTTGGATATAGCATTTTGGGAAATTGTTGGAAAGTTCGGTTCCCAGTAAAAACTCTGTAGCTGATAACGTCGGGGAACCCTGGAACATTGAACTAGACAGAGAAGACTTCTTGATGATGATCAAGAGAGCAAGAAGCTTGCATGCTCCGGGCTGGATGGCCTCACCAACACAATGCTAAAAAAAGCTCCAGAACAATGGGCTCTGTTCTGAAAAATCACAACTGACAGAAAAATCCTGAAATCTTGGAAAGCTAATGTAACAGATTTTTAAAACGGGTGATACAATGATGCCAACAAACTATCACTTGATATCGCTCTTAGATGTACTGGGAGAGATCTTTGCTACCATCTCATTGTAAAGTTTTCAATGAATGGGTCATAAGATCTGAACGCCTTGACAGATGACAAACCAGATTTTTGAAAGAGGTGGGCTGCAATCTAAATCTTTTCTTGATCAACCTCCTAAAAACACAAGCAACAACATGAGGGGGGAAAATCTACCGTGCCTGCATAAATTAAGAACAAGCCTTTGACAGCGTGAATAGAAACCACTTGTGGCAGAAACTGGAAACCCAAGGATGTCTCAAAGATCTGCTTGCTGCCATTAAAGACACCTAAATGGGAACATCAATGGAAATAAAACTAGATCAATCCAGAACACTGTCTCAAAAAATCTAAACATTCAAAGGTCTGAAAGAGGGCTGTCCCCTAGCCTTGGTTCTCTTTAACTTCCTCATCCAAGATATTTAAAAAAAACATTATCAGAAGGGGCCACCGTCCAACTGAAAATAAATGGGATAGAAATTGGCTGGCTGCTCTAAGCAAATGCTCTATGCAAATGATCTTGTGTTAATTGAACAAAAGTAGCCTGCAAAGGAAATTAAACATTGTCCAAGAGTACGTGTCCCAAAACTCCATGAAAATATATGAAGCAAAATCAGAGATAATGGTTCTTGGACCTCACGCATCAAAGAAGGAAAGGAAGACCAGCTGGGTATTAAATGGAAAACAGTTATGGCCGACAAATGAAATAAAATATCTTGGTTGTTCCATAAACGTGAGTAAAATTCAAACTCCATGGGAATCATTACGACCCAGGCGGAGGACCATGGTGCGATCGGAATTACCACCCCATTCCGAGGTTGGTGGGGCAGTAATTGGAAAAACCAGCCGTTAAGGAAGGGTCCCGCAAAGGGACCTCGTAATCTGGCGTTAAGGGTTTAACAGCACCAACACCTTTTACGGCACCGTTAAACCCTTAACGCCAGGGTCGTAATGAGGCCACATGGTTCAAATGTCGAATGAGGAAAATGAAACACCTAACCAACCAAGGGACAATGGGCCTCATTCCGAGTATGTCGGTAAGGGATAGCGGCCACCGGTAACGAGACCGGTGGCGGTAATCCCTTACCGCCATACTCCGAGTTCCCTCTGCGCCCTCGCCCTTAACGCCTGCTTTGAGCAGGTGTTAAAGTCGAGGGCGCAAAGAGGCCTCCAAGCCAATAACGGTGACCGTAATGAACGGTCACCGTTATTTGCATCTTCCCCATTCCCATTGAGCCCTATGGGGGCTCATTCGGGAATGGGGAAGAGCCTTGGTGAATGGGGAATTACCGCCCCGCCAACCTTGGAATGGGGCGGTGATTCCGCCATCCACCAAGGCGCTGCCGGTCCGGGTACGGCATCAACCAAGGCGTTAATAGCGCCATTGGTTAGCGCCGTACTCGGAATGAGGCCCAATGATTGTGTGAAATTACTATAATCAAAAAATGATTCCAACGCCTGTCTATGGAGCAGAAGTTTGCCTGGGTCTTAAGTGGGAAATATGGGAATATCTTGAAGGATGTTTCTGGAAAAGGGTATTACATCTCCCAAAAGCCATACCCATAGGAACCATTTGCCACATGGTTGGTCTAAGATCACTACTTGCGAGAGTCACGTGGAACAATGAATCTGGCAAGATGCCCACCTCAGTTTGAAGGGTTCAAAATAAATGAGTCAAATATGAACGACAGAATCTTGAACATGTGGAAAAATCAATGTTGTTCCATTTTGCAGAATTTAGGAACAACCATAGAGAAGTTAAACAGCAATCCAATACATGTAAAGAAACTCTTGAGGGCCGATGTTTGGTGAGAAACCAAATAACAAAGAGCAAATTCGACTCTCCACTCACTATCAAAGGACGTACTCACAACTCCAAACATCACTTGCGAAGATCTGAGAAAAATCCCCAGTAGAAGACAGCGAGACGTTTTCTTAAGATTTTGGTTGAATGTATTGCACACAAATGTTGTACTAAAGAGATATGTATACAACATAGAAAGCGATAAATGTCGATATTGCAAGGCTGCATCCAAATCTTTGCAATACTTAACCTTGTTCTGTCTAGAGTTGAGAGACTGAAGAACAATATATCTCTACAGAATAATGTATGAGAGACATAGGCTCGATGCTGAAAGTTGGTGGGGATCACTGTATGGAGGCAAAAATCAAAGGATGACATACACCCTCGTAAAATTTCTGGAAGCAATTTTCAAAAGACCATCAGTTAAGGATGAGAACATCTTGTTTCCATTGACAACATAGATGGTTTCTGTCCGTTCTGACACACGCCTTAGGATGGAACAGCGAAAAAGACTTAAAAACACATGAGAACCATGGTATAATGTTGTTTTGTTTCCTTTTATTTTGATAAAGGAATGTGACTAAAAATAGTTTGTAATAAACTAAAAAAATGTCAATTTAAAAAAAAAACCAAAAAAAACATGATATATGGAGAATGTGTTACAGGGGCCTTGCACTCTACTGAACGTGTATGCATTGTCATTTCAGGTCACTTAGCACAGTCAGCTCCCACCCACCATGTGAATGCACCCAGATCCCTCTCCTTCTCTTCAATTCCTCATTCCCTCTACTGGACACAAATGAGGTGTTACGGTGTTAGGTGGAGGTGGTGAGGGATAGACAGCACAACAGCAGTTACACAAGTTAAGGGAGAACACACAACTGCATGTGTGTTGGCCTATGTATTCCAGTAGCGTCCTGATGTGGCACAAGTAGGGCTCTGCATGTAGGTGTCAATCATCTGGTGATATGTGGGTGATTTTCACAGTCTATGGACATGGGAGTAGTACAATTTACATAATTGTGGAACTTGTTTTGACCTCTGCAGCATGCTGGTCGAAGCGTGTCTACTTATGGTACTTATGTGCCTTCAGTTCCAGCTCCTGGGCCATACACTGATAGCTTTGTTTGTTGCCGGGTTCTCAGCTGTGCTGTATGCCTTGCATGCCATAGCCATGCATACCCGTCTCCGACCTTTCTCATAGCAGAGTGTTTTCCTGTGACATGCAGAAGTAGTATTTTATTTTTTCACGCTTGCATGTTCATGATGTGTGAGTTATGCTGCATTTTGCTGGATGAGTGCCGGGCCAAGTCCACCTTGTGTGCTGATTCCCTGTCCCATACCATGCGGACCACCTACTGTGGCAATGCTCATTGGCTCTGCAGCCCACTGTCCTGATAGGATATAAACCCTCTGGCACCATGGCCCTAGGCCCTGGATACCCTAGGAGCAGCCCCTAAGAGGGTGTTGTGGATGTACCTGTAGTCATGTGACACTTCTGATTACCCCCAGGCCACCCAGTATGATGGGGAGTGGGACCACCCCACCAGGCCACCCAATATGCTTGCTTTGAAGTGCATGAGCGAGCTTCATGCTCCCTTAGCCAGTCTTGAGTGGCTGCTGCCTGTAGCCACCAGTTCCCCCACTGCACCGGCATCTCCCACCCCGCCCGACCCTGTGGCCCCTCCACCAGGGAAGTAGGTCCACTTTTAGTTGCATTTCAATGGTACATGCTTATCATCAGAGACCCAATAAGTCATTTACAATGAACTTAATGAGCGTTAATGTGTCGGTAATGGGTAATAGATTTCGCACAATATGAGATGGTGTGTCATGCTCTTAGTTTGACATTGTTCGATGTGTCACGTCCATGTTACTATCGTAGATGATCTGTGTAGCCAAGCAATCTGTTATCTGTATTTGTTTGTTAAATTATTAAATTGGCCTCACCAGCCACTGGTTATTGCACACATTTGCCATAAACAATGCATAACACTAGCTGCCCAAAGTTTGTAACATTCCATCTGTAAATACTCTGTACATGTGTAATTGTATGTATCTCACTATATGTAACTATATTGACTGTATACTTCTTGTGTAACCAAGCTTTGAATGTTCTTATGCAATGCGCCCGTATACCTTTGGGTCTGGCGCGCAATACAAGTAATAAACAAACAAACAAACAGACAAACTTGGGGAATGCAATGTGTAATTCTAAGGGCCCTGCCCATGTTGTCAGTTTTCTCTGTGAAAGGATGTATATGGGGGATATTTGTGATGTTTTGAGTATGATGCGCACGCCACACGTCCACCCTGGACTACCCTTCTCAGATTTTTGTTTATGGCCCAACTGTACTTGCCATGTTTTCATCATCGAAGGCCATCTGGGGTGTGGCTATGTTGTGACTTTCACACTGAATGTTATTCATGCGAAGTATGTCTGGACGAGCTGGTTCAATATGTGCTGACCTCTCACTCTTTGGCCTGCTAATGGTATGGGTACTGACTGTGACTGCGCCCGCAACCCCTCATAAACCTCTATCGGTATGCCACGACGTGTGGCTATATTATGCAAGATGCAATATGTCAATATGATTTTACATGACACAACTGGTTCATACACCAGTACTCCACCTGAATGGTTCACGCAGCGGAACCGCCTCCACTGGTGTGGTGGGATTTCAGATAGGCATCATCAGGAATGGTGATAGCGGGTATTCATTGTCACCTGCAAATGGCATAAAACAATGTTTTTTTATGGTATGTGATCGTATGGTGGTTTGTATTGGATGTGATGTCCCCTCAGCGTGTTTTTGTGTGTGTGCTGACTGATACCCTCCAATGAGCAACTTGTTGCCGAATGTTCCTGAGGCCAGTGCCTGGTGGATGGGGGAATGGCAAAATGTATAACTGTTGTCGGTGCATCCAGGGTAGTTTGTGTTCACATGCAGGATGTGCCCCTTGGCATCACAGATGGTCTGCACGTTCAGCGAATGCCAATTTATTTGGTACTGATATTTATGTTATGTGGCTCGTGGGCCTTGTAGTGCAACATGTGTGCAATCAATTGTCCCAAGTACCTGTGGGAACTGGGTAACTGCATAGAATTATTGAGCCACTCTTTGCCTTGCCTGCACATTGCATGGCATGTCTATGTGGCTGTGCACACCAGTTATGATGCAGCTTAGGTCCTGTTTGAGGTAGCGTGAATGTGTAGGCTGTGAAATACCCCAACAATGGCTGTGGTCCATTAGAATGCAACAGTCCCCGGGAAGTGCAGGCCAGCTAGGACTTTCACCAAGGGTGCTATTGCCTGTGAGAACATGGTTGGGGACAACAGGTCATTCGTCCACTCCCTGACCAATTCAAGGATGACATGTAGGGGAAGCGGTATGTGCTAAATACTTCCTTATCAGGCATGCAAAATATTGTTGTGCGTGTATAGTAGATTCTGGCCCTCCTCCTTTTTCTCCTCCCTCCATAAAGCAGTAGGTATGCGAGCAATGCAGGAACGGACATTGTGGTGATGTTTTTGAATGATTGCATGGCGGTTTTTATACCTAGGATTGCAAGGTGCAGCCTCACCATGCGCCTGGTCACGGGTGGCTGTAGAATTGTTATCCTTTTTAGTTACCACAGATGCACCAGTGAATCTGTAAATAATGGTGTGTTTGCACTTCATGCAACGAGTTTGTACATTTGTACGGTGCCTCAATCCCCACGCCCATGTTATCCCTCATTTCTGTACTTTAATGAGGATGTTTGTATATTCCACCACCTTCTTGGTTTTTGCACTGGCCATTCCCTCAAGCCTCGCTCAGGGTGTGAGGACAAGGCAACAGAGCTGGGAAACTGCGCAGAGGCCAGTCTGTAAACCAGTACATATAGTTTTGCACAACACATAGAGCCTTTTTTGGGGGAAATCGCTTAGGCGCCACGCAAAACGTTCTGGAAATCAGGTCCACAGTCTGCCATACGTGTGAAATCGAGCAGCATATGTTTACTACTAGACTTTTTAAGAAGTGCAGTGAGAGAGCCGGAAATGCTACCATTAACCATGCATTTCTTTGGGGAATGCCAGGTGCATTTTGTATTCTTAATAGGATAAACAGAAAGCAAAAGCCAAACCAATGGAAACTGGTCGGCCCGAATGTTGAAGGTCAAGCCTACAGTTAAGTAAGATAAAAATGAGGCATTCCTTCAGGTCAGAGCTTTTTCAAATCTTCCTACTCCGAGAGTCACCAGGTCATCTATCATCATAATTGAGTTGCAAACGTGCTGTGGCAGATCTGAGAAGCCTGGCTCCTCTGCTTCTTGTGAGGCTTTAAAGGCGTTACTAAGGATCACTGCTTCCTTGAAAGCCACTGGTGTGAGGAATTATGAGTATACTGCACCCCTTTGACACAATGTAAAAGCATGTCTACTAGTGGAGGCAAGAATACAACTCAAGACGCTTTGATTCGCCAAGCTACTGAAGAGTGCTTACTTGTACAGCAACACTAACTGCATTTGTGATGAAAAGTAACTGTAATATGGAGTGCAACTATTAATGCAACACGTTTTAATGTACTTACTTTGTCTCCGTGATCATTTGGTGCATACGACTTTGTGCAAGAATGCCTTTTTTTTTCCAAAATGATATTTGATCACTTTTCTCACATTTTCTGATATTTCCGCTCTCCCTCCACTCTGATCCAACTTATTCTTCAAAACAGCCTTCTCATTCACCTCCTCGTCCAAAGGTTAACTATTGTTATATATTTATTGTATTGTGTATTTGTTTAAAATAAACCTTTCACGTAAGTAAAATAAGTACAGCGAAACATGGCGTCAATGTATACCTATACAAGAAAATGTTCCCCTTGTTACATTCATAAATAAAGTGATATTGATGTATATACAACATCTAAAAAAAATAAAATGTAATAAAGTTCAATGATATCAATAATCTTATCGCAGCATTTGATAGGATACAGAGGTGCTTGAAAATACCCAGGGCCAGAAGGTGTCAGTCTCAGTCAGTAGAGAACCAAACAAATCTTTCGAAGAATAAAATATAAAATCCAAGAAGGGCAGAGCTGGCGGCTAAAGATAATTCTGAGTTTAATTTTCCGAGTGAGATATATAATAACAATAAATAGAAGTGCAATATTCATCTTTATATAGGATATACATTTTGTGAGCAGAAATCCAGTTAAATACAAACCTCGTGAACTGAAATGTTGCATTTGGACATTTGATCAACTAGGAAATTAGTTTTCCCATTTTCTTGTGCTCGTGCGCAATTTAGGTATATAGTTTAAAGTTTGGTCGTGACGTACAGGTAGTTCAACAATCATATTCCCAAAGGCTGTATCTTACAAAAATTGGAACACCTAAGTACACAAAGTTAGAGAGTTCAAGTTTGACATCACCAATGGAACATTGAAAGCCATTTTGTTCCCCTTTGAGTTAGCTAGCCTCATCACCTTTTTGGGGAATTATTTACTAGTAAGTCATTGCGTTGTGCATATTTGTGAAGAGTACCCAACAATCACTGAAGACCAATTTGGGTATAGTCTAACAACAGGACATTGTTTGCACATGATAGCCACAAGGAACATCTCGGGTCTTTCTAGGGTCCCGAGAAAGATGCAGATTGAGATGGTAACCAAGATCTAAAAATAGCTATTGATAAAGAGCAGGCCAGCACACAACCTTGCCAAAGGCCAATCAGTATTAATTTTGGTCAAAAGATGGCCCTGTTGATTAAACTCACTAGTATGTCAGTATTAGTGTAAAGATACATCAAGATATGTAATAACCCGGTTGGAAGTCGATAGTTGATAGGTGTCATCCACGATCAGTCCTGATTGATTAGATAAAAAGTAGGATGAGAAATCTACAAATCCCAAAAATAGAGAGAGGGCATGATTGACCCACACTGCTTATTGTAGGCAGGCGATTTTGGACAATTTAATGTTGTAACTACGTTTCTACAAAACCATATTTGGTATTATTCTTTAGGTGGATTGCTCCAATGGCCCATTGTTCGAGCTCGTTACGAACCAAAGTGGGACAAATGTTACTATCCACATCCAATAATGCAAAAGGTCTATTCTTGTATTTGTCAGCAGGAACAATACATGAGCGTTTCAAAGTTTTGCTCTCTTCAAATATGTTCTTTAAAAATATAAAGCATATTGATGCCCATAATATTGGTGATTGATTAATTAGTAGATTTGATAGTAAATTACCTGATTATCTTACTGCATTAACAGGTGTCAGTTTTGTTAAAGTTTAGTCAGTTTTATTTCAATGGCCATCTTGATGACTGTTTATGAATGTTTCAATATGCCTCCTTAGATGTTTTTTTTCCTGGTAAATACCATCTCATCATACACATGAGTTTGTGGGTACAAACATTTCTTAATGCTGATTCCTCCATTTTGGAGTGTGTCTCTACAAAATACTGCGAGGAATGCTGGTGAAAAGTTATTCCTCTTCCATTTGTATGCTGTAGTATAGTAGATACAAGCTATCTTTTAATCAAATTAGGTATATATGTTTTTTTTATTACAAGCAATATGATTTAACAGTGGGGTTAATTATGAAATTATTCAGGCCATTCAAGAGAATTATTTTGCTATCTATATGGAAATCAGCAATTAACATCTTATGGGTGCTAAGGTTTCAATCAGTCAACTTTAGAATAGAACTGGGTGAACAAATATGCAAATTGATTCACGATGTCTCAATCCATCTATGAAACCTGGAAAACCGTGCAAGTCTCCCACCACGTTTACATTCAATATTTGTAAGCCCCAATTCTGTAATAAGCTTAGGCATAGAGGTCCATTAGACAAGTTCATCATGTTAAAAAGTGTTTGATCATTCTCGTCATGTAGGTCAACGTTTGGCTAAAAAGAATTAAAATCACTGGTATTAATGATTTCTCTATCCTTCTAATTCAATTGACCATTCTTCTATTAATGAACGAATTAACGTATACCAATAAGACAATCAGAAATAGTACACTTGGTCGGGTTCCAGTACATGTTGATGACTATTCAGTCAATTCCAGTGGCAGCAGATGGGAATGAGAATTTTAGTGCAAGTAATCACTGGCAAGTCTCATAAAACGTGTCTACTTTAAAACCAGAGGAGCTGTTTAAAGTACTGAGAAGATTGTCTGACAGGTTTTGTAGAGAACCACGGGTAGCGGGCTGGAGCAAAATGAAATAGCCATCAGAAACAGGGGCATGGACTAACGAAACTTCTTGCAACAAAATAATTAAGTTGCATACATTGGTATTGGTGAAAGGCTGACTGTTGTCTGTGTCCCTTAGAATTCCAGGAAAGCATATTTATTAATCTTTCTAAGGACCACCATCCATTTTGGGGTTAGGATGAAGAAGAGCAGTTGGTAACCAAGACCAGTCAGTTTTATCTGTCAAATAAGGTTGTTTAGTGGTGCATAGTCAAACTGGACGATGGTTAGCAAGGCACTCTTTACAAACAATTTCTAATGTTTTCATCGGCACATAATTATTGCTACTTGAGTTAGTAACAGGTACTTATTATGAGTTCAGTCATTAGTGTTAGGCAGAATTATATGCAGTACCCTTTGGGAACACCACACACAATTAAGGCAAGTGACAGTACAAATTCACCATTGGTACAAGCCTGTACTACACAGTAAAGTGGTAGCAATGACTGAGCAGTCAGACTTATCTCAAGAGTAAAGTGAGCAGTATCAGATAGTTACACAAAGGACAACAATTACTATGATTCAAACAAACACTGACTCAAGGTTTCTAAGTAAAAGAATATACATTTATTTACACATCAGTAAAGTAAAGAAGTTTAAAATTCACACTCTTAATACACCACACCACTCCCAATAGGTTCCAGACAAGTAAAGCGCACAAATGAAGTGGGAGCAAAATGGCGCTGCAGAAATTTAAAAGGGAGGGAAAGACAGAGTTAGGCAGAAATTGCACAGCACCAACAGGTAAGTAAGCAGAGCAATCTAGAAAGAGGAACTACAGTGATGGAATCAAATCAAAAAGGCGTAGGGCCAAAGTCAATAGGACACAAGTCTTTTGCTCAGGATCACACAGCTCAGGGTAGTTTGCGGTTAAGTGTTTGCTAAGAGTTCCGCACGAAGTTGGTCAGCAGAAAAGTTAGTTTAAAGAGTAGAGAAGGAAAAGCCCTCAGATTGGAGAAAGATTTCACACAATTTCCCCACGGCTGAACGAAACGAACAACCGGATTTGCAAAGTACCTTTAAATGGAGAAGAAGCTTTAGCTGAGGTGGATGTTCCTGGTAGTTCCTGCAGGCTCGCGGTTTCTGAAGCGACTATCAGACTGACACAAAGTAGGAAGACTGGAGGGTCCTGCACTACCCAGGGAAGAAACCAGCAGCAGAGCAAAACAACAAATAAAAGGTGTGCTCCTTAAAACCCAAGCCGGGTCCAACCTTCCTGGCTATCCGGACCACTGTAGCTCTGTACAGCATATTTGATCAGAGGAGGGAGTCCTGGCTTGCAGTTTGGGCAAACTGGTTGGTCCCACTAGCTCAGGGGAAGACGATTCCTGGAGGATCTTCTCTGTCGTTGGAGTTTGAAGGTCGTACCTGCAGCAGGGCTTCACCGGGTGGTTCAGTCATGGTAGGGGTCCTCTTCTGTCAGCTCCTCTTCAGTTCTTTCGTTCCAGTGGCGACTCTGCCTTTCCAGACCCAGATACCTGATTTTTATGCAATTTTCCCCCATTCACACAGCCTGGCTGTCAATCACACAGCAGGGTGGCTGTCCCGCTGGGACAGTCACCACAGCCAATCATTTCAGAGTGCATCATGGGTCTCCAAGGGAACCCTGTGCAGGGAGTCCTAAACCCCTCCCTCACATCCTGTCCCCCCCAGACATACAAGCGCCTAAGGAGGGCTTCTGCGTAGAAGCCGGCAAAAAGACGGTGAACAAAGTAATCAAACCTGGTTTGGCGAATAAAACACGAGAAAGACTTTTACAAAAATAAATGGCAAATAAACCAGCCAGAACCGTAATAAAACATATATGGTCTAGCGGGTTGGAGTTCGAGGCTACCAAGATAGCCTAGAACTAAACTAAGGTTATTTAAGATAACCGTGGTGGGAAAAATAGGGTAGTTACCACTGCCACCAGCCAAATCTTGTTGAAAAGGGAGTGAAACAATGCTCCAAGAGAAACAGAGAAAAGGGATAAGTATTAACCCTTTTCAGTACTCCATGTAAGATGGTTTGTACTGGGTCTGTGGTTTTACAGAGGCTAATCAAGTTAATGGCAACTTTACATGTTCTGGGATACAGTAGTCAGTCCCAGAAAATGTCTGAGCTGGGAAGTCTAAAAGACAACCCTGTGTCACTGCACTGAGGGTGCTGTGTAACACACAGTAAAAAGATGATGCCTGTGGAGTAGGTGAAGCTCCACAGTCTCTGAACACAAGAAAACGTTAAGCAGACACAGCAAAACACAATGTAAGAGTGGGAAAAAGGCTCACACTCTTAGCTGGTGAAAAACATAAATCCTAGAAATCCAGCAAAGCTGCCGAGGGACTCGGTAGGTAAGGGAAATTAGCCATTTTGGAGAATTCTCCCTAACAATTAGTATAAGGACGAAGATCATATCCATTTGATCTAAACATGTTGGTTTCAGAAAGAATCATATCATATGCTATTTCCGAAGTGAAGTACAAAGTGACAATATCAGTTTACGATAAATGTATGAATTCCACAAGATCAATGGTTCTGGATGTGGTAAGCTTAAGGTGTGGAATGTCATACATTAGTGCCAAAATGTTCTATTTGTTTAATAGTGGCCTTGGACCTCCTGACAACATAACTTCCAAAGCAGGTCTAGGTGTTCTGGAGGACAGATGCACTTGCTTTTGGTTATATAGTAGCTTTCAAAAGTAATTCTCTAGGTATAATTGGCCACAGCTCAGAGTTCAAGTGCCATTATATGATGAATTATTATTCACTAACTGAGAGCTGACCCTTAGCTGTGAGGGAGTCATTACCAAGGCAAGTTAATTAGGAAGATCATCTTTATATGTCAAGACAGTTTTAAGTGGCCTCACTTGTGTACTGATATCCTTTGTAGTTGTGGATGCCTTATGACAAGTGTAAGTGACTTCAATCCAGCACTCCAACTAAGTGATTGCCTAGTCTGGGATACCCAGTGGAAGCCCTTATTTATATATTTTTATGTCAAAGTTCTTTAAATCTGGATGATGAACCCTTATATAACGCCCCTGTCTTTGAATCTCCCCTACCTCACTGAGCCAAGAAGTAGGTTTGTTTTGCAAATTAAAAGGATTATTTGAAGAATTGAACAATATATATATCACACTTTTATGAATAAAATAATATCTGAATAGCACACTTATGAATATGAACAGTAATCAGTAATGGGTAATATCATAATATCAACAATCTCTTTCATCATTTAGGAGTAGGAATAGAAAGGATAAGGTAGCAGAGAATACTTGGTATGGGTTCAAAGAAATGCAAGGATGGGAAAATGCAACACAGAAAAAACTATGCAATATGAAGAGATGGAAATGAGGGCACACAGGTTTCAGGAATATTAATCAACAATGCAGTTCAATTCCAGTTCCCCCAGCAAGCTTAGAGAAAACAGGTATGCTTTTAAAACGGGCAAAATACTTTTGAGTGTGATAGCAATGAATGGGAAAATATGCTAAAATTATTTTAATTCACTAAAGGAGATTCAACACTAGTGAGAATTACTTTGGATTGGTACAGGTCAACACTTGCAAGGATTCATAAAGGATTATCAGATTGAAAACGAATTTCAGCAGATGAAAACAAGAAGCAGCTATTTTGACATGTGGTGAAATGGAGCTAAATTGCAATTCGTGGCAATTTTTCCGCATGCGTGAAACGCGATTACGGGAAAACTATAAGGGTTTGTTGGAAAGCTTAGGATCTTAGCTTCAAAATGACAGTTAATTCTCGGTTCCAGGACGTGCGGTTCAAAAGTTACAGAGGTTTTTGTGAAGGTAGATTTTCAGAAATAAAGTCAAGATTTCAAAATGACAGATTAGTCTTTACAGATTTGGAATCAACAGGATGGACACAAGATTCTATAATGCAGTTCTGGACAGGTTGACATGGATGGAAGAGGATTACTTTAAACTAAGAGATGACTATGGACAGTTCTAGACTAAATAGTCACTCCTAGGCTTTGGACTGGAATGGGCCTCGTCAAAGATCTGGTCAAGGGTTTGGCTTCACTCTCGCCACCGGACAGGTCTCAGGCACTCTGGGTTCTGCTCTCAGCACTGCACTGCATTCTGGGTGGCCTCTTGGACTGGATCTGACGGGTTCTGGATACAGCGCTGCTTTCTGGGTCTGGACCTTGGTTCTAGCACCAGGTTCTTAGCTAGAAGCAAAACAGCTCAGTCAGGCTGTTGAATGGTTTAGTTAGGCCCTGTGGAAGTTTAGGGGTAGGAATCAGGTTGCAAAATATTCTGAAGGCCTGCTGCAGAGTTCAGTTTGGGTTAGGCCTCTGCTTCAGGGTCCTAGAGTTTGGTTCTAGAGTTGGTTCTAGATCTGGAGTCTGGAGTCTTCCAGCAGGGTGCTGTGCCTGCAGCACCCTGCAGGAAGACTCCACTACTCAACTGATTTCTTGATTTTTTCCACTACTCAACTGATTTCTTGAGTAGTGGAAAAATGTGTGTGTCCTATCTGTCCTCACAGTCCCTATTTATGTATTTCCAAAGTGGATGGGGAGGCTGATTCTACAATGCCCAGGATTTCCTATCCCCTGATTGGAGAAAGGATCAGCGTGTCAGAATGAGTCAGAATGATGCAGTGTTTATGGTACAAAAGAAATCCCTCCCTTTTGCTTTTACATAGAAAATCTATTTTTCCCAAAAAACATATTTCCCAGATACACAAGTTGTTGAAAATACATAATTTCATGACAGATTGCTTGAGGTGCATTTCTGTTCAAGTCCCATGTTTCTACGAGCTCGGGTTCAGAAATGACAACATTTTCGTGCTTTTGGAGGGTTTCTCAATATTCATTCTGCACCAAATTTGATACATGCATGCATATCCTCTCTGAGCATATTACTGTAAGTTTTCATGTTTCTAGAAAAAACACTGCAGCTAAAATATGAATAAATTCCGGGGTATAGTCTCAGAACATTGCACGGAGTCCAGCTTAGTCTTGAACTGTGTGTGAATGTTTCATTTTCACACTTTCAAAATTTTACATTTTTGTCAGCTTGGTACAATTTGTTATAAGCATTTTTATAAAACATACATTTGCTTTCAATTCAATTCACATCTCAGTCTGGTCCGCCTCCTAGAGCTGGCTGACTCAGAGGGTCACATGTCTTGTTTCCTGCCAGCTGTTTGTGGTCAGTTACACCCCAAATTAGCATTCACTATGCAGTCCAAGGAATCTATTGTTCCTTTCTCTGGGCTGCAGAGAAAATCGCCTCCCTTTTTGATTAGCATGCTAATGCGACATCCTCCTTCTGGTGGGAATGACAAGGTGTGAAGGGTTCTCAGGGGAAGCAAGCCTTTTTAGAGTTTTAACTGCATCAGTTTACTTTCTGATCTATTGTAACATAGTTCCTTGTGAAATAAATAACATTTATAAACTTAAAATAAGCAACATATCTTTAAATCAAGTCTTTTTCAACATGGAATCACTGTGTGGCACTCTATATGGCATTTTGATGGAATTCTCTTCTTTTGGCATAGTTTGGGGTCAATTGTTCAACTTTACAAAAATGGTTTTAAAACGCCGGCTTTCTGGTAGAGGTGAGCAACGGTATTACACCCATTTTGACAGCTGTCTTTCCATCAAGTATCTTTAAAATAGGATTTTGTTCTGAGAACATATGATTTTTGCTGACATTATATTGATTTGGATTCTTGCAGTGATGATGTGGAACACCCAACAAAGAGGTTGGATCTTTTAGGTGATTTGTGAGCCATGATTTTAGCAATTTTTGACAATCAAGAAAACAGATTTTCAAACAGCTCTGTGTTTCTTTTTCAATCAGCATTGTTATTTCCAAGTGGTTTCAAGCTACTTTGTGGGTAGCCCAATGGTGGTTTTTGGCAGTGATCTCCTGTGCTCACTAAGATAGGCAAAAGTGGATGGTGGCCTATTTTTCAGGTTTTCACTGCGCAATTTCTGGTGATTTCTAGCGAGCAGCATGCTTTCCAGTGGTCATTATGATGTTTCTGCTGCCAGCAAAACACAGTGATGTTGCATGGCTTGGATGAGTGGGTTGATACATCCCACATAAGGTGCTATCATTTCTGAAGAGACTTGATTATCAACAATGATTGATGACTCTTCCAAGACAGGTGGAGACAGGGACCTGTTGTTCTTTTTCCCTTTATTTTTTATTCATTGATGATTTTTTTAAGAGTGTTGGAGTCTCTACTGAGAACAAAAATGGGTCAAGTACTCTGTTTCATGGAATTTCTTCAACTCCTGATGGCCTACAACCACATTTGAGTTCACTTCACCCTTCACATAGGAGAAATAACCATTTGCATATCAGTCTCGATCTACGCACAAGGGCAGTCGAGCACTGAAATGCTAGGCAATTCTCCTATGAGTACCATCAGCAACCTCAGACATGTGTTTCAGCCTTGTAGGTCCTCCTCAGTGAGGTGAAGCTGAGACTCTCTAGGGCACAGTGAGCAAGACGTCCACATCTGGATTACTCTTGATCAAATACCCTTTTATATGGAATGTCCTACATTCAGGAGGGTCTGCAGCCATGTTTTAGCTCACTGTACCCTTCACAGAGGAGAAATAGCCATTTGCATATCAGTCTGGACCTACCCACAGGAGACCCCTTGCTCACTGTGCTTAGGCAGGAACAGCTTCCCATACTGACGAAGTCCGACTAGGCTGATACACATGTTGGGTACTCTTGTTCAGAGAAGAATTGCTTAGCATTTCGGTGCTGGACTGCACAGTTGGGTGGGACCAAACTGATATGCAAATGATAATGTATCCTCTGTAAAATGTACAGGCAGCTAAAAAGTGGTTGTTGACCCTCTTGAGTGGACACCTTCCCATAGAACAGGTTATTTGGCCATATTCATTGTCGGTAGAAGGGCACCCAGATTTCTTTTTGGTGCTTTTTAGGAACTTGGGGTTTCACCCTAAATTAAATCCAGACGTGGTGCACTGCCCAGATTGGTGGGACTAGACTGATATGCAAATGAATGTTTCCCGTCTGTGAAAGGTACAGTGTGTTAATACGTAGTTGTAGACGATCCCCAGTGGGCACCTTCCCAGAGAACAGGTTTTTTGTCGTGACCGTTCTCAGTAGATTGGCACCCATACCTTTGTTTTTATTCCATGATTTTTATTTGCTTCTGGGATTTCAGGGGCCAAGTCGCAAAAGTTGTTTGCTTTGTAGATAGTGAACAAATAAAAGTCCTTGGTGAGTTAGATGCCACCCTTTTTGATCTTTCATTTTATTTGTTTAGAAGATGGTTTAGAGGCTCCCACATTCAGATTGGAAGTAATGTTATTGAAAGATGTAATGCAAGCCCCACCAATTGTCTCATAGATACAAGTATTTGGCACATTAAAAGTCGCTGCTAGTGTGCCAGGTTGCTCATGTGGTAGGGTCATTTCCAATCAATCAAAGATCCCTTAGTAACCATTTCTTTAAACACCAATTTGAGAGGCGGTAATGGTTGGTTAGAAGTCTGAGACTGAAGAAAATGTTGCAGATCTTGGAGAGAGTCCCAGAACTCCATTGACACTTTATGGTGTTGTCGAGTACTGTATGGAGTTTGACCTCTGCACTGATATTGACATATACATTTATGATTGAATTCAAAACAAGATTCGATGAGGAGATTGACGGAGGATCCATATTTACTATGCATTTATGGTCAAGGGTACAAGGACGAAATTATTTCAGTGACAAATATAGTAAAGACGAATCCACAGCAGGGACTGTTAGATGTTCTATAAATATTGTTGTGTGTTTCCGATAAACAACCCAGAGAGGCATGAGAATTGTATGGTTCAACAGACTTATCCTGAGCCAGAGAGTTCAGAGAGTCTCTTTGATCTTCCATATTTTGTTCCATAGCCAAATCATGTTCACCGCCTTTTTCTAAGCTTACAGAGTCAAGGCTACTACCATGAGAAATAGCTACCATCTCTTCTTAAAGGATAAAACCTTGGCTGCAAAAGAAATCAGTGAACAGTTTCAATGTTTTAGGGACTGACTTGTGGAAGAGCATGAAATATTTAGTGGCAGAGGAGGTTTCAGTAGTTGCCACTGAGGATCTATCTCGCTGGAAGGTTTTGACAGAGGAGTTCAGGAGGAACAGATCGAGCAACCCGGGACCACCGGTTTACTGCAGAGCTTGCACATGTTGTGTGGGTGAAACACAATGGTTTAACAGTGGTCGAAGTGGGCGGGAGCATTTGGGAGAGGTACTCCTATACTTTTTCTTAAATTAAGTTTTACTGTTCCTATACTTTTATTTAAAAAAGAAACCATTCTGGTATGTGTGGGAAGCAGTTGAAACTTGCACTGCACTGAATGTTACCTTAAACAGCAGGTGCATTTGTTTGGGGGTTGGTATTGTATGTGGGAGGGGGCGTTGCAGTTCGGTTTGTGGGGAGCAGGGGCAGGCCAGCAGGGAACATTGTTCCACAACTTCTTTTGATACAATTTGACCACTGGAGTGTCATGGTAGCAAGTATAACAGTCAAGAGGTACTCTGCCTTTCCTCTCCTTCCCCCAGAAGCTCATGGTCTCCCAAGCTCTTGTTCTTTCCAGGTTGGACTACAACTAATCCAGAACAGGACTGCAAGACTTGTCCTTGGCCTCAAGCCCTGGGATCATATCACTCCAGCTCTGAAATCCCTTCATTGGCTCCCAGTGGATGCAAGGATTACATTTAAAACCCTCTGCATTGTCCACAAGGCTTTCTGGGGCCTGGGTTCAAAATACCTTTAACTATTCCTCTGAAAATATCTCCCCTCTCGAGCTCTTCGCTCCTCTACTTCTAACTCCCTCAGGGTCAGTCGCTTTTCAAAAACACATGCTGGGGTTAGATCTCTCTCTTTGGCTGAGGCCTCCCTTTGGAACAGCCTCCCTGCCACCCTGAAACTTGAAGAAAACATCTCTGATTCTGGAAGCACCTCAAGACCCTCCTCTTTGCTTCTGCTGTTGCCCCCTCCACCCTGCGGATCTGGTTCTCTCTAGGCACCGTGCACCTAGCCACCCTCTGTCCCCTGGGCCCAGATACCTGCTCACCCTGCCACCCTCCTGCACTGCCTCCGGGCCACCCCTTGCACTGTGGACTGTATCTGTACCCACAAAGTCCCCCACCCCGCTTTATTTTCTGCACTTATCAGACATAACCAGCTTGCTGCCTTAAACACTGCACTTGCCACTTGCTGGCTGCACTACCACTGTTTATTGCCTTTTTATCTATTTATTGTTATTTATTATTATTTATCTGTTCTCCTCTGCTCCACACTTTCCACTTCTCCCCCTTCCAAGCCTGTTTCCCCTTTCCCATGCACGTGCACGTTCTCAATGTCACTGAGCCTAGTAAGATTGTTGTTTTGTCTCCCCTGTTCCCCTCCCTTGCCTTGTCGCGCTCTGAAACATTTGTGTATGAGCACGATATAAATAAATTATCATATCATAAGTGTATTGATAGTGGTATTTGAAGGACGCAGTTCCTTCCCTGAAGCACACCACATGCCTCTTTGCTCACATCTGTTTTCTACTGCGCTCTGATTCAAGGCTGCTGTTATGAGAAATAGCTAATATCTCTTCTTCATGGATAACACTTTGGTTGCAAAAGAAATCGGTGAACTTTGTCCCAGTTTTGAGGAGTGACTTTGTGGAAGAGCATGGAATAGATAGTTGCATTCAGCGAAGCGCTGTGCTTCCATAAAGGTTTTAATACCCAAGTATAGGTATCACCGTCAATAGGGTCCGTGTAGCAACAAGTGGCAACAAAGAAGCCAGTCCGGATGGTGCATCTGCAATTGTTTGCACTCTACAGCGTTCTGAGACTCCATCACATTTTCTAAGCCGTCCCAGAATGTCTAAATGTTAGCCATGGTTAGTTATAATTGTTGTTAACTACGAAAACTACGGTATACATGAACGGTATACATTTCCTTTCTTTTTTAAGACAAACGTTTGTCTTTATTCGAATTCTGGATTCAATACATATTAAAACCATGTTCCCGTAATCTGAATGGCTGCCTTTTCTCTGAAAATGCATTCGCGTTTCCATGAAAATGATTGTGCACACCGGGGCCCGTCCAAGCTGCATCCCCTTTCATGGTTCTTCGACAATGTTTGAAGAGTTTAGATTGATTTCTGTTATCCCCATGACACAGAGTGGGCACAGCAGCCGCATCTTCCTGTGGAAAATAGATTGACTCTATATTGGCCTCCATTTCCAGTGTGAATGAAAAAAGAATATCACCTTTTGCCATTATGAGCTATGATTCAACTGCTCGTTTTCTCTCTATCAGCTTGTTGTCAGGATACAATGTTCCAGCATCTGCGCACATTTCGAAACATTTTTTTCTAACTTGGTGGACAAAGGAAATCGTGTATTAGATTTGTATCAGACCCAATAAACTGATAAATGTGTGTATTAAAGCACCTTGCGGACTTTCGTCGAGGGGCGAGAGCAGTCACTTGCACTGTTCAAGTTGATACATTGAAACATTCTCATTTCCAGTAGCTATTGAAGAAACGTGTGATTCTCCTGCAGGCTGCCTTAGTGTATATTGCCAAAATGTTTCAATTTCATTATTCATACAAATATGCAGAGCTCCCTTTTCATGGGAAGTATGTTGGTCCTTTAGATTAGTAAGTTGTTATTGGATCGATGTGTTTAAACACGTGTGGCCTCTTTTTAAATATTCATCCCGCACACTAGGCCTTATGGTTTCTGTCTCAGGGACCCCCAGAAAAAAAAAATAAATAAATAAATACCACACTCACCTTTTACAATTGCATGTTTTTTTTTCATTTTGGAATTGTCCACACGTGCAATGCTACCTGGTATGTAAATGCACGGCAGGGGCATACTGTAATGTGCCCTGCTCTGTGGCCAATCTAAGCAACATTCAAGGGTAGCTAAGCGACACGCACCTTGATCGCTTGCTGCAATGTGTGTCTGATCATCTCTTCACAAGTGCCAAGAGTGCTTATCTATACAAATTCTGAATTGTCTTTGTTTTCTAGTTATTTTTTTTTTGCATTGTTATTGTTTAAAGAAAAGTCTAAGGGCCTCATTACGACCCTGGCGGAGTGGGTTTACGCCAGCGGTATTCGCGGCGGACCCTTCCGCCCTACTACGAGTTCCCGTAGCGCCATGGAGTGGTTTCCGCCTGGTTTTTCCGGGCGGAGAAATCCATGGCGCTACGGGACCTTGTTGTTAATTACGCCACCGTATTTTACGGTGGCGTAATTAACGCCTTCCCCACTCCCATTATACCCTATGGGGCAAAAATGGGAATGGGGAAGGGTAAAATGGGGAATGGGGATTTACCGCCCCGCCAACCTCGGAATGGGGCGGTAAATCCGCCAACCCCCATGGCGGTATCGGCAGCTTTCCGCCGTGCTCCATGGTGCATATTGCACCACGATCTCCGCCAGGGTCGTAATGAGGGCCTAAATGTTTATAGAACCTTGTTTGGATATTCCTTTATTTTAGAGGCGTTGTACTGTTGCTGTTTGCGTTGCTAGTATCACTTCGCATACCTCCTGAGAGTAGTGACTGCCCTCAGCCCTCATAACAACAAAAGAAGGTATACCAGTCGGCTATGTCTGTTATACCTTTATGACTGGGATCACTGCAGGTTTAGTAGTAATGTGGGGCTAATGTGTTGCATCCCCACACATCTTGCCAATAACCAATGTTGCCTGGCTAAGACGGCAACATATCTCAGGTTCAATACACAAGGATATTTTGCCTAACTCTGCAGTGAACTCTCCAATAATGGTATGCAGGCACCACTGTAATTTCTATGGAGGAGGATGGGAGACACATGTTTTATGAATGTCTTCCTCTGCAAAAAAGAGGACCTACAGATATCTTCAAAATTGATAATGTGGATAGTGGGTCCATTTGATTAATCATTTTCAAAATCACGTACAGTGATACACTAGACAGAAACTTGGAGCACCATCTGTCCCCGGTATTAACCCAGTTGATTATGGTGTGATAAGATTGACCTAGCCGGAAGATTGTATGCCAGTATTTCCTACCAAGGAGAGTAATGCACTGCCTGGATATTTGTAGTTGAGAAGAGTTCCTCCCTCCTGTGATGGGAGGAACAGAGAGAACTTTGCATTCACCTACAAGCTTATACTCCCAACCCAGTACCAGTTTTTAAAATAAGTAATGAATGGACTAAAAGTTAACCTGCATTTTTCTCTGAAGACTTAGGGAAGCTGACATGCTTTGGACATCACACTATTATTAAGAACACTATTAAGACCCTATAGCCTTTGTGACGGGGAGCAGGTGGCAAGCAGGGTGGAGATGAGGTTTGTAGCGGTATGAAAAAGTGTGGATCATGAGGACCACCAGGATCAGCTACACGGTTGGTTTTATGGCTGGTTCAACAGCAGAGATGATGGTGGCTGGTTGTGCATTTTGAGTCGGATGGCTCAGGGGTGGGGTGCGAAGACCGTGGTTTGAAGATTCCCCCTGGTTCTGGTCGACTATCAATGAAGATCAGCAAAGAAGATGCTGGTGGTTCAAAAAGGTTGTTTGACGCAGCGGTTGAAAAAATGACATTAAGGTTAAAGTTGGAGAAATGGCACTCTCAGCTGGAATAGTGCAACGGCATATTGGTTTGAATGGACAGATCTGTGATTCAGGTGCAACATTTGCCAGTTGTTTTAGACAAGGAGTATTGTTGAGCAGGGCTTGAAAAGGAGTGCATTTTGAAGACAATGCTTGAAAGGGTGGATCATGAGGACCACCAAACTCAGTTCGACATCTATTTTATGTCGGGTACATTGGTGACTAGATGCATGTTTCTTTTGGATAGATTTGAGCAAGTGCTTGAACAGCTGTGGCTCATAAGGCCACGAGTTTTGGGTCAAAGGCAAAGTGGCAGGAGATTGGAGATTCAGTTTGGTTCGAACGGTTCAATTTGGTCACGGAAGGTCAATGTTTAAAGGTTCACCAGAGTTAGTTTGACTGGCAATCTGCTCCCGATCTGTGACAGGACGTCATGGAAAGGATGCAGCGACTACACATAGTCCCTTCGTCCCTTTCCAGGGTGGCCATTCAAAAAAATAGGGAAAAATGTATAGAACAAAATGGCCACCATGGAAAGGAGAGAAGGGACTATGTGTAGTTCCTTCATCCTTTCCATGACGTCCTGTCGCAGATCGGGAGCAGACGTGCTAGGGACAGAAGTTTTCCCAGCACGTCCCCTCCAAAATGGACAGGAAAGAAGGTAAGTGGGGTTTGGAGAACGGGGAGGGAATCCTGTGGATAGGGGTTGAGGGGTGAGGGAAAGATTTACCTAATTCCCCGGTGAGGGGAGATGGCGGCCGCAAGCCCTGAGGAGGCTCAGGGCGCCGGGATTACTGTTCACGCCCACGTTCTGAGCCTCCTCATTGGCTGGGAGGCGCCACACCCCCCTTGCCGGGTACTAATGTTAATTAGTTACTTCTGGACACTCCCTCACTGTTACATTAAGTTATAATGTGATTTTGTGGATGCTTAAAACTCAGGACAAAGTGAATATTTAAAAAGCCAGCATTTCAAAATGAGTTGAATCATTATTCACAAGAAGGTTACCTTCTTATCTCGATGGAGATCTACTTCCAAGTGAGGCTGGCAGCCTGGATTTACATTGGTTACTCATGCAAAGTAGAAATCACCTGTGTATTTGGAATAATTGCATATCGAGTTCTGCTGACTGCAGCCTCTGCATAAGGGATACAGAACAACTGTATCATAATGTTTGCACATAATTAACTTGATTTAATATGAAATAGCTAAATGCCAATACCCTTTTCAATTAATATGTAATATATAAATACCAATCCTCTTCGGATGTGTAAAAAATCTATAAAAAAGAAAACGTCTTGTAATTTTAAGCACAGTGTTAAAATGTAAGTGTAGTCCTAAACACTATACTACTTGAACAATCCAGATAAACAGTAAATTAATTAACCCATTTTAATGAGTACATTCCCGTCAGAGAGTATTGACCAAGCAAGGCGATTCACCCCAAACATAGGCTGTAATCAAGAATAACATGACACTGGCAGCTAAACGTTGAACATTGTCATCACACAAAATGACATAACAAATCACATGCATGGTTTTCCAGGCAACATACACGATTTTAAACACACATTTATGAGGGGTTACATTTAAATGAAATCTGTAACATCCAGGATTGCACATTGGAGAGACACCTTAATAAAGACATATATACTTGAGCCCGGAAACACACACTTGTACTACTACATTGATGGTTGGTGTCCAAATGGCTGATAAAATATTAAAAGTTAAGGTCGTAGAGCATATTTATGTGGAATCTGGCTGGTGAAAGATGAACACATTGAGAGCAGTACTCAAAACAAGCCTAGGCTAACTGTGCACACAGAAACCAGGGCTAGGAGACTAGAATGGTGAGCAATGGTGGGCGGTGATGTTTTAAGATAGTCGCCTCTCACTGTTCCAGTCTCTTGCTGGATGCATCTGTTGCGTTTCTGGCTTTTTTCATCCCGCACTACCCTTATACTTTGTCCTATGATTTGGTGATGGGTTGGGGGCAACGCTAAACATCAGAAATAGATATAACACTCTGTTTCTGATTATCTAAGATCATGGTATGATGGGGACGTTCATGGAACCCCTTTGTAGGTGTTAGTGAATGAAAGGTGGCTAGTGCAAGTGATTTTCAAGATTTCTCCTCACGAGGTTGAGGCTGAGGAATGGGCTAGGTCCATGAAAGGTCCATGAAAGGCCTATTGGGCACGAACGCGAAGTTCATAACTATGGGTTGTGCTTTGGGTGACAGTTTTAGCCAATGCTTTAAGTGAGAAAGGGAGGGTGGGCTGCAATGCGGTGCGTAGCATACAGAGCACTGGGTGTGGCCTAAGAGGGCAGCTTCTTGGGAAAAGGCCGCGTGCCGCAAACAAAATAATATATAACTCGGCAAAAACATGACTGAATAAGGTCTGTCTCACACCCAAATGATTGCAGTCGCTGCATTATGTATGTTGTATGTGAGAATCTCCCATGTAGCGAAAGGAAAATGGTGAAAAGAACACTGCAACCATTTTACTTTTGTGCGAGATTATGAAAAAAAACACACATGCAACAGAGTAAGGGTGGTTTCATTCCAAAACATTTTGTTCAGTTGTAAAAAGAAATGTGGAATTGACAGCCCACCTATACGTTGCTTTCTTTCTTTGCACTCTCCTTCATCATCCTTATTAATCAGATATGAAGGGATAGTAACATTCAAGACTGCTTGGTTCTGCTATTGAAACAGACATATCTAATTTGTGTTTCCCCTCCGTCTGAGTGCAGCGTTTCACTCCTTCCAAGCCACAATCTCACGTTCTAAGGCTATTCGGGGAGCTCTCCTTGAGCGGGGGAAATCTGCTATCCTTTCTTTTGTTGGCCCGCTCCTCCTTTTGTTCCATAACTGTGGCGCTGACCCCCAGGCAGGCAGCCTTTTCGCATGCTCCTGAGCTGTTATCCTCTCGCTTCCTGCCCCTCCACTGCTGACAGATGAGAAAAGCAAGATTTGTGTTGGTGTAAATCCCCTGAAGCAGGGTGCATGCACGGGAGATGTCAGCCCTGCTCAATAGACTAGGGCAAGTGAGGACTCATGGAGACTTCAAATGCTCTCTTTCGGGGTGGATTAGCAGGGGACTTATGGGAGCCTGGGCAGAGCCCCGGTTCTGAATGTTTTCGGAGATTCAACGAGACTCTGCCCTGACTAGCCCTGTCCCCCTTACAGCTCTGGTTTTAGGTCGGCAGGGTTAGTCATGATTGCTTGCCTTCTAATCATGTTGTTATATTAGGAATAACGTATGTGTCCAGGTAGTATTTGCCATTATTAGTCCTGGGTGCGGACACACCCAATCTGCCAACAAGTGTACTATGCCACGAAGAAACAAGCTCTGCCAAAGCCAATAGTTTGGGTTTTTGTTTTGGCATGGGAAAGGCACTTGCCAGGAACTGGTGTAGTGGCATTAACTAGCCATTGATGGTAGCAGGTGCAAAATGGTGCACTTGGACATCTAATAGCAATGCATGGCAAATGCTTAATATGTATACACAAGCCAGAACTGTTGGCTTTACCAATGCTTGTTTTTAACAGGACTTCTATTAAGGACGTGCATAGTTCTTATAAATCAAAGGGCTAAAGACAGACATGGTTAAGACATTTTTATTACACTAGTAGAAGGGTTACAGCTCCAATTGAGTAATTAACTCTCAGAAGACTGCTTTGATAAAACAGTGGCAGGGACTTCCAGTGCCAAGTTTTTTTGTAAGTCTTCATTAAAGCAAGCTCAAAGAGTTCCCATGAGGAGTTGTTTTTGGTGTGGGATGGCAGGAATTGGATGGGAATGACCATAGCGATTAGCATGGTCAATGGGTGAGCAAATAGCCAAGCAACTACAAGGAGTTTGTACCTACTGGTATTACTTGTATCCCTAGCTGTACTCTATAGCAATAGTTTAACCTCCGAGGTAGCACAACTGACACCTAATAGCACAAACTAAATAAGGGCCCCATTTTATTGCAAATATCTACTGCAATGTAGCTTCGAATTTAAGAATGCATCTGTGGAAATGCACTGTTTAAGTGTACTGTCTCGCTGAGGTTGCTGTGTTGCTGCTGTGACTCCGAACGCTGGTGCTGGTGCTGACACAAACTCTGAAGCTATACAAACAAACTTAAAGGTGAAGATTGCCCCTGGAAGTGCATGAGGATTGTGGACTGGTGTGTGGGAATTCCCCTAGCAACCCATAGCAACCCACAGTAATTGGGCGTTTTTGTTTTCACTTTGTTTTCAGGAAACAAACAGTGGACTTGAAAAAATAACGTGTCTAAACCCCATCTCCATTTCCCAGTTTTCCTTTAACTAACATGCGCATGCGCATTTGTGCGCGCGCATCTGTGGAAGTGCACTGTTTAAGTGTACTGTCTCGCTATCTAGCGAGATAGCGTGTAGCGAGGAGCCATTATTAATCAGTACCTAGCACTTTAACAAGGTAATTTGGATAAAGTGTATCATTAGCAAACACATTTTGTAGTAACTGTCAGACCATTTAGACATCTGAATACTTGAAGGATGTACTTAAATGTGTTCAGTGAGTAACTCGTAAAGAAAGTGTGTGTGTGTGCTTTGAAAAACCTTAATATTGGCGGCAAAAGTGATTTAATAACAATAGGAACATATATTAGAGAAAGCGGCGCCGAACCAATATTTCTTGGCTCTGAAAGCATAGATTGTGGCAAAGGCAGCTCACTAACTCATTGTTTTTGTGCAACTTGAAACTTGATAAACCACATATAAAATGGCATCCAAACGAGTACCGCTTTGCCGCCATTTGTTCCACGTGATTCGCTTCTGCTTTGTCATTGACACTTCTTGGAAGTAAGTTGTTGCAAAAATCTCGTGTTTACCCTTCCGCACAAACTATATAGATTAGAGCCTAACTCCAACAAAGAGCTTGTTTGAAACAAGGGGCCAAATTCAAGTGAACCGTTCAAGAATGACCTCGTTTAGGTCTTAAAAGCTCACGTCTAACATGCCACCCATTGTACCGTTGAATTTGATTCCACTTCCACAATCATCCCTTCCTGGGCTTCCTTATTCTGCCTTACCTCAATCTTTCTTTTCAGCTATGTCTGTCACCCCCCGGCCCCCACACAGACAAACTCACTTTCCGTTTAATGTTGCTGCTGACAACATAAGCATGCCCCTGCCGGAGTCCCCGGCAAACTGCTCATTTCATGAAACAAGCACCCCTTCACCTTTAACCATAGGAACAATTAGCACTCTTCCTCGAACTTCCCTGAAACTTCCCAACAATCGTCCAATCTCTGATTTGACAATGGTGGAATCGACTAAAAATTGTCCCATAGTGCAACATCTGAATATGACGATTTCCCCTATTGCTTTTCCTGATCTATCATCAGACTCTATTGTCATATCCATACATGCAAGCACAGGTGATTCAGCCCTCAGTTCTAGAGAGCTGAATCGTGCCCCTAGTGTGTCTTTTGTGCTTTCTATTCCCAATGACATGCCGTCAATGACAATGCTCAAGTCTTTTGCATTACAGACTCCACGGCCCAATAGGCCCTATTCTGCTGATGATGCCGCTTACACGTTGCTCATGATCCAACCCACCTTAACGGCTATTAACAATGCTACGTACAGTCTATGCAAATTATTCGAAGCATTGGATGCAAAAGTAACCCAGCAACCAATTTGAAGAATTAATGAAATGGCTCTCTATGCAACAACTTACTAAAGTGTCTCAAAGTATTGACAAAATTGATGAGTCCCTTATTATGTTACCTAATGCTGTGGTGCCACGCAATGAAACTCCTTGTCCTTCACCATTACCAACACCTTCTACAGCTCAGGTTGTTCCTGTTGTGTTGGCTCCATTTCCACTTCCGCCCATATCGGGCATCATAGGTCTCGAACCTATTCCGACTGATCCCATGAGTCAACCAGCAGTCTTAGAATCCATGAGTGAAACAATGGGTAATCCCATTGAAACAACATCGGTCCCCCAATCTACACTGAATAGTAATCAGGGTCTCAGTCAGCAGCTAAAATGAAAAGGTAGAAATCCTAAATGCAAAAAGAACATCAAGAAAACTTTGATACCCATAAAAAAACAAAAAACATGATTGGTTGCAAAATTCAAAAAGCACATTGTCCACTTTCTTAAAAGCGCTTGGCAAATC
Source organism: Ambystoma mexicanum (assembly GCF_040938575.1). NCBI lineage: Eukaryota > Metazoa > Chordata > Amphibia > Caudata > Ambystomatidae > Ambystoma > Ambystoma mexicanum. Next base: position 1,196,647,195 of record NC_090937.1, read on the forward strand.
CTCTACTGCGGTAGATAAACGTATCACCAGTGCCATGCCTCCTGTGAGGGAGGTACAGTTGACGACTGGAGGAGCAACTGCACAACCCTGTCCTAAATTGCCCATCACAGGGAGTCAAAATGCACCCAGTGTTCTCATGTCACCTTTGACTCAATTGGTAAACGCTTTATGTAATTTACAAAAATCTTTTGCTCCTTTCTTGCTAACAGACAAGTGTAGCACGTCTGTCACCAGTCAGAATCCAGTGATTGCTGGTTCCAGTGCACAAATTCATGTACCATTGCAAGTCTCCTCCCTACCCATTCCACCACCTAAGTCGGTCTCCTTTGCACCCATGTCACAAACAATTCCCTCTTTGAATGTCCCAACCCAACAAACCCTTATGGACGAACTCAAAAAAGTTGACAAATACCTATCGTCCAAATTGGTGGATACAATTGTTCCCTCCAAATCTGTTCCTGTCCACCACAGTGTTGAACAAAGCAGTAGCCAACACGAGCTTGGTGAGCACTCACAGTCCCTCAGAGCAGCCTCCCATGATGCCCTGACTCCAAGACAGAGAGAGACTGTTGATTTCTCAACTGTCTTCAATAATGAGAAATGGACTCCAGGTAAAACTGATAAGCGATGGCAATCACGTCATACTCACCCACAAAGGGCTACATTTCACACCTTAATTCTCAAATGTAGAGAAGGCAACCATCCGGTATATGATCTCAATCAAAGGAGTGTTTTGAACATATTTGGGGATATAGAAGAATTATGTAACATCACGACAGATGATATCGACCAAGTAGAATTTCTTACTGACTCCCCACTTACAATAGTACGACTCTGGATTCCATCGGGGATAGTCTTTCAATCTATCTGGCGCAACAAAATGGTCCTATTTAATATGGGGTTCCTATTAGCCGAAGACCCAGAAATTGCTTGCACGACTCTCAAAAGACCAATTACGATACCGAAAATCTATCCGGGTAAACACAGCGACTCTCGGGAAGCAAGGCCATTTGAAACCTCTAGACAATAACCACCAAAAAGTGATACCACAAGCCGAATAAATGTTGTAAGTTGGAACACTAGGGGGCACAAGCATTTAACTGTCTCTTTTTGAGACAACTCTGTACATCACCACATCATAGCGTTGCAATAAATTTGGCTTACAACACCTCCACTATGGGACAATTTTGAAATGGCCCTCATTCCAGCAATTCCCACTGGAGTTAATTAATATTACAAAGGGCTTTTCAATTGCTCCAAGGGCTTCTGTTGGAGCACACATCCAACTAGTTCGAATTTCAAATAACGATATGATTTTTGCCCTAGTTAACATCTATTGCAATCCGAACAGCATGTCTGACAATATCTTTTTCGAGGGCCTCCTTGACATGTTTCACATTATTCTCATGGACAAATTGGTCACATATACTATTGTCTTAGGTGATTTAAATCTAAATTGCTTGAAAGTGGGTCGACAAAGCCAAGGGGTTCGCAAATGGTTATCAATCATGAATGAACCTAATTACCACATGGTTAATGGTTCAGTCAAAGGTGATGTCCCCCCGCATTACACCTGGTATCGTGGGGAGGCAAACAGTATTATTGATTACATATATGTTGACTCTAATCTAAGTTCACTCACTGAGCTTTTTACCGTAAAAGACCATCCAAATAGCGATCATTGTATGCTGGTCCTTCAGCTCAAATTGAAATCTCTGTCTTCCCTGTCGAGATCTATATAACACCAACAATTTGATAGTTAATAACTCTCGCACTCGCTTAAAGTGGTCAGCATGCACTTTGCACCAATTTGAGAAACTAATTGCGGTTAAGGCTTATCATCATGGTGCTAATGATTATACTGATGTGTTGCATACAATTGCCCAAACGGTAGTCAATCCTCCGTTTAATGTTGTCAAACACACTCATGTCTTTAATGCTACCGTCTTCAAAAAGAAGGCAGAGTTCGGGATGTTAAAAAGGCAAATCCTACAGTCTGACTCTGTCAATAAGTGGCATGCCCTAAAGTCAGCTAAATGTAAATACAAGAACTGGCTCAGTGGACAAAAATCCATACTTTTTCAACATGATAGCGAAACAGTGACCTATGCCATGCGAAATAAAAATTCGGCGAGAATGTGGTTTCTCTTGAACAACCACACCTGCCACCAGCAAGCAGATGCCCAACTTAACGGCGTAGCTGAGCACGTGTGGATCAAGCATTTCTCCACCTTATATGCCGATCCCCAATATGCAAATCTCAAGTACAATTTGTTATCCAAATCATCTTGGGGATTAGAAGCCTCAGAGAAAGTCATCTATGACATCATCAAGAAACTAAGCTCCTCGAGAGCCGAGGGTCCTGATGGTTTATCAAACCATATGTTTAAATTACATCCATTCAGATGGGCCCACATTTTGTCCATAATTTCTCGAGACATTCTGTCCACTCGTGTTATTCCACCCTCATGGAAGACATCAATAATAATTCCTGTATTCAAAAATGCCACTTCTGTTCAAATACGCATCACTTTAGACGGCATTCTAATGGAAAAAATTCCCACACATCGTGGTCTCAAGCAGGGATGCTCGTTAGCATCTGCAGTGTTTAACTATTACATTCACAATGTGAAAACTCTGTTGGGATGTGTTATATCAGATTCCCCAAAACTGAATGGTCAACAAGTGCAATCCTTGATGTACGCTGACGACCTTGTTCTCATCTCCAGAACTCAGGTCGGGCTACAACGGCTATTGAGTACATTTCAAGAATATGTCAAACTTAATGAATTATCTATAAATTTGACTAAATCTCGAATTGTTCAGTATTCCCCCAAACGTGCGGGGCCGCTGACATACATGTGGACCATTGGTGCAATCCCAATTAGTGTGGTACCAAATTATTGTTATCTGGGTACGATCTTTGATGGACAGCAAGGAGCACACGAGCAGACTGAGAGAGTGGAGGCCAAGTTGGCATCAGCCATTTCCCAGACACGCATAATACATAAATATGGAAAGTTCTCCATTTTACCGGCCTGCCACTTCTGGACTAAAAAAATAGTCCCTATTCTTTTGTATGGCCTCAAAACTTTCCCTGTGGCCGCAAAGTTTAAATTCATACTTTGGGAAGCAACATTCTGGTGTAAATTCCTTCATCTTCCCCAATGTACTCCGATACCGTGGATGAGATATGAACTTGGCCTACTATCCCTCGAAGCCCAATATAGCTGGCGTATGTGTGCTCTGTTTAGGAAATGTCTCATGGCATCAAATGATAATACACTGCTTGAAACTCTTTCGCAGTATCTCTTCTTAAAGAAACAATCCAAGTTTATCTTGAATTGGCTCGATAACGTCTATGTAACATTAGCGAAAGCTGAAATTTTGATGAATTTGTTGGTGTATAATCCAGACCAAGCAAAATCCAAAATCTACCAAACTGATTGGATTAACACTTGTGAATTATGTCGAGCATATTGTGATGGAAATGATGCACGATTTCCTCCAAAAAAACTAAGCATTCTGCCCAAGTATCTCATTCAAGCTCCTTCCCCGCAATTCCGGAGTGGAATACTCCGTCTTCGATTCAATCTGTGGCTAACACGTGATATCAAAGCAAGACGAGGAGTAGTTAAATCTGACCAAAATGTATGCCGTTTCTGTAAAGACAAATCCAAGAGTGAGACTCTCGCACACTTGTTGAGAGAGTGTGGAACGTTACTACCACAGAGACTAACAGCGTTCACCAGACATTGCCAATATTTGGGAAATATTTCGCAACTTGAATTCTGGGCAGCCTTACTAGGTTGTAACAATCTAGCAGTTTAAATTGCAGCCGTAAACTTTTTAACTAGTCTAAACTTGGAGGGTGATAATTTAGAACAGTAATCTCTTTGTGAGCGTTCAACTAGCAAATCTAAATGTGTACATAGATAATCCAGAGGTTCCATCAATTGGGTATACTTGACACATATTTTAACCTGCATTTACCTCAAATTATATTTTTCTCCTATGAATCCTATGAATCACATGAAATGGAAGAGAATGAGATCTTCCGGTTCTTTTAATGTTTTTAGAAATGTTTTTGGGTTCTTGTATTAATTTTGTTTCTGTTGTTAGGGTTTGTTGTAAACAATTGTTTGTCATTTATGCACTAACTTTTAGTTTTGTATAATGAATTGTCTACGTATTTTGATGATATGGTCATATGTTTTGTAAGCATTCGGTTTGAAAGGTTGATTAAATTCAACCATATCAAATAAAAAAAAATAAAAAATAAAAAAAAAATTAAGAATGGGGCCATAGCCTCTTTCCATACATGTTTGATTTCTATAGGGCATGTGCTACCCTTGTGCATCTCCTATTGTAAATTGCTGTGCATTGTTTCCAGGTACATTGGAAGAGTTTTAGCTGACTGGTCAGGCCCAATTGGAGAGTATCCCTTTATGAGTCGTTGTGTGAATCTACAACAACAAAATGAATCTTTCAAATGAACTAATTCTGAAAATAATAGTGTTTCTTTCAATGCTATTGATTTTTGCCACAGAGATGAACAGAAGATGGTGTACAATTGAGGGAGGTTTCTTAAGTTATTACGAAAACGATAAGACAGCTACTCCAAACGGAATGATTGATCTCAATGAAGTTATCTGCCTTGACATACATAAGGCCGGTGCGTACCTCAACACAGGGTAAGCGAGATTATGAGATACATTATACATTATAATATTAGATGAACTGTTCAATGTATTTGTTATTATTCTATGTGTTTGCCCTTCTTTCACTAACCATGTCTAATGCTTTGAACATGTGAACTGCCATACTTAGGTTAGTATCATCCACAAAAATGCTAAGAATATTGAAAAGAAGCTTTGTCATGTTTGGTAGACGGTCATGAGGAAAAAGGCCCTCCCTGCTTCAGCTAGTTGCTGATGTGATTTTCTATGAAAGCAGGTTTGTTGCAGCATTACAGTGAGTTAGGCTTATTGCAGGGTGCATGCACAATGAAGTAATAGGAATAATAATTATGTTTTTCATAGTGTTGCTGTCGGTGTCCGGACATTTCATCGAAAAAAATTCATCGACAGGACATTTGGTCGATGTAATTTTGTCGAAAACCAAATGGTCGAATTTTTGTTTTTATTTATATATATATGTTTTAGGTTGTAGTTTAGGAAAAAAAGGGTTTTTTAGAAAAAAAAGGGGTTTGGAGGGCCCCGCCCCAAAAAAAAGGGGGTAAAAATAAAATAAAAAAAAATTCGACCATTTGGTTTTCGACCAAATTGGTTCGACCATTTGTCCAGTCGACCAATTTTTTTCGATCACATGTCTGGTAACTGTTGCTGTCACCGGAAGTCCTGTTTCAGAATTCCTGAAAACCAATGTTATATATTAACATTATTAGTATCACCGAATGTAGTATGGCATTTATTGGCTGGAGGTGGAGGGTATGGGCTGAGTCGACTCGGCCAGGGTATCTTCCCAGAATGCACAGCATCATAGTATTCCAAATATGAGCTTGTTGCACTTGATCTACCCTTTCAGCTACTGACTAGGCCTGGATGAACTTCTCCATATCTGGCCTTTAATAGAATACACATCTTTTGGAAAATATGTGTCCCTACCATGAGAAAGGATTTTCTTTTTGGGTGACAATTAATTAGGGACGTCATTTGTGGATTGATAGGGGTCGCAACTGCAAGCCGTTGCAGCCGTTACCCTGGCCGTCTCCCTTGTGACCCCTGTATTTAAAAAAAGAGTCAAAACGGAAGCTGCGGGCAGTGGCGTAGCAGGGCCCCCGTGGCCCGCAGACTCAGCAACACAGTGAGGCGAGGCCGTGAGTGTCAAGCATGGCTGTCTGCCTTCTGCCTTGCTGCATGCATACACTGCATGCATGCACAGTTAAGGTGAGAAAGCAAGCCCTGCATGAGCACCTCACAAGTCCAGCACATTTAAGGGCTACCACCCAACTCTTGATGAGGCACTATGTTATTTATTGACTTGTTGTATCGTATTCTGTTGTATGAGCTGAACTGAATTATTTGAATATTGTAAGTTGTAGTTGAAGTGTTTACTGGTAGGTTGCATTTGTAGGATTATTTTGTTTTCTTCCTTGTTAATACCCTTGTTTCTTCACTTAGTTGTCCACTTGCAGTTTTGCTAGTGGTTTTCAGGGTTCTCAGCCTCACATGGTTCATGTAGCTTTCAGCCTTTATGGCTATTTCAATGGCTCATTGGCTGCTATGTAGGCAGGGGATGAGGAAGAAGGCATACGGCAAGGAGGAAAAGGAGGGGGAGGAGGAAGAAGAGGAGATGAATTTCCCCTTCCAGGAGAAAGAGGACTCTCCCACAAGTGATGAGGTGGGGTAGCCTCCTGCTCAATGTAGTTGCCACTTGTCCAGCCCAGAACTCATAGGTCCACAGAACTGCTGTGTTGGCAGTTGAAGTGGAGGCCTTGGGAGAGGCCTTGGGAGTCAGGGAAGATACAGAACCATTGATGAATACCCTGGCACAGACACACAGAGAGGAATGGCTTCATATGGATGCCCCTCATGAGCCAGGGAGGAGTACGCAAGCATGATTGTCATCTGAGTGGAGGATTTGAACCTGAAGGAGATGTTTAGCTCTTGTCCTGACCATGGAGGTGGAAGTTATTTCCACCCAGCAAGGTGAGGGTGTAGCTTTGGGCAAGGTTCAGGACTATCACTACTCAGGGGCAGAACCAGTCTGTGCAGGTTCCACAGCATCATGTGGACCCACCTGAGGAGCAGGGGGAAGAGGAGCAAGAAGGATAGATACAGGTGTGATGGAAATGCCAGGGGGCATCACAGAACAGCAATTGTAGCCCTCCATGCATCCTCACACATCCCACAGGGTCTTATATGTCGGAATATTGGTCCTGATACAAGAGAAGGCCATCTGCATGGTGGAAGGCACTGGCAAGCAGCTTGAGCTAGGGGACAAATCAATCAGAAAAGGGAACTGCACTGTAGGGATCATGGCAATGAGAAACTATGTGTGTCAGAGGCACATGTGAAAGTACCTAGAGTGTGTGCTCTCATGAAGCAGTGACCATGCAGAAGGAACCATTGTCCGCTTCAATGGTGGTGAAAAGGAGGAGGGTCAGTCTGATTTTTTGCATGCCAGGGCAGAGTCCCCACACCTATCCAGCCTGCCCAATTGACATTTCTAGTGGCAAAATTAGCCAACGGCAAGCCACTTTTGCTGTACCTTTCATCCTGTAGGACATTGTGCAGTGGAAATTACTAAGGCTGTCCTGGATGAATGACTGGCCTTATAGGGGGTTGGCCACACCTGAGAGAGTGGCAGTAGTCTGTGTTGGAGCTGCAGAAATGTATAAAATACTTTGTGGAATTGCTTGAGATCTTTAATGGGTGGCTGTGACTTTGAAAACACTCTGAAACTTTACTCGGCAGAATCTCCCTGTAACGAATACCTGAGAAACCTAGTGTTCAACTTCACCCTGTGAACAACCCCAAGAACCTTGAGGAATGGCTGCTCTCTGTTAGAAAATCCCAAGAACCTTTGTGAGCAGATGTCCCCTTTGAAAATACTCAAGATCCTTAAGGGGGTGGCTGTGAACTGTAAATGTAGAAGATGAAAACGATTGTCTCCCTCCTGTGGAAAGTCAAGCCCTTCCTCCCTCCCGACAGTTTTAGATCCACCGTTCAAGCACTGGTCCTATTCCACCTTATTGGTACATTGCCCTCCTTGAAGGCCTCCTGCCGTCCTCCCTTATGCCCCTGGGAAGTGTCCTACACATGGCTGCATGCCTCATCAAGGGTCTATGCAGATATGACCACATTACTCTGGCCCTCATCGACCTTCACTGGCTCCCACTGCATGCACACATCCCCCTCAATGCTTGCTGCATCATCTGTGAGACAGTCTCCCACAAGTCACCCAGCTACCTCGCAGAGAATCTCAGCATCTCTGGCAGATATCGCACCACCGGAAGCGCGGACACGTGCAGACTTAAAATATGTTGCTGCAAAAAGGAAAGGACCATAAAAAAGCCCCGTATGCCTATGCCCCAAGACTATTGAACCTCCTCCCCATCAGCATCAGACTCGCCCCCACTCTTACAATACAGAAAAGAAGTCAAGACCCACCACTTCAAGGAGACTCTTCTACTCACTGCCCCTTTCCTCACCACCACCACCACCACCCTGTACAGCTGTACCACTCATCTGTGCACCTCTGTATACTACCTCCACTGTAAATCTGTTCTGTTGGAACCTTTGAAAAGCACTCTTTTATTAATCTGTCCTGTTGTATAACTCTGTAAAGCGCTTCGTTGTGTATCTGTGTTGTTGTATACCTCTATAGATTTCGCTGTTGCTTCTTAAAGCTAGGCCCATGCTCAATTAATACAATAATAATAATAATAATAATAATAATAATAATAATAATAATAATAATAATAATAATAATAATAATAATAACAATAATAATAACAATGTGTGCAATCAGGATTGTAATTCTAATTATAATTGTTTTTTTATACAGTGCTTATACACAGGTGGGGTGCCTCAAAGCCTTCAGAAACATTAATCTAATGAGTGTTGTTAAGAAGGATGTCTGAACTCTGACCTGGAGGGGCAGAGGTTCAGAAGGCCAACCTAGTTTCTTGGAACAGGGTAACCTCTGGACAAGTCAGACCAATCAGGGTAGCTATGGCAGGCAGTCAAGACTAAGTCTCAAGAGGGGTGAGGGTGACTGAAGACCTCAATGAGCACACAAAGGATGGACACTTACACATTACTCCAGAAAGGTGTTATATTAAAAATAAAGACACATTTATTACAAGGCCTTCGTAACATAGACCATAGCAAAGAATCACAGTAACACTAGATTAAACCAATACATCACCATCAATACAATATATATATACAAGACCAATGGGGCCTAAGGGGTTAAAAACACGAAATATGTAGACCACCTAGATGGGGAGGAAAACAGACAGTGCAAGTAATCTTTAGCCCCAGTTCAACATCAAGAATACAACTAACTAAGAGGCAGTCCAAGCCCTTTGAAGAGAGGAGCCTTATGCTCAATAGTACATGTACGAGCTTGTGCCAATGGACACAATAGGGTCTCTTCAAGGGTCTCTAGAAGCTCAGGAAGGTGGATAAGGCGATGAAGAACAAGTTCCCAATCGCAATAGCTGTGGAACGGAAAGGGGCCATCAGGGGCCACTTCGTGCGTAAAAGTGGGCTCCTGCGCTAGGGGCCACCGGTTGGGGTAAGGACTACTCACCGGTCCCCGATGCAGGCAGACCCAAACTTCGCCAGTACAGTCCACTTCGCTGGCAGGTTCAAATGCGACAATCAGGATGTCCCGACACCGTGTAGTTCCTTAGATACAGCAAGGATTCCCAAATGGGACAGTGGCGATTTCTCCGCTCCTGGTGGAGGAATCAGCCCAATTCCACTGTAGCAGGCTTCAGGGGCAAGGGGGTCACAAATGCAGCGAACTTGCACAGGTTGTTGCCACAGCAGAGCAACACGGTAACCGTGTTTACTCCGGTCCGGGAGCACTCATCTCACTTCAGACCTGGGAACGCCAAGTGTACGAAATTCGGTGTGAGGATGCAGAGCAAGCATTATACCAAGGTTCGAGGGCCTCCTCGAAACAGAAGCTGTAACAGAGCAAACGTCCCGTGTAAGCTGGTCAGCCCACTGGTTGGCCCAGGGTCACTTCCGAATAGGCTTACTTGGAGGGTTTGTTGAAGGTGCCGAGAATAGTTGATCCCTTCTAGGACGATCAGAGGCAGAGGGGTCCCACAGGACGACAGCGGGCTCAGGGTGCCAAACCTTCCAGCTGGTCACCAGCGGTTCCTCGACTCGGCTTCTTGTTGCAGGATACTTGGCTCCTTATCCTTTGTTCGTGTGAACTCAGGAGATCTACCTGGCAGTGGTGTTTTCAGCCTCCTCTTATCCAAAGTCCCCTCCCGGCAAAACGGAGAGGACCCACTGGGAGATCTGCTCACAAACACTCACTCACTCCATATGTGGACCAATCATGGACCACTGTGGTCCCAGGCATTCAGGACACTCCAGACTCTCTGGCACCCAGGATGTGTATTGGGAACAGACATCCCAGCCCACATCCTGCAGGCATACACACAAGACATGCAGAAGCGCATGCCCAAATAAGGACTGACCGGGTCGACTCCACATGGGGAAGGTGAAGGGGCAAGATGACAAAAGGACAGGACAAAGAACCTTGTGGCATGGCCATTTTGGAGCCAGGCCACCTATTTGTGCCAAACGCGGTAAACGCGGATAACATGGCAAAAAATGTTAAAAATATAAGAAAATGATAACTGCAACCAGTCGTGTCCATGATACATCTGCACAGTTCATAAAAGGTCCCGCAAGAGTTTCTAGGGTCTTTGAAAAGATTAGAGACCCACGTGTGCTGTAAGGTGAGTTACATTGCACACTGGTTACATGTTGCACAAAAGCTGCAACATGAGGAAAGGACTAAGGGAAACAAAGTCTCCCAGTACTGACTATCTCAAGGGCATGTCAGTTTCCCCATAAAAAGTGAGCGAAAGCCCAGAGGAGTGCAACTGAGGGCTGTGCTTCTCTGGCAAAGTTTAGTCAATGGTGTAAAACAGCAGCAAAACGTTTGGGGGTTGACACATGGAGGAAAAATCACATTCAAATATGAAATCTTTCCTAACAAGTCTAATGACATGTGCAAGCCTGCAACTGTTCACTCAGGTCTACACAGTATGCAACTATCAGTTTCCAACCACACACACAATGAAACAATCATACAACAATGTTTAGCATGCTAGTACTGGGTAACAAATCAGTGCCATCATCTTCTTAGCTGATGTGTTGGCTATGCTCAGATGCCCCATAGTCTCCCACAATTAAGTGTTTATTCACTTGTATGCATGTCAATTGTTCTACATGTGACACTGCAACACTTTTCCTGCAGTTAGGGTCAATAGCCCAATCTAGGCAGAAGACACTTTCAGACTGCAAAATTGTGCTGGCAACTAAGTGATTCAACAGCAACTCACAAAAAGTGCTTCTCACCTGATGGGCTGCTTGCTGCACCAGTACTGTAATGCGTCATCATACCTTCCCACTATTGTAGTGTCCAGTAGGAAGTCATCAAGCATCTGTTTGGATGAGGTTTCTCTGTCTGTACGTGATGAACCATCTCTGTCCAAGATACATGAATCACTGATGTGCTAGTCCCACAGATTGTCCTCAGGCAGTAGGCTGTTACTGCACTGCTCTCAAATCTTGTAATGGACTGCCCATTCTCGCTGCTGTTATTCATGAACTTGACGTGGCCATTTCATTTGTCAGCATTTCAGATGGTTGTTGTTCTTCCTGATGCCTGCGTTCTTCCACCAATTGATGCTTCTGGTGCTACAACAAAGCATCCTTAAACATTTCTCTTACTTGTATTGCTTGATGCAAGACTTCATGCACAGTGAAAAGCAGGCAGTTTTGTTTTGAAACATGGGCCCACAAAGTACTTTAGGCAATCTTAAATGCAAAAACTCAATGATCGAATTTTCAATGGCAACTTCAAAATCTTGGCCATCATGCCACAGATGCCAGAGACCACATGACTTTAAGAAGAACACTAAACCTAAACACTCCTTTTATCACTGCAAACCACATAACAGCCACATTATTTTTAGAACACTGAAAGATTAAACTCATTGTCACAGCCCACCATAACAACCAATCAACCATCTGATAACTTGGACCCCAGCTTCCACAGTGTACATGGCAGTGACACAGGGCATTCCATGAAACTGACACCTAGTCCAAAGGGAGGAGACATGATACACTGCAGACTGCTTTATCTCTAAACAAAGAATGGAAATTCCTGAAATTCTTAGCAAAGGAAGAAACATTGTGTTCTTTCTAACTGAAATCTGGTTTTCAGATGACAACAATGCAATTGCAAATGAAACCATTCCCACTGATTTCAAACTCATCCAAGTGAACTTTACTGGCAAAGAAGGACGCATCTACATGGCACACATGGAACACTACATGGACGGTCTGACTGGACACCTAACTCACCTCACACTCTACCACTAAGCCAACCTCTAAGAGTACTTATCTACAGACCACTATTATGCAATGCAATGTTTACAGAACACTTTTCAGACTTAGTCCCTTATCCACAGAGTGTTAGCCAAGGGGTTTTGCCATTATAAAAAGTTTCTGTCAATTAGGCCCTTAATGGCTATCATAGTGATATACCAAAAAAACAAAATCTTACAGCCCAGCCCTCAGAGAGAACATTGGTTTTAGGAGCAAATAGAATCAGCATCCAAAACCGTGGCCAGCTTTCACCTCAAACAAGTGATCAAAGGAGTAACAAACACAGCAGGCCACACCCTCAATGCAATATTTTGTGGAGACACCTAATAACCTCTTCCCCTTATTATGTACTAGGGAGAGATTATCTAATTATTTATTTTACTATCGAAATGCCAATGCATCCACTCCTGAATCACAAAGGACAGATAACCTTTGCAAGAAGAAGCTGGAAAACTCTAAACCAGGAGGAATTTAGCAATCTTATCAAAAAGACCAAGCCCAACCCCAACAAACCAGAACAGTTACCACTGGAAGTAATCTTAGCAAGACTAGAAAATTGCATAATCAAAGCACCAAAAACCCCCACCGCACTAAAGTGCATCACCCGGTAAGAAAAAAGACTTTAGAAAGATAGTGCCCAATGAAAATATAAAATAACATACTTAAATAACATGGAAGAAACACTACAATCACAAGACAAGGTTGCTTATCAAAGACAGATCTGTCACTACAAAGTAAAAATCGTTAAAGCAAACACACATTACTATAGAAGTCAATCAAAAGTGCACTTTATCCAGAAAAAATAAATTTACCAGATCATTAATGAGATGATAAACCCCACTTCCATCATCAAAGGGTCTTCATCTACCCAAAATCTATGTGATGATATCATGAACCATGTGAGAAGCAAAGTACCAAATACAGCACACCATCAGTGGTGAATTAGGGACTGGAACTGCAAGCAATAGTCAAACACAGCCAATGATGTTCAGCCTACAACCCCTCTGATGAAAAACCTTAACCAAATATCTGTCCTAGAATTGAAAGATTTGGTGAAACGTAGCAGCAAAGCCAGATATCTGATTGACCCCTGTCCCTCCACACCTGCAAAAAGATTCTTATAAACGAAACACAAGCTTTCTACTTTCACAAATTGATGGACTGCTCCCTGAAAACAGGAATTGTACCAAAAGCTTTCAAGACTGCCTACATCAAACTATTTCTAAAATACACTTCTGGAGACACAGAAGACCTCTGAAGATTCACCCTATCTCATACATACTATACCCAGCCAAAACTGCAGAGAGCTATTCATACAAACACATTTTGGAGTAGGCAGATCCTAATAAATTCCTTGACTGCGCAACAGTTGGTTTAAGATCTATTTGAGCCACTGAATCACCACTAGTCTCCATTTGGGAAACCTCAAAATCACAACAGATAGTAGAATCACCTCGGTACCTTTACTCATGGCCATCTCAGTGGTCATTAAGACTGTTAACCACATTAAACTAATTAGAAAGCATGAAGAAATCAGACTCCATAACACAACTATACAATGTATGAGGTAGCTCTTAACAAACAGAAGAGTAATCACCTGTCTCTCCCTTATCAGTTCAAACTCATGATCCATTAACTGTGGTGTTACCCAGGGATCAAGCCTATCACTGATCCGCTTCAATATCTATATTATCCCCTTGATGAAGATCATATTGTATGGATCAATCTGTTACATCTATCCAGATGACAGGCAGATCATATACAAAACGTCTTATGACAGAATCTCCAGCAATAACCTCAGCAACTGCCTTGCAAAAATAAGTGAATAGATAACTAACAACTACTTAAAATCTCAATGGAAGTAATGATGGTTTAAACACACGCCACACTAGAAACACCTCTACCATGTTCATTGAAAAAAGGTAACTGTTCTAAACCATCTAAACTGATCAAGGACCTCGGCATATTGCAAGACAACAGACCCACGCTGGAACGCAAAGTCAACACAATAGTCATAACTTGCTTCTATCATCATCTCTCTACATAATGGATTATGTCCTACCTCTTCTTTGCACACATAGCACTTACAATTACAATTACAACCCTAAGATTATTGACATAACAGAAAAACAACTTTCTGAAAAGGTTGCGGTGATTACCGCCTAGCACCCCTAATATACCAGTTCATATGGATCTTGGTTTATCCTGTATTCAAAACTTGATTGCCTTAAAACCAATGTTGCTATGAGTCTGTATATGAGGGTGTCCTAGCACTTAGAGTTTTGAACAAACATCAATTTTGTGTGTTATCTTATTCGTTAGTACCTCCTAACCTTCATAACCATTAGTCTAGACATTCACAGTGGTGAGAAAAAGTTACTGACACTTTTTTCTTTTTCCCTTGCTTGGGTGTTTTTCATTGCCTGTTTTATGTCTCCATAACATTTAGGAATAGCAGCAGGATCTTTCTCAATGTACAATATTCCAAGACAAATAAACATTTTTACAAACATGGACATCGTGAGTAAGCAGCATATGGTTCAATTAGTATTCAAAGCACTAGGATAGTCATGTTTAAGTAGAATGTGCTGCTCCTTGCGATAGAGTCAGAAATGCATAACTAGAGGTGATATTGTGCTTCTATCCTTAGGTGATAAGTACATTTTTCCTTTTGAGCTTTACTGGTACTTGAGAAACTAGGCTTCTCACATAAAAAATATACACAATAAATACACAATGCTATCCCTGTAGGTCAAGGAGCAAAACATTCAGCTCTTGTATCCTAGCTACCTGTAGTGGGGCACTTAATTTCTTAATGCTAGTTGTAAAAGTGTCTATTATCTATATGTTTTGTGTATTGTTGCTCAAATAGTATCTAGTTTGTTATTTTGCATTTCCTTTTGATAGTTTGCTATGAAGTTCAAATAACCAATCCTAGGTCGACGTCTTTAGTAATTGTCGGTCATTGTGGACAGGAGCTGGATTTGTTGTAGCCTGTCCTTTTCAACCGACGTTTCGGCAGAGCGTGGTGTCATGCTAATTTATTCTGGACTGTGGATTGGAGGTCCCTTTTAAGGGAAAAAAACATGTAGTACGTGAGTGAAACGTACAGTCTTGGTGGCCATCCTTGAGCTATGATATGTTGGGAAAGCAGCACGCCCTGTCAACAAGAGAATTGGAGAACATGGATCACTAATCAGATGCAAAACCCACTCAGCACCCCTGGCATATTTTCTGGAATTTCATCATAATATAGGTGAAATTTTATGGTGGGTTGTCAACACAGCGAACAGTAACACAAATGTCAGTAATTCATTATTGTACAAAGAAGCTTGGTAGATTCACTGCCTTCAAACAATCAGTAATGGCCTCAATGAAGCAGTACCAGCTCAGTTTGGTACATACAAAATTGAATGTTTTTTTGACCACCAGAAATGCTCTTTTCCCCCCGGGAGAAGAAAGGAACTATTGTTCATTTTGTCTATTTTTGATGTGACAAGCCTTGTTTCTTAGGCAACAGTAAAGCTCAAAATGAAAAAAATGTGCTTATTACCTAAGGATAAAAGCACAGTACCGCGTTAAGTTATGCATTTCTGACTGTATCACAAGGAACAGTACATTCTACATAAACATGACTATCCTAGTTCTTTTAATACTAATTGAACCACATGCTGTTTACTCACCATGTGCATGTTTGTAAAATTGATTATTTGTCTTGGAATATTGTACATTGTGAAATGATCATGGTGCTATTACTAAATGTTATCAAGAAATAAAACAGGGCAATGAAAAACGTCCAACCAATGGAAAAAGAAAAATGAACATTAACTTTTTCTAATCATACGAATGTCTAGACTGATGGTTATGAAGGTTAGGAGGTACTCAACTCCTTGCCTACACTATTGTTCAAGCACCTTATTGGGCTTGGGAAAAAGAGAACTGAACTGGCTGCAAGTTGTACAGACCAATTCAGTAAGGGTGGTAATGGGTCTGTGTAAAACTGATCATGTGTCTACAGCTCGGAGAGCATTACACTGGCTCCCGGTAGCAAAGAGAGTTATGTTTCGCATGCTCTGCATATCACACTCCTGCTTGTATGCTAAAAGTCCATCCTACCTAGCAGCTCAGCTTAAATGGCTACTGGATAGTTGCATTCTTAGATCCAATAACTGAGGTCTACTTCTCATACCTAAGGCAAAACTGACACAAACAAAACATGGATGTTTTCCATTCTCTTCCCAACACCTATGGAACACCCTCCCTTCTGACCTAAGGCTATGCCCTAGCCTACACTGTTTCAGGCGTAAGTTGAAAACCTTTCTTTTTGAATGAAAACAGACTCCTGCCCATGTTTCACCTCTCTCTGAACTTCCCAGCTCGTGTCCTTTTTTGTTTTGTGTTGTATGTTAGTCCCAGTGCTCCCATGCCTCTGGGCTCTTGTCTCGGTGCTTTAGAAATAAAATAACTAAACTAATGGGATAACACACAAAATTGATGATTGTTCAAAACTCTAAGTGCTAGGATGCACAGAGTTGTAATAGTATTTTTACCCACCGCTCCAACACGATAGGGCTACCATTCTGTTAAAAATGGGTCTGTGTGTGGTCAGGTGTCTGCCACAAGAAATTATGTAATGTATTAAAAGATTTGTCGTCATATAAAAATGTGTGCTTTCTTAGATGGTTTCAACACGAAAGATTCTCACCTCTAATCTTGGGCTGGAGGCACTTTGTTTTTCCCGAGAGTGTATCAATGAGTCAGATAAAGCGATTATCATGGATACCCACCATGAACTAGTCAGGGGCGATTATAACACAAAGTGTTTAAACTTGGCCATGGGGTATTATATCCTGAAATGCAAAGAAACGTATATGCTGGGAGAGTATTAAAACCTAATAGACGATCCAATAAAATTCTTGCTGTATGCAAATATGTGCTTTAGAAATGTACCATTGGCAATCGTCAAAGCAAGACGGCATAGTGGTTTATCCCCTTTGTGCCCCTAATGCCCATTAGTTAAGGAGACTCTGCAGCACTTCTGATTTATTTGTCCTATGTATGATGCTATAAGGAACATAAACATAAAACCTTGCATCAAGAATTGGGGTGTGAGGTTTGTTTTCTGAATATGTTTGTAATCAGGTAACATCCATTGATGTTATATTTGCTGTTTCAACATGTGTGGCTGCTGCTTGGAAGAACATTGATTATTTTGTGAGGGGTGTGCAATCATGTTGTATGTTATTCACATATCATATTTCTGTATTATTGTATTCAATTTTATTTTTCACAGGCAAATGTGTTGTTTAACTCTTGTGGAACCATGTTTCGAAAATAAAGTTGACTTGAATATGGGTACATGGGGTGATGTGGCAGATCCATATTTGACCATTTTATGGCTTATATCTCTCTCAAGATCAGACCCACAGGCCCCCAAATGTTCAATATGGGTGTGCCTTGAATTATACACCACCAATTTACACATCCCAGACATGCTTCCTTAACTCTTAAGTCCTGGGCAAGAGCTCCCAACTGCCAACATATCAATTGCTGAATGGCCTGATGTGTCCTCCTCATTTGACTTCCATTAGCTCTTGGTATTAGTCCAAACAGTATGAGCCTCTTAGCACCTCAGGTGTGTGCCTGCCTTTGTCTGTGCAGACATTTTACCCTTGCCTTCTGCACTGCAATCTCGAAGGATCTGGCAGGGAAACCACTTGGGAAGCGGCTTTAGGGGCTGGTTGATGTTCAGTGAGTAGTTGTAATTGTAATCTGTTTTTGTCCTGTTTCATTCACTCTAGTGGAGAGGTTTCAGTGTTTTTCCAATCGTTTTTCTGACCAATTTGTGCTATTGTGATGGGTTTCGCATGGGGTGTAGTCCTTTGTTTGTAGATGTGATTCTCCCAGTCCCACCCTCCCCTCTTGCAATTGGCTGGAATAGTCAGGTGTGTGCCTGCCTTTGTCTGGGCAGCCATTTTACCCTTGCCTTCTGCACTTCAATCTCAAAGGATCTGGTAGGGAAACCACTTGGGAAGCAACTTTAGGGGCTGGTAGATGCAGTGAGTAGTTGTACATTATGTGTAATCCGTTTGTGGACTGTTTCATGTACTCTAGTGGAGATGTTTGTTTGAATGTTTTTTCAATCACTTTTCCGACCAATGTGATGGGTTTCGCTTGTGTTTTGTAGATTCTGGGCCTGTTTTTCTCTGCTGGCTTGCATGTAGAGTGTGCAGTCCATGGGGTGTAGTCCTTTGTTTGTGTCTGGCTTTCACCCAGTCCCACCCTCCCCTCTTGTAATTGGCTGGAATAGCCAGGTGTGTGCCTGCCTTTGTCAGTGCAGCCATTTTACCCTTGCCTTCTGCACTGCAATCTCGAAGGATCTGGTAGGGAAACCCTTATGAAGCTAGCTTTAGGGGCTGGTTGATGTTCAGTGAGTATTTCTACATTGACTGTAATCCATTTTTGGCCTGTTTCATGTACTCTAGTGGAGAGGATTCAGTGTTTTTTCAATTGTTTTTCTGACAAATTTGTGCTATTGTGATGGGATTCTCTTTTGTTTTTTTAGCTTCTGATCTTGTTTTCCTGTGCTGGCCTGCATGTATAGTGTGTAGTCCATGGGGTGTAGTCCTTTGTCTGTGGCTGCTTTCTCCCAGTCCCGCCCTCCCCCTCCCACCCACCTCCCCTGATGGGTATGTCCACCTGGTCATAACTGACATTCGTAGGGCAGCCCCTGAGGCTAAGGGTCCCAAGGCAAAGGGCGGCTCCCACAGAGACAGCTCCAGATTGTGACGCCCAGTGTCAGCAGGGGAGGCCAACGGTCAGCCGTCAACAAGCAGTAACCATCAAGGTTGGTTTGGCCTGGGTGAGGAGTAGAGAAATCACTCTACTCCAGAAGCCCTGCCACTCTACCTGCCCTCAGACCATAGCAGACCAGGACATAAACACTAACCTGCTTGACAACTAAATAGGATTGTGAACATTAGCAAGTGCCACACTTAGAAATGTGAATGTTAGCACATGCCACACTTAGATAGAATTATGAACTTTAGCCTGCATTACATCTAAATAGAATTGTGAATGTTAGCACATGCCACACTTAGAACTGTGAATGTTAGCAAGTGCCACACTTAGATAGAATTATGTACATTAGCCTGCATCCGTCTAGATAGAATTGTGAATGTTAGCACATGCCACACTTAGAAAAGAGAATATTAGCACATGCCACATTGAGATAGAATTGTGAATGTTAGCAAGCACCACATTTAGATAGAATTGTGAACATTAGCCTGTGTCACATGTACAAAGGATTGTGAAGGTTAGCAAGTGCCACACATTGATAGAATTGTGAACATTAGCCTACGTCACATCTAGACAGGATTATGAATGTCAGCCAGTGCCACATCTAGATAGAATAGCAAATATTAGCCATTGGCACATCTAGACTGCATTGGGGATATTACCAATGCCACATTTAGATAGAATAGTGAATGTAGCTTGCTTTGCATCTAGACAGGTTTTAAAAGGTGGGCCAGTGCTACATCTGGATATAATTGTGAATATTGGTGTGTGTCATATATCGACAGGATTGTAAATATTAGCCAGTGCCACATCTCGATAGAAATGCCGAGATGTGCATGTGTCACATCTAGAAAGAACGTGGAAATTTAGCACATATCACTTCTAGATAGCGAGGCCAATAACCAACCCACTAACAATTTTACCCCTCTGCATACACCTCTCAAACTCTAACCAAACACAACCCTAGAGGACAACAAACCGAACAAACTTTACTACACTGCAACAACAAAACAAACCACACATAGCTTCTAACAACAGCACACAATGGCTACCGACTAGAAAGCACCCCCTAGCTAAGTGAACAGTGTTAACCAAACTGAAGCTGCCAACAGCACATCATTGCTCTCTTGCACTTATCCCGCTCGTTCCCACTAAGTTCATCCAATACCCCCTTTCCTTTTCAGATCCGCCAGAGCGCCAGGGGACCACTCTGGTGGTGATAGTGCGTGGTACAATTATCCTTTAACATTAACAACATTAACATGTGCATGAGGACATTTCAGGTTGGAGGGTGAGGGGCAGGTGCAGTGAGTGGTCTCTTGAACGGGAGATGGTGATGCTGGAGCACCCAAGAAAACATTGTAGCACCCCCGTAAGTAGAAAAAGTGCAGGTACAAACAGGTTGGCCCAGACTAAGAAAGCTTGTAAGGCCAGGTACCAGGATCAGGGCATGGATGCTGCAGTCCCTATTCAAGGTATATGTATTTTCCACACACCTTCTTGCTGCACCACAATTATGTAAGAACAAAGTTCCAAAATCACATGTGTTGGTGATCCAATTAGTTTTGTTTATTGGCCCTTTCTGATTGCACGTGTTTCGGCATTGTCTATGCCTTTTTCAGATCAGGGCATATCTATAATCTCCAGTAAGTGAATGAATGAGTAAGAACAAAGTAAACATTCATGCCATATTGTAAAACTAAAAAATATAAACAGTATGGTAAAAATGAGAATGTCAAAATATGAATGTAAAATGAAAATAAATAAATAATGATAAGGCCAACCCCCAATGAGGACAACGTTCAACGCCCCCATGGGGCAAAAATCCAAAACATGACAGGCAAATATAATAAACCATCATATTTTCATCATGTGATCATGTTAAAAAAAAACGTACAATAAAAGTAGCATCAATAGTTCAAGAAACATGAGAAAATCCCCAATCGGATCAGAAATTGACAATGGAAAGACCGAGATTAGGGTGGAGGGAGGTTCAGGATGGAAAATGAGGAGTTAGAGAAAAATATAGCGCTGTGTTCTAGAATTGTGGACTATGTTTTCAACTACAGCCGACTCAAAATGACCTTTGAGCTACGTCAACATCTAGTCGGCCGAGAGTAGAATG
Source organism: Ambystoma mexicanum (assembly GCF_040938575.1). Lineage (NCBI taxonomy): Eukaryota > Metazoa > Chordata > Amphibia > Caudata > Ambystomatidae > Ambystoma > Ambystoma mexicanum. Next base: position 1,196,668,231 of record NC_090937.1, read on the forward strand.
TTTGTTCTATGCAAAGAAAGCTTGTGACTCATATGAACTGCAATCCAAGTGTTGTCTGGGCTCACAAGCCCATCCTCATATAAGCAACGGGACAATGTAGAAAAAACTCAGACCGTGTGTTTTTACTGCACTGCATTGTATCTATTCTTGAACATGGCTTACTTTTGATTAGAGAACCAATGTCACCATTGTATTTTCATGGACAAGCAAACTTGTTAAATATGTTAAACAATATTGAGATATTTGTTATGTGAACTGGACACAACCCCATAGCATATAAATTATTAGTTTAGAGAGGACTGGACAATGATTGGAGTAATGTATAAAAGAGCCTGCATTAAGAGGTCCAGCTTTCTCACCTCTCACTGTGTCTGCTGATATGTACTGCGAGGTGTTGGGAGCCAGATAGATATCTGTTTTGCTTTGAAATCTGTAAAAAAATAAAGATACTTGTAACTTTCGACCTGTGATTGGCGTATTTCATTTTGTGGTACTAAGCCTCGATATTTCTTTGGTCTTTCACTAATACATCTCTGTATTCACATTACCTAATCTTTTCCTGAAACTTTCCCTGCCTTGTCCCTGGAACTAGTATAATAGCAACCTCGTCTGTCTCCTCCACCCTCCCCTTACTTGTTTCCCCCCGCCACCACCCCCTCCAGCACTATCTGAAAAGTCAGGCCTAGTATGATAGTTGCTTGTTTTGTTCCTCCCCTCCCTTCTGCACCCCTCTCCCTCACTTTTTGTTTTTCTCCAGCTCTACCAGAAATGGGTCAGGCCTAGTACGGTAGCCACCTGTCTGTTTCCATTTCCTTCCCACTCTCCCCCTCCCTTCCTTATCCATGTCTTAGCTCTTGCACTATCTGAAATGTTGACAGGCCGAGTACGATAGTTAATTTCACATCCTTACTGTTCATGGCCTGTAAGAATGTCGTTATATTTTCCCTTGTTCCCTCCCTTGTCTTGAAGTGCTTTGAAACACATTGTGTATAGTTGCTATATAAATAAACTATCTTATCATATCATATCATATTTCACTGTGTTACTCAAGTTTTAATATTTGCCCATAGTGATGACATGTGTTTCGGCTATTGAAAGCCTTCCTCAAATCAGGGCTAGTAGTGCTATCATTATTAATCACATGACAGTTGTTACAGTGAAAAGGCACACACACACACACACACACAGATTAGGGGTTGGAGAAAGGGAGGATTGAAGGGTAGTTTGAGAAAATAAAATAAAAATAACAAATAAGAAACAAAATGTAGAGATCAATGGGCCTCATTACACGGTAGGCGGTAGGGGTTTACCGGTACCAATAAGGGCACCGGTAAACCCCTACCGCCTTACTACGAGTTCCCTTTGCGGGACCTGACTTTAACGGCTGGTTTTACCAGCCATTAAAGTTGGGTGCCGCAAAGGGACCTCGGAGCTAATTATGGTACCGCAATTTGCGGTACCGTAATTAGCACCTTCCCCATTCCCATTATGCCCTATGGGGGCCAAAAATGGGAATGGGGAAGAGCCTTGGTGAATGGAGAATTACGGCCCCCGCTCACCTTGGAGTAGGGCGGTAATTCCGCCATCCACCAAGGCGGACATGGTAAAATACCGGCGGCAACCATGGTGCTAATAGCGCCATGGTTACCGCCTACCGTGTAATGAGGCCCAATTTCATTAATGTCACAGTGCACACAGTAATAAAAAGTCATTCCATATTACTCTCATATGGGTATGTGTACTACTGTTGATCTACATTACCTTTGCAGAGTTGTTAAAATATCAAACGTTGTTAGGTATTTAACCAATTATAAGGGTCTGATCCCTGTGGGTAAATGCCATAATATTGTATTCAGTGTCTATTGATAGTTCTTGCCAAATAATTCAAGTGGTTCAAATATTACAGTTTTATGCATTCTGTGCACAGTAATCCATTTGGTATTATATTCTTCAAATCACAGATAACGAATATTCAGTCTCCACTAAGCCACATACTCTCCTGTTTGTAAACAGTATGTTTCGTAGTATTTCAACTAATTGCCAGCAAAATTTGAGTCTTTGCGTCCTTAATCTCTATTCCTGAAATACTGGTGCATTTCTTGCATTCTGGGATGTGGAAAAAATACTATTTGTAAGGTGGTTGAGCAGACTCTTTTACCACCCAACTCAGATAAGACGCAACAGAATGAATGGATCAATATCAACCTAACATTAGTAGGATCAATAAATCAAGTGTCGCCTGACAGACTAGCCTCTCAAAAGGAGTCCAACCGTTTACATCATATCATATCATATCCTGGGCTCCCAATCCTGAGAAACACTGGTGTTGCAGTCTCAGAATCAGACACCGCCATGAAGGTACCCTTCTTCCGATGCCCAGTGAAGGGGGATTGAAACACCTCTATACTTGTGAGTGATTGGTAGGAGTGAACTCCCTATTTTCAGGAGGGCTTTGTGTCGCCACTTTAGCTCTGTTTTCATGCAGCTCCTTCTTTGTCAGTCATGTTAGCAGATGCAACCACTGCTGACTGGTGCCTTAGGTAGCAGCCAGTTCTCATAGTGTTTGCACCATCCCTGGTTGTCCTCGTGTTACAAGCTTGCCCAGAACTGCATGGGTCAATATGAAGTAAAGTCAACATGAAGGAGTTATGGATAGGCCGTTGCAGTCGCTCCTTTTGGTGAATTTATGTTGACCATAGTTATAAAGTGTGAGCTCAATGAATGAACTGGGGATTAGCCTGCCTGAATAATTACATGGGAAGTTCAGGAATCTTGATCTTCTATCCAGGGCCTGCATGTAGGCTAAGGTACAAGGAGAATGGTGGAATGGAAAAGGCTGGTCTAGGTACCTTCCCAACCCTGCAACCTTCTTTCAAATTTTATCTTTAAGAATATGCCTAAGAAGGCCCACTATCAGCTGCACCTCCTCCGAGAGATTCTCCCATTCCTTACCTTTACTCAGAAACTCAATGTCTCCAGAGCTCTGGTACTCTCTAGCTTGGACTACTGCAACAGCCGCTTCCTAATATTCCTTTATCCTCCCTTCACCCACCTTCAACTAATCCACAACAGGACTGCAAGACTTATAATTGGCCTCAAGCCCAGGGACCGCATCTCTCCAGCCCTAAAATCTCCCCACTGGCTCCTGGGTGCTGCAAGAATCACATTCAAGACCTTCTGCAACATCTACAAGCCTTTCTCTGACCCCACTGCATCCAACTCTCTCTCCCTAAAGACCTGCTGGAGATCTTTGGTCTTCTAGCTCCAACTCTTTGCAGATCAGACAATTTTCTAAGCAGAGAGTGGGGGGTAGATACTCCACAGGAGCCTCCCCCTGGTATGGTCTCCTTGCCCCCTCAGGCTTGAGCTGGATCTCCTTAAATCCAGAAGCTTCTCAAAACCCTCATTTTCTCTTCTTCTTTCTCTCTCCCCCTCCCCTGCTAAAACACCTGTCTGTCTAATTGACTGGCTTCCTGGGTCCCTCTGTGTTCTACAGGGCACCCCCCCAGTCCACACCCCCTCCTCAATTTAGCATGTGGACCCTCATCACCTGCACCCCATGCAATTCTCTGGTACTTGCCCTCCTGTCCTGCCCTTAGCACTCGCCAAGCCCCTCTTGCCCCCTCCTCTCATCAACTCTCTCCTATTTACCCTCCACTTCCCTTCCCACCCTACCACTTTGTGATTGCGCAGACTGGCCCTTCCCCCAACCCTTTCTCCCTTGCACTTCTTGTTCCTGCCCTTGCACAATTTGAATGCCACAAGGCCTAGTAGGGCTGTTATTGTACCTTTCCCCAATGCCCCGCGCTTTTTTTGTCTTGTGGCACTTTGAATCACCATTTGTTGTTTAGGCATCTTACAAATATCCAATACATAATAAATAATGCTAATGTAGGTTCAAAAAACGGTTCCAAAACTAAAAGAAATAATGAAAATTAAAAAACATGTTTGCAACTGATTTGCTTGTCACAGTAATCATATGTGCAGAAGTTCCATGTGCACTGCATCTTCCTTGATATTAACCTAAGCCAATGTATTCAGATGTTACATGTATCATTATCCTGTGATAATGGTTTTATCATTTGTACTATAAAAACTAGGAGTTTAGCATTTTAGTACAAATAAAATATGAAGAGCTTTAACATGAATTTCACCTTTGTTGTTGCATTTTAGGAAACCTAAGTAGAGCTTTTTTGTGTATTTCCTTTTTTTAGGGCCATCTTTACCTTTGAGATCTACTTATTGTCAGAACGCATGTTTCTCTTTGGCGCTGAAACTGTTGAGTCACAGAGAGAGTGGACGCAGGCAGTGGCTAAGGTAATACTTATAATTGTATGTTCCAGCTAAGCCTAGGTCATTTGCATGGAATAGAAATTGGATCTGTTAGTCCTCAGAGATACCAGATTTACTGGAAGCAGCCCAGCAACGTGGTATCTAGTTTGCAAAGTCAGCTCCCGCAGCAAACATATCTGCATGATTGTAAAATGATAATTTTGTGATGCAAAATAAAAATCTTCTCCACAATATATTCTACTGTAGACTTGGTAAAATGTGTTTGCTTTTATTACGGCTTTACATTTGTATTATGTTTTGCTACATCTGTGAGTGCTCTCATACATATATAAATATTCAATAAAAAAAATTGTTAAAGGGACATTATGGTTAAGTTGTGCTACTAAAAACCAATGAAATTCAGTAAAAAAATGTTAACAGGATGTTATGGTACAAGTAAAATCAAAAAACCCCTGAAATTCGCCAGTTATGGGTAGCTAAGCAACCATAACTTGCGCCACCACTGTGCACTGCTAAGACAAACACCCAGGACATCAAAGATGACATCACAAATATCATTGATGACATCACTGAAGACATCACATGTCTAGACCCTTCTTTTCTGTTCACTGCCATATCTAGGCCAGATGGTTTTGTTTACTGACAAACAGAAACTTAACATTCAAAAGGTATTGATGTTGCTATACTCACAAGTTCTTAAAACCACTTTCCTTAGAATGTAATCACATCTTATGATGTACATATATAGAGGAAGAAGCAGGCCTGAAACACAGAAATCATTTTTGTGCATGAATACAATCATGTAGGTTATACACAGTTGCTAATGATACTGCCTCTAGTTTGCTTACAAGCCCCATATTTGTATGCATTGTAGTCTATTTATGTATTGTGTGTATTAGTAGAAATATGTAGTAAGTGATGCATTATTAGCTACTTAGTACATGTTTCACAGTACGAAAAAGTCTGATGCAGAAGCATTCACCATTTTATTATATAACTTTGGAAAATTACAAATGTTGCACCTCTATGGTGTATGTTGCAGACAATACCTACATTTCTGTATGAGTAGGTTCCTGTACTAGTAAGAACACTGCAATGGATTGTTCTTTAGAATACTACATTGCGTAATGAAGTATGTAGTTTATTACACATCTCCCGATAATCCCTGATACTCTTTTGCCAATATTACATTCACAACCCCTTGTATGAAAAGTAAATGCACATGTGATATCATCAGTGATGTCATCTATGATTTTTGTGAAGCCATCTTTGATGTTCTGGGTGTTAGTCTTAGCAGTGCATGGCGGTGGCACGAGTTATGGTTGCTTAGCTTACCATAACTGGCAGGGATTTTTCGATTTTACTTGTAACCATAACATCCTGTTAACAACACTTTTTCACTGAATTGCATAGATTTTTAGTAGCGCAACTTAACCATAACGTCTCTTTAACAAAGTTTTTCAATTAATTTCATAGGTTTTTATTACTGTAACTTAACCATAAGTCCCCTTAACAAAGTTTGTCATGGAATTTAATAGGTTTTTATCAGTGCAATTTAAACATAACTTCCCCTTAACAAAGTTATTTTGATGAATTTCATAGATTTTTATTAGTGCAAATTAACCATGTGTTTTTTCATTGAATTTCATAGGTTTTTAGTAGTGCAACCTAACCATAACGCCCTTTAACAAAGTGTTTTCATTGATTTTCATAGATGGTCATTAATGCAACTTAACCATAATGTCCCCTTAACAAAGTTTTTTTATTGAATTCCATCGGATTTTATTAGTACAACTTAACAATAACATCCACTTAACAAAGTTGATTGGTTGAATTACATAGATTTTTATTAGTGCAACGTAACCATACATTGTTTTGTTGAATTTCATGGGTTTTTAACAGTGCATGCTATTTTCCTACAACTTACTAATGTCATACTTAATCAATATCGCAGTATATTTTTGTCCATTTTACATATTGTCACCTTAAAACTTTTCCATTTCCCAACTTCTAGAATAATTTTTAACACTCCTATACACTTTTTGCAACAATTTCAACTAGTTTTGCATCCGTAGACGTCTACGAACACCTGACTTCATTGCGAAACCTCCGGACAGTGCCACATGACCATACGCTGGCGCGCGGCATGATGACGTGTCCGAGAAACCCATCCACACTTCACAATAAAATCCATACTTCACAGACAGTTTGGAACTGCATTTGCTACTGATCTAGGAACTTTCTACTTCAAACTTCATTCCCCTTGCACAGTTCAAACACCTATTCCTACTCATCCATTAACAATCTAGAACACAGTACACAATTTTAGCAAAACTGCTATTTATCTTACAATGGAATCAGCTAATGCCATCCCTCCTCCCCAACAGACACCACCACTGCTGTAATCAAGGAGCATGAGAAAAACTCCCCCCTACCTTAGAAATAACACACACGCAACAAATTCCCCTGTCCACCTGCCCCTCATTATTAGTGTCTGGTGCCTCTTCCCTCATTTCCCTCTCCACCTTTCGTTCTAAGCTCTCCGGCAAAAAAAACACACATATATATATATATATATATGTATATATATATATATATATATATATATCCAAAAACAATAAAATAAATGTTCCTTTATTTTGAGTTATGCTAATGGAAATATTGTGGCCTTTATCCCCCGTTCCAGGGACTGGAACGGTGGATACCGGCCTGGCAGCCCAAGTCATCAGCCCAATCGAAGTGAGGGTGGATAATAAAGTCTCTGGACCATTATCCCCCCATTCCAGCTGCTGCAATGGGGGATGAAGGCCATTAGCACCCTAGGTTCCCAAAGTGAAAACCTGGGGTGCTAAAACAAAGATTTTCCTTCCTACACCGGGACGCCTATGGCCTATGGCGTCCCGGTGTAGGAAGGAAAATCCTTTTCCAAGATGCCCACCATGGAAAGGTTAGGCAGGGTTCCATACAGGGCCCCTCTTCCCTTTCCATCGTAGCCTACAAAGGTGAAAAGAGAATCCTATGATCATATTACCACGATCACATTTTTCTTCCCTTTCAAACCTATCCAAATTTCTAATAACATTACCACAAATCCAGTCCTAGGTGGACATGGCCACTTTAACCCCATAGGTTGTCCCTCGTGGTTATGGCGAGTAGCCAGATTGTACGCATCATGACCTTATTCCATGACCCGAACAATCTGGCCACTGCCCATGGCCATAGGCTACACCTCATCCAACAAAGGTATATCATTATTTATTGTACCTACATTGTGACACTTGTCAAAAAATAAAACACTGGCACATTTGCAAAACCATGATTTCATGTCCTTGCCAATGTTACTTAGACAAGTTTGCTGGAAATCCACCCATGTTTAATTTTTTCAAAAGTGTCAAATGTATGCACATACAATAGTCATGTAACCTAACCCACACTTGACAAAATCCATTCTGACTTTACGGAAATACATTTATATCTAGATCTATGATCTTTTTGCAATTCTTTGTGTGCATTTGTCAAATGGCACGACGTTTATAAGCCTTTACATTATTTTCAGAACCCCCATCTAATCTTGCCCCTGGTTGGCAAAATCCCACCAAACTTCACAAAAATATTTATATATAGATCTGTCATCAGTTTGCCAAATTAATTGTACATTCCTCCAATGGCACCTCATTTATAAGCCTTTAAATTATTTTGCTACCCGCCTTCTAATTTTGTCCCCTCTTCACAGAATCCCACCAAACTTTGCAAACTCATTTGGAAGTACTCTGCTCAAAAATATTATTGTCCCAATATTTCGGGCATGTGTATTTAAGCATACGTTGATCGATCGTAAAAACGTTTCTGTGCACCTTACCGTGGTTTCCCTCACTTTTACTTATGCAAACTCAGGCAGCAGGGCGTGGTCATTTTGTGCTAATCTTATCCGTTGCCGAATCGCCTTAACCTCAAGTGCCCTTTCGACACTAAAGCATAGTCCGCGACCCTGAAGTTGACATCACCATTCCTAGCGATATTCTACACATATATCCATGACGCTCCATGTGCAGCGTAGCCAAAATCAGGCAATCATCAACTATGTCCAGACGTCAGGTGACAGAGAACCCGGAATATCAACACACATCCTTTCACAACACAGCGTGCCCCAATTCTGAATCCAAAAACACTAGCTTTAAACGAAACCCCAATACTCTGCAATGTAGAATGTGCTTTTATTTCACAACAAATGCTCCGAGAACATCCACCGCTTTCCATATGCAACCACATTTTTTTTTCTTTCTTTGTACTCAATACACAAATGTTTATCGTGAGTCACACAGTGTTCCTTTGGGTATAAGCTCATTGGATGGAGGCAATTTGATTCACAAGGCTAGGCTTCGGCATCAGCTTGTTGCTACACCACCGTGAACAACGTCAGGGTACTCCTTGTTGCCGGTACCGTGAAAGGGCATATGAGCACGGGGCGATCATCCCAAAACAGCATTATGCTCATCCAACCATTGGGTGTATCATCAACTGTCAGCTGAAGAAGCCATAAATTGGTATGTGGAAATTATGACATTTGCAGTAGGGCAGGATGTGGCTGTGTGGAAAACATAACAGAAATCAGTAGCCGTTCTTAAATATATTCTTATCGATCCATTACTTGTGCACCGTGTGTAAAGTAAGGATGAACACAAACGAGAAACTGTGCAAAAACAGAGAAAGAAAAACGTGTAATGTTGGAGTCAACAATGTGATTGAGGGGTTAGTGCTATGCAGGGTGTTTAGCTCACAATTGAATGCCGATGCAGAAGTTGACTGAAGAATTTGAATAACACATAGACAGCATTTTAAAGTAACATTAGCCAAGAATTGGGTGTTGGTGGAACATGTGCGAACACAGACGTGGACTCCATGCATTTTGGTGCTGGACTGCCCACGTGCCATGGGACTAATACAAGCACCCACCGGTTGCTTCTGAGTCTCCTCACCAATTGGCAAAACCAACAAGCCATTGCAATGTTAGCCAGCCATCCATACCGGTCATAAAATGAAACCTTGACCCCATTGTCTACACATTTATCAACAGTAAAACTTACATGATAATCAGCATTTCCATTCTCATGGAGTAACGCGGAGTGTCTGTTCAGATCAACGATTTTTCAGAAAATGAAATTAAATGTTACTTTGTCGAGTTTTCTAATGCTCACCCTTATCATGTGTGACTTTTTTACATACCTCCCCCCATTCGTTTCCTTTCCTTACGAAAACTCCCTTTATTTCCAAGGACAAAAAACAATAGGGGCTAATACCTAGCTTGCTCTTGGTAAATGGAAGCAACAAATTAGCTTGGCAGGACGCGAGGAAGAAGGCAGCTCAAGGCATTGACCTTAAGGTCTACGGCATCGATTCCCCTGTGCACCACTGTAGTATTAGGAATATTTAGGAAAAACAAATGAATTGTTTGCTTGCATACACCAATACCATGTGAAATTTCCAGAGATTTACGCATTTTATGAAAACACTCACAGGGTAATTCATGGAATTAATGTGCGCTGAAAAGGGGAGCGCAAGCGTGAAAATCGCAGCACACGTGTGCTAAAGCAGCGCACACAGCCATATATCGATTTATGGAATGAGCTGCGCGTCGCTTACCTGAGATGTGCGCTGAATCGGCATGTGGCGCACATGATATTGCGACATCCCGAAGGCGGTTCGTGAGAAGGGCAGTGAAGGTGCACACAGGGCATAGCACACACCTGAAAAGGGGGTGGAACATGCGGAATGGGGTACAACACGTGAAAATGTGGGCGTTATGGCGGAAGTACGTCTGCTAAATCCTCGCAACTCCCACACACGGGCTAACAACTCATATACATGGAATCGAACAGGGGAAACACGCGAGCCACAAAAAACGTGCTAAACTGGAAACACGTACGCCAGCAGGCAGCAGGCGTAAGCGGCCCACACAGCATAAAAGTGGGTGAAAACAACAATGAAGCTCATACGCTACAATGAATATACCGTTCCTTGCAGCAGTGGTCGTGGGACACCGCAGGAGGAGGAGGATAGCCAGGCCCTGCATTTTTTTTTTACCCAGGACCAGCTTTTTTGGGATGCCTGATGAACAGGTCTATGGGAAGTACAGGTTTCCACCCCAAATCATCCTAGAACTGGTTGCTGAGTGGGAGGATGACCTCACATCACCCACCATGTGCTCCCAAGCACTGAGTCCTTTGGAAAAGGTGCTCAATGTACTGCATTTCTTGGCTACTGGGTCATTTCAGCAGACAAGTGCCATAGTTGGGGGAGTCTCACAGGCCATGCAGTCACGCTGCCTACACCAGGTGTTAGCGATCATGACTGCACGGCACTCAGTCCGCAGGCACATATACATGCCCAGAACACCCACAGAAAGGCAGGATGTGGTCCAGGACTTTTACGGGGTGGCACGCTTCCCCAAAGTGCTAGGTGCCATTGATTGCACCCATGTGGCTCTACGTCCTCCTAGGGCAACTGAGCACATCTATCGAAACCGCAAGCACTAGCATTCCATCAACATGCAGGTTGTATATGATGTCAAGGGCATTATCACCTCTGTATATGCCAACTATCCGGGATCCAGTCATGATAGTTTTATATTCAGAATGTCAACCCTAAACTGGGACCTGGTAGCTGGGAGGCATGGCGACACATGGCTCATTGGTGAGTAGAAATACCTGTGCACATGCATGCATGTCAGACACTGACAAATGGCAAAACGCAAATAATGACAACCATTATCACCTCCCCAGGGGACAGTGCCTACCCTCTGATGACGCCAATACGGAACCCCACCACACCAGTCACATTTTCGCTCTCTTGACCGCTCTGGTGGCCAGCTGCTGTATGCACCCTCAGTAGTGTCCATGATCATAGTGGCAGCATGTGTCCTGCACAACATTCCAACCCGGCGGGCGTGGCAGTGGACATGGTGGTGCCCCCACATCCCAACCATGCACGGCTGCTGCGAATGGGAGGGGAAAGGGCACGTGGTGAGGGAGCCCGTACCCAGCTTGCGGCAACTTTTTTCACCTAATATCCCAACCCTGTGGAGTGAACACAGGACTGGCACATACCAGCTGACAATTGATGATGATGATGACAAAAGGGACAGTCAACTGTCACAACCATACCACCCTGAGATTGTTTTCCTGGAAGTGCTACATTGTGTGCATCCCTAGCTACTTAAACAGACCCAATGCTGTGTCAGTAAAAGGCACACATTCATGCAGCATGATAGACTACCCCCTTGCAAAATAGTACACTCAAATAGTGGTATGTCACCCAACCCCTGCCAAACCCCATCTCAGCTGCCCAACACACCATGGCGTGGGTTGCAATGTCAAAGCAACCAAATTAATGCACAGCACATGACACAAGTGTCACAAAGTGCACCATCACAAATGGAAACAGACCAGGGATAATTCCCTCTCACCAATGAAAAAGAAACAGCACACATGAACAAATACTTAACAGCAAGACAAAATATTAATACAGATCCCAACAGTGGCAATGTATGACAATAAGCAATCATAAAAGTGCAAGTGACACAACCTGACAAAGGCAGCACATCGACCCCTTCCATCTACAGTGTGTTGCTGGTAGTTAATGTGGCTGTGTACTGCATACAACATGAACTGCATCTGCAATATAGACAGGCATGTTAAGAAAAGTAGAAGCTACATGCAAATATGCATAATGGGCAGTATGGAATACAGTATACAAATAAACTATGCAGTGGAGAAATCATCAGCAATCCCCACTAGAAGCCCAGTGCCTCTGTGTAATTTACTGTTACAAAGTGACAACCTTGCAAGCCCCTGGAAAGGGAAAGCAGGAGTGGCATATGTGTCAGGACCCCAAGTTTCAAACACAAAAAAATAGGACAAGCCTGCATGGGCCCAACTCAAACACACAGTGGATGTCTACGGGAGCCACACAAAGCAACATACTGTAACATGAATGTACAATCTGAAAAAAAAAGTTATGAACAAAAAAGAAAGGAAATTTTAAATGGAAAATTAAAATAAAATGAAAATGAAAAGTTAAACTAAAATATTCAAATGAAAAATGAAAATGAAAAATTATAATTCAAATAAAAAAATGAAAATGAAAAAAGAAAAAATCTAATGAAAATGAAAGATTCAAATGAAATATGAAAAGAAAATGAAAATGAAAAAATAAACTCAAAAATTGAAAAGAAAAAATGATAATTAAAAATTCTAATTCTGATTAAAAATGAAAATTTTAAAATCAAATTCAAATATAAATAATAAAAAATAAAATAACAAATAAAAAATAAAAATGGCCATGGGTCGACTGCGAGAGGGGGAACACCCAGGAGGGAGGAGGTACAACGTGAACCCCAACAACCACATGTGTGGATGTTGAGGAAAAATAAACCCTCCATGGGCTCATGGCCTGCATGGCTACCCGATAGTGGCAGAACTACTGTCGCTGTCGTCACCTTCTGGTGGTACATTAGAAGGTGTGCATGGTATGGGAGGCAGACCAACCAAAGCCCTGGCATGCCCTGGCATGCTCCTCCATGGCAGCAAGTATGCAGGTCTGCAAGGTTTGGTTCTGCAGGATGATGGTCCGGAGGTCCCCATACAGCACCTCACGGGTAGCATGGACTTCTCCCTGCAAGGACTCACGTGATGCCCAGATCTCCTCATGGGTTGCCTGGAGCTCAGCTGAGATTGTGCGTGTTTGCTGCTCCAACTGGCAATGAAATGGAAGGGGACCCTAAAAGCAGACACTGATGACTCCAAAATGGAAAAACAACGCATGTGCTGCATGGTGCATAGCACCTGCATCACACATTAGCCTGTGAGTGGCATGGGCAATCCACAAACATGACACATGCCAGACACAGATGGCACGTAGCATAGCCGTGGCAGAATTGACAAGGACACCCAGATGGTAGTAAATCAGTACTGTCCCCCATCCATGTGAGACGTACAACATGAAATAGAACATGCAAAAGAGTGTTACAAAACATGCATGTGTCACATGCTGCATCAATGCCAGTGTTTACTAATACAGTGATGGTAGGCACATGGATACATCAATGGTAGGTCACTTGGACATGACATAAGTAAATGACATAAGTCAATTGTCATGTTGAACATTTAAAGGGCTCTGAAGTGATCGTTTGCAGTGCATGTGTAGGTGCACACAAGTCAATCAGCCTGATTCCCATAATTCCCATAAAAAGTTAACAAATTTGGGGCATTGTGGGGTGAAATCTATGACTGCAGTATGGTGAATTTGGTTCAGAACGGCACACAAATATGTGTTTATCATGCAAATGATTCCATCAGTCAGGCAGAATGAAAAGAAAAACAGTATTAACAATGTTGTTGCATTATGCATAATTGGAAGCCAGCTTGTTTTTTGCTCGGCGTTTGAGGTCATTCCACCACTTTGAGCAATCATCAGCTGTGCGCTTCACAAATCCAATGGAAATAATCTGGTTCGTGATACCCTGGCAGTGGGCCCTACATTGGTCAGTCATAGTCTTGCACCCTGCAGTCACCAGCATGTCGCGGCCAATGGACTGACACGTAGCCCACAAGTGTGTCTAGTTCCACATCATTGCAAGTCTGCTTCCTTGACGTGCCGGAGGGGCGAGCCGGTTCTGGGGTCCCAGCCTGTTCCGCAAGAGCACGCTTCTTCCTCTTGAGAGGTGATGCGGACCCTGAGTGGCTGACGCCGCTCTGGTCAGTTGGGGCTGAAGCGCAGGTGGACTGGGCACTGGAAGCAGGCAATGGCATGATGACCAAAGGTCTCACTGCAGGCATTGGCTACTGGGTGCTGTTGCAAGGACTAAGCAGCACAACTGCCTTGGTGTGCTGGTCTGGGATGGATTGACCTGAAGCTGCCCCTGCAACCTCCTCACCCTGGCTACTTGGGGCAGCAGATGACATTGCTGCCCCAGATCCTTGTGGCCTGGTGACAGCAACTTTCACTGCCACACGTGGCTTTGACTTCATGACACGGAAGTCGGCCTGTGAGTCATCACGTGCCAGTTCTGTGACCAATCTGGGTCGGGTTAACAGGGCCTGAGCTGAGATGGTGTCACACACGCATTGGGGGGGTAGGGCATAGGTGTCCCTGATTGGTACTCAACACACTGGCCTCTTGGCCCACCCTGCCCACGTTGGCCACCACTGCCACCTTGGCCACCCTGCTCATCCTGGCCAAGTCCCCTACAGCGGACACCTCTTGGAGGTCGGCCACCTTTGCCTCCCTTACCACTTGGTCGCCTCCCACCCATGGCACTGATGTTCTTGTACGAATGGGAGGTGCAGAATACAATTGTTCTCTGCAATTGGGGTGAAGAGGGCAGGGTACTAGATGGAATACGTACCCCTGTGCTCTAGCAAGGTTGTCTGTGACCCCTGGGGGAAGATGACAGGTCACGCAATGCTCAGACACCCCGTAAACAAAATTTAACATCCACGTGACCCATCAGTAGCCCTCGTGCGTGGAATTAGGAACCTGCACTACGCTGTGGCACCCAGAAACACAAAAAAAGCATACGCATGTTAAACACAGGCTACAAACACCTCTGAATGGGTATGCGACACACGGGGGCAACCACAGTGGAAAAATAGGTGCACGACTCACCGTCTGCCTGCAAAAAGAATGTGAAAAAGACATGCTTGGGCACCTTGGCAACACCCCCGCCAAAAGAAGATTTGAACGCTGTCTCAGTAAACAAGGAGTATGCACTGCAACCGTTGTGTAATTGTGTGTGAACCAACAAGAAGTACTAGAATCAACCGCTCGCTCTCCACAAAAAGCACGTACAAGAAAATGGCGTCCTACGCAGACCTTTAAACACTGACCACAGAAAGGCCCATGCGTGTGCCACGTCACTTACGCGCCAAGGACCTTACCTCCAATTACACGCAGTGACACCCAGAGATGCTGTTTTTGCACTTGCGCATTAACTATGCACCCGTGCCGAGGGAAACGCCCTAAGGGCCTTTCCTCGAATTACACGCTGACGTGCTGTTTTTTCACGTGCCAAATCACTCTGTATCAAGCTGGCCATGCGACAACATATGGAAGACCAAGCTCCTGCTCAGAGGCCATTTTACTGCCCCCACAGCCCTGAGCCACCTCCCAGGAGCCATCTGCTGCTGCCTGCCTGCCTATTGGCCACATGCCCTGCTATTTGGTGCCTGCATATCAGCCATCTGCAGGGGTCCAGTTGCTGTGACCACCCCTGCTGGAACAGAAGACTCCCGACTGCAGTTCCATTGCTCCACAGTCCAGCACCAGGAACCAGTTGCCCACCCACACCTGCCTCGGGGGTTGCCATGTCGGGCCAAAATCCATCTGGGACCAGTGGTGACCCCCCAGCAGAAAGGCAGAGGGCTGCCAGCTTCACTGAAGGAGAAGTTGACATCCTGGTGGAGCAAGTCCTGGTGCTTTATGATGCCCTCTTTGGAAGAACACGCGCCGACAAGGAAGGACTGAAGAGGTTCTTGATGAAGATCGTGGTTGCCATCAACGAGGAGAGGGTGGCAACCTGTGACCTACCACACGTCTGCAGGCGCTGGGAGGACTTCAGGTCCAGGACACTCAGGAAGGTCCGGCGCCTCTTGGATGCAGCGGATGCAGTGAGGTGCCGTGTTCACCTTACCACCGATGACATGAGGGTCCTGGAACACATTACTCCAGTGCTTCAGTCCTTGAGAGGGAGACCCGTCTGGAGTTGAGCGGTAAGTGTCCATACGTACTTGTATGCAGTGCATGTTGAGGTGTGCCAGGAGTGTTCAGCTTGGACATATGTCTTGAAAGGCCCATGTATAGATGTGTATGAGCAGGGAAATGACCCTGCTGCATATGAGTCCAGTCATGTGTGATTCACATCAATGGTGTGTGTGTTCCAAAGCATGATGCATAACTGCATGTGGAGACGCACAGATGTTAGCATTTCTGTGTATGTACAATGCCATGGTTGGGATGTGACACATGGATGCTTGTTCCACCTTCATGTACATGCACAGTGTATATGATCGTGTGTGTGTGTTTGACATGTGTGCGACTGTGATACACCATCAATGCATGTGACACAGACATGTAGGAACCTGATTGGCAGATGTGACATAGTTGCCGATGAATGCACTGTGACAAGTGGTGGAGATGTACAGATGCATGTCTGTCTGGTGGCATACGTGCATGTGTTGGGCACTCCCCATGTTGCTTGTAACATCATGCCAACCTTCGGATGTTCATGCTGGTGGGTGTATGGATGCTGCTGCCTTATGCACGATTCCTGTTAATGTGTGCGTTTGTGGGTTCTAATGATATGAGTGTTGGGGAGTGTGATGCCATCTGTGAAGTTTGACACTGCCACTCATGTGCAACTGTCATGGGTGTATCAGACCATTGTACAGTGCCCTGATGCCTGTGTTCTGTCTCTCCCTGTCTGCATCATCGACTGATGAAGAGGGCAGAGATGGTGCTGTGGAGCACAGCGGCAGGGATCCCACCGCCAGCCGGAGACGCAATGCCTCCATGCCCCGCAGGCAGCCCATCACCCCAGACCAAGACGCGCAGGCAGCCCATCCACCCTCCCCATGCCCTGCAGGCAGCCCATCCACCCTGACTATGACCCGCAGGCAGCCCATCCACCCTCCCCATGCCCCGCAGGCAGCCCGTCCACCCTCCCCATGCCCCACAGGCAGCCCATCCACCCTGCCCATGACCCGCAGGCAACCCATCATCCCCGACCATGACCCGCAGGCAGCCCATCCACCCTGACCATGCCCGCAGGCAGCCCATCCACCCTCCCCATGCCCCGCAGGCAGCCCATCCACCCTCCCCATGACCCGCAGGCAGCACATCACCCTGGACCATGACCAGCAGGCAGCCCACACCACAGTGGGGACAATTTCCATGCAATTTGCCTGGCACAGGCGGAGTACGCGTATTCAAGGGGGTGCGCATGTTGATTTTCACATGTTTTGGCAGCCACGAGCGGGGTACGCATATCGAAGGGGGTGCGCAGGGAGATTTTCACACGTTTTGGCTCTCTAAGCAGGATACCAGTATTCAAGGGGGTGCGCCAGTACATTTTCACACGTGTTGGCTGCCGTGAGCGGGGTACGTGTCCTTTTTCACGCGATTACAGCGTTGCGGGCCTGTAAGCTGCTCCAGGGTTAGCACAGCCCTTTGCACTGTATTGGGAATTTCTATGGCTTTTGCTTGCGCAAGGGGCATTCTTGGGTGTGTAACTGGCACTGCGGGATGTTCGCTGCGCCACGGCTCAAAATGGCTTGGGAAATCCGTAAATACGCAGTGCGCCAGAAGGCTGTTTAGCGCACATGGCTCGCGCACGCTGGCTTTCATAACCCACCTGTCAGCATTTTGTATTTTGTGGTCCTTGCGCCTTCAGACCCTACCCCTGCACCACTTCAAAATCACCTCCCATATACCTAAAATGGAGTGCTCAAACGGGCACCTCTTGCAAAAGAAATTGACAAACAGGCTACATCTGGAAACACATTTTTGTGTACGCTTTATTTGGTCAATTTATACTTTTGATAGCTTTGAAATTCAAGTTACATATGTTTTCCATTGGTCATGTACAATGTATCAAAATTGTTGAACATATAAATAGCTGAAAATCATTTGAATCAGGATGCAAACTGTTCCACGAGTTCTGCTTTCGGTGGACAAGACTCGTTTGCAATGTTTTGTGGCAATGTATGTGTCTTAGGAACCAAACCACAAACAATTCCATGAGTATGCACGTCCAACACAGTCAAAATCAGATCTTTCACGAAATCGAAATTCCAGTTCCTGGTATATTAGCTTGGCCACCCAATTTTTGGTTATTTTTTCAAAGGCCATTTCGTATCGAAGCATCCCAAATTTGCCAGCAGTTCTAGATTGTTGTCTGCCTATGTTCTCGTTATGCGCTAATAACGCAAGTAGTATGCAAGATTCCATACCCTGTATACCGAAATGCAATCTATTGGGCCGGTACTTTAGGCACATATTGTGGAACATCTCCAAATCTCCTGTGTGACAAAATTCTGTGAGTCCCTTCTGATCTCTTGATAGAGTTTTGTCAAACACAATCTTCTCAAGAGCTTTGTGTGTAGGTGAAGATGGAACCAACCACTTTTTCTTGCACTCCTGCTCCTCTGTTAAAGGTCCATGTTCAAATTTGTGAAAATGTTGTTTTCTGTCCATGAGTGAACGTTAGAGCAGTGGTGCATCAATGAGCGCAATTTTTCAATTAAAATGTCCAACTGCTTTTCACCAACCCTGTAATGCTGAGGTGTCTGCGACCTTCTCAGGATGGTTAGTGGAATTTCAAAGTGAAATACACCTGTTTTTTTGCTTCTTGCAGCCATATCCCATCCCATCTTCATTGCCCCTCACCTCCCCAGAGATTATTTCATAAGTTTGACAAGTGCAATGTTGTGTTTTTTTATATGATTTACTGCGATGTCCGCTGACACCAATCGCTGTCCGCGAATCCAAGATGTGGGGCGTTTCCAAAAATCTGACGCACTTCACGCTTTTCACCATCCAATCAATGGGTGTGTCCGATGTCCGCGGACATCACGTTGCCTTCTAAGCCAATCGGTGTCTGGTCCGCGGAGCGACAGGGAAGTGTGTCCATGAAGTGGACATAGATATCACTAATATTTTGACCCCCACTTTTTGGTCATTTAAAAAAAAAAATACTGGATGGATTTTCACCAAATTTACAAAAGCATGCTTTCAGGACCAAGTCACCGCTCCTGCCGCACATTTGGTGAAAATCCGAAGCGGTTTGGGCTGTAGGCGTGAGCTAAATTATTTCTCCTTTCAGTCTATGGAAAAAAAAAAATGTGGGACACCTTATAACTTGACCAAACCTCACCAAACTTTGCAAAAGAATTCTGAGTGGGCCATATACTTCATTTGCAAGGTTTGGGTAGTATTCGTCCAGGAAGAGTGAAGTTTTAAGCCGCCCAAAAAGTGTTCTTCCTATGGTTTTAGCAACTTAACCATAACTACATGGCAGCCACCACAGGCCATGTAATATATCAGTGAAAAAACATTGTTAAAGGAACGTTATGGTTAATTTGCGCTAAGAAAAACCTAGCAAATTCAGTGCAAACACTTTGTTAATTGGACATAATATATACTTTGCACTACCAACTACCTATCCATATTATGGGTACACGTAAAACCAAAAATAAACAGAAATTCGCTAGTTATGGTAAGCTAAGCAACCATAACTTGCGCCACCACTGTGCTCTGCTAACACTAACACCCATGGCACCAAAGATGACATCACAAATGTCATTGATAACATCAATGATGGCATCATATCCTCTGTTCACTGACATATCTAGGCCAGGTGGTTGTCCTGACTGCCAGCCAGGAAGTAAAAATTCAAAAGGTACTACATTTGTAGACTTTACCCTTCTGATATGTTTTTGCACTGCCTTCCTTACTTTTTAGTCACACCATATGATACATCTACATAGGTAAAGAAGCAAGAGTGAAACACAGTAATCATTTCTGTGCATGAAGATAAGCAGTTAGGTTATGATAGATGCTTCCTGCTCCTCATCAATTTCCTTTCTTCTCCTGCTGTTCCCTCTCTCCCCTTCATGACTTCCTCGCCTCTTCCTGCTGGCCCCTCCTTGGCTACCTTTCCCTCTCCTACTTTCTCTTCTGCCCCCTCGGGCTTCTACACCTCCGCAGGGCATACCTCTGATCTGTACCCCTCCCCGGAAGTCTTTCGAAGATGGCAACCTTCTCCATTTTGCCCCTTTAAACTCTCGCTCTGCGGTCGAATTCTCCTCTGACGTCTCCCACCTCCTGGAGGATCTTGACCTAGATGTCCTCTGTCTCACCGAGACATGGTTCATGGCCAGCTCTGTCACAAGCTTTGAAACTCTACTCTCTGTTGGCTATAAGATCCTCTCTGCACCCGTATCTAACCGTTCCAGGCGTGGTGTAGCCCTGATCTTCCCTGAGTGGATTCCTGCCTCTTTCATTCCTACACAGGCCTACTCCTCTTTTGAATGCCTCATCTGCGGGCTCTCTCTTCTCCTGGCCATTCCCTTACTTAGGCTACTATCTATAGGCCTCCTTGTCAGATCTCCTCCTTCCTATCTAAGTGGGCAGACCTCTCCTTTTCCCTCCTGTTCTCAACCACGCAATTTCTCCTTCTTGGAGACTTCAACATCCACTTGGATGCTTCCTGCCTTTCCACTGGACTCTTTTGCAACCTTTGCGACTCTCTCTCACACTCCATTCTCCCCTCTGACCCGACTCACTCTGCAGGGACACATATGCTCTGATCTCTTCAGACTTTCCCCTCTCGATCCCTCTCACCACTCCTCTCTCCTGGACTGATCACTTCCTCCTTTCCACCCACCTCACCATTTCTAACCCTCAGGCCAAGCCAATTCCATCACTGCCACCTACCTTCTCGGTTATCCGACCCGTGAAGCGTGTGTCAATAGAAGCTTTCGACACCACTTTTTTACCCCCTCCACCTCGGCTGACTAACACCCTGACACAGCCCTTTCCATGCTCCACTCTGCTATAGCTGATACTCTCGACATTCTTGCCCCTGACATGAGGATCTGCCTGAAGCCCAAAGCCAAGTGCAACTCTTGGTACGACTCAGACCTCGCCACCCTTAAACACAAGTGCAGGATGGCTGAGAGGGAACTGCATGCTTCCAGTACATCCTCTGACACACTAGCCTGCCACCTGCTCCAACGGCTATACCGTCTCTCTGTCTGCACCAAGAAGAGAGCCCACATCCAAGCCTGTGTCTCTGCAGCTAATCTCCATCATTCCTTTCCTGGGAAAACTCCTGGAAAAGCTGGCAATCTCCCAGCTTAATCTTCACTCTGAATCTGTTGGTTATCTCTATGATCATGAGTCTGGCTTCAGAGTTGCCAGAAGCACGGAAACTGCTCTCCTGAACATCCATGAAGAACTGCTCTCCAACCTCGATTCCAACTACCCTGTGTCCTCCTCCTACTTGATCTCTCTTCTGCCTTTGACATGGTCAATCATGCCACCCTGCTCAACCATCTCCGTGATAACCTGGGTATCACTGATCATGCCCTGGTTTGGCTGACCTCCTTCCTCTCCAATTGACTCTCCCAGGCCCAACTCGGGTCCTTCCTTTCCTCTATCTATATCTCTACCAGTGGTGTTATCCAGTGGTCTAACCTCTTTCCCTGGCTGTTCAACCAACACCTGGCACTTCTTGCCCACCGCATTGCCGCTCTCTGCCCCAACTTCCAGTGCTATGTGCATGACACTCAGCTCATTTTCAGGCTCCCCTCAGCCACTTCTTCTCCTTCTATCATCTCTGACTATCTGTCCGCCATCCAGGAGTGGTGTGCCACCAATGATCCCTGCCCTAATACCAGTAAGACTGAGATTCTCCTCATTGGCACACCTGCTCCCTCCTTTCCTGTCACTCTCTGGCTGGCCTCTCTTGGCCCTCTTCCTACTCCCACCTGCAATGCTAAAAACCTTGGAGTCATCTTTGACTCCTCGCTTTCCTTCTCTCCTCACATCTCTGATGTCTCTAAGAAGTCACACTACCAGCTGCACCTCCTCAGAGGTATTCTTCCTTTTCTCTCCTTCCCCAAGAAACTCACTGTCTCCAGAGTTCTGGTTCTCTCTAGGATGGACTACTGCAACAGCCTATTTATAGATCTGCCTGCTTCTACTCTCTGCCCTCTGCAACTCATCCAAAACAGGACTGCAAGACTTGTCCTTGGCCTCAAGCCCAGGGATCTTATCTCTCCAGGACCGCAATCTCTGCACTGGCTCCCAGTGGTGGTGAGGATTACGTTTAAAACCCTCTGCATTGTCCACAAGGCCTTCTGGGGTCTGGGACCTCAATACCTTCAACTCCTTCTTCCTAAATATCTTCCTTCTTGAGCTCTTGGCTCATCTACCTCCAACTCCCTCAGGGTTAGTCGCTTTTCCAGGCAGCGATTTGGTGGAAGATCTCTTTATTCTGCTGGGGTCTCCCTCTGGAACAGCCTCCCTGCCTCTTTTAAACTTGAGGAGAACCATCTCCAGTTCTGGAAGCACCTCAAGACCTTCCTCTTTGCTTCTGCTTTCTCTCCTTGTCTCCCCTTCTGATCTCCTGGATGTATCTGAACCTGCACTGGTTACCTGGCTACCTTATGATCTTGTGCCCAGGTCCTCTCCCCACCTGTTGCATTCCTTTACTGCCCCCTGGCAACCCTTGCACTCGGAATGTTTCTGTATCCCTACAGTCCCTACTAGAACTTGACACATGATGCCTGCACATACTATTGCACTTGCCACCAGCTGGCTGCACTTTTATTATTGTCCTTATTTATTGTCCTTGTTATTGTTTTATTTATCTTTCTGTTATCCTACGTACTGCACTGCCCCCTCTCCCTTCCCCCTGAACTTCTCCCCACCCCCTTCTCCTGCACAAGCGCAATCTCAATGTCACCTGGCCTAGTAGGATCATTGTTTCTATCTTCCCTCTGTTTCCCCTCCCTTGCCTCGTCATGCCGTGAAACACTTGTGTATAGGCGCGTTATAAATGCCATATCATATCATATCATGTTTCTATGTGTTGTGACCTGTTTATGTTTTCTGTGTAGTACTACAATTAATTAGTAAGTGAGGCATTGTTACCTACTTATTTCTTGTTTCACAGTACGCAAAACTCTGAAAGGAAAGCATTCATCATTTCACCATGCAACATGGCAACATTTTGAATAATGCATCTCTATGGTGCATGCTGCAGATAATGCCAACGTTTCTACATGAGTAGGTTCATGTAGTTGAAAGAACTCTGTAATTAAATAGTGTTCATAGCAATGCATTTTTTAATGAAATATGTATCTCATCATAGTTCTCCCAATGAACAAAGATATTTTTCTAGCAACATTATAATAACAATCACTTGTGGGGACGTTTCATGAACACTAAAAGCACATGTGATGTCATCAGTGATGTCATCAATGACATTTGTGATGTCATCTTTGATGCCATGGGTGTTAGTCTTAGCAGAGCAGTGTTGGTGCGAGTTATGGTTTCTTAGCTTACCATAACTGGTGAATTTCTGGGTTCCATGTAATAATGTCGCCACAAAAATCTCGCCATGCAAAAATATCGCCGAAAAATGGCACCCCCGCAACCCCCAAACTTTTTGTTTCTTTTTTTACATTTTTTTTTCCCCTGTCCCCATACATAGGGTCACCTATATAATATCGCCGCAACCTTTTCCCGGCGATATTATTTACGGCGACCATATATATGGGGATAATATTACCTGATACCAATTTCTGTGGTTTCCGGTTTTACGTGTACCCATAATATGGATAGGTAGTTGGTAGTGCAAAGTAAGTAAACGTCCCTTTAACAAAGTGTTGGCACTCAATTTGCTATCTTCTTCTTAGGGCAACTGAACCATAATGTCCCTTTACACATGTTTTTTCACTGAATTTGATAGGTTTTTAGTAGCGCAACTTAACCATAACGTTCCTTTAAACATGTTTTTTCACTAGTTTTTACCAGGATACCCTTAGTTTGTATAGAGAGGAAGGTTTGTGTCAGGACAGGTCTAAGTCCTAAGGCAATGAAGGCAATGTCACCATCTTTTGTCGCCGTTCTATCCTGTCTGATAATCGTGTAATTGTCTCGGATAGCTAGTAAGAGCAGTGGCCCAGATGTAGTGTGAAGCCAAGTCTCAGTAATGGCTAAGAAATCGCGATCATTGGTAGTTATAAGGTCATTAATTTCTAGAGCGTGGGCTGTTAGTGATCTGGCAATAATGAGTCCCCCTTTGATGGGAAGTGTTTTATCATCAATGGACACTTTGGTTACCTGAGGGTTTTTGCATTGGTATGCCAATTTTTTAGGTGTCTTATTAGTTATGCTAGCTTCTTTCTGACCTGTTGGTGTAAGTCTGGAGCTAGTTTTATGAGAATTTCTAGGTGAGGATTGGTTGCCTTTGGTGAATCTATAGCCCAGTCTATAATTTCTGGTTGTGGTAGGGCATCGTTGATTAGGTGTAGGTTTGACAGCATAACATTTTAGACATTGGTCAGGAGTTAATTTTATAGGTATTATTCAGCGAGGAGGGTGTTACATTCTTAGGTTTAGTGACAGCTAGGTCAAGTTGAGGTAAGAAGGTGGTGGGCTTTACACTGTCTGATCTGGGTAATTTTGTGGCCATGGATAAGATGAAACTAGGTCCATTAGGTGTGGTTAGGGCATTGCGTTGAGGGTATTGGGCGTAGTCAGGTTGTAACGGATTCACGACACGCACATTCCAGACAAGGACTCTTTCCACTGGCAAGCGATGTGGCACACAACAAAAACGCTTTTTATCTCTATTGATTTCAGATTCTTCTTTGAGAAGGCACCCAACTCGTCTCACACCAACCTTAACAAATACCCTGTGTCGCAATGGACTATGAACCAGACCGGTGTACAACAATGAAATATTTATTAATTAATAGAATTCAAACAAAATCAAGCAAATCAAAATGAGGGCAGCAGCCACCGCTGTTGTGACAGTACAAATGCAAAGTTTTACAGTACAATTAATTCAACTTTCAACATGAGGTAACTACACCTTTAATAGAAATGGACACAAAATCACTTTTCTTCACAATCACAGATGACACATAGGTTATGCACTCCCCTGCAACACTTCCCCCAAACACCTTCTGACTACATTCTGTGTGGATGGAAAACAGTTGCAAGGAGTCAGACAGAAGAGGGCAACATCAGATTGAAAATCCAACCCACCACCCCAGAATGGGAGGTCAGAAACGAAAAATGAAATCCTTCAAAATGAGCAAAATGGCATACTCGGATTTGACTGGTTACTTATAGATCAGTTTACACTTGCTGTAGGATCACTAGGACAGACATGTGTGTGGCTGCACTAAAGAGACAAGGAAGCTTACAGGCTACTGAGCAAGGCAATAAAGCAACATGAACACAGGTGAGAACATCGATTTTGGGAGGACAACAATGCAACAGAAATCACAAGCAGCAGAATTGCAATTGCTTATTTCACACAGGCTTTCAACTGGCAAACAGCTAAGAAAATGGGCTTAGCATTCAACATTGGAAATCTGTTTTTGGGATGGGAAACAAAGACACAGAACATATAGGATGCTGAGGAGAAGGGATGACTCTGTATTGGATGATATTAGGTTTTCTTTATGGGAACTGCAAGTCAGATTTTTAAAGAAAAGCAAAATACATGGGCAACATCGATTTTGTTAGCACAATGATTAGTTCTACTGAGACTATATTTTAAGGACTATAATTGTCAAAGTAAGGCACTTGCCATAAAGTGGTTGGGTTCGAAATGCTAGCAGCTTACTGTGAATCTCTTTATAGGGGAATTCATTTTTTTAATTCAAATGATAATAGGGACTTACACATATAACTGGAAGAAATAGAAAAAAGATATTCTAACAGATATAGACTAACACAGATTCTCCTAAGTAACGGGTAAACAGAGGGTACTGGCAATTTTGGATATGACTAGGGTTTTTATGGGATTTTAATAGGACTTGAACAGGATGAAAAAGTAAAAGAGCGGGGTATGCAGTTTTTGGGTATTGGGAAATGTGATACTTACAAGGTACACTTGAGTTAGGTAAATTGGACAGCCAGCAAGGTCTATGGACAGCAGGCTCTCCTGAATGAGAACAGCTGGGCAAGGTCTGGTCACTGTGGACAGTGGGATGTGTCAGCTGGGCAAAGGATCTGGTTACAGGATTCTCCTAAAGGGGATCAGCAGCCTTTCCTCCTTTCTCCATAGATTATGGGTATGCCTGGATCTGAATAGGGGGCTCTGCCTGGATCTGGATAGTGAGATGTATCTCTGCTTTCCTGGATCTTGGGGTCTGGTTTTTAGTTGTGTGTCCCTAGTGTTTCCCTGTCTCCCCGTATATTTTTATTTTTTAATGTTTTAATTAGTTCATTACAAACTTTTAAAATACAATTATTCCAAGAAAACAAAAAAAAAAGGAGACAAACAAGTCAGGTCTCAAACATCGGTCTCTTTCTATCCATCTATGGAGACAAAGATAATAAAGAGTGAAGGAAAAAAGGAAGAAAATGGAAGAAAAATGGAAAGGGAACCCTCCTTACAGTATCATATATTATTTTTCTTCACTGATTAAGGACTTTTCCATAGCCTCCAAGAAGAATGTTAGGGCAAAAGTTACTTGTTTGATGTCTCCTTCATGGAGTAAGCTCCAAGCCTTCTCTATGCTTCGGCATGTTGTTAAGACGTTTACTCTTTTAAGGATGGTTTGTCTGATTTCGTTAAACTTTGGGCAAGTCAGGACGAGTTGTTTTAGTGTTTCTTTATCTTTTTTGCAGAAACGGCACTAATCATCCATTATTACAGATTTGTTCCAGATGTTTATTTTTTCGTTGGTTTGATACAGATTTAGACGGAACATCATTTTATGGTTGGAAGGGAAAATTTCAAGATATTTAGGAAGTTTCTGGCATTCTCGTGCTTCTATAGGAGCGTTCTTCATGCAGCGGTGAGCTCTTCGCTGTTGTGATGTTTCAAACCAGTCCTGGTCCCATAGCTTTTTTTAATGTTGTTTGTGTTGTGGATTAATGTATGAAGGTCCGATGCCAAATCGCTTAGTATTTTTGCACATGATTCCTTCCACATACTAAGTATAGACTTTCTCTGCTCCAAACGTCCAGAATTTAAGATTTGGAACTGAGGAAAGTTATCCGCTCCCATGATTTTCCGGTATAGGGTTAGAGTGCTCCATTGGATTTGAGCATTTATTGAGATCATGCCAAGTTCATACCGAAGGCACGCAATTGGTGCCCCTTTCGATAATTACAAAATCTTAGACCAGAAAGTATTTTCGCACCATGGTAAGATTGTATGCGAGCATCCAAGCATGGTTTTGGCTCCAAATATTATCAACGGTATTACTTTGGCTCGATAAAAGTCCATGACAGGTTTCAGACTAAACTTCCCATATTTGTTGTTAATCACAGCTCCTTGGGCTGTTAGCATTCTACATTTTCGCCTTATCCTTTGGGTCATTGGATTGTCATTTATGTTTGAGCTGATTGTTACTCCCAAGTACTGGACCTGGGTTGCTCGGGCTATTAACTTGTTTCCAATATACCATTTAGGTTCTTTTTTCCTCGTCTTTGTCCTTAGGTGTTGGAAGGTCAAGATCTCAGTTTTATTTGGGTTAATTGTTAGCCCATTTCTTTCCATGTAGATTTCTAATGCTATTAGCTTTCTCTGCAGTCCAATCGGTGTTTGAACTAAGATAACCATATCATCAGCATAGGCCATATGGTGAAGAACTCTTTCGTTTATCTTTGGAGGAAAGGATCGGACTTCTGACAAAGCTTCGTCTATGTCAGAAATTAAGAAACTGAACAGAGTTGCCCCCAGCGGACACCCCTGCTTAACCCCTCGTGATGTTAAAATTGGAGAGGAGAGCAACCCCGTCTGATTTAGCGTTATGCAAATTGATGTTTCTGAATGTAGTTCGTGTATTGTGTTAAAAGATTTCCTGGACAGTCTTGGTGCTCAAGTTTTCTCCTTAGGATCTGTCGATCCACACTGTCAAAAGCACAAGCCAAGTCAACAAATGCTACATACACTTTCTTGTGTTCTAAATTGCTTCCATTTTCAAAATGTTAAGCATCAGCAGATTTAAGGAGCAACCGACTCCTTTCACAAACCCTGTTTGTCTGATATCAAAATTCTTTGAATCATTTATCCATTTAATTAAATGATTTAAAATCTGAGTTGTAAAGATTTTACCTAGTATGTCCAGGAGAGCAATTGGTCTGAAGTTTCCTGGGTGGCTTCTATCTCCTTTTTTAAATATGGGCACTATGATGCTCATCTTCCACGAAGTTGGAACTCTTTTTTTCATTTGTAGGTTCTGGAACAGATTAAAACAGAACTTTGACCAAGCTTCAGGGTATTCTTTTAGGAGGTAGTTGGTAAGCCCATCAGGACCTGGGGCTCTTGTGGCACTAAGTTTTTTTATGTTCGTTAATATGTCTTGTTCGGTAATTTGAAGCTCCCAATCTTTTTTAGCTTCTGCTAGTTCTTAGCTGTTGTTAGTTTGTTTTGCGAACAAGTCTGAGAAATGTTTTATCCATAGAGCCTCTGGTACTAAACTTGAGAGAAGCGCTTTTTGGGGAGCTTCCGTTTTATTTATAGCCTCCCAATATTGGGCTAGATTTCTGTTTGTCATAAGATTTAAGATTGCTTCAGCATCTTCTTGTCGCATGTTCTGTTTGTGTAATTTTAGCCAATTTTTATAGGATTTTTTGATTTTATTAAATTCAATCCACCATTCTGGCTTCCCTTCTATTTTTGGTTGTCGTTGGATTTTTCACAGCTCTCGTTTCTTTAGAACTATCTTAGGATCATGCTTATGTTTGTGGATAAGCTTGGCCTTTGTTGGACGATGCACATTCTCTGAATATTGATCAAACAATGTGGTGTATTCTTCGTTTGTGTCCACGCCTTCTTTATACATGTTTTCCAGGGTTTTAGACATGGTTGTGATTTTTCCTTCATTCAATCGAATTCTGTTTCTACCAGGTTCAACAGTAATTGGAATTCGCCAATGATCTCTGATGTCAATTCCATCTATAGTGGCTATCACCAGATTATGGTCGCTTTGTTTCATTTCCACGATGTTAAAAAAGGTGATCTGTCCAAGGATTGATTCTGACAGGTAGAAGTAGTCTAAGATTGAATGATGCTTTCCGTTGCTCCATCTAAATTGCGGAGGTATATCCCCACTTATGTTTCCATTCAAGAGAGACATTCTCCTTATGTCCATTTCTTCAACCCATGGTATTTTTGTCATGTGTACATCTTTTGTCACAGCTGTTTTAATGGTAGTTTGATTGGCGTCAGCAAGGTGAAGGGAGGTCATATTTAAATCACCACATAATATTATATGGGGTTTTGCTTCGTCACTTTGTAAGGAGTCGATCAGATCACATATTTGATCAAAGAAGTCTGATTCGTCTGAGGCGTCATGTTGCCAATAAAGGTGTATAATGGCAAATTGCTCTTTTTTTACAATTTTCCTCGGGTCCTACCTCAATCGTAGTGACTTGAATATACGGCGAAATGATTTTCGAAGATCTCATAATCAAATGTGTTCCGCTCTTGGTTAGTGTAATTAAGCCTGCTTTTGGTCGTCCTTTCGGTAGTTTCACTGCAGGATTAAAGGCAATTTCTTAATTTGTAACAACTGGGTATTCCATCACCCATGTTTCCTGGAGACAAATTACATCCAGCGTTTAAGTTCATTTGGGAATGTGTTAAAGAGTGAGCAAACCCTCGGGTTTTCCAAGATCCAATCCTTAAGGACTGTTCTGGACGCTGCTTCCAGCATTGTGTGTCAAGATTGGTATTTAGCGCACCTGCTAGCCAAGACCAGGAGTCTTTCTCCATGGGGACACCTAGTTTCTTTGCATCTATGATTTTCGTCTCAGTGGTCAATTCGGGTGCAAAAGTGATTTTAATTACATCACGTTCCTCTGGTCTGTGACGCATCTCGTAAAGGGTTTGCCTTTCATTCAAAGCCATTAAGTGATCAGAAGGTTCCGGTTTCCCCTGTTGACCGTGAGTATCGGATTGCCGATACGTCTGAGCTAGATCATTAGACTTTTCTGGACAGTCATTTTCAGAACTCACACTAGGAATATACGATCGGTCCATATCCCCGTCATAAGATTCGGACAGATCGAAGCTTAGGCAATTCAAGTCAGAGCTGTTCGACAGCAGCAGGTCTCTCACAATTCTTGAGTGGATATGAAGTTTTACAACATCCATTAGATTCTCAGTAACGAATTCTATGGTCTTAATGTCTTCGGAGGCAATTGATCTCAATTGTGGTATATGGTTGAATAGTTGAAAGACGGTTCTACGATTTAAGATTAGTTCATCCTTCCCTTTTAGGATCTGCTCCAGAATCAAGCAATAATTCATTGTCTTTGTTGTTTTTTTTAATAGTTGTTGTGTTTTTTGTGTTTTTGAAATCCAACTTTGCTTTGGATGTGATCTTTCTCCTGCTTCCTGTCTAGTGTTGTTTGCACTAGAACAACTTATTTGTTTATTCGGAATGATTTGTTGCTCGACTCGTCGAGATTCATTATTACTTGCCAATTCTACAGATGACTTTTTTTCGCTTCTATAATATTTAACTGCTCACTTAAGTTCAAGTAAATGGGCTCCGCTGGCACTTCATCGATGTGATTCGGTGGCAGAGTATTAGCTTCTGGGAGGTACTTAATTATTTTGCACGTTTTTCTCCTTCTCTCGCCAGCTCTTCCAATAGGGCGAGCACTTTCTGATGTTTCAGCCGCTGGCTTAACCAACTTGTCGCTAGAAGTTTCCGGTTGGTTGAAAGCTGGCCGTATTTCGACTGGTTCGACCCGATTTTCTTCATATGTAAATAAATTTGCCAGTAGAGCGATATCATCCTCTTCTGTAGGTTCATCGTCTATAATTTCAATTGGGTCTGCAACGGGGACGTCAACTTCTCCAGATGTACCAGTTTGTTCAGCCACTTCCAGAAGAACATTAGATTTAGGGGTGTTGACAGATTCAGTTTCTAGTCTCATCTGTAACAAGGCCTTTAGGGTCTTCACATTCCTTAGGAATTTGCAAGAGCCTCGAGCCTGAGGGTTTTTTCGTTTTGTAATGTTTTTAGTTTTGCGTTGTTGTTTTTGGCAGACTTTTTTTAGCCCCTCTTGACTCATTTACATCCATTGAACTTTGGGACGGTTTTTGAAAGATTGGAAAGATAAGTTGACTTTTCTCTATTGATTTGCCGAGACAAGATTCTGTTTGGGTCTCAATCTCTTTTGGCTGCAGGGACGGCCTAAGTAGTTGAGCGGAGGTTGAAGGCAAATTTTCATAGGAAGGTACCGTTAGCACATCAGGGTTCGATTGACAATTTAGAAGAGAGGTATCATTTGTTACAGCTGTGTTATTGGCAGGTTTGTCCGGAGTTGTTGCTGACATTTTCGATGAAACATCTGAGGTAGAGACTATGTTGTTTTCCGACAGAGGGTCCACAACATCCTCTATATTTGAGGATACAACATCACCTGATACACTTTGCCTTTGTTTTTTTGAAGCATATAGGATCATTACTTACTTGCGAGCCAACTTTTTGCGTTTGGTCATCTCTATTTTGAAGTAAGGTGAGATTTGTTGTTTGATAGTTTTTCATCATTGAGACTGTTTATTTTGCCACCTTGGCAAACAGAAGTTTATCGTCTGCATTTGTTTTAAACTGCTCTCTAAATATCTCCATGAATGATCCACATGCCTTAGTGTCATTTTTCATGTGACTTTTTAATCCTTTGATTTCGTCTTCACAATTTATCATCTTTGAATTTAACAAAGCCGACAACGCATTTTGATCTCGACATGTTTCGCTCAACAGTTCGTAGAGTTTGATAAGGGGTGTGACTGTGATTGTCAGGGCCGAGGTTAGGTTTGGTCGAAGTTCGTTGATGACTTGTTCAATCAAATTAAAGCATTGTTGCCCATTTTTGTCAGCCATAGCATGATTGCCGGGTCTGTAAGTGTCTTGTTGAGTCATCCATCCATTTGCATTTTTGGTTAGTAGAACTTTGAGATTCAGAGTCGGAGGAACTTGTATCAGAACTAGAAGGAGAACTTTGTCTGGGGTCTCTCTTTGTGATTTTTGGTAGTGAGTTTCCTGTTGTTTGTCTAACGTCTGTACACAGACGTTTTTGGGATATAGGGATTATCTCAAGAAAGCTATAGCCCATTCGTCTACGTTTCGGTTGCTGAAACAAGTTTATCTGAGACCCATGGTCACAGTTTGATGTTTCAGTTCGGGCTGGCAATATGTTTTGATCAGTGGTCTCGGGGGTCTGTGAATCCAAGTTATCCAGCACTTGTGATATATTTTGTTTTTGTCTAGTTTGCGCAGCCGCCATTGTCGGATTCATTAATCTTAGATCTTCAATCTGTTTATCTGCTACAGTCAGTGAATCACGACGGTTTTTTGAAGAATCCTCAGGTTTCTGAGTTTGTACATCTAAGAGATGTATGGTGTTGTTTGGGAGCTTTGTAGGCCACATTGGTCTTTCAGAGATATTTTGTATTCCATCCTCAAAAACCCCCTCATTTGTTTGCGCTAATATCTGTACCTCCTGTGGCAACTGCTCGTTTGATTTTCGAAGGCTTGTAACATGCTTGGGGTTATAATAATAAGCCTCAAGGTGATCAATGATTTCTAAGTCCACTGACTTTATTTTTGCTTTATCCAATAAGACGTTTTGAGCCAGTTCGTGGAGTGAGTTTATTTGGCCACATGCGCTACTAACACAGATTTGTTTTGAGTCTGTGATGTTTTTACAAGTTGGTTCACTCGAACAAACACCAGGTTCATCAGGGGAAATACATAAGGCAACGTGTGTGGTTTTGGAAGTGTGTAATACAGTCAAAGGCATTCCAATTATTGTGTTTAACCCGTTACTTAGGTCTCCCTGAGTGGATTGTACGTCTTATTTGCAGACTTATCAGAAAGCACATGACATAGTTTGAATTGGGTAAGTATAGGCAAACCCACTCCCCCAGTTTCACTTACGTGTAGCGAGCAGGGACTCACATGGACTTGCGATCATGATATTACCGTCTCAGATTTGGAACGCTGCGAGGTGCCAGAACGCACGTTGGAAAGCGCAGAGGTCAGCCACATGTCGGGAGTGTGTTGCTTAGTGCTCCCCTAGCGACCACAGCAAACACACTCTGCTCACTCCGCCTCGGCTCCGCCGAGGGGTGAGGATTTATGGCTCCGCCTGGTGAGTTCAAAGGCCACTGAAGACAGACGCCGGTCTGACACTTCACGGCACGGCAGCAATTCCACAGTAGAAACGAACTAGTGAGCAGCAAACACACTCTGCTCACTCCCCATATATAGGCAATGTGACATCAGAGAATCTTACAATCTGGGCTTACCCCTCGAAATGGATAGGCCAGGCTACGGGTGTCAACTCCTCCTTTTGGGCTGATTGGTTCAGGGGAAGTGACATCATTTAATGGGTGTACATTGATGACTTCTTTGTCTCACCACAGTTACTTTTTACCAAAAATAGGTTATCAAGCACATCTTCACATCTATACTAATCATCCCCATGAGAAACAGATATGCATATTCCATATTTCACAGGGAATCAGACTAATTGTCAACTCTGTGCAAGGTAGCATCGCTTTTGGGCACAATTTCACCATTTTCAGGAGAACCATAATATCTAAAATTCTGCAAATGGCTTCACGTATGCTCCCTTATATTCTGCATATTTTCACCACATTGTGTGTCTGTATCATTTCTACTTCACTCAGAAATGCATTTGTCCTGCCATTCCAGTTCCCCAGGTGATAGGAACAAGTGCTTAGTCTCCTTGGATGTGTCCATAACTCACATAAAATGCTGGCAACATGTAACATTACTGCTCATTTAGGGCATTGGGAGAAATGTCTTAATATGACAAGTTCTTTAAAATCAAATGGGCTTGATTTGTCACGTTTGTGGGTGGTCCTTCAACTCCTCACAGCCAAATTGTCAGTCTGAACAAAGGGTTTCCATGACACCCTTTGAAACCAGGCAGTTTGGGCTGCAGAGGGATGTCAAAGGAAATCACACCTCCTAGTGAAATGCTAGTTCCGCTTAGTTATTTTGTTCCATTCTGTAGGGATGCTGGCCAGTCTGATGAGTATGCAAACTTCCACAACTTGGTCTCTTTCATGTGCCCACAGGGGCTGGTCCACTTGGGGAGGTAATTATGTTCCCATGTGATGCAGGGCACCTTTGTAGTAAGTGCCTGAGCCAAGCCTGTTATGTGGGTTTTCCAAATTCTTTTTTTTTCTTTCTTTCAACAGAAAGCAAGTCTTTTTGGGAATAAATATATGTACATTTTAGAGCAAACCCCCATATTCAATAACATTTCTGTGCATGCAAAGGGCATTATTTAACATTTCACTTTCACAAGGCATTTTCCTGCTTTGCAAAAACACTGTTTTACACATGGGTTAATTTTTCTTTTATGCCACTTTCAGAAATGTGGCTTCTGCCGCACATATTTTCACTTCAATTTGCCATCTGAGGACTTTTGCATCTATGGGCAGTTTCTGGACACATAAAGATATACTGCCAAACATCTCTTTGAAATTGACATGAGAAAGAGACACTGTGTTATTCCTTTGATTTACTGCAGCTCGTGCGCAATGGTTTCTCAGAAAAGAAAACACATGCCATGTTTAAGAACCTTTTAGGGCAGATTTTAACAACATTATTTATAATCCTGGGGTCTCAGACATATCTAAACGTAAGGGCATTTTTGAGAGCATTGAGGGAAAACTCAACATACTCCAATAGTTTTCTAGGGCCCCATCGTCCAGTGCATACAGCTCTCCTTACCCAGTTTCACTTCTCTGTGTGAAGTCTATATTTATGAGTCACTAGACATAGTGGTGTCTGCTTAATGCATTTGGAACAGTATTATCATGTATCACCTCCTAATATAATACCAATATGCTATTAAAACAAACATAAACCTTGGGAGTGTTAATACGGTTTATGGAAACTATGGACATGGTTTTACTTTCAGCCATAACTTGTACACAGATAATTATACCACAATTATGAATACTTTCATGGTCTACAAGGCTTAAATATGCAAAACAGGTGAGTGTATGATCCTTCCCTCATTTGAGTGTGGTCTGCTTTCATGATAATGACATTACCCCAAAGCCACTGTCATTAGTACTGTGGATCAATCATTCCATCACTTGCGGGCCTTGATTGCATGATTGATTTGTTAACAAACCATCCATTGAACTGGAAAAATGAACCCCAAGTTCTTGTTTTACACTGTGTGGTACATTGGTCAATCAAGCTATATCTTACTTGCACTTATTGTTTATACTTTTATAATATAGTATTCTCATTATGTATTTATTGCATGTATAATCCTGATTTGGTGCTAGTGAGATTCAGAGTCTGCATTACTTCTCATCATATTTCTCGAGTCTGATGTATTGTTTCCTTCATTACAGCACGTTGTCCCATCTGTGGCCGAGAACTTAAAAGAAATAGATTATGATCTGATAGGTCGTATGTTCTACAAAGATTGTCGCAGTCTTGATCAGTGGAAGCAGTGCTGCTTTGCATTAGAGAAATCATTTTTGCACTACTGTCCAGTACAGGATAACGCTAAATGGGACATGGTACACCTTCGGAGACTGCAAGAACTCAGTAAGATTGGATTTCTTCATATTAATAAGTTTGCTTGTTTGATCACCAACCTACCTTGTTATCTCTGTTAGGTGTGACTCCTGCTTCAATACTGCCAACCCGGCACTTCATTTCATTGCTATTCCTTCCAACCAATATAAAAGCCTAACCATGTTTGTCCTTGAGATTATATAAAAGGTCAGACAAGTATGCATTTCAGAGTCAAGGGTCCTTAGAAAATTCCACACTGTTCCACCTGCCTGCACCAAGTTTTGCAGAGTTACCTGTTAGAATACTCTGGACAATACTAGCTACATGTCATTTGGACACCCCACACCTTTCCCTGTATTCCAGCCCCTTCAGACATGAGTCTCTTTTGGCTACCCCTCCTGAATTTCTTCCAGCTGATGCTACGCTATTAGCCTTATCACAACATCTAGAGGATCCGCCTAGTCCATCACAAGAACGGGTGAGTTCAGGACAGACCGCTGAGGGGAGGAGTCCATCCTTGGTCATGGATCAGGTTTTAAGCGAACTAAAAAAACATTCCATCTGCTTTATGGATATTTGTATCTTATTGGAAAGACTTGTTTGATTTGTTAAACCATATGACAAAGAGTAAAAATCCTGAACCCGCTCCTATAGTACCTATATTAGGATTCTCTAAAGATGTTGAAAGGAGGGGTGTTAAACCATGATTGGGCCCCACTACAACGCCTCAGGGTCCTGGATTGCAAATGCCCAGAATTGTTGAACCCCCAAATGTCTCGTTTCGCAATTTAAACAAAAAATCATCCAAAATCTCATGGCAAAACTTTAGTAGGGAGTATAGGGAGCAAACGGATAGTTTGCCTTATGGTTTGGACTGTGAGGTTGAAGAAGAGTCAGTGATTGATATGGGTGAGGGCACTCTAGCGGCAAACACACTCTCCAAAGAGATGTCTAACAAAGGTGGAAAAAGTAAAAAAACTAAAAAACTAAAATGAACTCCTTGAAGAGTGTGCTGGCCTCTACACCCCCCAAATACAAACATAGAAAAGGCTGGATGACAAAGGAGTTTATCATTTATTTTCACCAAATAAAGTTGTAAATCAAACAAAATTGCCTTTATGTATTGATCTTACACCGCAAAGCATGCAGATACAGGGGCTGCTAAACACCCAGCAGCCCAACCAAAAAGAGATAGGTTTGCAGGGTCAAGGTCCACTATCACTTTTGGACAGCCAGCCTGCTGTCACATCCAGAAGTGAACCGTATGACTCATTGACCCCGTCGATACTCCCAACGACGCAATCAGTGATGGATGTAAGGGCAATGGGGAAACATTCCATGATAGATCAGCCCACTGTGCCAAATATGGATGTATTAACACCTGACATTCCCTCCTTAGAAGTTTTTATCTGTTCCACAGTAGAAAAACTGCTAGTCTCAAAAACAAAACTCTCTGAGACACTGATTAGAGACAATATTTCACAGTATCCAATATAGCAAGGTGACCTTGCCCGAAGGGAGGGGGAGGGAGTCCAAATTGAGGTGACTTCAAAAGAAGTTTTACCAAACTTGTTAAACGCCCCAACAGCTTCTCGGGTTGAGGCTCCAGCAGAAAACAGGCCCTCTTCTGGCAAATAGGAGGCTTCCTAAGTCGTA
Organism: Ambystoma mexicanum; assembly: GCF_040938575.1. NCBI lineage: Eukaryota > Metazoa > Chordata > Amphibia > Caudata > Ambystomatidae > Ambystoma > Ambystoma mexicanum. The sequence continues at coordinate 1,196,705,523 of NC_090937.1, forward strand.
CCTTGATAACGACTTAAAACATATTGAATGGAGACAGCCATGTCATTTGGATTACCCAAGTATTATCCTATATCCACTGTTTGACTGTGGCAATCATAAATAGAGAGAGATCACTGGCATTCTTTAATGATATTCCAGCTTTAGGTAACCTATCCTCGGCAGACCTGAAGAGGATATACTTTATTCACCCTACATGCTATGACGATGTTCCATTCTCGCTTGGTCTATGAAAAGGTTTTGGCTGAAAAAGATCAATTTAATTGTAGGGGTTATGACATAATGATCTTTAGTACAGGAGTGATTCATCCCCCAAATATTCACGAAAAAGAGGCTTGCGGTACACTTAGCAGTACAGGGCCAAAGAGCTATAATGATATAGCTCAGCAATCCGAAGAAGTGCAGAGTTGGAGATAGCTTGCTTTATCCCTTTGTGATTCAATATCCCAATTGCAATCACTGAAACAAAAGCTTTAACGAGAACCAAGATCTTTTAATACCCTCCTGGAACTCTTGAGGCCATGCTCGTCTTTCAGCCTCACCTGAGTTATGTAGAAAATGTAGGGGAAAAATATTATCTGCATCCAAGAGACCTGGATGGTGGCCCCATGGCACTTTGATGGTTTAGATTCTCGATATCTTTTGGCCAGAAAAGGGCCACGAGGTAGACCTCTGGTGGGCTCCTTGCTACTTTAAAGTTAGGGGAAGAATTAGTTATTCTTGATACCATCTCTCTCCCCCCTTGTGTTCTCGGGGTAGTGGTAAAAATTGGAGAAACCATCCCTCCGGTTTACCTCCTTATATTTAATATATATTGGTCCCACGGACAAAATGTATTTGAGTTCATTGAAAAGATAGAGACACTGATAGCAGATTTGATGGACAAATTTAAAGGTCTACAGGTCCTTGTTCTGGGAGATCTAAATGCCAATATTCCAGACACAACCGACCATGTACTTTCTGTCTCGGCTCAGGATCTCACTGCATAGTTAAAGATGGGGGCCCATACTACCCATACAAGAGATATTTTGTTGGCCTCCAGAAAGAAAAAGGAGGGCCTCCTCTGTGGTCAGTATTTCTATACTTGGGGCCTGTGTTAATTAAATATGACTCTTAACTCGGTCACAGATCCTCATACCTGGTTGGTTGGTACAAGCTTTTCCATCATTGACTATATAATATGCATCCAATTTTCTATATGACCTAACACATTCTTAATATTACTGCATCTCGTTTGAGTGACCATAGGATATTAGAAGTCGCAATATGCATTGATAGATATATAGCACCTCAAACCTTTATGACCTCTAATGTACATTTAATTCCAGCGAAAAATCGCATTATCTGGCACAGTAGAAACATACAGGAATTTAATAGAGTGTTAGTGTCTGAACATCATACTACATCACTGAAAGAAAAGTTCCATACTTTCACACATGCTAGGTTCATCCCGTATATTGAATCTTTGATCATTTGGACAACCAAAGGAAGAGCAATTCACCCCCATTCTGCAACTCATATTCATACCTATGATAATTTGGTTCTCCTGGTAAAAAGTGAACTGCATAGACATTCAAGAAAGCTTAGGAAAATGGATATCTCTTGGGAATTAAAAAGTGAAGAGAGTAAGAAAATGAAACACATTTTCAAAAACTGGCTAAAAGGCCACAGAGTCTGTATGACACACGCAGACAACAAGTCAATGTTGTTGGCCCTGAAGGATGGTTCATCACGTCAGTTTTGGTGATTAATAAATGCAAATGACACCCGACAGTGGGTTTTTTAAGTAAACACAATTTTAAAAGAAGTGTGGGCAGGCCATTTTGGAACATTATACGCAGCCCAAGCGCCCCCTTTTGAATTAACTGATATGATTCTTAAAACTCCTTCGAACTGTAAATTCTCAATTGAGGAGATTAGGTCTCAGATAGGACAGTCCAGTTCATCCCAGGCATGCGGCCCTAATGGCCTGGCACATATCGTATTAAAAGTGAACCCGGATACCTGGGCTAGGTCACTATGCCTATTATTTGCAGATATCTGAAAACATATTCCTTCCTCTTGGAACTTCTGTTACATAGTTCCAATTAAAAAAAAAAAGGAGAAAGGGCTCTGCCTTTAAATTATCACCCCATAGCACTGTTAGATGCTGAATCTAAAATGTGTGCAAGTTTAATATTGAAACAAATGGAAGATTGGTTAACCCTAAATAGGATATTGCCAAAAATGCAATTTGGTTTCAGAAAAATGGTTGGCACAGAGGTAGGAGTTTTGATGATAACCTTGCTTCAAGAACTGGCATGAAAAAAAACATGCAACTCCTGTTTATCTCAGGGCAATCGATTTGTCCCTTGCTTTCGATAGTAGATGGACCAAATTAAAATCGACAGGCCTCCCAGTGACAATCTTGTCCATCCTAATATAACTCCATAAAGGATCTAAAGTTCAAATTCGCTTAAATAGTGAAGGCCATTTATTCTTTCCCATCAAGACCTCAAATGGGCTGTGGCAAGGCTGTATCTTTGCATAACTTATAAATGTCAGATGTAGGACCAGCCCTCCAGAAAGTCTTGTTTATTTCTCCAACTATTGAATGGATGAGAGTCAGCTGGTGTGCCTACGCAGATGTTTTCCTATTGATCGACAAAACACCACTTGGCCTTCAACATTTGATTGCTGCTTTTGGAAATTATATTACTTTGAATGGTTTGGTAATACAGAAATCACTTATTACGCGATTTCATCTGCGAAAAAAGCCAAGTCCCTACAGTTGGTTCTTAAATAAAGTAAAATTAGAAGTAAGAAAGTCACTGTTATACTTGGGCTTTCCTGTATTGACAAGACCAATATTGGCCAGTTGCTAAACCATTTTCAGTCAAAGTCTAAGGGCCTCATTACACGTTGTGCGGTAAGGGAATTATGGTACCGGTAAGGGATTGCCGGTACCGCTAAATTCCCTAGCCAATTACGACCCGGACTTGCTGCTATTAGCGGAACCGGTAATTACGGTGCCACTAATAGCGGCAAGTCCGTGGGCGTGTGACCCCCAGGTCAGAAATAGCGCCATTGCGCTAATAGCACGCCATTACAAGCCATGCGGACATGGCAATAGCGGCATGGTAAAGACCCAAAAACCCCTTACCGGCATGGTGCTAATACCGGCATCGTGAACCACCCGTAAAGAGACCTGAGCAGTGTTCCCACCTGCCACAGGTGGGCACAATCAGCACAGGTGGAGGCAATGGAGACTGGCAGCACAAAAGAGCACACCACACCCCTTCCCACACCCCTTCCCATACCAAGATGGTTCCAATACTAGCAGCATGGGCTGGAGGACATGATTGCAGTGCAGCACCAACAACAACAGGCAGCACAGAGGAGACGCAGGAGGAGGAGGAGGAGTAGGAGGAGGGCAAGACAGGTGCAGCAAGCACCAGCAGGGCACCCAGAAATACCACAGAGGCAGCCAACAATCCCCAGGATCCAAGCCAGTCCATTTAACCCAACACCTGAGCAGATACATACCCTGTACCGTCTGGACTGGGATACCATCACCAGCATCATGGATGAGATACATGACAACATTGTGAGCCTCAATGACATCAGAACTGCAATCCCCCCTCTACTGAAGGTGGTGACTGAGCTCCACTTCCTGGCCACAGGCTCCTAGCAGCATACTGTGGGGCAGATGCATGGCATCTCACAACCAGTATTCACACGCACGCTGAACCAGGTACTTGATGCCCATGAAGCTTGCACATGAACACATATTCCAGCCACGGACTGCCCAGGAGATCGCAAACACCAAAGTTGCCTTCTATTCACTGGCAGGCATCCCAAATAGCATCGGGGCCATCGACTGTACCCATGTGGAATTGGTAGTCCCACATCACAATGAAGTAGTCTACCGAAACAGAAAACAATTCCACTCCATCATTTTCAAAATGGCATGTGACGCAAAAAAGATAATCACACATTGTTGTGCCAGTTATCCCGGATCAACCCATAATTCAATGGTCCTACAGAACTCAACCATACCACGCAAAATGGAGCGACAAGCCGGACAACGATCGTGGCAAGTTGGTGAGTAGTAGGGCATGCACATGGCGGTGTGATTGGGGGGGGGATACATACTCCAACTGGGTGTTGACTGTCGTGCGTAGGACAAATGGACATACAAATGTACGCCAATGTCCATCAGGGAAGGCCACAATGTACTTGAGAAGACACCACATGCAATTTGAAGCTGCACAACATTTAAGAAATCCATGTTTCAAAAGATTACACATCCATCCACACCCACATTGCACATCATGCACATCATGCCACACCACATAATACACAAATCAGCAACATGCCGTCAAGACAGTCATACAGAATGAGGGCAGCACAACATCAATACGGCAATGTGCCCTTGAATGCATGCAAAGGGATCACCCCTAGCCATAGCATCGAACCACACACCTATAGCACCACTGAAGTGATGCTTCACAGCATGGCAACATGGATGTCGGAATGGCAGTTCACTGGCAGTTTGGTACTATATTTGCCTGTGCCCAGGGACACCTGAGACCTGGCCTCACCCAGGACATTTCTATTACTGTCGGAGGCATGATTCGGGCATGTCCACTTGCAGGGTCGAGCTTAGCTTTGCACATTGCAGTCACGCAGTTCGTCTGCATGCATGCTGGTAGTTGTGATTTACAATCACAATGCAAAGACGATTTGTGTGACATCTACAGGCCGCACCAGAGGTGAGCGGTAACAGGTACCCATTCTTCACCCCATACAGGCGTCGCCGCCTATCCCCTGAGGAGGTGGCTCCTAACCCCTGTACGGAACCCACAGAACCAGCAGGAAGAGGACTACAATATTGCACATACCCGTACCCGCGTCGTGATAGAGCAGGCATTTGGCCTTTCAAAGACACAGCCCTGGTGCCTAAGTGGGCTGGGTGAGGCTCTCCAGTACGGCCATGACAAAGTGCCGAAGATAACCATGGCATGTGTAATGCAGCACAAAATGTGCATCAGACGGAATGTGCTTATGCCACCTGACATTGACATACAACCACCAGATGAGGATGATGAAATGGTCCACCAGGACCTGCAAGAGGCGATGGCCAGGAGGGACACGATGTGCGTCTGCATGTGATGTATCAAATTTCATGAGATACAAGGGAGAACTATTATGGATGGAGATGGGTATTGTTGCCCTGATGCATGTGGTGATGCCCACAAAGAACCCTCTCCCCAATAAAGTACACGTACACAATTATGAAGACCAAGCCTGTGTTTCAACTTCTCAACAGTTTCATTGTGATCAGAATGTGAACAAAAAATGCATGGCCCGAACTGTGAAAACGACCTTTCCCCCCTCCCCCCACAACACTCCCAAAAACACCCTTTCCCCCCTCCCCCCACAACACCCCCATGTGAGCCTTATAGTGTGTATGTGTCCTGCTCCACATGTGCCACCTAGTCCTTGCTGGCCCTAATCCTCAGTGCCTCCTCCGCCACTGGGTGGTTGGAATGTTGTGCGCCTCGGTGGGTATTGGTGCTCAATGGCGTCCGCAATACGTGTCATGGCCTGCCTGAGATGGGCCATTTCCTCGCAAATCCTGTTCGTGCAAGCCTCCATGCTCTCCCTTGTCTGGCTTGCATACATACTGGGGTCATCTCTCAGACGGGCTGCCTCAGCCACATGCTGCCCAACCAGCGCAGTGATTTCTACCTGCCTCTGGCTGATGGATGCAAGGTCATGTGGCGTGCTACGAGCTGTTGGTGTGGCTGCTGTGCCCTGGTCCATGCCTCTGGCATCAGGTGAGGACACCTGAGGGCTCCATGCCCCTTCCACGGTGTGCGTGGCTGATCCTCTATGGCTACCTGATCCTGATGATGGCCTAGGGCTGGACTCAATGGACCGTGTTGGGCTGGGGGTCTGGCTTTGATCCAGAATGTCAATTGCCTCCTCTACGTCCGAAAGTGGTGCGGTGGCTGCTGCCTCACCAGTTGAACTGATGGCAGCAGAGTGTGTGCCCTCCGTGCTGATTTCACATGTAATGGGACACACTGCCGTGGGCGCAACAAACAATACCAGCAGCCGTGGCCTCAGGCTGCGTCGAAGTGGGGCTCTTGCTGCCTTTGGCCCTCTGCTGCTGAACACTCCTGCCGGTTCCCCTTGAGGTGGTGGCGGTGTCCCCTGTCTCATCTCTCCTGGGCTTTTTTGTTGCTGGCGGAGCAGGTGTCACAGTGCGTGGGTTTTCAGTGTCTGTCTGTGATCCTGTAGGGTCAAAAATAGGGAATATCATTGTTTATGGTTCAACGTGCCTTATGCAGAATGTTTACGTCATGCCTCTCTATGCATTGGGGACTCTTTATTTTGGATTCCGGTAATGGGGATGTCGGGTGGGACATGCATGAATGGGTCTGTGTTGCACGTGTATGTGGTGATGCATGCATGTATGTTTGTGGCTGGATCCATGGCCTGAATATGGACACATATTTGGGGGACCCCTCACCCTTCACTGTACATTGTTTGATGTATACACTCAACTCCATCGGATGAAGTGACCACACCATGCTCCATGTCTCCAACACCCTCTACCGATTCCACACCAATTGTGGAGGCGTAGATCTCCTCCCACTCCCGGAGTTTCAGAGGGGAATCAGCGCCACCTCCTGTGCCCAATGCCAGCTTGCGATTCACTGACAGTATGTTTCTGACACAGACCCGGAGATCGTCCCACCTCTTACGGCAGTCCTTGACTGTGCGGGTGGTGGTGCCCAACGCACTGACTTTGTGGGCAACCTCTGCCCAGATGGCCTTTTTTTTTTAGGAGGGTCTCCCGCCGCATGTCATTGCTGAAGACTACATTGGCATTTTCCGCAAGTGTCTCAGTGAGCATGATCAGCTCCTCATTGCTGAATTTTTCTTTTCGCTGGCGATCAGCAGCTTTTTTCACAGCCTTGGGCATCTTCGGGCTATCCGGGATGGATTTGTGTTCGAGTTTCCTGGAAAGAGGTCCTGGATGGAGAGGATGGCAATGGATTGTGTTTTTAAAGATGTCTGGCGTGCTCTTTCCCGTTCCTGTGCGATGATGCTATTTCCGGTTCCGCTTTTTAACGGTGACCGCTAATGGCGGTGACCGCTAATAGCGGTGACCGCAAATTGCATGTAGCGTGAGGGCGGAGGTGCTATTAGCACTTTGGTCGAAGCCGGTAAGGGACTTTTTGGGGATTTTTATGGCATGGCGGTAGGGTCATTACCGGCATGGCGCTATGCTCGTATCCGCGTACTCGGAATGGTACGCAATTAGCACCCTCTTGCGAGGGCGGAAACGCTAATAGCGCCATGCCAGTAAATGCCGTTTTTTGCTGCACAACGTGTAATGAGGCCCTAAGTCCTTAATTGCACAAATGAGAATGATAGAATTAAAATATTATGCATTCTCCTGGGTACCTCTCCTGCGTGTCTACAAACTTAAAGTCATACCAAAGATTTGCTATGGTTTGGAACTATATTTCATTGCAGGCAACCATGATCTTCGAAAACTTGAAGCTAGAATATAGCGAGCTAACATGTTCTGTCTCCCAAAATGCATTCCCCTCCCTGCACCAAGGTACAAACTGGGACTGCAATCCATTCAAAGTGTAGTTGAATGGAAATGTCTTTCCTTATACAGAAAATTAAGTCTAAATTAGGGCAAAAACCTGCATCTTGATTTAGGCCAGCACTTGAGACACAGTTTGTCCCACTTGTTATTTTTAGGAAAATTTGCTACACTATCTCAAAACCTTTTGGGAAAAGTCACATGTAATATGGAAACCCTATTAAGCAACCCATTATGAGTTAAAAAATTACTGCAAATTGCAGATTGGGCGACCACCATGCAAGATGTATCCAAATCCACTCTCTACCATCATCTGGTATCACATTATAAAATGTGGGGCTTTCCTAAACCATATTTGTCTTGTTTTCCCAACAAAAAGTGGCAAAATGTAGTCATGAGATTCCGATTTAATGTGTTACAAACTGAAGAGATCATGGAAATCCGGGGTAACCTCCATCGAGCTTCGTGTCCCTGTAGGCTTTGTAAAAACGTGCGCACAATTGAATATTTAAGACATCTTCTTTTAGAATGTCCCATTTTAACTCCTTGGAGAATTCAATATTTTGGAAAATATGTTCAGAATCACGAGAGAGTTGATTTGGATACAGTCTGGCATCATATGTTCTATGATAATAAGGTGTGCCTACAGCTCACCATAATGAGATTTTTATCAGAGGTATGTGGTATAACAACTATATAACTATTCTTCAGTATATACTTTCGTTAGAATCCCATTATAATTTGAATTATGGACTTACTCTTTTCTGCTGTTAATGAGAATAGTTTTATCCTGACCCTGTGGTATTGGGGAAATACCTTTAAATGATTGGACATGTTGGTAGTCCTTTGGGTCTGGCCAAGGTTGTTACATCTAAAATAAATATATATATATATATTCAGTGAAAAAACGTTGTTAAAAGGGACAGTGATGTCATCAATGACATCTGTGATGTCATCTTTGATGTCCTGGGTGTTAGTGTTAGCAGTGCACGGTGGCGCGAGTTATGGTTGCTTATCTTACCATAACTGCCGAATTTTAGGGGTTTTTCAGTTTTACTTTGAACCATAACGTCCCTTTAACAAAGTTTTTTTACTGAATTTGATAGGTTTTTAGTAGCGCAACTTAACCATAACGTCCCTTTTAACAAAGTTTTTACACTGAATTTCATAGGTTTTTAGTAGCGCAACTTAACCATAATGTCCCTTTAACAAAGTTTTTTTACTGAATTTCATATGTTTTTAGTAGCACAACTTAACCATAATATCCCTGACTTTATATACATGTAACATAGAACATACTGAACCCCTAGCTAGTGATTTCGATATCCGCAGACTACTGCCATGTCCGCGGACATATCGAATATCTGAGCGTGGTGAATGTAAATTAAAATAGTGTGCCCCATTTCCCCTTTGAGGTTGGTTCTGAAAAGAGCATTTATTTTTTCTTCTTTTGACTGACACCTGTTATTTTGTATTTTTATTTGTTACTTTAGTCCTAAAATCTTCAAATAACCTTCTCCAAAGCAACCCTTACATTGCAAAACAGAATGACATTTCCAATAAAAGATAAGGAAATGCCATCTTCTTTAAAATAAACAGCATTACTGGAATCAATATTCTCATTATTACATTAGAACATACCAGCTCTAAGCATGAAGGCACACATGCCTCGGTTGATTACACACCTAGCATTGTTTTGCTGAGGAAAAAAAAAACTGAACTATTGTCCCATATTGCCCTAGGTACTAATCCAGAAAAAAATACTTTGGCATTAGGAAGGATGTTCATTACTGCTTGAACCAAGTGTTCCAAATCTGCCAACAAAGTAGGGGCACTGACGTAGCCCAAATGGAAAGCACCATGGGGACTGTTGATCCTGCCCATATCTTCACAAACGTGTACAATTCAATGTGCATTGCAATCAGGCACAGTGCTCCACGCCACCTCCACTCCTTTAACATCAAAATTCTTTGCAACATGCCTGCATTGAGCATACTGTTGTAAACCATGCACAAACATATCTTGAAGCACCAACACCCTGACTTTCTCCACTTCTGCCATCTTCACTACACACAGTCTCTTTGAACACAAATCCACAACCTCAACATCTGATTGGCTGATCCCTACAGTCTTCTTTCCATGCTGGATTTGCTGGAAAACCCTGGATGTAGCGCACCCTGTACGCAGACCGCATAACTCTTAGACAGCCCTTCTACCATTTCCACTTCATTCTCTGTGCCATTCCCTCATTTGATACAGCTAAGCAGGCACACAATACGGAGAACGTCCTCAGAACACCCCCATTTTGTTTATTTTCGAACATTTCAGGACACCGCGATTGTTCTTAGAACACATTCAACTTGACAACAAACAATACAGACAACGTCTTCAGGACACCCCCTGCGAACATTCCAGGACCCCACGAGTCTTCTTAGAACACTTTCAACTTGACACCGAATCCATTCTGTTTATTTACAAACATTTCAGAACAGCCGTGTTGTCCGCAGAAAAATAGAACACAAAAAAAGTGTCTAGCACATTAAAAAAAACAGAACATTGAACGTATCTCATACTCCCCCACCCTCCCCAAACACTCTTACACATCAACACACTCCACTAAATACAATTTTTAATCCAAGTTTCACCACGCTGTCCACGGTCGTCTGCTAATGCAAGATGGCGGGCGCCACAGAAAATCTGACGCGCTTCACGCACCACGCCATCCAATCAGCGAACACGTCGCATGTCCGTGGGCATCATGCAAGCCACTCGGCCAATCAGGGCACTGTCCGCGGAGCGAACCGGGAAGTCCGTCCGCGGAGCCAACGGAGATATCACTGATTTTTTTGCCTTACATTTTGGTCATTTTTTTAAAAAACTACTGGACGGATTTACACCAAATTTGCAAAAGCACACTTTCGGGACCAAGCCCCCGCTCCTGCCGTAAATTTGATGTAAATCCGTCCAGCGGTTTGGGCTGTAGGCGTGCGCAAAGTTTTTTCCCATTATGCCTATGGGAAAAAACAAAAGTTTTGGGACACCCCCTATAACTTTGCCCCCCCTGGACCAAACCTCTCCAAACTTTGCAGAGTGGGCCATATACTTTTTTTTGCAAACTTTGGTGAGGATTCGTCCAGAGGGAGTGAAGTTATAAGCCACCCAAAAAAATGCTCTTCCTATGGAAACACCAACTTAACCATAACTACATGGAGATAACCGCGTCCATGTAATATATATATATATATATATATATATTCAGTGAAAAAACTTTGTTAAAGGGACATTATGGTTAAGTTGCGCTGCTAAAAACCTTTCAAATTCAGTGAAAAAACGTTGTTAAGGTGACGTTATGGTTCCAAGTAAAACCGAAAAACCCTTGAAATTCGCCAATTATGGTAAGCTAAGCAACCATAACTCGCTCCACCACCGTGCACTGCTAAGCCTAACACCCAGGACATCAAAGATGACATCACAAATGTCATTGATGACATCACTGATGACATCACATGTGCATTTACCTTTCATGAAAAGTCTGTACAAGGGATTCTTAGTGTAATGTTAATAAAAAAAGTGTCAAAGATTATTGGAATAAATATCAAGTGCTAATCAGTGTATTAAGCAATGCATTTATATAAATAGCATTCTATTATGAAGTTCCATCCAGTATACTAAGGTACTTGGGTAGAAACATAGGCATTGTGTGCACCATACACGATGGAGGTGCAATATTCATCAGCTTGCCATGTTTTTATAGTGAAATGATAGCTGTTTTCAATTTGACATTCAGTTGACCATAGCAATCTAATTGATTTCTTTATCAGACCTCTCGTGTGCTGTGCTGTGTGAGTGAAGTGCGGCACAAATTTGGAATAGTACTCTGCCATGCCCAGGAAACTTTGTACCTGATCATTTTTAGTCGGGGGTGACGTATTGGATATTGTCTCTACTAAATTCTTGTTTTGTTTTATCCCTTCTGAATAAATAATGTAGCCTAGATCTGTCACTTCATTCACTTTGATTCTACATATATCAATCTATAGGTTGAGCCCTTTCTCTCGAATCATTGTACGACACCCAATCATTTTGCATCATGCTCATTCTCTATTAAGGTCACTGTAAGGATCTCGTCCTGAAAGTAATACACTCCCTATAGGCCCCCAAATAGTTTTTGCATCAGTCTTTGGAAGGTGGCTGCAGCCGATGCCAGACCAAAAGGCATATACCTGTATCTGAACGCACCAAATGGTGTGACAAATGAGGTTAAATGCTTTGAATTTTCATCCAGCACCACCTGGTGATATGCCGATAAAAAGTCCAACGTAGTAAAATATTTAGCTGGTTTCATAGTCACTAGCATCTTGTTTATGTTTGGCAGGGGATGTCTATCTATCCAAATGTTGGCGTTCAAGTCCCTGAGATCCACGCACATTCTTATTGAATTTTCAGACTTGCGTACTATAACAAGAGGGGACAACCGTTCTGAAGATTCAATGGGTTTTATGATGTTCTGTTCACATAGTTTTAAGAGCTCCTTTTGTAGGGCATCCTTTGTGCTTTTGGGAATATTTTCTTACTTTGTGTGTAAATGGTCCAGCACCTCTCTTCAGTACAATTCTATGCTTGAACCTTTTGAGGATTCCCATTCTTTCCTTGAGCAAAAGAGGAAATAATGTGGCTAAACCCTCTCTGGAGTTGAAATCCTGGTTTGTCATACATATAATTGCAGTCATCTCAACTGGATGTATTCTGATCCGGAAAGCTGCTTGCTCACCCCAAACCATGACAGATGATGCATTTTCAGCTACATATAGTTCACAGTGTGTTTCTCTGTCTTTAAATTTGAGATGGACTCACTTGTAACCACAGATGTTATTATGACTCTTGCCATAACCCGTGGCTCTGACATTAGCACTTCTCAGCTCACCTAGCTGTCGTTTCAACTCCTTTTCATAAGTGAGGACTTCCACTATTGTGTATGGTGGTCCCATATCCACCATGGTGTTTAGTGGAATGGCATCAACTTTCATGCTTTCCCACTGTCCATTCCTTTTTAGAGAGCACACAGTGAGCATTTTGTGCCCCCAATGGCTCTTAAATAAACTTGGAACAACTCTATCCATTGTTTCCATGGTGTAGAGGGATTGCCTAGGTTAGAAATAAAAGGGCATGGAGCGGTCACATTCTGCTTTTTAAATATTCTTTCTTTCTTTTATTTGTTCTAGATCACTTTTTCCTGTGTTGTTATTATTATTATTATTATTATTATTATTATTATTATTATTATTATTATTATTATTATTATTATTATTATTATTATTATTATTGCCCCTGTTTGTCAAGTAGTGCATGATGCAGCTTTGTTTCTCCCCTTATATAAGATGAAATGTTAACTTCAGACCCAAGAGGTCACAGTACCAGCACATACAATTCATTACAGCAATGGGTGCATGTTGCCAGGACGACCAAACCAATGACAGCTGAACGTTGTGCGATGAAGCAAGGTGCTTTCCTCTATCACCAGTCTCTTCTTTGTATGATATGAGTTGCACCCAGTCCCCAACTGTCGCCATGCCTCCTCTCTCAAATCTGCATCCCACTCTTGCCCGGTGGTTCTTTTCGGTCACCCACTTAGGTGGGGCGTTCCTGTACGCTCTGGATAGGGGACACTGTTACCTCTGATAAGCGAGTGGACCATGCTTCATGATGATTCCTGGGTATTCTCCTGTGGTGATGCACTAATCTGTTTTTGCACTGCACCACATGGCAAACTTGTTGAGATAAAATGCGGCTAGCGTGGCCGTGGGGTTTGGGGTATGTTTATTTGTACATATACGGAGAAGCCGCATGACGCAGGCTGTCCTGCATCAGCCTTCACTCAAACTATCTGTGTTGTTTCTCGAATCACCCTGGGGTGCTCCAGAACGGCACGGGAGACAAAATTATAACATGAACATGAGCTCTAATAGTGTACCTGACAACCAATGTTGAATGCTGTGCAGACCGAATTTTGCCATTCAACCAGAGCATGTGAAAAACGCCTGCACCATATCCTCACTAAGATGCAAATGGATACAGAAAAGCGACTTCTTTTTGATTTCTGCTCTGCAAAGAGAAGACCAATCACTCAAACGCATCACAATGACGAGCCTTCATTGAATGCCTCTTTTAAATTGTGTCACAATCCACCTGCTTCACATTTCCTTCCAAGCGTGCTCTTGCCCCTTAGCACACGGTGCATCTAATTGAAAGGTAGGGCGCCCAATGCTCCCGAGTTTCATACTCTGTTTTGTAATTATCCGTGCGAAATTAAACCTGTTTAATTATTTATATCCATTGAGAAGTATGAAAATGCGAATCCTTGCTACAGCAGAAACTGAATTACAAACAGCGGAAAAATGAAATACATAGGGGTGTTTTATGAAAGCCCCAAGTAACAGGGTACGTTTCATGTTTTTAAAAATGCGTTATCCTTTAGATGTAAGGACATGTACAGGAAGCAAATGTATCTTTAAGCATTAACGAGTATGTATTTTTAATGATGACACATGTGAATGTTTTGCTTATTTCTTCTTTTGCTTTCCTTTTCTTTAGCAGCCAGTACTGTCCTTCAGAACGGAAACAAAGTGGATGTTCTGCTCTTGGTGGAAAAGGGGAGGTAAGACAGCAGTATGCAAAGCGCGTGTTATGACATGTTTCCAAAGTGAGCTAATGCTGCAGGGATGGGCCCCCACTCACATTAACAGTCGAATGGGTTTAGCTCATTAGATTAGCTCATGCGAGAAAAAGCATAGGGAAACTGAACACTTCAGTTACTGTTTGTTGCCCCCTCCCCACATCGTAAATAATATTAATAACTAGTTTCTTAATGATGTCTACCATTGTTTCCACTGTCCATTATTAAATGGCAAAATTACTAAGTATGAAGTATTGTCTTGGGAGGATAGCTCACGGGCAAAGTGCTCGCCTTGGAAACACAATGATACGGAGCGACACAGTTTCAATTCCCGGGTCTGTGCTTAGAAACCTATGGGTATTAAGCGTGTTATAAATAACCTGTCATATCATACATTGAGCTTTCTTCGCATGACTATGTTACTGAATCACCAGGTTTGGCCGGAAAGGTGTTTCACTTCTATATTTTTGTTTTCTGCTTATTAGGGTTGCGTCCCTTTGGAAAGCCTTCTGTCAGTTTTATGGGTTCCGAGCCTTCACACACTCAGGGACATCATATAGGGGTTGCGCCTGAGACCCCTGAGGTCTCCTTTGCTACCCATGTGGTCTCCCTTGCTACCCCTAAAAACAATATTTCTTTTTTTTTTTTTTTAATAGGAGCTTCTTGGTAATGGTCAAAGCCATGTAGCTCTTTGTTTCAGGGATAGCTGTCTTTCCTGTGTAGGCCTCTGGGGGGTCCACAAGTGTAACACATTAAGCAGTGACCCTACAGGCTTGATATGTGGCCAACTTTTCACCAGACCTGCAGGTGAACTGGCCTGCTGTTAAATCTCAGTTACCAGTTTAATTGTATCAACTACAGAGTGTAATTTGCTTTTTGACTTTGAGAACATTCAGACATGTAATTGCACATTTTACTGTAGCTGGTGAGATAGCTATAGCCGTTAAGGTAGCTCAGTGAGTTGAGCGCTAGCTGCTGCGATGTGTGTGTGTTCTGCAGGTTGCCAGTCCGAATCCCGTCAAGGCCAATTCAACCTTTCAGCCTTCTGAATTAGCACCAACACAGGCTGGATGATAGAGTATCTATATTGGTTCTATTTAAAGCGTAAGTGCTGTATGATAACACGTCACTATCATTTGGCCTTGAACGTCTCCTTGCGTTGCAGTAATTTGGTAACATGGGCCTGTACACACTGATATTACCGATACATATGGTGATCCAATCTTGTATGAAATTTATATCACATTACAATGATATCAAAACCATATTTTCTTAATGTACTTAGGAACAATGCTATGTGATGCCTCTTTCTTGTTTTGTCAAGGGATGAAAGGTTGCGTTCCATCGCTTCCTGTCTTGTCAATACTGGGTGGGCATCACTTTGTGTGGTGTCACTTCCCCTACCGCTGGAATTCTGGTGAAATGACATCCCTGCACACACTGCTTACCACTCTATTCTAGTGGTCATATGGTGGTGTGATTTGTATTTTCGCTTTAAGCTGCACAAGCAGTGTTTTGCCATTGGCAGCTTCCTCTCTTTTACTTATTTGGACGTATTCTGCGCAGTGCCAATCTATCAACTTAATAGCAATGTGAAACTGGCATTTTACTGGGAACGCCATGCGTACCTGCAATGTGAAACTGGTAGTTTACTGAGAATGCAAACTAGGTGCTTACTAATAATATTAAACAGCGAGTTTATTGGAAATGTCATATCCTGCTGTGTCGTGAAATTACAAGCAAAGTAATGATGTGGCATAACATAATATAACATCATATGTAAATGTCGTGCTATATAAAGTGGCATATCCAGAAATATAATTGCATATGTCATAACAAATCTAGACATGATGCAATCTCATTAAATGTCTTGGCTATGACCCTTTATAATATGCCATTTCGTGAGATTGATTGGCAGAGCATCATACGGTGGCACAATGTAAAATTACACATCTTGTCAAAACATCTGTCAAGACTGGAATCTATGTTTCTCTTTATCTTACATATTTACCAGTTCAATCCCTATGTGTCCCTTTTAACAAGTTTACCAATAACGTGTATTTAAGTATTACTTTCCCTTCAATTCTGAGACAGAATGTTACCCCAAAACAATTAGGTCAGGTGGAACGCACATATAATAACAGCCGGTTGCTATGGTCACAGAAATATGTTAATGCCATTTCGAGGTGCATGAACAGGCAAAGGGACTACTGGAGGTCTGCTTCCTCCAATGACCCCAATCGGCTCTCTCCTTTTTTATTGACAGAGATTGTAAACGAAAGAAAAAGTGTGTACATAGCATCAACTAAACTCCATGATCCCTTGAACGGATGCATTCTTATAAAGAACTTTGATCAACAATATTCAACAATGCAAAAAACAAAACAACCAATAAGTCCCTTGGAGGCACTTCAAGAACATTGCATAGCGATCTTATGTCTATAAGTATAAGACAAAACAACCAAAGCAACAGTGCAATCATTGACTGAAACACTACAAATTAACTCCTATTCACCATAATTGGATTATGATGCTGAAGACCTTCAAGGCTGTTACATCATTCCATCAAGGTTCGTGAGATTATACATAAAACATCATTATGATACCAATAAACAACCCAAATGAAAAAAAGCATGAATAAGCAGTTGTTAATTTTCATATACAGAAAACATCAGTGGTTTCAAGGATGAATTATATGTACCATAGTCACGCAGGTAGTAGTGACATGGCGACAATAAGCACAATATCGTTCCATTAGTATTGGACATTAGAATATCTTATATCTTTCTTAACAGTATTACTTAAACTTAGTGAGACCATCATTAGCCAGATCTGTGCGTGCCGCCCTATAGTGTTAGTGCCAGATGTTAATGTCGAAGGTGTAATCCTAATTTTCCAGATTGTTCCCAATAAATAGTACGTGAATATTGTATCATTTTTTAAACTATCTTAATACTGTCATTCACTAAATGAGAGCACCCTTATCATGAAACATCACATGCATGTTTGTGTACACCAATTGAGATACCTTGCCAGCTATATCAGGCTATAGTTATCTGTGGGGAGATATGGATCTGTGTTAAGGCTTGATGCCCACACTTCTTTGTCGATGACTGATATTACATTCAAATGAATGCATTATACTTATAATTTTACTCACGTCTACAGCCCAAACCACTGGATGGATTTTTGCCAAAGTTGTGGCAGTAGTGGCGGCTTGGTCCTGAAAGCACGCTTTTGTAAATTTGGTGTAAATCTATCTAACAGTGTTTTTTTTTTAAACAACCTAAAAGTAGGTAAAAAAAAATAGTGATGTCTGGGTTCTGCCCACAGACTCCGTTTCCCATTCGGTCCGTGGTCTGCACTTTGATTGGTCCAGAGGCTGGTGTGAGGTCTGCGGACATAGGACACGGCCATTGATTTTATGGTGAAGAGCATGCAGTGCGTCATATTTTTGGAAACACCTGCCATGTTGGATCCGCGGACGGGAGAAAGTGTGGAAAACCCATTTGGGGTCATTTGGTGGTGGAAAGAGGGGCAGTGAAGGGCACGGGAGTGGGAAAAAGATGATATGGAGCTGTTTTTGTAGGGTAAAAAAGGCAGAGCAGGTGCCGTAGCCACCGGCGCATACTGCAGTAGTTTGCAGACATCGTGGTGATTGGGCGGCTTGGAAAAGACATTTGGGGTTATTTGATGGCTGGAAGAGGGCATAGAAATGGTAGCAAAGTGGACTGCAGGTAATGTGGAGCTGTTTTTATGGGTGAAAAAAAGATTTGTAAATCTTGCCAGGTCTGCTGTTAATTTCGGTGTCCGCTGACATTATTTGTGGGGGGTGCAGTGAGTTTTATTAGTTGACCTTGTATGACACGTTCTTGTTCTACAGTTAATTGTGTTGTAGTCAGTGGCCAGATGCTGGGGGGCACGGCCATGCCCCCCAGGATATGTGCACTGGACACAATCACCACAATGGTAATATGTGTATTGTAATTGTAGGTAATGTACTAGGAGTATGGCCAGAATCAAATAGTAGGAATATGTGTAAAGTAATTGTACTTAATGTAGTGAGAGTACAAAGTGTTTATAATATGGAGGAATTATGTAATTGAATTGTATACAGTACTTATGACTGTAGTATAATTGAGGGTGTGCTCACAGAACATGTAGTTGATTAAGATTGCAGTGGCTACTTAGTGTTGAAGTGCCATGCAACTGCAATCTCTGCTTTCTTTTTCTGTTTTTCTGTGGAGGAAAAAAAACAGCACAATTGGTTAAGGCTAATAGTTCAAAAGCTGTAGTGGTTTACAGTTTTCAATATACATTTTCTTTATCAGACCCCCAGAAACAGTATATTTTAAGTACAATGTTTGGTACAACATAAGTGTATGACACACTGCATTGTTTTGCCATCACATAATAATTGGGTCATTGGGAAAAGAAATCTGTACTGAATAATAATAAAAAAACAAAAACGATTACAGTTACGTGAGTGTAAAGGTGATGGTATGTTTGGTTGAAGCATGTTGTAATAAAGGGAATGTTTGAAATAGTTAGATACCTGTTTGGCGTATTTAACTACATTAGAGGTTTGAAGGTATTTTCTTCTATGAGAATTGAGATGGCATATTTGAAGTGCTCTGCAATGAAGGGTGTTTTTGAAGTAGTTAGATACCTCTTGGCGTATTCTAACTACATTGATTTAGAAAAGTGTTCTTGCAGTATTATTTATGTAGTTAGATACCTGCTGCTATAGTTTAGCGACTACATTTGGGTTGAAGGAATATTAAGTAGGTGTTTGTTAAATTTGCTGGTAACCTATGTTTTGGGGGTAACAGAGGTATCATTATGTTCAAACCAATGACTTTTTTTTCACATATGCAATGTTGTGCCAGAAACCAGTTGCAGCACCAGCGTGGTATATGACAGCTACTGTTGTGAAGGTTTTCTTTCCAAGAGATACTTGGCTGTGTGTGAAACCTGTAAGTTTACAGTTATTTTTGGTTCCATTTGCAATGTACCTTAGAAGCGGTAGTATGACATATTGGCTATGTGAGTTTGTTTTTATGTGATACGATCACCTCGTCTCTGCGGGGTTGTTGGGGAATGGTTGCAGCCCTCCCAGGGAAGTGGTTGGTTCTGGAATTGCATTCCCCTTCTGAACTGATTGCTGCAAAGACGGGGAGGTGCTTCTTAGGGCCGCTTAGGGGAGCGTGATTGTCGAGGATCGAGTTCCTTCACTGGTCCTATGTCTGTGGACTCTTCGTCCTGCTACTTCTGGCAGGGGCACTTGATTGCCAAGGACCAAGTTCCTTCACTGGTCATTTGCGGGCGGACTAACCTCTCCTCTTTAGGTAAGTAAGCAATGTCCTTGTTTGTCTTCCGTATTATTCATTTTCCTGTTACTGTTTGTTTCCTCGTATGGTATCCGTTCTGTGCATTATTGTCCGCTTCTTCCTTAATCCTGTTCTTTTGTTCTCTTCCCATGCAGGTGGCGGTACAGAGCGGGGTAGCTGCTGAGGTCGATAACGGCAGCCGGAGTGATGAAGTACGGGACCGGCGGCTGCCAGGAGCAGGAAGGCTGACAAGTAGGAATACGCACATGTTGTAAATGCAGCACGGTTTTACGATGGTGAAATGTTCTAACCTTGTCTTTTGTCTTCCTTTGCAGTGAGCAAGTTTGTGAAAGAAGACTGCCGTGGAGCGATTTCAGAATCAGGATCGTTGGATTCCAGGGGAGAATTGCAGTAAGAAGACTGTCGTGGAGCGATCACAGAATCAGGATCGTCGGATTCCCGGAGGTGAGTATCTGCAGGTTCATGCAGCAGTGAGCGACACGTTGCATCTGAGTGAAAGGTAACGTGAAGCACGGGCCTTGAGGACAGAGCAGCTTATATAGCTGGGCTTCTGGGCTACGCCCATTAGCCTGGATTGCCTGCCACACTGTAAAAACAAAAGAAAATATCGAGGCTGAGTACCCCAAAAGGAAATACATCAACCACAGGCTTATAAAGATTCTCAGATCTTCATTCAAATAACTGTACAGTTTGCAAAGAAACAAAGTATCAGATAGCCATCTCGCCCTCAGTACATCACAGCGAATACCAGCCCTTTCGGTGTGAGAAGTGAGAGGTACTGGACGTCTAACATTTGCATCTTTTATACAGTTTCCAATCATAATGTCCAACCCCTCTGAAGGTAAATAATTCTCAGTCTAAGGTTCATGCCGAGTTCACCTCTAGTTTATCCGACTATATGCATGTGGATTATTTCCAGTTTGTACAACAAGTCACAATGGCAACAGTGTATCTTCGGATTTAACATTAAACCTTAGTACATGTCCTATACAATGTAGTTCAACATTGTAATTGATGTATGTCCGTGGATCGGACTTGTTAGCGCAGGTAATCCTCGATCTACAGGTCAAACGTAGGACAAGGTCTCATTACACGGTCCTAACATTTGGCCTACGGGCAGTTTGGACATTAACTTTACGCGAAGGTCAGGACGGCTAGGTTACAATCGAGAAAACACTATCCACCGTATTACAACACAGAGTGACTTTGAAACAGAAATCAAAATGGCGGATGTACCTAAAATGGCGGGTAGGTCGATCTAAGGTCCGGAACCTTGCAACACGGATTTCTTCGCAGAGCGACTGGGCTTAGGCCAATATATACCATAAAGGAGGTACAATATGATATCCCGTTTAACAAACCCTCCTTTTGGCCTAAGCTAAGCACTAATCTACTTCTATTCACTTTACAAGTAACTCCACGTCTCAATGTCCATGCATCCTGAATCACTATCAGAGATATCAATTGCCATGAGGGCAGAAACTTAGGACCTCATTACACGGATGGCGGTAAGGGAATAACGGTACCGGTAAGCGAATACCGGTACCGCTAAATTCCCAATCTAATTACGACCCGGACTTGCCGCTATTAGCGCCACCGGTAAGTACGGTGCCACTAAAGGCGGCAAGTCGGTGGGCGCGCGACCCCCAGGTCGGAAATAGCGGCATGGCGCTAATAGCATCCCGTCACAAGGTAGGCAGACATGGCAATGGGAAAGACCCAAAAAAACCCTTACCGGCATGGTGCAAATACCGGCATCACGAACCACCCGTTAAGAGACCTGAGCAGTGTTTCCATCTGCCACAGGTGGACACATACAGCACAGATGGAGGCGATGGAGATTGTGGCAGCACAAAAGAGCACACCACACCCCTTCCCACACCCCTTCCCACACAAAAATGCTTCCAATACTGCCCGCATTACATGGGCTGGAGGACATGATTGCAGTGCAGCAGCACCAACAACAGGCAGCACAGAGGAGGAGGAGGAGGAGTAGGGCAAGACAGGCGCAGCAAGCACCACCAAGGCACCCAGAAATACCACAGAACCAGCCACCAATCTCCAGGATCCAAGCCAGTCCATTGAACCAGACACCTGAGCACATACAAACCCTGTACCGTCTGCACTGGGATACCATCACCATCATAGTGGATAAGATACATGACAGCGTGAGACTTATATAGACATCAGAACTGCAATCCCCCTCTAGTGCAGGTGTTGACTGCGCTCCACTCCCTGGCCACAGGCTCGCAGCAGCATAATGTGTGGCAGATGCATGGCATCTCACAACCAGTATTCCCATGCACGCCGAACCAGGTACACAATACACTCCTGAAGCTTGGAAATGAACACATATTACTGCCACGGACTGCCCAGGACATTGCAAACACCAAAATATGCATCTATTCACTTGCAAACATCCCAAATAGCATCAGTGCCAACAACTGTACCCATGTGGAATTGGTGGTCCTACATCATAATGAAGTAGTCCATAGAAACAGAAAATATTTACACCCAATCATTTTCCAAATGGCATGTGATGCAAACAAGACAATCACACATTGTTGTGCCAGACATCCCAGATAAACGCATGATTCAATGGCCCTGCAGAACTCAAACATACCAAGCAACATGGAGCGACAAGCTGGCCAACGATCGTGGCAACTTGTTGAGTAGCAGGCCATGCACAGGGCGGTGTGATTGGGGGTGAGAAAACGATACACCAACTGTGAATTGTCTGGTGTGCGTGGGACAAATGGTCATACAGATGTGCTTCAATGTCCATTGGGTGACTTCACAATGTACCTGATAAGACCCCACATGAAATGCAAAGCTGAAAACATTGCATACATTCCAACATTTCAAAGATGACACATCCATCCACAACCACATTTCACATCATGCCATACCACATAATACACAAATCATCATCTTGCCCTCAGGACATTCATACAGAATTTGGGCAGCACAACATCATTACCGCAATGTGCCCAAGAATGCATACAAAGGAATCACCCCTAGCCATGGCACATGACCACAAACCCATCGCACCACTGAAGTGATGCCCCGCAGCACAGCAACATGGATGTAGGGATGGCTGCACACTGGCATAGCGGTACAAAATTTGCCTGGGCCCAAGGACACCTGAGGCCTGGCCTCAGCCAGGACATTTCCATTACTTGCGGAGGCATGTTTTGGGCATGTCAACTTGCATGGTTGAGCCCAGCTTTGTACATTGCAGTCACGCAGATTGTCTGCATGCATGCTGTCAGTTGTGACTTCCAATCACAATGCAAAGGAGACATGTGTGACATGTACAGTCCACAGCAGGGTGGCCGGTAACAGGTACCCATTTTTCACCCCATACAGGCAAGGATGGCTATCCCCTGAAGAGGTAGCACCTAACCCCTGTATGGAACCCACAGAACCAGTAGGAAGAGGACAACAATATTGCACATACCTGTACCTGCGTCGTGATGGAGCAGGCATTCGGCCTCTCCAACACACAGCTCTGGTGCCTAAGCGTGCCGGGTGAGGTTCTCCTGTACAGCCATGACAAAGTGCTGAAGATAACCATGGCATGTGTGATGGCGGACTAAACTTTCATCAGACGGAATGTGCCTATGCCACCTGACATGCAAGCGCCAGATGAGGATGATGTGGATGGTGATGAGGATGGGTCAAAAGGCCCGCAGGGACATGCAAGTGGCAATGTCCAGGAGGGACACGATTTGCGTCAGCATCTGATGTATCAGATTCCATGACATCCAAGGTATGACTATTATGGATGCAGATGGGTATTACTGCCCTGAAGCATGTGGTCAGTGCCACAAAGAACCATCTCCCCAATACAGTACACACACACAATGATGAATACCAAGCCTGTGTTTCAACTTTTCAACAGTGTATTGTGAACAAAAGACAATAATTAAGTGCATGGCCCCAACTGTGCAAACGACTTTACCCCCCTCCCCCACAACACTCCCAACAACACCCTTACCCCTCTCCCCCACAACACTCCCAAGAACACCCTTATCCCCCTCCCCCACAACACTCCCAAGAACACCCTTACCCCCCCCCCACAACACCCCCATGTGAGCCTCATAGTGTGAACGTGTCCTTCTACACATGTGCCACCTAGTCCTTGCTGGCGCTAATTGTCAGTGCCTCCTCCGCCATTTGGTGGTTGGGATGTGGTGCGCCTCAGGTTGCGCAGAGACCGGCGTCAGGGGCTAGTTTGCCGGGAACTCCCAGAGGAGGTGGTGCCCGGTTCATCCTGGGTTGTGAGTGGGCATCGGCGCTCAATCGTGTCAGCTATACGGTTCATGGTCTGCCTGAGTTGGGCCATTTCATTGCAGATCCTGTTGGTGCATGCCTCCATGCCCTCCCTTGTCTGCCATGCATACATACAGAGGTCCTCCCTCAGATGGCCTGCCTCAGCCACATGCTGCCCTACTAGCCCAGTGACCTCTGCCTGCCTCTGGATGATGGATGAGAGGTCATATTGCATGGTAGGTGCTGGTGGGATGACTGCTGCGCCTTGATCCATGGCAGTGGCATCAGCTGAGAATACCTGGGGGCTCCATGACCCTTCCTGGGTGGGGGTGGGTGATCCTCCATGGCTACTCGGACCTGATGACAACCTTGGGCTTGCCAGTATGGAGGGTGTTGGTCTGGGGGTCTGGCTTTGATCAACAATGCCATGTGCTTCCTCCTCATTTGAAAGTGGGGCAGTGGCTGCTACCTCACCAGTTGAACTGGTGGCAGCAGAGTGCGTGCCCTCCATGCTGGTTTCACTTGCAGGGAGACACACTACCGTGGGTGCTACGGTGGCAGCATGCATGGCCTCAGGCTACGTGGAACTGGTGCTCCTGCTGCCTTTGTCCCTCTGGTCATGGTCACTCCTCCCGGTTCCCCTTGAGGCTGTGGCAGTGTCCCTTGTGGCATCTCTCCTGGGATTTTTGGTGGATGAGGGAAGCAGGTGTCGCAGTGCGTGGCTCCTCAGTTTCAGTATGTGATCCTGTAGGGGTGAGAAATGGGGATATTCATCATTTATGGTTTGACCTGCCTCATGCTGAATGATTACGTCATGCCACTCCATGCATTTGGCCCTCTTCATTGTGGATTCAGGTAATGGTGATGTTGGGTGGGTCATGAATGAATGGGTCTGTATTGCACGTTTATGTGGTGATGCATGCAGGTATGTTTGTGTCTGGATCTACGGCATTAATATGGACACATAATTGGGGGGCCCCTCACACTTCACTGTGCATTTTTGGATGCATACACTCACCTCCATCAGACGAAGTGGCCACGCCATGCTCCATTTCTCCAACTCACTCTATGGATTACACTCCAATTGTGGATGCACATGTCTCCTCCCACTAACGGAGTTTAATAGGCGATTCGCTGCCTCCTCCTTTGCCCATAGCCAGGTTGCGGTTCGCTGCCAGTATGTTCCTGACACGGAGCCGGAGGTCGTCCCACCTCTTTCGACAGTCTTTAACTGTGCGGGTGGTGGTGCCCACCGCGCTGACCTTGTTGGCAACCTCTGCCCAGATGGCCTTCTTCTTGAGGATGGTCTCCCGCCGCATGTCGTTGCTGAAGACCACATGTGCATTTGCCGCTAGTGTCTCGGTCAGCATTATGAGCTCCTCATTGCAGAATTTTTCCCTGCGTTGCTGCTCTGTAGATTTTTTTATGGCCTTGGGCATCTTTAGGGTGTCCTGGAAGGATTTTTGTCCGAGTTTCCTGGAAAGGTGTCCTGGATACGGAGGATGGCAATGGATTGTGTTTTTAAAGATGGCCGCCGCACTATTTCCCGTTCCTGTGCGATGACGCAATTTCCGCATCCGTGTTTTTACATTGACCGCAATTAGCAGTGACCGCTATTGGCGGGGACCACAATTTGCATGCAAGGCGGAGGTGCTATTAGCACTTTGGTCGAATCCGTTAATGGACTTTTTGGGGGCTTTTACGACATGGTGGTAGGATTACCGGCATGGCGCTATGCTCGTGTCCGCGTACTCGTATTAGTCCGCAATTTGCGGGCTCTTGCGAGGGCGGAGACGCAAATAACACCATGCCGGTAAATGCCTTTTTTTATCGCACAACGTGTAATGAGGCCCTAAGATTTCCTTCAGAAAGAATTTGTTAGATATTTTCTCTGGGGCGTATAACTTGTGCCCTAATGCACCCATCGCTTGTGCACAACATCCTCCTACTATCGAACACATACCAGGAAGGCATTGTATACAACAGCAGAGAAACAGCAAAATACCTAAAATAATCAGCACGACCGAGAGCTGCTTTCATCCCCAAGATCGCAAGAAGTCCGAGAACCAAGTGCTAAGATCCCAATTTCCCTCGGGAACATGCACTTCTGAACTAAGAACGTGCAGATTTTGAATTGCTCTGAAAATTGTTGGGGAGGAATCTGGCACGAAAACGCAGCAAGCGGACCCCACTAATTTACATACCCCACCACATTCAGCCAGAATGCCATCTAATGCCATCCGGTTCTGAAGTGCCACTAACCTTATTGCTTTCTGTTCTAACGACATAGTATGTCAGTGGTCCGGTTGATGGTCCTCTCCAGTACTCTCGCTAGTCTCCTGATATCTTCTGAGTTTAGTATTTGTTCCCAAAATGGCACAACGGATTTAACTACATCGCCCAGAATTTGTGCTGAAGAATCCCCATTCTCGTCCCGTGGACGAGTCTTTGAAACTTCTATAGTGCTAGCAATGAATACCCCGGGTAACTGAATCCCTAAATAACAAGTTCCCTGCCAATCCCTGGGTAACCATGGAAATGCTACATTACCACAAACAAAGTAGACAGGTTCGCCTACATACAAAGGTCTGTCCTCACTAGTCAATTTCGCAACTTTGGCGCAACCCTTAAAATCACCCATTGACTGAGTACCATTCCTCTGTATGCAGAAAGAAACTGAATCGAGGCTGCGGTTAACAGTATACGGAGTAGGCGTGGCATCCCTATTGCCTATAGGAGCCATCTTAAAAGAGATCAAGGATTGAAAAGGACGGAACAGTCTGTCACAAGGCCTAATAGAAGCAACATTTGGCTTGCTCCTATTTGCAAAGAATGAGCATCCCAGGGGCATTAGAACGCGTTTCTCAAAATCATTTAAGTTAGTTCCATCAAAATTCCCTGAGATGTTATCGTTCCATCGGCCGAAGAATAGTGCTCTAAGAGAAGCATAACAAGCAGTTGTCAAAGGTAAAGGATGAATATACCAACCAAGCCCCTTATTCCCGTGTTGCGGTAAATGCCAACAAACCCAACAGTGGACCGATTCAAAATGGCATGTGTAGCATTCATAATGAGTAGCAGAGTGTTCTTCTGGTAACTCTGTCTGTGCTGAGAGTCTCTAGGAGATAGAGTGTGCAGATGCACGAATGGAGTAGAAACAGTGGGTACATGTTCAGTGGGTAAAACATTTTCCAGCGGATGTACTTCTTCCAGATACCAAAATCCTAAAGCAATGACTAGTATAAAACCAGTTTACATTATCACTAAACAGCAATACGTTTTCGGGGTCCACACATTCCATCGTTCTTTTTCGTAGCTGGTCACACTGTCTCTTGTCTGTTCCGTACGAGCGGGTGTGGTTGCAGGCATTGTATTCTTCACACGATTTGCACCAAAGTTTATTTGCTGGCGACCTCCAGGCCGAGCGTATTCTTAGACCTTTCACAAACCCTAGCCAACAGAATCCCCTTATATACAAATGATCAGGCCAAAAAGGCAAGCCCTTTGATGATTTTTTCTCGATGGCACAGCCGAACTGTGCAGTAGGTCTATTTCCTCGGACGCAGATCGTACCTTGTGACTCCTGGTACTGAGTGATCTGTGAACAACTTGTCGTCACTTCCCGTTGGAAGCGACAAATCCAAAGCAGGATCTGATGCAAGATCCAGAGCAAATTCAAAAGACAGAACTTTTGGAGAGTGTGGAGGTGAAATGGCTGTTTCCCCAGGCCCCAAAGGCTCAGTGAGTGTCTCTGACACACTCTCGATGCTATTTATTGCTTTGTGATTGTTGGTCACAGTACTGGTAAGGGGTTCTGTATCTTCTGTAGCGTGTGGCACGGGGCACGGAATTCTCTTGATGTGGGACGCGTGGATCCAGTTCTTCTTGCCTGCACCGCCGTCTGTGTGACCATGAGGACCTGGTGGGGGTCCCTCTAACGAGGTAAGAGGCAGGAAGATCGCTCAAATGCCTTTGTGAGGACCCAGTATTGCGGCCGTATGCTGTGACTGGGACCCTCATATCAAACAGGTAAAGCCTCTCACACCTGGTGATAAATCAAATACAGATTTTTTGTCAACAGGCCACAGTAGTCAGAAAGAAGTACATTTTCAACATCTCATAAATGACATGCCGCTAATTTAGGATTGACAACTGTGTAAAGGATACAGATGTTACAAAAAGGATACAGTTTCCTTATGCCGTTTCCTTCCTAGCTTCAGAGATGACTCCTCAAGGAAAAACCCTTTCCATTGATCACACCCACTGTCTGTTATAATATACAGCCAGCGCGAGGAATCAATTGAAAGGGCGAGTAAATGAATGCTCTCCAATCTGTGTAATAGAACCGAAGGTAAGAATTGACTAATTACATTAAACTAATATAAACTCGCTAGTTATTTCCACTAACCTTAATATGACTTGATTTGGAGGAAGTCTCTAGTAGCCACAAAATCCAGGAAAGAATCCAATAGAAACAACGAAAAGGGAAAGGGAAGTTAGTAGGGAAACTAACCCGCACGGCATGAGGGATGCACTAGTGTTGGGTAGGTGCACTCTGGAAAGTGTCCTTTAGTTCTGTGCACTAGTACAGCATGTCCTTGACAGCAATGTTCATAAGCATAATTCATATCAGGAGATGGCCTTAAATTCACCCTTTGAGTAAAAGTAAATAATTTCCAACAGGAACGTGTGTTCAATGGCCCAATCGGAATGTAGGTATCAATTCACCTTGGTAAATAAAATGGTAATATAAATGGGAAATAAAAGGAATACCCTTTCTCTGAGTTGTTCTTTCTCTGGGTAGCAACAAAAGTTCTTAGGCAGAAATAATAATGGATTTTATGTTAGAGGTATAATTCACTTGAGTTGGAGAAGCAGGTAACTTCTGTATGCTTGTGGGATGTCACTGGCTTCCAGGTAATTTCTCAGTTTGGTACTGGACGCGGTGAATAGCAAGGCGAGAACGCGGGAAAACACCTTCTCAGGAGTGCCGTACTGGACACGACAAGGAGAGGAGAGAAGCATCTCAGCGTTAGTATGCCTCTCTCGGGAGTGCCGCACTGGACATGGCTAGGAGAGAAGTGCCTCAGCATTTGAACGCTGAGGAACGCACCAATGTAGGCGCTTTGCATGGTGGGGAGAAAGGGACAGCCTTTCTCGGAATGCCGCAGTCGGAATATGGGACGCAGGGAAATACTGCAGGAACCTGACTTGAACACAGAGTCACAGAGAAAAGTTGTAACACAGGAAACAGGACCGTAATGGTTTCCACAATCAGACGCACCGAAGGCTTAGAGAAGGGCACCTAAATACTAAACGGATCACGTGATAGAGGTAGTACCAAAGGATATCATGTGATCCTATGCTGGGAATCAACACCTCTTTGTGGGAACTTTGGTAAAGAACCTCCACCTCGTAAAAAACGGTTTCGCTGCCGACCTAAACGTATACGGGTTCTTTCTACCGGGGAAAGATGATGAGTGGGGCATGACAGTAAAGAACAGGGCTTTGGGACATTCCAAATGTTAGCTGGCCTACCCATGACCACCTCAAAGGGAGAGAGCCCAGTCTTAGTTTGAGGGGTCATCCTCATGGACAATAATACGATCGGTAAGGCATCCGGCCATTTCAGTTTGGTGCCGGCACACGTCTTAGTGAGCTTGTTCTTGATGATGCTGTTGTGTCTCTCTACTAGTCCAGCACTCTGTGCATATCTGGCCAAATGGAACCGTTTATCGATCTGTAATCCCGCGCATATCTGCAGAATTACAGCAGCGATAATGTGGACCATTGTCCGATCAGATGTCTCTTGGCAGACCAAATCCTGGAAAATATTCCTTCAGCATGGTCTTTGCCGTGGTCATAGCGGTGGCATCTTTGACGGGAAAAGCTTCAACCCATTTGCTAAAGGCACAAATGACACTCAGTACGTATTTAAAATTGTTACAACGCTCCATTTCTATGAAGTCAAAATGGTTACTTCAAATGGGACAGAAGGTGGACAAAAACTAAAAAACGACCCCTCAGAGTTGATATGCCCTTTCCCACATTGTGCTGTAAACAAATCATACACCCCGAATGAAACGTTCAGCTACCATAGGGATTTTGTCATTTACTCACACATTTTGCAACATTTTGGTGACCTTACGAGCACAAATATGGGTGGGACCGTGAGCCATAACAACCGTCATCATAATAAATGCATCGGGCAATAACCACTTCCCTTCAACTTTGTCCACCCAACACCCGTCATCATCCAATTTCGCCAAACCCTCAGCCCACTTCTTAGATTCCTCTAACGTGGTATTGGCTTGAATGTTCGTTATGGATTCGATACCCTCATCCAAAGTACAAGCATTTGTGGCTTCCCTTGAAGTATACATTTCTGAAGAGAGATCAGTGGCAGTCTGTTTGGCTATCTGGTCAGCGAAAGCGTTCCCCTTTCCTACATTATCTACAATCCTCTGATGCGCTGTGCATTTTATAATCGCTAGCTGAGTAGGGAGTCCAAGCGCTGAACGTAACCGGATTATCAAGGAGCCATGTTGAATTTTAGTGCCATGTGAGGTCAAGAAAACTCTTTCTGCCCAAAGTCTGCCAAAGTTTTGAACCACCCCAAAGGCATTCTGACTGTCAGTATACATGTTTACGATAAGCCCTTCGGAAAGTTCACAAGCTCGGGTCAATGCGGCCTACTCAGAGTTATGCGTGATTCTTTTACTTCCACGACCGTGCTCAATGTGGTGATTGCATAAGCAGCTGTGGATGTACCATCTGGAGTTTGAAACAGGAGCCATCGCAAAACAGCTCCCCTTGTGGATTGTTCAAAGGAATGTCTCTTAGATTGATTCTGCCTTTGGTCTCTTGTTCTGTAGTGTAAAGGCAGTCATGTGACTCTTCGTCACTACAAGCGAGAAAGGTAAAAGTTCAGCCGGATTAAGAACACAACATCTCTTGATTTGGATGTGCTGTGCAAACAAGATCAATTTGTATCTCGCTAATCGTGCGGAGGTAAGGTGTTGCGTTTGTGTTCTGTTTAATAGAACATCTACAGAGTGAGGTACCATCAAGGTTAAAGCATGGCCTTGGACCATTCCCTCGCTCTGTTTTACAGACGCAGCAGCAGCAGCGACAGCCCTCAAACACCTTGGCAAAGCGCATGCAACAGGATCAAGGACGGAAGAAAAGTAGCCGCACAGCCTATTCTTCCCTCCATGTTCCTGCGTTAATACAGCCAAAGCACATCCATCACATTCATGCACATAGAACACAAAGGCCTTTTCATAGTTTGGTGTGCCCAAAACTGGTGCCGAGCACAACGCAGTCTTGAGCAGATCAAATGATTGCTGGTGTTCCAAGTTCCACAGCAATGGCGAAGAAATGCCCTTCTTCGTCAAAGCCAATATTGGTTTAATCACTAAGGAGAAATTCGGGATCCACTGCCTACAGAAAGAAGCCATTCCTATAAAGGCTCTGACTTCCTTCTGTGTATTTGCAACAGACATGCTAGAAATTATTTTTATCCATTCAGGCGTCATCCTTCTTCCCTCCTGTCGACAATATTGACATTTTTTAAGCAACGCTTTATGTCCATGTTGTGCTACGTGAATAAGCAACAACACGGTGCCCTCCTTACAAGCGCTCTCTGAGTCAGCAGCTAAGAGAAGCAGTGTACAAGTAGAGGGCAACTCAAGTGTGTCGAGCTGCTCTTTCAAAGCCCTACTATAGATGCTAGGACTTTCCATGTAACCTTGCGGTGTACGGGTAAAGGTAAACGTGCGTCCTTCTAAGGTGAACGCGAAGAAGTATCTACTGCCCTTATGTATAGTGATACTAAAGAAAGCGTTCTTTAAATACACAACACTAAAGTGAGTAGCTGAAGCCAGAATCATGGTCAATATTGTTGTCACATCAGGCACAATGGGAAATTGTGGAGCAACAATCTTATTAATGGCACGTAGATCAATAATAAAACGGAAGGGAATCGCATTATCGCCTTTTTTGTACACGTGCAAAATGGGACTATTGCACAGACTACCTGCAATTTCCTCAATCACCCCTCGATTCACAAAATCGGAGACGATGCATTTCAAAGGTTGCTCACCATAGACCGAGATCTTATACTGGGGAATACGTGGCAACTTTACTCCATGTTTCAGAATAATCTTAACGTGCTCAATTTGCAAAACACTGACATCATTGTCATCAATTACCCACAAACACTCCGGAACATTACTAAATTCCGACGGCAAAGGTCTGGTTAAGAATTGGGAGACAGAAAGTTGCTGTGGTGAAATCGTCAAATGCACTCCATCAGAAGAACAAGGAATTAGCGCATTTAATTCTTTCAACAGATTCAACCACAACAAATTCGCTCGACAGTTCATGGTGAAACGGAATGGACAGTGGTCCGTAAATTGACCCAAAGTAATAGGTACCGGCGAAGAAACCGGACAGATGACTGGTGTGCCAGAAAACCCTACAGAAACATTGGTTTGCCCTGACAGTGAAATGTTTGGAACCTGTGAATGATCAATGGAACACTTCTGTGTCCCTGTATCTATCAAAATTAGATGTTTCCTATTTCCCACTATCATTTCAACGTAGGGACCTTTCTGATTAATGGGAATAGGCGTTGGTTCCAAACCTTGCTTCGGGCAATCCTTGCGAAACAGAATGTCATTGAAAGGAAGTTCGTCAGAGAGGTAAGCGGCAGAAGGATGATCAAACATGTTTCTATTGTCCACACTTGGTGCATGATTGTCCTGCGAAAAAGGTTGCTGTGAATCCTGTGAAAAATGACTTCTACCAGGACCCCCTGACTCTGGGCGACCTCTGGATCGTCTACCCATATTCCCAAATGCATTATTCGACCTCTGCTGGAGGATCGGGCATTGCGCACTCCAATGACCCTCTTGTCTGCAATAAGCACACTTGTTTATGTTAACAGGACCCAATGGCACATTTCCCTGTGGAACGTACTGACCTCTAAATTGCGAAGTGCCCACTCTAGGGCCTCTAACAATTTGTTGCAATAGTACTTTTGTGTTTAAGTCACCTTTTCTCTTTTCAACTCTTTCCTTTTCATTATTGACACGATTCTCATAGTACTGAGCCATGTGCAGTACTTCTGACTGAGACTTTGCTTGCCAAGTGCTCTCAGAAGACATCATTTGTGACTGGATGTCAGGCAGCAATCCACGCAAAAATGTATCCACAAATAGTCGCTTCCCAGACTCTGTGCTTAAGTCTTGCCCACTGTAATCCGAAAATACTTGTTTGAACTGGTTAAAGAACTCGGTAGCACCCTCAGATTTTTCTTGGACACAGGCCTTAAGCTTGTCCCAAATAATCCTTCTTTAATGAATTATAGTTTTCAACTTTGTAACTTCAGGCAAAGTTAGTATTACCTGTGGAGGTCTCTCACCAGCTGGCCTTTCTCTATGGAGTCTAGCCATAGTATCCCATGAATCTCCTAACCCAGGTACGTCATCTACAGTCCTGATCTGCTTCCATAAGTTAATAGGCAGGAGTAATGGAAATAAAACATCAATATCACGTAAGGTGAATACTGACAACTGTAAAACAGACTCTATTTCTTTGTAGAACCCTGTGGGATTCTTCCTAATATCAGGAATAGATTGTTTAATGGTGTTCACTTCCTGTCTCGAGAATGGGACGTGAACGAACTACGACACATAATGTGCAGGAGTTTCTTGAGCAGCAGCACCTGTTGCAGCATTAGCTGGAATCTCAACATTTGGGACAAATGTCGGAGGAACCTCTCTCATAGGCAACTGAGAAATAGGCAACTCCGAACGCTTACTATGCAACAGAGCTAAATAGAGCGCTAAAACAGCTGAAGGAGTGTCAAACGAAAAAGCCCTCTTATAAATACTCAATAACTCTGTGGGACAACAAATCTTTCTTTTTACGCATTCATCCTGCAGGTACTCTACCATTACCTGTATCACTTTCCTCTGTATTTCTGGCGTATACTGACTATACATGTCATATACTTCAATGGAAGTTATCGACGTATCTGAGATCCAACTAATCGCATCTTTCATACAAATTCGTGTTTCCTCATTTATCGATTTTCGACAAGAAAAGAACCGTTTCTGCATAATGTCTAAACTATCACCATCTTCACTCTTCAACATTTCCAACTCCTTTCTATACCCAAAAACTCTCTCGGCATGTTCTTCTACTTTCTCCGCAGTATCTCTAGAGAATGCTAAAGTATTCAGATCCCTTAACCCTTGTGGGAGATCTATATCATTTAGCCTATTCCACATTATACATAAATGAATTCCTAAACCTTCAATAAAAACGTTTTTCTCAAGAAAATTGTGGAAATTACAGAGTGTGGCAAGAGCATCATCTTGAACAAGGTCTCATTACACGGTCCTAACATTTGGCCTACGGGCAGTTTGGACATTACCTTTACGCGAAGTTCAGGACGGCTAGGTTACAAGTGGGAAAACACTGTCCACCATTTTAGAACACAGAGTGACTTTGAAACAGAAATCAAAATGGCGGATGTACCTAAAGGATTTTTTCACAGAGTGATTGGGCTTAGGCCAACATATACAATAAAGGAGGTACAATATGATATCCTGTTTAACAACACCCTGCCAAACCCAGCCATACCAAGCAGCTTGCACATGGAACTGGGCCTGGAATAAACAGCCTGAAATGGAATAAAAGTAGTCCCTTGTTACTCCTTCACATGACCTGGCGCCACAGGCACCAGGACAGAGTCCAGTCGGGCCCCCTGTGTTTGTTTGTCCCAAAAGGTCATAAATGGGCCATTCTTTGGTAGCGACCCATGGCACCCACTACGTGGGGGTGTCTCACCTGTGTCCTGACATGGGTGGTTCTGTCGGTTGGTTGGATTATTGAGATGAAAGCATCTGATTAACCATGGGGCATGGACACACTCACTAGGTTCCCAGGTCTGGTCTTGGGGTCCGTAACCCTTCCATTCTATAAGATAGTATAGCTTGGATCAAACCACTTTAGAATCTAAGATGTTCCTGACTTCGAAATCCTGGTTCTCCATCTTCTATCACAGGATCTGGTGTAGTATTGATTTGGGTAGCCGGCTGCACTGGCTTAAGAATAGAAAAATGGCATACACAATGGATCTGCATGTCGGGTGGTAACTCTAGCTTCATGGCGACGCTGTTGATCACAGCCTTGATGGTATTGGGTCCCAAGTATCTAGGAAGGAATGCCCATGGTCCTTTCAGAGGAATGCATATGGATGCCAACCAAATCTTGATCCCGACTTGATAGTTTGGGGCCTTTTTCCGATGTTGATCTGCAAATCGCTTTTGTTTCTCTTTGGCCTTGGTTAGGTGTTCTGTCGCTTCTTTGAGAACTCGGGTGATGGTCTTGTGTAATGTTGTTACTTCTGGCATTTCCAATGATTTGTGTGGGTCAAAATCGGATATCTGTGGTTGTTGTCCATACATAACATAGAACAGGCTTTTACCAGTATTGGTGTGATTGGAGTTGTTGTATGCGTACTCTGCTATCCAAAGCATGTCCTTCCAGCTCTCCTCAGTTTGTTGAAGCATACATCTCCAGTGTCTGGTTTGTCCATTCCGTCTGGCCGTCAGTCTGGGGATGATGGCTCATGGATAAACAAAAGTAAATTTTAGCGATTTTACAACACCTCTTCCAGAATGCCGAGACAAACTGAGTTCCTCAGTCTGAAATCAACACTGATGGGAACCCATGTAACCTGATGATCTGTTCCAGGAACACAGTAGCCTGAGTGGATGCAGTGCGAAGGCCTTTCAGAGGGATAAAATGGGCCATTTTTTAAAATAGATCTACGATAACTAAGATGGTGTTGTACCCTTTGCAAGAAGGAAGGTCTGTAATAAAGTCCATTGACAGAGTGTGCCATGGTGCAGGTGGTACCACTAGAGGATGTAGAAGACCTGCCAGACTTTGTTTTTGAGATTTGTTTTGTGTGCAGACACCACAGGTGCAATAAACTGGGCAACATCCTTCCGCCAGGTTGGTCACCAGTAGTTTTTCTTTATTTTGGCCATGGTCTTGGCTATCCCCGGATGGCCTTCCACTAATGCTTTGTGATACCTTGCGATGATCTGATTCTGTTGTTCCTTGTCTGGGATGTAGAGTGGTCCTTGATAGTATGGCAGATTGTCCACAATAGTATGTTTGTTCCCTTTTGCTACCCATTTTTGCTGTGTCAATGGATCCATAAGGTGTTGCAGGTCAGATTTCAAGTTGTCTAGAGTGGTGGTTGTGGCAATTGAATCTACGATCTGTCCTTCTGGTGTGATGGCCATTGGGTCTGGTGTGGCAAACACATTTTCATCCGCACTCATTAAGGATATGGTGTCTGCTTTCCATTGCATACTCCAGGTCTGTAGGTGATAATGAAGTTGTATTTGGCAAAAGAAAGAGCCAAGCGAAGTTGGCGTGAGGATTGTGCCATGGCAGTTTTCAGGTATTGTAGATTTCGGTGATCTGTGATTACGGTGACTGTGTGTCTTGCCCCTAAAAGGTAATGCCTCCAGGCCTTGAATGCCCCCTTGATTGCCAGTAACTCTTTGTCTGTGATTGCATAGTTTATCTCAGGGGCGGAGAACTTGTGTGACCAGAACGCCACGGATGCAGTTGCCCGGTGTCGGGATCCCGTTGTGACAGAACTGTTCCCATTGCTATGTTGGAGGCATCAGTTTCAACCACATACAGTAGTTCTGGTCGGGGGTGTCGCAGAATCGGCGCTGCATTGAATGCCTGTTTCAATTTCTGGCAGGCTTCTTCTGCCTCTGCAGACCATTGAACTGTTTATTCTTCTTCAACAGGGAGGTGATTAGTTGAATGATTTGGAAGAACCCTGGGATAAAACAGCAGTAAAATTTGGCAAACCCGAGTACACTCTGGACTCCTTTTGTGGATGTTGGTGAGGACCAGTTGAGGATAGCTTCTACCTTGTGCGTGTCCATGCGTACACCTCATGGAGTGAGCACGAATCCGAGAAATTCTACTTCTACTACATGGAAAAAAACATGTTTCCAATTTGGCATATAACCAATGTTGCCAGAGTTTTTCAAGGACTGCTCGGACATGGTTGATGTGGTCCTTTTTTCTTGCAGAGTAAATCAGAATGTCATCAATGTATACTAGGGCGCAGACGTCCAATAGTTCGCAGAGCACGTCATTCATGAAGAATTACCGGGTATTCATACAGGCCATATTTTGGCCATAAAGCCGTGTTCCATTCATCCTCTTTTTTAACTCTTACTAGATTGTAGGCCCTTCTTAGGTCCGGTTTTGTGTAAATTTGGGTGTCTTTAACTTGATCCAGGTGTTCAGGGATGAGTGGCAACGAGTACATGTTTTTTACCGTGATTTGGTTGAGTGATCGGTAGTCAATACAAGTTCTCAAGTCCCCCTCTTTCGTGGGTATGAAAAAAAGGGGCGAGGCTGCAGGTGACTTAGACGGGCATATGAAGATGTTTGCTAAGTATTGGTCAAGGTAGGTTCTTAAATGCTGAATCTCCTGTTCAGTTAGGGCATAGATCCAAATGCAGGGGACTTGTGCACCCAGTACTAGATCTATCTGGCAGTCGTATGGCCTGTGTGGGGTAGAGTGTTTGCCTGTTCCTTCTGGAAAACATCTAGGTAGTCCACATATTCAGGCGGTAGTAATCCGGTTACACCCAGTATGGTTCCTTCCTTTGGTCCTGGTTCCATTAAGCCTTTCGAAGGGGATTCTTTGCCATAACAGGTACCTGCACAGTGTTGAGGGAAGGTCAGAACTCGAGTACGCCAGTCAATCTTAGGGTTGTGGGTCTCTAACCAGGGAATCCCCAGGATCATCTGGAACTGAGGGGTTCCGATGAGATCAAAGGTGAGGTCCTCCCAGTGGCCGTCCTGACACAGAAGGGTGACTTTCTCGGTGTGGTGTATCACAGTGCCAGAAGACAGCTGAGATCCATCAACCACAGTGATGTTTTCCAATATCTGCTTCTTTCGAAGAGGGAGATCAATCCAGTTGGCCAGATCTTGGTCGATATAATTGCCCACAGCTCCACTGTATATGTACGCCTCCAATGCATGTATCTTTGACAGTTGCTTATGGTCGACCAACAGCGCAGGAATGACTAGGTGTGAGGTTTGCAAAGTTTTCTTCTTACCGCTCGACAAGTGGACCCCAACGCTTGCCGGGCGCTGGAGATTTCCGAGGTATGTTCTTCTTCGGCTTTGTCAGTTTCCCCGACCGTCTTTCTAGGTGGTTTCACCGGGCAATCCCGGAGAAAATTTCCAGCCTTACCACAGTACAAACAAAGTAGCTGCTGTCTCCTTTTCTCCCTCTCTGCCCTGGTGAGAGGGCTCAGCAAGCCTCCGATTTGTATTGGTTCAGGCTGTTCATGTGGTTTAGTTTGAGCTTCACGGGGTCGTACGTAGACAAATCGTCCCTCTAATTTTACTTGGTCAGTTTTCCATTCCTGCAACCTCTGGTCTAGTTGCACTGTTAAGACAATGTATTCTGCACATCCTTCAGGAGGATTGACAACTTGGGCTAACACATCCTTTAGTTCTCCTCGCAAACCCCGGTAGAATAGCATAGTCCTCCTCTCGTCTGGCCAATTTGTTTTGGCTATGAGCCGATTGCAGGAGGCGATATATGTCAATAAGTCTTGACTGTCCTGCCAGAGTGACAACAGCTCATTGTCCAGGGCCCTGAAGTCTCGAATTAATGGATCGTCCCGGTTCACCAAGAGTATTGACTAGTTTGCTGCACTACCTCCCAGATACGAGAGAACAAAAGCCACTTTCGATTGTTCATTGGGAAATGCCCCAGGTCTGCACAAGAAATGTAGGTGACATTGGTTCATAAAAATGGCGTACTTAGTAGGATCACACGTGAAGCGTTCTGGAGGGGCCAGAGGAACCGACCCTGGAAGGTCAACCTGTACTGGTGCAGATTGCGAAGCTGCAACAGGAGTGCAGAATTGGCCAGCGGAGCATTGCCGGCCTGGAGCACCTGACTTGCTAGATCATCTGTATGTTCCCAATTCAAAATTTAATCCTGCCTCAGAGCGTTGGTTTCTTGTCTTGAAGCACGTACTTCAGCCTGTGGCTCTCCTAGCAATTTGGCCAACTGGTCAGTTTCTGAAGTTTCCATTATGCCCAGGCAGAGGTTTTAATGAGGCTTCGCGTTCTATTATGCTCACCTGGTCTCTGCGGGGGGTGTTGGGGCATGGTTGCAGCCCTCCCAGGGATGTGGTTAGTTCTGGAATTGCATTTCTCTTCTGAACTGATGGCTGCGATGGCGGGAAAGTGCATTTTAGGGCCGCTCCTGGTTTATAATGTCTGTAGGCTCTCCGTCCTGCTAATTCTGGCAGGGGTGCTTGATCGCCAAGGATCGAGTTCCTTCACTGGTCATTTGGGGGAAGACTAACCTCTCCTCTTTAGGTAAGTAAGCAATGTCCTTGTTTGTCTTCCGTATTATTTGTTTTCCTGTTACTGTTTGTTTCCTCATATGGTGTCCGTTCAGTGCATTATTGTCCACTCCTTTCTTAAACCTGTTCTTTTGTTCTCTACCCATGCAGGTGGCGGTACAGAGCAGTGTAGCTGCTGAGGTCGATTACGGCAGCCGGAGTGATGAATGAATGGCTGCCAGGAGCAGGTAGGTTGACAAGTAGGAATATGCACGTGTTGTAAATGCAGCACTGTTTTCCGATGGTGAAATGTTCTAACCTTGTCTTCTGTCTTCCTTTGCAGCAAGCAAGTTCGTGAAAGAAGACTGCCATGGAGCGATGTCAGAATCAGGATCGTTGGATTCCAGGAGAGAATTGCAGTAAGAAGACTGTCGTGGAGCGAGGACAGAATCAGGATCGTTGGATTCCTGGAGGTGAGTATCTGCAGGTTCATGCAGCGGTGAGCATCACGTTGCATCTGAGTGCAAGGTAACGCGAAGCATGGCCCTTGAGGAGAGAGCAGCTGATATAGCTGGGCTTCCTGGCCACGCCCATTAGCCTGGCTTGCCTGCCACACCCAGTCACACACATCAGCTTGCACGTGGAACTGGGCCTGAAATAAACACCCTGAAATGGAATAAAAGTAGTCCCTTGTTACTCCTTCACATGAGCCTGACGCCAGCCAGGGCAGAGTCCAGCCGGGGCCCCAGTGTTTGTTTGTCCCAAAAGGACATAAATTGGCCATTCTTTGGTAGTGACCCATGGCACCTACTACTTGGGGGTGTTTCACCTGTGTCCTTGGGTCAGTGGTCGTGACAGCATGGTGGAACGATTGTCTGAATTGTAAAATGGGCATAATATGACATCATTTACATTCTGCAGAAGCTGCTGAAATGGAATAAATTCACAATTCAATATTGATACTTATAGAAATCGTTCAATAGGGATGTAGTCTTGTGTAAAATGGTTGTGAAGAGTGCATGTATGCTTCCACGTGTATGAAATCTGGAAGATTTAATTCATAGGGATGTTTTTGGTTTCCAGTACTTTTAGTTAGTGCATTAGGGAATTCTTGTGAATCTTCTTGTGTGCTTATGGTACATTTTACCATTCCTGAACAGTAGTTTAATTCTTGCCTTATACCTGAGACAGTGTAAGTGTTGTCAGGATTATTTGTGGAATTTCTGTGAAGGGTGTGCATTTGCAAACACAACTGTTCCAAGCCATTCAAGTAAATGTTATGAACAGTTGTTGGCAAATGAAAAAGAAGATTCATTGTCACATTAGAATAACAATTTACTCCAGTTGGGTTTCTGAATTAAAATGGACCAGAGAGTTACGTTTGTGCATCATTAGATGGCCCTACAAATTTTCTGTACAAGATACATTTGTGCCTTTTTTTCTGATGGTTGGGAAGTTGACTTTGTACTAAACAGTCTTGTGTTTGTATTGTTTGATGCAGGATGTGGGCGTTGTTTTTTAGTGGTATTGTTGGGAAATGTGCTATAGCTTCTGTTTCTATTATTTTTGTTTTAAAAGGATTCCTTTTTTGAGGTACAGGGTACATATCTAGATGAGGGGTGTATAGTGCATGTACTCAGTTGTATTCCAGGATGCAAGGAATGTCAGCATTGACTTTGTTTGCATCAAAGTTAACTAGGAATAGACCATTGAGTATAAAGAGACGTGAACATGCTAAGTAACTCATATCCTCTTTAAAGACTGTACTGCCCATGTCAATCAATGCTTGATCTAGGGTTAGACCTTGTGATTTGTGAATAGTGACAGCATATGCAAGTGACCGAGAAAATTGTTCTCTGCGTATGTATGTCTTTGAAAAGAAGGAAACGTCCTATTATTTTACTTCTGCAAGTTTGTCAAAGTGGATATTGACAAAATGAATGTTGTTTTCATGCGGATATGTTTGGAAGCCAACAACTGTACCAATTGCTCCTTTGACTAAGCTTTGTTCTACGTCAAGGTTTTAGAATTACACTGCAGTTCAGACACAAAGTAAATATTTTCTCCAATCTGGCTGTGTTGGAGATGCATGTTTCTTAGCTATTTAGTCTTGCTGTTGCCTGTTGACACATAAAACATGTCATGCCATGCACTTCTAGTTTGTCTGTGGAGCTGATATGCATTATATATTGCATTTCTTTTTTCAATATAAGTCTCAATGAATTGAGTACAGATTGCAAGGGATAGCTTCAAGGACATACATTTTAGATTTTGTTGAGTTAATTGTTTCATGACATCAGGAGCAGATGTGTTTCACCCATATAGCTCATGGATTAGTCTACTATTTAAGATGGATTTTGCATCTTTAATAAGCAGCCCAGTTCTAATGCTTTTTATAATCTTAGCATATGTGAGGTATTCTAACTGGTGCATGTTTTGAGTTAGTTCTCTGTAGTGAACATGTTGCCTGGGATTTACATTTCCAATGCTGCCAAGAGTACTATGGCATTCTTTGTGTCCTAATGTTTTGAAAATAGGTTGCCTTTTCAGTGGTGTTAACTGTTGGAGTTCTCCGAAAACAATAACATGTTTTCTTCCAAACAGTTCCTCATAGTTGGTTTTCAGGATTTACATTCTATGATTAATTAAAGCCAACATGACGTTGGACACCATGCTTACTTCATTTATCAGAAGCACTGTCATTTGTTTTAGAATTCTGCATACCTCAGTAGCAGCTTCTGCTGACAATTTGTAGTATTCAAATTTGATTTTGTGTACTACGGGGAATAGTAGTAGTCGGTGTAAAGTGACACCACTTATGTTGCAAGCAACTAAACCTGTGGAGGCTGTTACTGCAGCCAAAAGGTCGTTGTTTGTTAAGTAGTGTAGAAATGTGATGATTATTTTAATTAAGAATGTTTTGCCAGATCCAGCTTCACCACTTAAATACAGGAACAGAGGTTTTTCATTTTTATAGGTACATGTTTTGATTTCATGTTTGTTTAAAAACATTTTCTATTTCTTGAGTGACTTCTAGATGAATGGATAGTTGTTCATCATTTAACTGAGATTCCAGACCTGAAAAGTCCTACTGAGATTGTTTATATTGATACATTTTTTTTTAGCCCAATCATGGCTGTTTCTGCTTTATTTGGAATGAGTGGTTCTCAAAGTGGGTCTTGGCTTCCTGTAAGGGAAAGTTGACTGCCCTCAGGAGTCTCTTTGTCTTTGCCTTTGTCTAGTTGAGCTTCAATGTATTCCTCTTATTGGCATTCATTGTCAAACATTTCTTTGTATTGTTTGAAATTGTCATGTGTCATACTGTTTCATTTTCTTTAAATGCAGCTTCAAATGAGTCATAGTAACCTAATAATAGATTTTATTTTCTCCAAGGTTTAAAAAGTTAAAGCAGGGCCATTTAATACATTTCTATATGTTGTGGAGTTTTAATTGATACCTTTACATGGTTAATTAGACTGGGTTTGGTTAGTTTCACTAGGCTTCCTTCACAAGTTGAAACTGAATTTTTGCCAGTTGATGTGACATTGTATGTGTAGGTGTAGTTTTGGGCAATGTCGTACAGACACATGTTCTCCAAGCAGTACTTCTGTTTGGGTAGTATGTGTCAAGTACATTGTTTTTTTTTAAATGTCCTGGCTGTTGGGATCTTTTGTAGCTATGTTTTCTATCTCTTGGTAGGATTTTAGTACTCTTTTTTGGGGTGAGGCGGGTCCAATGATCAGCCAGACAATGTGATCAGATTTTGCATTATACCAAAGCTGTACAATTTCTGTGATAGAATTTGTCAGATGATATGCCATCCCAGAGGTCTTTTAGCTCTGTTTTCTCAGCTTTGGTGAGATAGACTGTGACATATCTATAGTGAAGGTGT
Source organism: Ambystoma mexicanum (assembly GCF_040938575.1). Taxonomy (NCBI): domain Eukaryota; kingdom Metazoa; phylum Chordata; class Amphibia; order Caudata; family Ambystomatidae; genus Ambystoma; species Ambystoma mexicanum. Next base: position 1,196,748,757 of record NC_090937.1, read on the forward strand.
CTTCAATGTATTGTATGTCTATGTTTGCATTCCAGAAGAGGGCAATGATTGCATTGTAATCATTGATGTACTTGAATGCTTCATCCCTTTTAATGTTATATGTATTTTTAGGGAATTTGCCTTTTACACTGTGTCTAACAGAAGACATCAAGCTATTTACTTGTTCTTTTTGCACACTGGTCTAGGAAAGCCAAAGTGACATTTAATATAGTATTTTCCCTTGTCTTTATATCTACGCAGGCAGTATTTGCCACATTCATGTTTTTGGAAGCATAACACTTGTGTATGTAGGTCACTATCTGTGGCTTCTGAAGGAACGTGGCAGGTAATGTATTTTTCAATAAACTGCAAAACAGTGGCGTCACAATCATCGCCAAATTTGGAGCATCATTTATCCACAAAAGCATATAGAAGTGTTGTGCTCCTCTGGATTCATATTCTTTTCTCCAAAAGAATTGTTGCCCTTATTAGAGTGAAGGGGTAGTTTTATTGCAGATAAAATGCAGCATGGCTATGAAGCAATGGTGAAAGTAACTTGATACATGTACAGGGTCAAAAGAACTGAGTTCTGCTGGTGTATTTATGCATATTCCATCTTTATTTTGGTTTGCAGTGCATAAGAAGCCGTGCATATAATGTAGATAAGCGTTACGCCAGAACCAGTATTCTTGTGTACCAGGCATTTTTGCCAAGAGATTTGTTATACTTAACTGCAAAACTGCATCTCTGTCTTTTATTTTTTGAAGCAGTTGGTTAGCAGATATTTTTTTAAAGTTAGAGCCTGATTTTAGTGTGTGTGCAACTCCCTAACATAGATTTGCTAGTTCACCTTCGAAGAGGAGGTGGAAAATGTATTCAACATTTTGCCTGAATCTGGGTTCTTAGTGTATACATTCGTAAAGAGCAATATTGTGATGCACTAATTTGTGTGGTCCTTGCATCCTATATTCCTCCTTTTCCTGTAGGAAAGAGTAGAGGAAAAGAACGTACTTCTACACTTTTTTTTTCCCATATGCTCATTGGGGATCCTTTGGCTAGATGCATTTGATATGTTTCTATTGCATCATCAATTGTGTCTCTGGAGTGCAGTGGGTGAATGGTATACTGGTCTAAAATATTGGTTGCTGTAACAGGATCTACACATTGAAATTGGCAAGTTTCTGGTGACTCTTGTGGTTTCTCTTACGTTTTCCTCTATGTTTATAACTTTTTAGTACTCATTATGCCTCATTATAATGTTGGCGGATATGGTATGAACGGTGCCGTTAAGACACCGTCACCATTCGTACCATACCATCGAATTATGAGTCCTGCTCACGGGTGTCTGACAGCCCGCCAGGTCAGACCTGGTGGGCTGTGCGGCACCCGCGAGCATAACTCATAATTGCACCGGCACCATTATCAACAGTGCTGGTGCAACCATGCTCCTCACTCCATTCTGCTCTGTTGGGCAGAACGGGGATCGGGAGCCGGCAATACCACCACTCGCGAATGGGAAATTACTGGGCCATTCAACTCATAATGGGCCAGTTATTGCCCAATCACGGGTGGTGGTGCCGCCAAACTCGTAATGAGGCCCATTGTTTTCGTTTAGATATTGTAGGGCTTGTCTAATGTTTTTTTTTTTTTTAGTTTTTTTATTGTATTTGGTTTAGAAAAACCCTTTTACAAACGGAATAATAACACATACAAATTAATACATTAAAATAAACAGAAAAGAAACAGTCTAAATTAGAATCATTCTTTAGGTTTCCCTTCCATTCACTTTTCAAATTTCTGATATTGAGATAGCAAATTCTGCCCCAGTAGACCTTTGGGAGCCTTCTTTACATCACATCCTCCCAAATTACTCATAGTCCTGGGTTTAAAACCACCCTATGTCTCTGCCTGAGAATCAAGCACCTTTCGATTCAGATGACAATATTGCATCTTTCTAACATCTGAATCACAGCTATTTTCATTCCCTGAGAGTAACCGGAAATCAGCCTGTCCCAAAACATTTCTGGTGTATATTGTGCGGACTCAAAGCCAAATTTTCCAACGAGAAGGGATCTTGCCTGCCATGTGCCTTCATAGTCCATTAATAGATGCCTGATGGATTGATTTTCAGGGCTTCTACAGACCTTATATAATTGGATGGCTGAGTTTCCAAAGCCTCTTTTTGCTACGACCTGCCCTGTATGTATAACATTCAAACGCAGTCTCAGGAATTTCTTCCTGATCCTTCAATCAGGGAATTTCACTAGATATTTATTTAGGAACCCAGTTTTTTGTCATCTTTCAACAATGGATTGGGATTAACTTCAGAACACACTTCCTCAGTGGTATTAATCCAATCCATTTCATCGCACCGTTTTTTTGCTTTCATCGGGTTCTCAAGTAGGTACTGGATGTCTATGCCATTCTTCTCTAACCAGTCTTTTACCTGTATGCATAAGAGTCCTAGCATCTTTGATCTGTTATTTTCCATGTGCGTCTTTATATCTGGATATAATGTATCTTCTTTGGCTGCATGAATGAGTCGGAAGAGGGAAATTATTTCCACCTTGCCTGTGCCTTTAATGACTTTAGGCCCAATTCGAACCTAATATTTGCGATCAGCCGACACGTTGTTAAGCCAAGGACACAGCCTTCCTTCACATTTTCCATGTACCGTTCCAAAGGTGAGGTTTTGCTTCCACCCCACATGTTATAACTGAGATTATCTTTGCCTGATAGAATTTGATTAATGGTAACAGGGAAAAACTTCCGTATCTCATAAATACCTTTTGAACCTGAGCAGAGAGTTAATTGATTTTTTACAGGCTGCCAGGACACATAGATTTTATACCCCAAATATAGCAGTTCTTCAATCCTTGGAATTTGCTGGCCACCCAGCTGCTAGAACATAACCTTTTTGTTCTTTTGTCTGAAGATCATTATCTTTGATTTGTTAGAATTCAAAGCCAATCCATTCTCTACAGCATAACAATGTAATTTATCCAGGAGGCACTGCAGCCCCACTGCCGTCTTATCGAGTAAGACAACATGTTGGCATATGCGAGTCAGTGGATCTTAGCGCCATTCAGCGTTGGACTTACCAAGGCCGATGGAGCCACATAGTCCCCCATATCGGCCAGATTTAAATTAAAGAAGCAGGGTGCCCAAGCATCCCTGACACACACCCCATTTCACCCTCACTGAATCCGACAGGTGCCCTTTCATCAAGGCGGACTCTCACTGTGGTATTTGTATGAAGTTCAATTAACATACCCAATGTTCTTTAAGTTGACCAGTGGTTGCCACATTTCTTTGTTTGTTTGTTTGTTTGTTTGTTTATTTATAATGTGCTCCAGACCGAAAGGTTACCGGGCGCAGCAGAAAGTATATGCAAGGCTTACAATGTTACATGAATAAAAATGTACAATCAATAAAAATGTACAATCAATAAAATTTACATTATTACATAAATGTACACTTACAAACTTACAATTGAGTGATTACCAGGATAAACTAAGGAATGTGCAAGAGTATACATGCAATATTAACAGTTATAGACATATTGAAGGGTAGCTAATAGTACCTATGTCAATAGAATAGGGCTAAGCCTACAGTGGATTCATATTGTCTATTGTTGGCACACCATTAACTAGTATGATTAAAGATTGATCTATTGGCCGTTGTAGTCATAGAGTGTGAACATTTTCTTTTAGATCCAATGGTAAATATACTACTTTGCTACGGATGTCCTTAGGAGCTCGGATGGAGGTCATTTGGCTGATTTTAGCTTAAGGCGGATTGCAGCTTGAAATGGGTGCACTGTTTGAATTATAATGCTCTCATACAAGTTAAGCTGTCAGAGAGCTTTTGGAAGTGGGAATATTTATAAGTTATTAGTGATAGAACGTGATGGCACACATTTTCAAGCTCTGTGTTGCAGTATGTGCACACTCTTGAGGGGTTTGTTATTTTGTATTTAGCTTCTGCTGTTAGATATACAGCTAATTGGAAACATTGGTAATTCTTCATTGTCTTCTATTTTGTAAACTAGATCTACTATATTTGTACAAATATTTAGTCTGCTATTTCAGCAGATGTGTTTTGAAACGTAGCTATTTTCTTTGTGTGTGTCTTTATTAGGAGGTTGGTGTTTATAAGGTTTTTTGTAATGTTTTCAAAAGGTACAGAATTGTCAAAGTCACCTTGAGTTCCAACGTATTTACATTTGATATGCTCTATTTCTTGAAGGAGTTCTGTGGCTCTTCAATGTAGGAGAATGTTATTTCAATTTTGCAGTTCTAGAGCAGGACTTTTTGCTAAGTACATTCAATGCACAAGATTCCGTATGGTAGAAAAGTGTGTCGCTAACATTTTGATGTGGTGGAAAGTGCTTTAGAAAGCAGTTCCTGAAATGCAGGGTAATGAATGTCCTCGCTAACTAGTGTGGCTGCGCACTGGACAGGAGTCTATGATTTGTAAAGTTTTCATTTTACTTTTGTCTTTTAGTTCCACATAGTGATTGAGGAATTGTTGTAAAGATTTAAAGGAGTGTTGGCATACATTACACATTGAGCTGTATGTGCATTTGTACACTGGATGGTTTGTTTGGGTGAAAGGAGCATTTAGTTAAAAGTTTGTTGGGGACTTTTTTTCTATAAGGCTTTCTTTTGCCATAATGGTTTGTCCCAGAATTTCATACCATCAACCATTATTATCTATGGCAATTGTATTTTGTTGTTCTTGTTTATAAGCATCTTCATTGAAGTATGGTTATGTGCTGATTGTGTGAATCCATTCACCAACACAGAAATTTGAAAAGGTCACTATATTTAGACTGCACATGTTTACAAGTACTTTTTGCAATTTATTGATTAATTTAGTTAGTGGTTTCATTCTGTTTAAACTCAATATAAACAATTTTATTTTCAGTAGGAAAGCACTGTCAATTAGAGCTTGCAGGATTAGTCTCCTGCAGTAGTTGGATTGTTTTACTATTACTATCTTAATGGTTGTATACACATTTACTGAATGAGAATTGCTTGTGGGAGAATTGCTCGCAGGAGAATTGACCGAATTTCAAAGGTCAATTTGGACATATATGCGGGGGGCAACCCCCCGCAACCTCCCACCCAAACCAAAACACCCCGCAATCCCCACCCTTTCACTTTAAATAATATAATTAACAAAAACCAATATATATATAGTGCAAAGGTCAGTTAGAACCATTGAAATTCGGTCAATTCTCCAAACGGTCAATACTCTCTGATCAATTTGGGTAATACCATGTTAACACTGGTAGATAGAGGATTGGGTTCATTAGTAGGTCTGCTTTTTTTTAACTTTTTTTTTAACAAAATGGGCCTTAACTTTTTTAGTCCTGCTTGGTTTAGTTTTTTGGAGTGAGGTCACTTGTTCTTTTGTTTTCAATGCATTCTATACATTCTGTTAGAGGCGGATGATTATGTGGTGGGCTTTTAGTCGTATCTGTTTGTCTTTTTCTTTCTTTTCTACAGAGTTTCTGTTTAGTAGAAATGTTGTTGTGTCTGTGGGGAAAAGAGAAAGGTTGAATTGGAAAGCTGTGCAATGTATATGCATGTATGGAGCATGGATGTGTGGGTGTGATTTTAGAGATGCATATAGTGCTGTTTGATTGTGAGGTGGTATATTAGGTGTGGTTGGGAAGGTTGTGAGAATTTTAGTTTACAGAGGTGTGATGGTGTTGGGTTAGTTATGAAGGCAGTGGTGGTGTTGTGGAATGTGTACAGTGATTGTGCTGTTTTGAGGAGCAGAGTGTGTGTTGCAATGGTGGTGTGTAGATGGGAATTGAGGAGTGTGAATGGTGTGAATGGTGGAATATAATGGGCTAGAGTGAAAGAAATGTTGGTTCAAAAAGAGCAGTGTGAGGTAATAAATATAGTGGAATTGTGCTACTATAATTACATACATATACCTGGTACATTAATGTACTTATTTTGTTGGATGCAAAGTATATTCGTTTTTCGGTTGTTGATTGCAGTGATGTGTTTGTTTCCTGTAATTGTAAAATAAAGTTAGTGGGAATATGTGATAATAGTGATGTACTGTTAGGAAGGAAGGTTCATTTTGACAATGGAAGGTGGAGTGGTGGGGAAAAGGTTAATAAAATAGGTGGACAGTTAAACATGGTTGCTTTTAGGAGCATTTTCATGAAATGTAAGACATGTGTATGTGCCTTTGCAGACGTTCTGTAACATTTTGTAAAAGAGAGGAAAAGTTAATGGAAACGTTTATTGCGTTATGAGTATATGTATACTTGTCAACATGATGCATTCTAATCTGTAAAGTAGTCATAGAGTTTTTGTTTGCATGATGGGACTTGTAGTTCCACTTTTACCATTGTGAAAGTTGGAGTACACCTCACAGAATGTAGAGAAAACAGCAGGACTGCATAAGCAGCTGATGATTGGAATGAGTTATCTTAGGAAGTATACAGGTACACTAAATATATTAAATATATTAATATATTCATTGAAAAAGACTTTGTTAAAGGGACATTATGGTTAAGTTGCACTACTAAAAACCTATTAAATTCAGTGAAAATGTTTGCTAAAGGGACATTATGGTTACACGTAAAACCGAAACACCCCTGAAATTCGACAGTTATGGTAAGCTAAGTAACCATAACTCATGGCACCATCGTGCACTGCTAAGTCTAACACCCAGGACATCAAAGGTGACATCACAAATGTCATTGGTAACATCACTGATGACATCACATGTGCATTTACTGTTCATAAACATCTGTACAAGGGATTCATATTATAATGTTGACAAAAACTGTCAAGGATCATTGGTATAAATATCCTGAGGTACGTAGTGCATTAAGCAATGAATTGATATAAATAACATTCTATTATGAAGTTCTTTCCAGTATACTAAGCTACTCATGTAGAAACATAGGCATTGTGTTCAGTATACATGATGGAGGTGCAAAATTAAAAATCTTGCCTTGTTGAATAGTAAAATGATAAATGCTATATTATTAGAGTTTTGTGTACTGTGAACATTAAATAAGTAGCTAATAAAACCCACTTAGTACATAATTGCATTATTACAGACAAAACACAAAGAGACAACACATAGAAATAGGAGCATATACAAGGAAAGTGAAGTAAGCAAAAAAGCAGCAGTACTACCAGACAATGTTCATAACCTAACTGATTATTATCTTCATGCACATAAATGATTGCTCTGCTTCAAAGCTACTACTTCCTCTATGTATAACTATCACATGATGTGACTGGAACCTAAGAAAAGTAGTGCGAGTCCAATGTATACAAATATGAGCATATCCAGGAAAAGTACAGTAGTAAATAAACAGCAGAACTATCAGAACGTGTTGATAACCTTACTGATTATCTTCATGCACAGAAAGGATTGCAGTCTTTCAAGCCTGTGTCTTCCCCTATGTATATGTTTCATATGATGTGAGTGGACCCTAGGGGAATTACTGTAAGAACATATTTAAATGATAAGTCTACACATATAGTATGTTCCTGACTGTTACTAAAGAAAACCATTTGGCCAAGATATGTCAGTAAAGAAAAAAAGAGGGAGCCAGACATGTGATGTCATCAGTGGTGTCATCAATGATGAAATGAGTGAAAACAGTGATACTAACGGTAGACATTACACTTCTCTATATAAACCAATTATTACACATTACTGTATCTGTACTTACAAAGTTTTCATTTTTAAACACACCATACAGACATTAAAAATAATAGAGAAACAGAGACCTTAGAAAATCATCTGCAGCGAATGCAGCAATTTAAAGTATAGTGTGCTCAGAAATATTATTGACCCTAGTGTTCGGGCATATTCTTCTAAGCATATGTTGATTGATCGTACAAACATTTCCTATGCACTTTACAGTAGTTTTCCTCTTTTTTACACATGCAAAATCAGGCAGCAGGACACAGCCATCTTGTGATAATCTTATCCGTTGCCGCATCGCCCAAGGTGGACTGCCCTGGTGGCAATAATTCATATGCTCCGCCCCTGAGGCTGACATTACCAAACCTAGTGATATTCTCCGTCTATCTCAAGGACGTTACTGGACAGTGTATCCAAACGCACCCAATCATCACCTACGTGATAACGTTACTTGACACAGAACCCGGAATATCAACACACATCATCTCACAACACAGCGCATTCCGATTGTGAATATAAAACCGTACTTTTAAAGGAAATAGCAAAACTGTACAATTTTTAAAGTGATTTTTTTTCACAATAAACACTCTGAGAAAATCAGCCACTGCCATATTCATGCAAATTTGTCATTTTTTTCTTCATTCTCGATCCACAAATGCTTATCGTGAGTCACACAGTGTTCCATTTGGGTATAAAAAGTACATTGGACACACTGTGAATCACAAGGCTTTGGCACCAGCTTGGCGCTAGGCCACCATAAACGATGTCAGGTTGCTCCTTATAGCTGGTACCACGTAAGGGCATATGAGCCCAAAGTCATTCCTATCCAGCCATTCACGTGTATCTGCAGCTGCAGGTTGAAAAACCTGTCAGTTGGTAACATGAATCGATGACAATCACAGAAAGGCATGATGTAGCTGTTTGAAAACGATAACAGAAATGTGCCTCAGTAGCAGATCTTTAGTACAGTTTATCATTTTACCCATTAATTCGGCCCATGTTAAAACTAATAATGAACACGCACATGAAACAATGGGAACACAGGCAAAAAAGCGTGGAAAGTAGTCTACAATTTGCTTCGGAGGTTAGTGCTATGGAGTATGTTCAGCTCGAAATTGGATGCGGAAGCTGATGCTACAAATCGAAGAACACATAGACGGAATTTTAATTGCATATAAGCGTTGAATTAGGCGTTTGTGGAACCTGGGGGAACCCACTAGTGGAGTACACGCATCTCGATCCTGGACTGCCCATGTGCCTGAGACAAAGGCAAGCACACACACAAGTTGTATTTGCACGTAATTGCAATATGACACACACAACAACCGAGTACGATATAAGCAAGCAATAACGGTTGGTGAATGATAACTTGACTCGTAAGTCTGTAAATTTTTCGAAAGTAAAACGTACATAATATTTGGCATTTCCTTTCTCTCGCTGTAACGCAGACACTCCGTTCAAGTCAACAAATGTTCATAAAATGAAATTACATGTTCCTTCTTCCAGTTTTGGAATGGTGAACCTTATCATATTTGACAGTGTTGCATCCCTCCGTTCTAGCAATCCTTTTGCAATCCTCTCTTTGTTTCAAGGTGAAAAAAACAATTGAACCTTATACTGTGTACGATGCATGGGTTTTCTCAGCTCCGAAGCGAAAATTCAACCTCAGTGACATACTGGCATTAGAAATATTTTCTAAAAATGTATCAATTGTTTGGTACCATTCACCAATGTGGGCGCCACTTCTGCACATTTACTTTCTTCCTCTGGAGAACTTTGCACTCTCCCAGCGACTGCCACAGCCAGGCCACACCACCTGTCAGCTCAGCCCACCTCCTCTTCACACGGCAAATCACATAAACATTCTTTGCAAGTAGCAGCTCGCGAGCCCTGATAAAATGTACTTGTACGAAAATGTCCGACCAAGCCCTGCTGCAACCCCCTCCATCCAGGCTGCGGTCCCATGACCGCACTTATATATTAGAGGCCTATAATTTGCACACGTGTGTTTGTAATATCCCACATTGGGTCTCTAGGGCAGTGAACAGTGTGGGGGTCTTGCACCATACAGACACATAATGTGTAATAGTAATGCCTTTACGTTATAATGCAGATGGTACCAAAAACAACGGCAAGCTAAGTGGATTCACACATGGTAAAGTATCACTTGTTAAAGAAACCTTCACAACAAAAGGTATAATCTACCACGCAGGAGCCACAACCAATGCAGGTCACTAGACTGCATATATAAAAAAGAATTGTGGATGGATCAAATGTAATGATAGTAACATTACTGTAAAACAGAGATTACCAGCAAATCTTCTAAACGCTTACTTAATATTCTTGAAACCAAAATGTACTAACTAATCTGTGTATGAACTTAAACAAAACTTGAACTTCCAAACTATGACCAGTTAGAAAACGCCAACAGGTACCTAACTGCCCTAAAATTCTGCAACATGCAAACAAATAAATGAATACCATTAAAATTAAACAAGAAATGAACAGTTACAATACGCCAACAGGTATCTAACTGCCCCAAAAATCTGCAACAAGCCAACAGATAGATGAATACCACTAAAATGGGAAAAGAAATAAACAAATAAAATACACCAACTGCTATCTAATTGCAACAATAGTACTACCTCTTCCAAATCAAAAACCATACACATATTCAATTCCTCCTACCAAACTCAATGAACGAAATGTATTGTACTACAACGTAGAAAGTGTTTTTTTTTTAATCCAGCATGGATTTTTTTTCCAACACACCCTATGATTTAATCAACAAACACAGAAACTGAGAAAATTGAACAGTACACTAATTTGAACTATAGTAACTATGCTAACTATGAGGGTCTACAAAATACAGAAATGTCTGCTATGCAATGCAATACTCATTATAAACTACCTACACTAACATGTTTTTTCTTTTATCGCGGTGATTGAAAAAAAAATGTCTGCTCCAACTACCCATGTCATGAAAAAATTGCAAAAAACAAGGGGGTTCCTGGGAGTCTTTCTGCCAGACAATATTCTGGGTACAAGAGCCTTACCCAGATTCTTTAGCTCACTATCTTTCTCAGAGGAGAACTATCCCAATCATATCAGTCTTTGTCCTGCCCAGAGGCAGTCCAGCACCGAAATGCTAAGCAATTTTCCTCTAAACAAGAGTACCAACATCAATTCCAAACACATGTTTTGGTCTGGTTGGACCTCATCAGTACCATGGAGCTGTGCCTCTGTAAGAATAGTAAGCAAGGGGTCAGCATCTGGATTCCCCTATTAACTTAAGGTGAGACCCAAAGTTACTTAAATATGCAAAAAACAAGAGGGGCCCTGGGAGTCCCTCAGGTAGACATTAGTCCTGGTTATGAGAGAATTACTCAGAGTCTTCATCTCACTATCTTCCACAGCGAAGAAATATCCCAAACATATCAGTCTTTGACCTGGCCTGGGGCAGTCCAGCACTGAAAAGCTTGGCAATTGTACTCTAAACAAGAGTACCAACAGCAACCCCAGACACATGTTTCAGTCTGGTTGGACCTCATCAGTAGGTTGCAACTGTGCCTCTCTAAGAATAATGAGCAAGCGGTCCACGTCTTGATTCCCCTAGTAACTTAGGATGAGACCAAAAGTTACTTAAATATGCAAATTAACAAGGGGGGGTCCTGGGAGTCCCTCTGCCAGACATTAGTCCTGGTTACAACAGACTTACCCAGAGTCTTTAGCTCACTATCTTTCACAGAGAAGAAATATCCCAAACATATCAGTCTTTGTCCTGCCCTGGGGAGGTCCAGCACTGAAATGCTAGGCAATTCTCCTCTGACCAAGAGTACCAACAGCAACCGCAGACACGTGTTTCGGTTTGGTTGGACCTCATCAGTAGGGTGAAGCTGTGCCTCTCTAAGAGTAGTGAGCAAGGGGTCCATGTCTGGATTCCCCTAGTAATTTAGGGTGAGACCTAAAGTTACTTAAATATGCAAAGTAACAAGGGGACATCCCCCAGGCAGGAATCACAAAGGCGCATGCGCCGGATGTCCGTAGGACATGTGCAGTGTCTGCAGACTAATTAAAAGTGTGTCACAAGGAAAAGGACATGTCCAGACATTGCACCTGTTCAGGGGCACCTCCATGTTGAGTGCAGACACACTCGACAGTCATGTGGCCCGTGGACTCATAGAGGGAGTTTTAAAAAAAAACAAGGGAATACCACCCAAAAATAAACAGAACATGTGTTGTATACAAAATATATTTAATTAAGAAAGGTATGGGGTATCGGAATGGGAAACATACATGGGAGAATTAGGAGTTTGTGCACAATAATCACGAGGGGAGGAAGGGAGGAAGGGAGTGATGTTTCATCAAATCGTCTTTGAATAAAATGTTCGGAATTTCATGAGGATGATTGCTGGGGACAAGCGGGACAGGTGCAAGAAGGACAGTGATAGGGAACATTGTTAATCAGATTATTTTTGATGTATTGTAGAGGTGCCACATGGGGGGTGTACAACATAAGGGACTTGTAGCAGACTAAAGGTGCACTAGTAAAAACCCATGAAATTCAATGAAAGAACTTTATTAAAGGGATGTTATGGTTAAGTTGCGCTAACAAAAACCCTTGATATTAAGTGAAATAATGTTATGGTTACAAGTGAAACCAAAAAACATCAGAAATTTGCCAGTTATGGTAAGCTAAGCAAGCATAACTTGCGCCACCACCGTGCAATGCTAAGACTAACACCCAGGACATCCAAGATGACATAACAAATGTCATTGATGACATCCCTGATGACATCACTGATGAAATTAATTTTGATGAAAAGTTCCTACACAGGGTTCTGTTTATAGTGTTGGTAACAAGATGTCAGGGGTGATCGGGAGACCTATCATGAAATACTTAATCCATTAAAGAATGTACTCATCTAAACAAAACATTATATTGTCATTAGTACAGGAACCTAATCATTCATAAACATAGGCAATGGCTGCAGCATGCACCATAGAAGTACAATATTTATAATCTTGGAATTTTGGATAGTAAAATAATGAATGCTACCTTATCAGAGTTTTAAGTAATGTTAAACATGTAATAAATAGCTAATGATTCAGGATTTATAACACTTGTTCTATTACAAAAATTACATATGAAGACCCATAATGCATACACCTCAGAGGCGCATACAGGGAAACTAAAGCAAGGACAAAAGAAACAGCATCACCAATAAATGTTAATAACATTAAAGTTTATCATCATGTATACAAATAAATTGTGTGTTTGAGTCCTGCTTATTGCCCCATGTATGTGCACCATGAGCTGAGAACAAACCCAAGTACTTTAAGAACATACAACAAGGTTAAAGGAGAGTTCCGGGACTTTTTTTTTATTGTCCCTACAATTCGGCCATGTGTTTTTAAGCATAAATCGGTAGATGGTAGAAAACTTTCCTATGGACCTTACCCGACTTTTCGTCCATTAACGCACTCGAAATCAGCCGCCATTTTCTGATAATCCTATCATTTCCCCCCATCGCCCTGGCTCACCTGCTTTTGCGGCACTAAATCAAATCCCCCGCCCCTGAAACAGACTTTATCAAAACATTCATATTCCCCGCCTCTATCCGTGACGTGACTGTGCTGCGTAGGCAACCGCGCCCAGGCGTCTTCTACGCGACTCCACACAGAACCCGGAAATCAACACAGATCAGCTCACAACACAGCGCGCCACAATTGGGAATATGAAACTGTACTTTTAAATCAAACCGCAAGATTGTAAATTTGGTAAAGTACATTTATTTGACATCAAATGTTTAGAGAATATTCAGCGATTTGCATTTTTCTTTGCTCACGTTCCAAAAAGTTCGTTTTGAGGCACGCGATGTTCCTTTGCTGTACACAGGGTCTTAGACCATCTCACAATACAGCGCCACAATTCGGAATATGAAACTGTGGTTTAAAAGCAAACGGCAAGATTGTACATTTGGCAAAGTACATTTATTGGACATCAAATGTTTAGAGAATATTCAGCGATTTGCATTTTTCTTTGCTCTCGATCCAAAATAGTTCGTCTTGAGGCAAGCGATGTTCGTGTGCAGTACACAGGGTGTTGGTTTACGATAAAATAAGCTCTTCGGTCGCACTGATAATCGCATGGCTGTTCCAACAACGAGGCACTAGGCCACCACAACGGTCTGTATGTTGCATCTAGCCGTTAGTACCGCGTAAGGGCATACTTGTACTTGGCGATCGTCCCATAAAATGGTCAGGGTGGTAACGTTGTTCACGCGGAGAAGCAACTGGCGGTTAAAAAACCCATCCGCCGGTGTCTGGTACTCGTGACACATACAATAATGAGTGATGTACCTGTTTTAAAAACATAAAAAATGAAATTAGTCTCACCATCAGATCTTTATTAAAATTATTCATTTTATATATTAGGTCGGGAAATTATTTCATAGCTAGGACAGTGCAACTGGGTATTATACGTCATTTCCAGTAACCCACCCCCTCTCCTCTGCCTTTTTCACAGCCGCCTGAGCGCCAGTGGACCACTTCGTCACTGATATGATATAATATGGCATTTGCAACGCGCCTATACACAAGTGTTTCAAGGCGTGGCGAGGCGGGGGGGGGACAAGGAGAAGACAGACAACGATCCTACAAGGCCAGGTGTCATTCAGATCGCGCAAGTGCAGGGGTAGGGGGAAGGTAAAAGTGCAAGGGGAAGCGGAGGGGGGAAGTGGAGTACAAGGTAAGTAGCATAAAATAATAAATACATAGGGCAGCCCCGAAATACCACTCCTTCTATGCCGACGTTATTTCTTCTAATGAACGAACATTAAATGGCTATCGTTTCTGAAATTTTATTCATTATAGTTTCTTACGTTATTGCACCACACCCCCAAAAAGAAGTCTTTCGGTATGGTCCCGGCCTGTCAAGGTCAAATAACAATAGAACCTTATACTGAGTCGTGGGCCATTCCGGCACCCGAGCAAAAAATCAAAGCAGCTGACCTTCACTTTGAACGAGCACACATTCCTAGTTAGCTACATTCAGTATAAGGCCATCTCACAGGACTTGAAAATTACACTCCATCTTTGCATTTTGTCTGCGTGCTTTGCAGCCCCAGAGAACCATAAATACGGAGACATTCTATATTTTTTGAAAAATGATTTATATTACTGTTTGGTTTAATTTAATGCGCAAATGAACAAGGTTGGAGAGACACATTGCATGTACACTGAGCAATCACTTTTATTTACACAATACATAGCTACACATATTCAATGGGCCTGCGACATGAGGAGACTCGAGAGAACAGACAATCAAATTACAATCATTTAAACCGTGATGTGTATTTCTCAATGAGCTCTTCTTTAGGTGGACATGGAACAGAGTCAATGTTGGGTGGCAATGCAGTTGTCCCCTGCACAGGTTCGTTCACAACTCCATGTATGTGCCTATCTAGGACATCAACAATAAGTCTCTCAATAAACTCATATTGCATATCCTCAAACACTGGTTTGATCACCCATTGTTTACTTCTTTTAGTGAAGGCCTTATTGTAGCGAAGCGTCCCTAAAGTTCCGGTCGTCCTACTTTGTTGACGGCCAACATTATGGTTATGTGCCAAGACCGCTAGAAGAGTCCGATTTATCATGCCCTCCATGCCAAAATGCAATCGTTTTGGCCTGTACTTTAGGCACATATTGTGGAACACCTCCAAATCTCCTGTGTGGCAGAATTCCATGAGTCCCCTCAAATCTCTTTTTATAGTTTTATTAAATACAATCTTTTCAATGGCTTTGTGAGTGGGTGATGAAGGAATCAACCACTTCTTCTTCCGTGCCTCCTCTGTGGACAAATGGCCATGTTCACAATTGTGGAAATGTTGGTTTGTGTTCCAACGGTGAACGTTGGTACAGTGTAGCATTACTGACCGCCATTTTTCCAGTAGAATTTCCAACGACCCTCCACATGTTTTTGAGCTCCACCAAAGATGGTTGCTGATTGACTTGGACCACTGTGAAATACCTTGCATATCTTTTTTTTTACCTGCAGCCGACATTTTTTTATTGATTGTTTTTGCAAGATGCCAAACGTCAAATTGGTGATTTATATTTTTGTACTCTTCTCTCTCTTCCGTGGCTATCAGGTCGATCACCATTCCCCGCGATTGTAGTTCTTGCAATAATGCTACAAAGCCAACTTTCTCCATGGCCACTGAGGATGTACTTTGTGACACCTGCACGACCACCAAACTCACAATTTTCTTACTTTCCATGTCCTGAAAGTGGTAGGTGCAGTACTTGGCTGAAAATCCTGGGCTGTCGCACTGTCCATCACCGGCTAGCCTGAACCGTTTGCCCGCGAATGTACGATCAATAGACATTTTTTCCATTCTCCAAGCTTCGCTAATGGCTGGAAATAGATAATCGGTTTGGTATTTGTAGAACTGAGTTTTCGCAATGAAACGGATTCCCACAAACTGAAAGAAAGACTCTAACTTTTTAAAACTTGAACCACTAAAAAGTGCAGCCGCTGCACAAAGTAGATTGCCTGCTGGCAGTTGCCCCAGCATGGGTTGTGCAGACCATGAGAAAGGATGATATTTTGTACAGGTGGCATGTATTTTAAGGTTAGTGCCTCGAATTGCACGAGTCACATTAATCAATGGCTCCCCACATACTTCCCCACCAACCGAATGCCCACATTTCATCCGAATAATAATATCAATCAAACAACTATCGAATACAATGAATTTGGCCTCTTTCCTTATACTGTCACTCTGCATCCCAGCTGGTTCGGCCTGTAACGTTGAGGACATGTCACTCACATGAAAGGTAGAATCTCTGATATCGTCTTCCGCTATGTTCAGTGATATTGATGGTGTTTCATTGTCGTCCACTTCATTCTCTTCCATTGCAACATCTGTTCCTTCTCCGGCGATGGGTGAATAAAACAATTTCTTCAACTTTCTCGCGGTCTTAGTTTTTGCGGGTGTGGATTCTGTGAATTGATCTCCGACTGCATCCGAACTACCAGGAGGACATTCACTATCAATGGCTGGTGGTGGTATAGCTCCGTTGTCAATCACTTGATATTCTTCCCATTGGCACGATGCATCTCCAGTCTCAAGTCCCTGCCAAAAGGTTTGACAAGCAACATCTCTCGTTCGCTTCACTGTCTGTGTAGATCTAGTTCGTACACCCACTCGCAACTAGAGGACAGATTGGAAAAGGGATGTTCAGTTTAAACACAACTTACAGTATTGAACTAATAACAGTGAAAAACAACATAATATAGTGACCAGGACACTAACCTTCTTTTGCTTTCTTTTCTTTGAACCTTTCTTGCCTCGAACTTCAACATTAGGACGCTGTTGCTCCGACTCGTGTGTGCATGTCTCCACTTCCTCTTGCGCTGCAACGACTATATTTTCAAGATAAGCACATCCATCATGCACTGACGCTCCATCGACTCCCTGAAACATAGAACTTTCATTAGTATGTATAATAATATCGAAAACACAAAATGTACTTGGGGACCAATACCCACGTACATCTCAATAGCAAAACACGAATGAACGCTTTGTGTAGAACATTCAAACGACAATTATTCACGCATTGTTGATCTAGTTAGATGGAACTGTCAAGATCCATACCTCGTGCTCCTCATAGACTTCCATTGATGATATTATTGAAGATGATGCTTCAGTAACTCCCTGAAACACAGTAATTGCATTAGTATGGTTTTCTATTTTGTTAAAAAGAACATAAACTTTGTGCAGGCGTCAACGGCTCATCTAAATAGACCTGCACAAATGATCAGTTGTCTAAAATAAATAATGGATATGTAAATATGATTCGATTTGCTCGATCGTTGGAAGTGTCACCATCCAGAGATCTGCATCAACTACTAGGGGTGATGTTCTTGTAGAAGAAGCTCCGTCATCTCCCTGAAACATAGTACTTGCGTTAATAAAGAAGGAAGTATAGCGGATGTAATCACGTCATATGATTTCGCTTGATTGAACTGTCAGTATCCATACCTCGAAATGCATAAGAACATCAAGGGACGATGTAACTGCGGTGCACACTTCTGCAAGCTGTTGCGCAGACCCGTAACTGCATGCTCCCCCTTCTTCTTGGACTAATGATCCATCGACTCCCTGAAACATAGGACTTTCATTAGTTATGAACACAATATTGAAAAAAGAAGACACATAGGAGGGCGACGACAGAAGGACATATCAATGGCTAAAAACGAAAGAAACATTGTGTGTAACAATCACGCTACAAGAATGCAAGATCTGATGATCTCCATCGATGGAACTGTCCGGAAACGTACCTCGAGCATCTGAGTGACATCAACGGTTGTCGTCAATACGTTGGACTCCTCAGCATCTCCCTGAAAGACAGTACTTGCATTATTTTGGATAACAATAATTATAACTGAAAACAAAGACTAGAGGACGAGTACAAGGGTGTACCATTAGGTAAAATAATTACACGATAAATTAAAACTTTTGATTTACATGCCTAAAACAAGTCAGTGGCAGAATAGCCAAGTAAGATTACCCGATAGGCGCTTGAAGTGGCTGATGACTGCAATAACGACACGGATGGAGAATCTTCCGCCTTCATATTGAGTGGATACATAAATGGGGAAATTATTGTTAGCTAATGCTACACACTACCGCAAGGCCGAGAGATAAATACGTAAACTTGACTCACCAGTGGAGGGATGTGGACGAATAGAGTGGGAATAGCGGTTGAGAGCAATTTTCGCCTCGCTCGCGGTGTGTTCTTCTTTATGAGCAATGATGTGGAGTACATGTCTGAGCTAAAGTGCCTGCTGCAGATGCGGTATCGATCACCCCTCTTGTCCGCAAAGACTTCTAGGACTCTACTTTCAAGCTCAGACGGTGGATATCCGCAATATCGGACCCATTCTCTTATCTGATCTATTGTCTTAGGGAAAACATGCATTATAGTACCTTCAGATTTATTATGGGTCTTCGAAGGGCAACCGCCAATGGAACAGGCAGGCATTGTGGAAAGTTCTGAAAAGTAAAGATCAACAATTCTCTATGAATACCAATGTAAACTCAGAACATGTGACTAGTTCCTTGCATGTACTGTCTTGAACGAAAAGAAATTGGACGCAAAATGATTATGGTACATGGCCTTACCTTGACGAACAAACAGTTAGATGCAGGGATCAGAGTAGTTTCTTGTCGTAGAACAGGGAGCAGTTCACAGGTTGCAAACTGAGGAGTTTCCTCGAAGTGTTCACGGAAGTTCACAGAAACGAAGAGCAGATAACCAGCACCTTCACGGGTTGACTAGCAAAGCGCAAAGAAGTGCTCATTAGAAATATGAAGTGGGTTATAAAGAATTCGAAACAGGGGTGTGTTTGTGGATGAATGACGTGTATATGTCGTGGCATTATGTGGTTTGCAGGGGGCCGTCCAGCGTGAGGGGGGATGCTTGGCAGGAGACACGGGGTCTGGAGGTAGACATGGGAACAACAACCCATGCTCTATAGACCACTTTGAAGTGTACATGGTCTTTGGCACCTCTTGGCCTTTATCGCTCCCTGACAGCTCCACTTGCCAGCACAAGTACCCCGGTGTGAACTGCCTTTGATAGGGCGGGGGTGGATTGGGGCGGTGGTCGTGCAGACAAGACACAGGAAGACTCGTGAATGGAGACACACTTATGTGGATTGCAGGGGGCCGTCCAGCGTGAGGGGGGATGCTTGGCAGGAGACACGGGGTCTGGAGGTAGACATGGGAACAACAACCCATGCTCTATAGACCACTTTGAAGTCTACATGGTCTTTGGCACCTCTTGGCCTTTATCGCTCCCTGACAACTCCACTTGCCAGCACAAGTACCCCGGTGCGAACTGCCTTTGATAGGGCGGGGGGGGGGTGTGGATTAGGGCGCTGGTCGTGCAGACAAGACTCATTTGCCGCAGGGCCTCACCAAGGAGAGGCCATCTCACTGCATGTAAGAGGCAGGCTGAAGGATCTAGTACATGGAAGGCAGGGGGGTGAGTTTATAAATACCTCAGCCTCCCAGGAGAATATATGGGTGCAGTTCACCCTGGAGACCCTGGATGCCTAGGCAGTTAGTCAGCAGCAGGCTGGCCTGTGGTGGCAAGGCGGCACGGGCCAGAGGGGGTCATCTCTGTACCCGGTGCCCAAAAGGATGATTTATTATGATCAACCATATTGATTATTTACCTATAACCATGTTTTGTATCAATAAAATCCAACGGCCTTCCTTTTATTGCCAACGCTTGAACAAAGTGGTGTGGTAAGTATTTTTGGGGGAGGAGGCAAGGCCGGGAGGCTTGATGCCAACCCGCAAAATAACATATGTATGTCTGCTGCATATGGGTTCAACGGTTATGTGGATTGAAGGTGGGCGGCCAGCGTGAGGGAGGATGCTGGCCGGAGACATGTGGTGTGACAAGGCAAGGCACAGGAAGACTATTCAATGGAGACACACTAGATTCATTTAAAAAATCAAAACAACCATTGTTAAAATATATGTTGGGTTTTATTTTAGATCTTAATTTCAATTGAACATAAATAATAAACATTACACATTGTAAAGTTCCGGTTGCAGCACATCCAGGGAAAATCCGCGGTATTGTCCACTGTCGCTGGGGAAATGTTGTCTAATGGCAAGTACCGCACAGGCTGGTATTACTCTCCGAACGCAGTGTCCGAGCCTCCCGTGAAGCCACCAAGTGAAGCAACGATAGGCCACCAGCCTGTACCACCTGTGAAAATGAAAGATGCAAACTGTATTAAAATGACAAAACTTTCTTATCACTGTCGATTCAGGTAAAAAATGTCATTCTGCTTTGAAAAAAATTCTATCTAGAAAATGCACAATATGGAACCAATTTACATGCATTCGAATGATATGTAGATGTAATTTCATATGTGGGAGACGACCATGACATAGTAGTGGCAACACTCACTGACATCAAAACCAGAGTATACTTACTCGTTACTCGGATTACGCGGACGAACAGTGCCGCGAAGTTCGTGCATAAGCACCATCATCATCCTCAACACGGTCCGTGAGAGGCAGGCTTCCCTGAACTCTGGCAGCTCGGTGATGCATTGCGGACTTGGCTCGCCTTCCGAAATGTAGGCCAAGCACCCGGAATTTTCACGGCAGCAGCAGTTCTCCTCCTCAGTTGGCATTAGCTCGCACCGATTGCACGTGCACCAGGTGGAGACGCCGTCCATGCGACATGGTCCAGGCTCTTCATCCGTTGACTGGTCCTCCCAACTGCCGTCCGAATCCCCATCGTTTTCGCGTGCTTGCCTTTCCAGTAGTTCTTCCTCGGTGTACTCGGGCTCGTACATATACAGCATTATTGTAGCCATTGTGTGGTAAAGAAAGTAAAATAATTTACAGAGATGGTACAGGTGTTCACAAGGCCTAGAAGCGGCGAAGGTAGCTGACCAGAGCACAGAAACGAGTCACAGAATACTCAAAGTAACACAGAGAGACTAATGGAATCGAAAATCTGCTGCTGTGTGTTGTGAAACGGTGTGTTTATACTTATTGAGGAAAGAGGCGTCCTGCCATTTCCATGGCGACACTTCATTAGCTGAGGCGCAGCGATTGTTGACACGAAACGTGCTTTGGCGTTGGGAAATGGGCGGTACGCGTCTGCTGATGTCAGGCTCAGGGGCGGGGGATTTGATTTAGTGCCGCAAAAGCAGGTGAGCCAGGGCGATGGGGGGAAATGATAGGATTATCAGAAAATGGCGGCTGATTTCGAGTGCGTTAATGGACGAAAAGTCGGGTAAGGTCCATAGGAAAGTTTTCTACGATCTAACGAGTTATGCTTAAAAACACATGGCCGAACCGTAGGGACAATAAAAAAAAAGTCCCGGAACTCTCCTTTAACGTCTAGATTTGTAGCACCTTTTAATATTCGGACTGTCAGTGAACAAAACCACCTGGCCTAGATATGTCAGTGAACACAGACAAGTGGCCCAGATATGTAATCTCATCAGTGATGTCATCAATTACATTTGATGTCCTGGGTGTTAGTCTTAGCAGTGCACAGTAGTGGTGTGAGTTTTGGGTTGCCAAGAATCCTTCAAAGAACAGCAGTGCATTGAGGAGCCATGCATGACTTCTGCAGTGGACCAACATCCCCTTCAGCGATTGGCCAAGTAAAGCCCTGCTTCTCTACCTGATCTCCAAAGTCCGTTGTTGGTACTTCAGCCCTTGGACTAGTGGGGACAATTTGTCTCCAAGTCTTCTCAAGAATCCAGCACCTCAGAGGCTTCGGAAGTGTCTCTGTACTGCCCAGCGGATTGACCAGCTCCCTTGTGGGCTACCTCACCAGAATTGTCATTGTTCAGCATTCGAGCCTGGAGCTTCAGAGGTTGCCATCAACTATCAGCTTCCTAACATTAAGGGAACCTGTCCTGGAGCTACTCCTTTGACTACGACTGGAAAGACACCTGTTGCTGTCTGCAAATGGTTATTGTCCCTGGAACTCACCTTCCTCCATCCCTTGAGATGTCCTGAAGATGTCTGCATCATCGAAGTCTACATTTCTTCATCGACTGGGCTTGCCATATTACAGTTGCAGTCGACCAGAAAAAGCCTTGAACCTGCAGCCCCTGGGCACCTCTGACCTGAACAAAGGACAGAAGACTGTGTTCCCAGTAACCCGCAGATGACCCATCATGATCCCAGGGAAAATCGGAGTAAGGTAAGTAAGCATATATGTGGCTGTTCTCTTGGTCCACCATAGGATAACATAGTGTGCACAGAGTTGAGTATATTTATTTACTCAACAGTTGTATAACATTTCACTATTCTAAGCAAGGTCAAAATCACAATCATACCACTTCCCTTAAATTCCAGACAAGTTAAGCTCACAAAATGAAGTGGGAGCAAAATGGCACACCAGCAATTTAAAAGGGAGGGAAAGACAAAGTTATTAGAAATTAGGCAAAACCAACAGGTAAGTATTCTGAACAGTTGAACAAGAGAGACTACAGTGAGGAGATCAGCTAGAAAAGGTTTAGGGCCAAAGTCAATAGGTCAAAAATCTTTTGCTCAAGATCACACAGTTCATAGTAGTTTGCAGTAAAGTTTGTAACCCAGATTCCGGATGAGGTTGGTTGGTAGAAAAGTTAGTTCAAAGAGAAGAGAAGAGAAGAGAAGGACAAGCCCTCGGATTGGAGAAATGTTTCAAACACTTTCACCGCGGCTGAGTGAAATGCACAACTGGATTTGCACAGTACCTTAAAATGGAGAGGGGGCTGTAGCTGAAGCAGATGTTCCTGGTAGCAGTAGGAAGACTGAAGGGTCTTGCACTAACCAAGGAAGCAACCAGCAGCAGCGCCAAACAACAAATAAAAGGTGCGCTCCCTAAAACCCAAGCAGGGTCCGACCTTCCTGGCTATCTGGCCCACTGTAGCTCTGTACAGTGATTTCGACCAGAGGAGGGGTCCTGGCTTGTAGTTTGCAAACTGGTTGGTCCCACCAGCTGAAGGAAATAAGTTTCCTGGAGGATCTTCTCTGTCATCGGATTTGGAGATTCAGACCTGCTGCAGGGCTGCAACGGGCGTTTCAGTCGTTGTAGGGGTCCTCTTCTTCCAGTTCCTCATTGATTCTTTCGTTCTAGTGGCGACTCTGCTCTTCCAGTCCCAGAGACCAGCTTTTTATGCATTTTTCCCCCATTCATACAGCCTGGCTGTCAATCACACAGCAGGGTGGCTGGACTGGCAAGGCCAGTCCCCTTATCAATCAGACAGGTCTGAAGTTCCCTCCCTCACATCCTGCTCACCTACACTATCAGGTACCTTATGGAGGGCTTCTGTGCAGAAGCCTGTGAAAAGACAGCGAACAAAGGAGTCATCCCCGGATTGGCGCGCAGAGAAAAACACGAGATAGACTTAAACAAAAAGAAATGGTGACTAAACCCAGCCGGAACCAAAATAAAACATATATGGTCAAGCAGGTTTTATGTTCGAGGCTAATGTAATAGCCTAAATCATTGCCACCAGCCAAGTCTTAACGTTAAGTGAGCGAAACACGGCTCAAAGAGGCACAGACAAAAAGGGGTAAGAGTTAACCCTTTGCAATACTCCTTGTAAGATGGGGTGTACTGGGTCTGTGGTTTAAAGTGACGGATTACTGGCAACTTTACCTGTTTCTGGGGGACAGTAGTCAGCCCCAGAAAGATGGAGTCAGTGGGAAGTCTCAAAGACAACCCTGTGTCACTGCACTGAAGGTGCTGTGTAACACACACAAAAAGTGGTGCACATGGAGTAGGTGAGGATCCAGTGCCCAAGATCACACAGAAAGTGGAAATACACATAGCAAAACACTTGTAAGAGTGGGAAAAAAGGCTCACACTCTTACCAGATGAAAAAAAGAAATCCTAGAAATCTAGCAAAGATGCTGGGGGACTCTTTGGGTAAGGGAAATCAACCATTTATGAGAATTCTTCCTAACACTCTGGAAGAAAGAGGAGAATTTAAATGGGTTCTTGTATATTTTTGCTAAGATTTTCAATAGTTTGATACTATTCTGAAGTAGCACTCGAAGTCCATTGCATCCCTTTAGAGAACCCATACCTCTGAGAAAATATTTGTTGGAAAATGTGACTGTTGGGCACTAGGACCCATACATCTTAAGGTTGGACTTTGAAAGTATAGGGAATTGAACTTGTAACTGTTCTCATTTCATCAACATCAGCATTACTTACTTGTTTCATCTGGTTAGTTGTAAGTGCCAGGCTATTATGCAAGTCTATGCAAAAAGGATGTGCATACTCATCCTTGGCACTCAAGGGGTTAATGATTTATTGTAACTGAACATATTGGTGGTTTTATATATTTGTTGTATATGGTATTGTGTGCTATTACTACCTGCTAGTTTCATTTTTCAGTATGTTCTAAAGGTGTAAATACATAACTGTATTTTTATATCTGACTGTCTAAGCTGAATTATTGAGTGTTATTCTGTGTGGATTCATTGAGTGCCTCTAACCACGTTCACAATCTCCCCAGACTAAGCCCTGACTGTGTTCCAATCTACCTTTATTGGGATTTGATTAAACCCTCAAAGTCTCCCTGTTCCCATAACTAGGGTGGCCTCCTAAAATCTGTCCACCAGGGCTGATTTTAGTAATTCAACTTAACATGTTGCTGCTCAGGGCTGAGGATAAGGTATTGGGTAGTTCACTGGAATAGCACTGTAATTCTGATTATGGAAAACACTGAGATTTAATGGTAATAGGCTGTAAAATGTTACCTACCTGTATCACATTATGGAAATATTCACGTTTGCTACTCTTAAGGTAGATAGCTTTTTTTTTTTTTTAAACTTGTATTTATTGGCAAAAGCACACATATTCAGACATTTCTTACAGCTCAAATATACATACCAGTTATACCTGTATAATCAGCAGTTCTGGGATGTGTAAGAGCTATACAGCGCCACCATTCATTTACGCATCTTGAGCTAAGGTAATGGTGAAGGTTGACACAGTTCAGGTGATCGAGGATTGTTGTCAGAGTGATTGGATAGGTAGGTGATTGGATACATTTTTCGGGTGAGAACATCGGGGGTAGTGAGTTTACATATTTGTCTTTGCATGTTTGTCTCCAGGTGAGTGCATTCAGCCACATTGCAAATGTCGGAGGGGAGGGTTGCTTCCAGTGATGGAGGATACATTTTTTGGATACCAAACAGCTCACATTCAAGAACGTTAACATTTTCTTATTTCTAACATCTTCCCATATCCCAAACAGGAACCCAGCTGAGTTTGTGCCAATGGTTGTACCCACAATCTTGGATAGTGCTTGTAAAATCTCTTTCCAAAAATGTTTGAGTTTGGTACAAGTCATAAACATATGTGTATGGTCGGCCTCAGCATTGTAGCACCTCGGTCAGGTGTGAGTCGGGTGTCGGGAAAACTTGTTGAGTTTGTGAGCGGTGTAGTATAATCTATTCAAGAGTTTGTATTGCATGCAACAGAAGTGGAAATTGAGGGAGACCTTGCGTGTATGGGAACACATACGTCTCCATCCAGACGGGATTCCAGGTCCAGCTCATTCGCCAAAGTATCACGTACTTGCAGAGGTTGGTCCGGGAGTTTCTCTAGTAGTATCTTATTTAAATAGTTGATTATCCTGTGAGCTCCGCTAGAGTTGACAATGTAGTGTATTTCTGGTGTGTCAGGGGGCTCATCTGGGTAACATGGCCACATAGCGTGGAAGGAGACACAGAGTCTATAGTATTGTAGCACTTCTAGTGCCGATCCTGTGTGCTCGTCCACCCATGTTTGGGGTGTGATGAACCTCCCCTCTGGGTATAAATCAGTGAGTACCCTGTATGCCATCCCTGCCAGTGTTGTGTCAATGCTGCATCGTGTGTGGGTTAGAGGCCAGGGAATCCCCAGATCGGGAGCCATTTATAGTAGGGGCGCGGCTCGGTTAGTGGTTGCATCATTCAATCCCATGTCAGCAGTGTAGCAGCTGTGGGGTCCAGTGGGGAGTCGTCTTTGTAGGTCTGATGTAGAATTAGCATTTTAAAATTTACATCACTCGCTGCTAATCGTTCCAATTTAACATGAGGTGAGTTTCCAGAGTCAGCATACCAGTACGTGGCATATTGGGCTTGTGCCGCTATCCAATATAGTTTGAAGTAGAGTGCAGTGAAGGAGCCTCTATGGTAGGGGAGGGTCATATGTGCCCACTTTTTACGCACTGTTCCGGGGTGCCAGAGGAATTGTATGCAAATGCTGTGTAGTTTATCAAAGTATTGTTTTCCAGGCCAGACAAGGACATTTGCGAAGATATATAGGAGCTTCGGGACCAGAATCATCTTTACTAGAAACAGCCAACCTGCCATTGTGATCGGGAGAGGCTGCCGTTTAGCATTTTTAGTTTCAATCTATTTCTCTGCGATGAGATAATTATCAGTTAATAGAGTAGGTCTAGTCCTGGATACCTGGACCCCATCAGGTGACCATGGAAGGGGAATTCACATGTGTAGCGTTTGGTCACAATGGTGAGTGTGAAGATTTCAGACTTACTGCAATTAATCGTAAATCCAGAGATGGTGCCCATTCGGATCACATCTCTCAGTATTGGGTCTAGATTCATGGACGGGTCTCTAATGTATAAAAGTACATCATCTGCCTACAGCGATATTATCTCAGGGCGGTTTTTCAGCCATATTCCCCTTTGGGCATGTTGAGCTCTAACATAATCTACCATAGGTTCTATGACCAAGGCGAAAAGCATAGGGGAGAACAGATATCCTTGCTGGGTGCCTCTGGCCAATGTAAATGGGTCGGATCGCTGGGAGTTAACTAATACCCTTGCTGTAGGACATGTATATAACAATTTAATGTACTTGATTGTTTCTGCCCCGATACTCATCTTTTCTAGGACCTTCCACATGTAATGCCCTGAGACCATGTCTAAAACTTTCTGGACGTCGAGGGTGACAGCCACTGCTTCCGCCTTGTGGTCGATTCTG
This sequence comes from Ambystoma mexicanum, assembly GCF_040938575.1. Classification (NCBI taxonomy): domain Eukaryota; kingdom Metazoa; phylum Chordata; class Amphibia; order Caudata; family Ambystomatidae; genus Ambystoma; species Ambystoma mexicanum. The sequence continues at coordinate 1,196,775,987 of NC_090937.1, forward strand.
GATATTACGTTAAAGAGTCTTCCAGGGACAAATCCTCCTTGATCGTCATGTATTAGGTGAGACATGAGTGGGAGGAACCTATACGCTAATGTCTTTGCAAGATTTTAGTGTCTATATTCATGAGTGATAAGGGTCTATATGATCCGCACTCAGTGCCCGGTTTACCAGGCTTCAGGAGGATAGTAATGATGGCTTCGCAAAGGGTAGGGGGGAGGGTGGACTCATGAAGTGATTCATTCCAGACCTCCAGTAATCACGGGGCTAGGAACGCAACGTGCACTTGGAATAATTCAGGAGTGAGGCCATCCGGTCCCATACTTTGCGTTTCGGGAGCCCAGTTATAGCCTCCACTATTTCATCCAAGGTGATCAGTCTTTCGAGGTCATCTTTAGTTTGGGGGCTAATGAAGGTCATAGGGATCTAATCGAGTAAAGCATGAGTAGAGTGTACATCATGTGGTTGGTTTGCTGTATATAGGGTGATATCAAATTTGGAGAAAACATCAAGAATCTGATGATACGCCCATTGTAGAGCACCATGTTCATCGACTATACATTACACTTGTAGAGTCCTACCTGGTTTCTCCCCTTCTCCATATTTTCTCGCCGCTTGGGGGCGTGAGAAGTAGCGAATTTCCCTAAGTGCGTGTGACTCAAAGATTTCCAACTTGGCATGCATCTGTGCACGTTTAGAAGGGCTTGCTGCAGTCACGCACTCCTGCTCCAGCCCCCTAAGTTTGGTTTGAGAGCGACAGTGATCATTCCTGATCACTCTTCGCACACCCGCTTCCCTGGATATATACATGCCCTGTGTGTATACCTTGAAAGCTTCCCACCTTACCCCACGGTCGTGTTGTGTGGGGAGTTACACTCAAAAAAGGTTTTGATGTCATATCGGATCTCTGCCTTGAATACAATATCCGATAGTGCCTCCCATTTAAATGCCAGGCAGTGTGAGTGGGCGGTGTACATCCCAATACTATTGACAATGTCATTGGGGAGTGGTCTGATAATGTGCGGCCTAGTATTTCGGTGTTCACAACTTTGCCAGTCAGGGTACCCAATGTTAGAAACATATCAATTTGTGATGAACTATAATGTACTGATGAGTAATACGAGAATTGTTTTTCATGAGCATGCAATACTCTCCAGGCATCCTGTAGGGCCAGTGTCATCATGTATGAGGTTAGTTTACTGACGGCCTGTGATAGGGACCTAGGTGTGGACCCCATTCTGTCATGGCAATGTGTTGAGAAGGTGGTGTAATATTGATTAGGTCCCCAGGATGCTGACAGACCAGCCACCATGTGTTTCGTGGCATGTGTCTCCTGTTGGAGTCTTTACGCCATGCCTCTGAGCATATGTAGTAAATCTGCATGCTTTAGTGAAGTGAAGTTGCTCACGCCCCTTATATTCAATGACATTAACTTGGTTGCCATCTCGCCATTCAGGGGACATCCCAAATCTCCTGCCCTTGTACTCCGGATATTGCGTCTGTTACATTCATCCATTTAGTACCATGTCATTACTCACCCCAACTTGGAAACCCCCTCCCTCACTTCCCTCCCAAACCAAGCAGTGTATGCATCCCACCCCCAATTTTGCCTTTGGTCAGCCTACCCCAATTTGGCTCACCTTCTTGGGAGGTCCAACAGGGACCTGAGATTAACTCAACCATCAAAATAACCATTGCAACTGCAGAGGGGGGTATGTTGCTGCTGCACAGCCATCAGAATAGGATCTAGGGTCATACACCCATCTTTGTAGTTTATATGAGGCTGCTAAAGTATTTGTGTGCCACTATCGGCTCATGCTAGTAAGGAGAATGGAGCAGTGTGAGCCAGGTGTCCTTAGTCAGCGTGGCTGTCATCAATTTGGTCATTGGCAGGATTGTTCAGAGGTATTTGTGCTTCGATAAATTTCACTGCTTCCTCTGCGATGGTGAAGAAGTCAATTTTGCCCCTGAAGGTAAGTTTGAGGCGTGCCGGGAACAGCATTGCGTACTGAATGTTCCTCTTCCTGAGCATCTTTTTCACCCCTAGGAATTGCCTTCGCTCCTATTGTTCTCTGGTGAAGTCGGGGAAAATTCTTATGGCTTGGGAGCCCAGCCTGAGTTCCTTTTTCTCCTGGGCAAGTCGAATTAGGTGATCTCTATCCCGGAAACCTAGTATCTTTGCGATAATGGGCCTGGTGAAATCTTCAGTTTTGGGGTGCGGGGCTAGCGCTCGGTGGATGTGCTCAACAGAAAAAAAGGGGGAGAGATCAGGGTTCCCCAAGAGGTCTTTAAGTAGGTTTTCGGTAGCAAGTTCCATTTTACCCGTTGTGCATTCTCGGGTACCCCAACTATCTAGATGTTATTCCCTCGTGAGCGGGACTCGAGATCGTCACAGTTGGTTTTAACAAACTGCATATCTCAAGTAAGGACGGCTACCGTGTCTTGAAGTGTGTGCAGCCCGTCTTTATTTGCAGCAGTTCGCTTATCAGCCTCAGTGATTCTGGCGCCCTTGTGGGCCAGTTGGGATCAAAGAAATGCCAAATTGGCATTGATATTGTCTAATTTTTCATGTATGGCCGCAAAGTTTTTGGCCATTGCCTCCATCCTGCTAGTGAGATCAGGAGCAGGTGCGGAGATAGGTATGGAATTGTTGCACTGGCCTGTGTTGGCTACCCCTGTTCGGGTCTAGGTGTTGATTTTGCAAATTTGTCTATGGCTCCGGTTTTCCTTCCCCATCGGGCACCTTTGGTCATTGTATGTGGATATGTTTCTATCTTTGTCTTCTGCCCAAGATCTGGCACTGGATATCTTTCCAGAGATAATGTCTATTGACCAACATAAGGGGTAGACAGGTGCACCAGGTGGGGTATCATGAGGGGCGGCAGGCAATAGGTGAGTTGAAAGGTTGTTAGGGGTGATTTGAGTGTTTCTTGAGAGAATCAGGGATCCTAAGTTGTAGTGCGGTCGGATCGGAGACCAATGGGGCACCGCAGCAGGTCACGGCAGAGCTGCAGGATGGATCCTCAGTCCGGTCTGGGTGGTAGAAGAGTATGGGGAGATTTCCAGGCCAGTCACACCCCACCAGTACCCTTGAGGATAAGATCACACCTCACTGTGCATGTGGCAGTAGTGAGGTCCCTGTGGGGATAATCTGGATGACATTCAGCCAAGTTTAAATTTCCTTGCAGTGCATAGTGGCCCCCGGGTGGCTGCTGACATAATCAGAGGTCTCAGCTAATGCCGGGGGGGCATAAGGGCAGCAGGTAGCACAGGGGGAGGCATATAGCTGCCACAGTCAGTGTTAGCAGCTCTTCCAGGATCTAACAGAGGGGGGTCCTGGCTGACCTTGTACGCCCAGCACTTACTTGAGTAGTAGAAGCAGTAGGCAGGCGCAGGGCCTGAGTTGAAAGCGCTGTATCCACGTAGACCGAAGTGAGTACAAACTTGTGTAAGAGGAGGGATCTTATGATGTTACTGTCCCCCACTTGTAGCAGGTGAGGGTTAATGATCTTTAGTATCAGCTCCTGTCATCAGCAGAATCCAGATGCACCGCACGTTCAGGGACTATATTTCCATGAGGCCACAAGAGCTCACAGGCCTCCAGTGCAATCAGCCAGCGGATTGTGGTCAGGTAATAGAGCCCAGGGTTCGGTGTCTGCACCAGCCACTGAGTTTGTTGCTGTCCCTGCAGAGCAGTATCAGTGGTGTGAGTTCCCTTGTTCAGCCATGGGGGAAGGTGTTGGTGGGTTTTCGGCCATGTTCAGGGGACTCTCACAGGAGGTGGCAAGTAGATTTGGGAGTTGGAATGGTGTTGTGGGCCAACCTCCCGGGGTGCCCCGGAGCGGGATTACCACAAATACGGTGCCAGGTGTTAGTGTAAGGCGGTGATGATGATGAGTTGGCAGCGTTGGTCCCGCAGTGCCAATCCTCCAGTCGGCACTGATCAGGAGAAGGCTGGAGTAGATACTACGACATTGGACTCACGTCAGCTAGTGGCAGGATCAGGCATCCCGCCGGTGCTGGGGAAACAGAGCCACTCGCCAGCAACTGTTACAGCCATCTCCCCGCCTTTCAGCCCCCGAAGGGAGTTCGCTATGCGATGTGCCAGCAGGGAGAAGGGGCCGGCGGTAGCTGCTCCACGGGTCAGATCCCGGTACCTTACAGTGTGATCGGGTGGGTCGTCCCAGTGTAGCTATGCCCCAGAATTTGTATGCAGTCCACGGGGAGGCTGGCAAGTGCCACTTAGGCGCACAGGCACAGCGGGGCTGCTCTCCGTCACCCCATTCACGAGCGATCAGTTCTCAGTATAGGGGTACCCGATTCCGCCAGGATTTCTCATCACACAGTATCTGTAGTTTGAAAGTCGGATGATTAACAGAACCGCTGTTTCATCAGGTTTCTTTCCACTGCTATGTGGAGCTAACAAGCTAGGTGCCCATGGGCGTAGGACATGGGGGAGACAGGGGGGACAAATCCCCCCACAATTGTAAGTGGGGAGGATGTAATGTCATTTATACCCTCCAGAATATGTTTGGTGTGTAGTGCAGGGATCTGTTTTTGAAGTGGGGGAGGGGCTGAAGCCCTCCTGACCCCCAAAGCATGGGGGCAATACCCTAGGGGCAGATGGGTGTTCATCTGCCCCCAGGGAAAGGGGACAAACCAATATATATATATATATTATTTTTAAACATAGTTTTGGGTGGGGGTGGTGCGGGTGGGGCCACTAACCACCAGGGATTTTTGCAAGGGGGTGGCCCTCTCCCCCCACCCTAAGTGGATGGGGGCACCTTATGTAGACCTCCCTGGGGGCAGAGTTCTGCCCCTAGGAAGGGGTACAAGAGATGCCCCCATCCATTTGGGGTGGGGGGGAGAGGCCACTGCAAATATTGGCAGACCCACGCGGGAAGGTAGGACATCTGTTATTGGCAGCATGCTTTGGTGGGTGGGCAGAGGGAAATGTCTCTGAAATTTGGTGGAAAAAACAAAATGTTCAGATATTTCACTCTGGACACCCACCGAAACACACCGCCAACAACACATGTCCTACCATCCTCCGTTCCCGCAGGTGTCCCAATAAAAACGGTACCTCACATGTGTGGGTGGACCTACCTGGGCGCAAAGGGAAAAGGCTAACCCACTGGTAACCCAAAGCCTTTCGGCAGAGCAGATTTTTCTCATGTGGACAACATACAGATTTGGGCCTATGGTGTGAAGCCACCAAGGAAAACAGGGATCCTCATGCATTTCCAAAAAGAGGACACCAGTGGGAATCCACAGAGGTCTGACTTGCGTGAATTGCCCCAATATGTATTACCCACAATCCCCGGCAAAGTCTGAAACATTACGACTGTCTACATTTGGGGAAAAAAGGGGCCAAATTTGGCAGAGATATCTTATGTAACATAAAAGTTACAAAGGATTGAATGGCGACATACCGGAATCACCAAAAAAGCCCTTGGCAGAAATACCCATGGCAGTTAAGGGGTTAAGACGGTAATGCCCCAGAAGAGATATAATTTGTAAGGTAGCTCATTGAGTTAATGCTCCAAATGCATATTGTGCACAGGAATATGTAACACCTGTGTTCAGCACCTGGCTTAATCTTCCGGTGGGACAATATGCGGAGTGAATGCATTCAGCTTCCGATGCAACACAGCATTTTCCAGGTCAATTGGTTCAGAAAAAGTGGTGGAAAACACTATTACTGTTGTTTTTTCTAATTGGCCAGATTTTTCGGCATTTTCTGGCCAGAGTCCGGGAGCCCATGGACACACCATGAGCCCCTGTATTTCCCGCTCCACCAGACAAATGCGGCCTTACTGCCAGCATGGATTCTCACGCTGGAAATAAGGAAAGGGATTCCTCTGGGATCTCCTTGGAAATTAAACCTTGTAAAAGTAGGCGGAGTCCAGAGAAAGCCATTGTCAATTCCGCCAACAATCACTAATTGCGCGAGGTATTTACACTCTTCACCTGCCTTTTACACTAAAATCTTCCATTTGTGGCGGAAAAGTAAAAACTTGTGCCAATGGAAGTGGTCCACTACATGCAGTTTACTTTGCGCCTTGATGCTTGTGGGTTTTCGTGATGCTACACATGTAATAAATAAATAAATACATTTAAAATGACCCCAGATAAATGGCAATTCATGAACAGAATGAGTGAGCATGGCATGTCGCTGGTAAGAGGGTGTCCTGTGCTTCTTGAGTGTGTTGGCAAATGCCCTTAATTGCCATTCCACATAAAACAGCTGCTTAAACCCATCAGTGTGGATTGCGCAATAATAAGTCGACAGATGTATATCAAATGGCCAATTTAGCTCTTTGGGTGACATTGTCAAAGTGGGAGAATGTTGCCTAGAATGTGCCACTTTCTCTGTGGAGTGAATTGTGCCCACCCCGAGGAAGAAGTGTGAAAAACCCACAAGGGTACTGTGCCCTGCTCTTTTTGTGTGTGTCTTCCCCACAGGGTAACAGATCTCAACTCAGACATGGGTAAGTCTCAGGTGGCAAGCCTGTACCCTAGTTGATGTGGCAAAGGATTCCAGACTTCCGAGGCTGATAACATTAGTAGCATTGAGTTATATGCCACCTGACAGGTATGTGTGCTAAAGTCGCAAAGCAGAGCTGTTAGTGGGCTAAAGCAATGTCTGCCCAACCTCAAAGGGTACGTACGACCAAATGTAATAGGCCCCTCCCCCCATCATGGCTGTAAGGGCCAGGCTCCAAACCAGGGCAAGAATGACCTCCAATCATCCATGTCCACGAGTAGGGTACCCCTCGTGCTCCAAGAACCCTGTTGAGCAACCACTGTGCTTTCCAGGTGATACTAACATTATTTAAAGCCAGAAGTCTAAAAGGTAATCGCTTAATTGCAGCTGGAAATTAGCTCCTGGCATGATGAAAATGTCTTAACCAAGTGTGACATCATCCCCTTCATTTATAAGCAATATGTGTGTTCTCGCGTTTCTTCATCCACTGAATTACTGTTAGAAACAAAGGAAAGAGTTGTGTCTCTTGTGTAGGCGTTAGGAAGGCAGTTGCCAGCCTCTAGCATAATATGCCCATGTTCTTCCAATATTGGCTAGCTGTTGCCCTCTTATGGCCAGGTAGAACCATTATGGCAGACAGTAAAGCAGATTCAAGACACGGAACAAACAGAAGTTAAGACAGACTGCAGCTGCCTTTGCTGTGTTAGGGAGAATATGTTGAGTTTTCAAGCAAGGAGGTATGTATTAAGCAAGCAGTGAGACAAGGGAGAGGCAAAGAAAGGCCAGAGGGGCTCTTTGAATAGTGTAACAGGGCAGAGGACCCATGCTCTGCCGTCCTAGTAACATATGAGAGAATCAAATAGATCGGGCTTTGCAGCAAATCTTAAACGAGAAAGGAACTGAGTCCAGCTCTACGTTCAGAATAACAAAGGCAAAGAAAGGCTAGGCTCTGAAGCCAGCATGAGATGGAATAAGAGGGACCAGACTCATCGTGAGAGGCTGGCCCGGCCCTCACAGGGGCGCTATAGCGGGCTGCCCCTCTGGCCACCCCCCTGGGTCCACATACACCCCACCTACTAGGCATCCCCTGGGTCTGATGCATCCGGCCGCGGACCTGGGGAGTACCTTTAAGGGGTGGGCTTGCGATCGCTCATCCTCCTTGTTTGCTGTACCCCCTAGCATCCGGAGGACAGTCAAAGCAGCAACATTCACACACCTGGTCCCTCTACTCCAATAACGGCTTACTCAGAGGTACAAGCAAGATTTCCTCTTTCTTTGAAACCCCCATCCTTCCATTCCAATAGACACACACGTCTCCTTGCCCCACACAAAAAAGGTAGCAACTGGCAAATGGTAGAAAAGGCTGCAACTCCTTTATTTGGCAGGAAGCCACCTACAGGTAATCTGCTTCTTAACGAGCTCGCGTCCTAGCTGTGGCCCACTGGAAGTAATTGTTATTTCCTCTCTCTTACCATGAGCTCATAGTCAGATGACAAATCCAGAAATGCAACATATAAAGACATGTTCTTTGCTGTTGCATCCTTTAATTTTCTTCTGTTTTCTTTTTTTTTTTCTCTTGTTTTATACAGTGATGATATTTGTAATTTAATATGTACTGCTATTTTAATTTTAATTTTGGGAAAAGTCGAGTTCTTTGACTAAAACACAATAAATAAATAGAAAAAGCAAAGTCCCCAAGGAGTCCCCTGTCCCCGCCCAGATTTTATGTGTCTCCTACACCCCTGTAGGTGCCCATCTTCAGACTGCTCAACAGCGCCCCCTATTAAAGTAGATCGTTTAAAAAAAGATTTGTTAAGAGAATGGTTGCCCCCCTCTGGAATAAAATCTGATTTTATACAGAGATTAATAGATTATTCTTTTACCTGTTACTAGTGATGCAGTTGATGCTTGGGCAGGGCTTAGCAGTGGCAATTGTATTGTGCTAACAGTTTCTGTTGAAAGCACAATTGAGGAAGAGTAGAGGGCTTCTGAAACTTCTACTTCTACTTCTGAAATTAAAGACTTGTTGAATTGAATTTTAAAAAAACTGAGGCTCAGCGATAACTTGATTTTAAAATAGCTAAATTGGAGGTTTGCAGAATTGAGAAACAGAAGAGCAGAGAATTCCAGCTGTAGTTGGCCAGACTACAAGGGTCTCAAGTCTGATACAGAGGTTCTGGAAGTAGCACTTGGTCCTCCTCTCATTCAAGATTCCCAAAGAATCTTTTCAGTAGGTATGATGAAAAGAATGATATCATAGACTGGTTAACTGGTTTTCAATATGCCGGTGAGGTGCAAGCAGTAGTAGAGTCTGATAGGAGTGCATGGTAGCGCAGCAGAATGACTGCAGTGCCATTATGGAGTTGGCAAAGCCTGAGGGGAAATTCTTTGAAAAATTGAAACAGGATCTTCTCTCAAAGTTTGTGAAAACTCCTTCCCAGTACCTAAAGAGATTTAGAGACCACAAAGAGGAAGGTAATATTTGGGTTGCATTTGTGTGGCTAAGTTAAAGGCCATGAAGTAACCACGTGTGAAGCTATGATTAACCTTATCATGCTTGAACACGTGTTTGCCTCTTGTTTCCCTGAACTGAAGCAGAAGATTCAAATAATTCAGACCATAAGAAGCTGGCCATTGCTGCTGACCTTTGGGTATTCCATACTTTGTTCCATAAGGTCAAACCTGCACCTGGTAAGCAGAAGGAGGGGAAAAAGCAAAAAACAACAACAAAATGAGGGTGGGGTTTCTGATAAATCTTCTCATAAGATCCACAAAATTCAATAATGGTGGTAAGCCACATGATCATGATCAAAACTGCACAAGACATTTCAAAAACTGCACAAGACATTTCAAAAACATAAACAAAGCTGTTTTATTCTGGGAAATATCTGATTTCCTTCCAGGAAAACAAGCATTTTAGGAGTGTCCCAAATGTTATATTTCCATTCAAATTCCTATAATGTGTTTCTGTGTTGCCATCTCAAAGCAAGAAGGTGGACACTGTAAACCTCCCTATGGCCACAGGTCCAGTGAATCTTGTGTAACCTGTGGAGCAAGTGACCATGTGAAGGGGAACCCCAGATGTAAGGGTAAGAACTTGGGGGTCCATTCTGTGAATCGTGCCCTTCCTTATGAAGAGGCAGACATGTTTTATTCTAATTATTGGGTATTCATGATGGTTTATAATGTATAATATAAATGGTGTTTCAAGGAGCACAATGATGTTTCAAGGGGGCAAATTCTCATAGGACCATGCTTATCTGCAGGTTCCTTGCCCAGTGGTATTGGATATGAAGTAGTTTTAGTTTCCCTGGGATCCTGGGAACCTAGATTTGCTGAAGCTTTTGCTTCCATCCTTGATAACACCAAGCATTATTTTAAGGAGAGTCAAATAGTAGACGGTGTGGGTACCTTTGCTATTAGGGAAACTGGGGCCAGTCGAACTGTGGTGGATTTGACACTGGTAAATTCGGAGGTTCTAGCCAGAACTCCTCTGATGCCCACCAAGTTGGCAGGCGGCCCCCCTCTCAACTTTCCAGTTTTGCCTGCCAATCTAACTATCAATGGAGGGAATAGCCAGGATACCTGTCAGTCTGTACAAGCAAGTTCCAGGAGATGTTATGTTAGAGAATGACCTCAGAGACATAGGTCTTGAGGGAGAAACTGCAGAACATCCACTCACTAGGTTTCAAACCAAGCAGCCTTATCCAAGCCTAAGAGCCAGCCTAAAACAAAAGGAAAACCTACCTCTAAAGGAGAAAAAAGCCACCTGCCATACCGACAACAGAGACTGAGGTAGTCTGATAAAGAAAAGGGTTGTCAGAAATTTGCAATTCCCATGAACACCCTGAACTTCAAAGTTTACTTGCAGAAGGAGGTGCCTCTAGGGATAAATTCATTAAGGGTCAGTGTGTGTGTGTCTACCACTTGAAAGCCTAAGGAGACATGCACTCTTCCAGTTTGAGGGTGAATCCTCTGGGAAGCACAGACTCTTTTGGGAAGGTGGCTTACTGTATGGTGACCATACAGTGTGCCTCAGCATGTGGGGGATGAAGTCTTCAAAGTCACCTTGGCATTAAGAAGACTAAGAAGAGGTTAGGCATGCATTCCTACTGCCCAAAGATGGGGCACAAGTAGAACGTCATTGCAGCAGTTGCACTGCTTGCCAGATGTCTGTTTAGAGTGGAACTCAGATTTAGGCTCCACTGGTACCACTTCCAGTAGTGGGTGTACCATTTAAGAGGGTGGGGATTGACGTTGACGCAGCAGGTCTATCCTTGTGGTAGTTGACCATGCCACAATTTATCTTGAGGCCACTGCCACTTCCAAGCCAGTTTCTAGAGCATTATTAGGCATTTCCATTAGGGTTGGCTTCCCTAAAGAAGTTGTCTCTGACTGAGGCCGCAACTTTTAAGTCTAAGTAGATGTAAGTCACGTGGAAGGAATGTGTGGTGTCTTATACAAGTTCCATCCACAAACCAATGGTCTACTGTGTAGATTCAACAGAACTCTCAAACACATGATTGAAGCTCTTATGGAGCCTCAAAGAAGGAAGTGGAACCCTCTGATACCATGCCTGCTATTTTCCTACAGAGACGTGCATCACAAAGGGTTTGTCGATAGCCCCTTTGAACTCTTGTTTGGTCACCATGCCGGGGCACCCCATGATATGGTTTAAGAAGGATGGGAGGCTCCCATTCCTAATGTGACTACCAATATAGTGGGCTATGTGGTTGGATTGAAGAAGACGATGGCCCTTCTGATGGCTCCTGAATCATTGGTACGACTTGAAAGCTTTGCATGCTAATTTTTCCTCAGGCCACAAAATCCTGATCATGGATCCTATAAGGCCTAGAGCTTTACAGAACAAACGGTCTGGCCCTTACCATGTTGATGAAAGACTGGGTGAAGTGAACCTTTTAGTGGATGTATGAAGAGCTATCCAAGCTCCAAAAGTGTTCTATGTAAATAGATTGAAGGAATTCATCCCTACATTTGAAGTGTGATCCCTGTTTTCTGCTTCAGAAAAGGCATCTGAACCTCTCCCAGACAACTTCCAGGCCAGCCCTTCTGATAGTTTCATTGAGGTTGTCAAATTGTCCCCTCAACTGACACTACAAAAGCAAGGAGAGGTGAAAATTGTTTATGCAATTTCTCCCCTTGGTTTCCCTAGCTTATCAGGCTTAAAACCTTGGTGTAAGCCTGACATTGATACTGGAGCTGGTGTGCCTACCAAACAAAGGAATTATAGAATGTGAGACAAAGTAAGATCTCACATCACGTCTGAGGTCAACAAAATGACTGTGGTTATTGCTATGCTAGTCTTCACCCCAAAAAATAACATTTCACATGCTTGTAATGATGGTCCCATTCTTCAAAACTGCAAACAAACATTTCAAAAACATAGATATAGCTGTTTTATTCAAGAAAATGTCAAAGTTCCTATTATAAAGCCACCACGGAGCCAGGATAGAGTAACAAGGCTTTATTGAGATGCTAGAAACAAACCCCTCAGCTGGACCGACACCTCCAGAGCAGAGGAAACAACTGACTTGCAGTATCTTTGCCCCCAAACATTTCACCCAGAGATTCCATAGCTGGCTCACTGAGGACATCCCTCACATTCCAGCCCAGGCTTCCCAAGCCATTACAACACGTCTCTTTTCCTTTCAGCATTTCAACCTGCTTACAACTGCAATTCTATTGTTATTCCAAACTTGACCTCCACTCAACCTCACTGCATCATCCATGACCTTTTCTACTTGCACCAGATCTGAGTACAAGGGGGTCACCCTTCTTCCTCATGACTCCCTTCTTAATACACAGCCAATAACCACACCTCACCCTTATGGTTCTCCCACATGTCTTCTCATTTACCACCTTTAGCCACTGATCCTTTCAGCCACCGATCCTTATCACACTCCAATTTTCTTTTTATCAAATCCACTACACAATCAGTCTCAATAGCTCTTTCCAACCAAGGAGGAATAGCCCTGGCATTGGATGTGCGGTCTCTCATCATCTTAAAAGGCACTCAAACCTACACTGGGCGACATCCGCAACACACATTCTCTCATGGATCACCACCTTCTTACCCTTCCTGCACACTGCCGCCAAACCTATCACTTCCATGTTACATCTATTCACTCTCTTCACTCTTCTATTACTTTCTGGATTATGCAAAGCTGTCCTTTAAATCAAAGTATTTTTGACACAGGACTCCCACAAACTGTATTCCCTTATCTGTCAATAGACTGCATGGTAATCTTCCCCCATGAAAATTGTCTACATAAACTCAATGATGGCCTTACCCGTTGCCTCTCTGACCACCTTATATTGCATCAACCTTGACAACTAATCCACCAACACAAATTTTCCTTGGCCAGATGCCAAATTGACCAGACCCAGAACAGACCCAGAACATCCATTGCCAATTCATCCCACACACGCTCTCAATAATGGCTGCCCCTTTGTACTCTTGCCCTTACCAGACTGGCTACACTCCACACACTCAACGCTCGCTCAGCCTCCTTTCTGCCTCACGGTCAAAACCTGGCCACCAATACTCTCCTCTCAACACCGCCTTAGTATGCAACACACCCAAATGTCCCTCATGCTTCAAATCAAAAATTCTATTACGCAGCAACTTGGGAACCACCACTCATTCCCATGGATACAAAATGCCACCCACATGGATCAACTGCTCCCGAACCTCCCAGAAAGACCTTTCTTCCTGAGCTAGATTCACCTTACCAGGCCATTGTGACTCCATAAAAACTTTCACATGATTGAAGACCTCATCAGCACCCATCACTTCCATCCACTCTTCCGTATCAATGATTCCTTCACAATTCATAAACAACAGGTCTGTGATAACCTCTTCAACAGTCTCTTCTTCCTGTCCACCCAACCTTGATAAATGGCCCACCAAAACATTCTCCGAGCCAGATATGACCTCCATCCTGAGCTCATGACTCTGCAATCTGGTGACCCACCTGGCCATGCTTTGGATGCCATACTCAGGCCTTTAGATTCAAAGATGCTTTTTAGCTGCTTATGATCGGTCCTATTGACAAACTCCACACTCCACACCCCATGCAAAATTGGCAAACTTTTTCACAGCCCAATGACATGCTAGCACTTCTTTCTCTAACCTGTTAGATTTCTGTTAGGTGGTGACTTTAATTAAAACATTGGAAATTATACAGGGAACATTGATAATATTGTAGACAAGGATATTTCAATTAACATCTATCCACTATCTCTGAGAGAGACTACCACAAAAACCTTGGGTAGGAAATTCATGGATGTGTTGATTAGATTGGGATTCAGAGCAGTAACATAAGATCTCAGTCCGACAATCCGGGCAAACATACTTTTGTGAACAAGAAATACCGCTCAAAAATTGATTACATCATTCTGAGAGTAGAAGATTGCCATTGGATCAAAGATTTCCAAAAAGCCCCTAGGGTCGAAAGTGATCATGACCCCCTTGTTTTGACATTATGGTGTGCTAACGAGGGATCAACCATTAAGACGGTATTCCCAGAGGCCACTATTTATAGACTCTCTGGTGGAATATGGTAGATTCCCACTACTTAACATCTAAGATCATGTATACATCCATAGATACATTCGCGCAATGCCTTAACCCAGAGCCACTCACTGAAAGCACATGACACACAACTGGGCAGACATAATAACCTGCATATCCCAAGAATTTAAGAAGCTTTTCATGACCGTGAAGAGCGGCTGGGAAAAGGGCGGCATGGTTCAATACTGAATGCGGACTAGCAAAAAGAACCCTCCTAAAAGCACTAAGGTGCCAAGGTAGTTCCTGCACAGATATCTTAGAAGCAAGGGCAATATACAATCATAGGCTACAATCCAGCAAATTAGAACAAGTGAAACTTGTCTGACATAAACTAGAAAAGGCTGCCTTATCGGGCAACATGAGGGACTATTGGAAAGTGATTACTGATGGTCTATGACCCAAAAATACACTAGCAAATTGGTGTACTGACCTGGTGGGTGAAGCAAAGTGGATAAAAAAAATGTTGGTACTATATACAACTCACTACATTAACAAATTGGATGACATAAAAACTAGAGTAAATATATAGTGCAGGCCCAGATCTGTAGGTATCATTGAATGAGGTAGCGACAGACCTCACTGGATTTGCAAAGGACAGGGCGGTAGGACCTGATTCTATTCCAATAGAGTTCTTCAAGCATGAAAAGGCAATTGGATACCAGCCGCCACCCTAGCATTCATTAAAATGCTGCAGATAAAGATCTTCACAGATTCATGGAAAGAGGCGTTTATTGTTCTGATCTTTAAAAAAGGAGACAGAACTGACCCAGGCTGCTACCACTAAATCTCACTTATCGTGGTTTGGGTGTCTGATGCATCAAAAAATCAGGGCTTGGATTACTGAGTACCGGGTCCTCTCAGAGTACCAATATGGCTGCCGACAGGGTATTGGAACAGTTGACCAGAAGGTAAACCTTAGGTTGATTCTGAATAAATATGTGCTTGCCAATAAAGGCACAATCTACCTAGCATTCATGGACCTTTCAAAAGCTTTGATTGCGTTGATCATGGCAATCTTTGGAGTGCTTTAGGCTCCATGGCAAGGCTGGGCAAGATGGTAAATATCTCAGTCAATATGCACAGTAACCTGAAGACAAGGTAAGACGGAAATTAGAGCCAAGAAACACACACATTCACAATCTCCCCTGGAGTGCAACAGGGTTGTGTCCTGGCCTCATTCATTTTCAATCTCTGTGTAAATTCACTACCAAATATCCTAGCTGATTTCGTGAGCGATGTCCCAAGGATAGCTAAGCAAAGAGTGTGTGCATTTTTGTATGCAGATGATGCAGTCCTAATGGCTAGAACAAAACACACCCTTGAAAAATTGTAGATGGATTGCTGATTATATGATAGAGAGAGGCTTAGCAATTAACGTAGAGAAGTGAATCTTATATGTGTTGGCAATAGAAAACCATGAGGGGAAAAGTCTCAAGTGGGTCAAGCCATTTTTCTATCTTGAGGTGATGGTCTCTAGTGATTTGGACTGGTCACCACACATAAAGCAGCAAGCTATAAAGGCATCACAAATAAATGGCTCAATCCTGAGATTTGGGGCAAGACTGGGTGGATTGGCCATGGATCATACTCTGTAAATATACATGTCTAAATCCACACCACTGTTAACATACGGTGCAGCTGTGTGGTATTACTATCAAACAAACAAAAAAACAAATACCTGAAAACAAATTCCTAAGAAACATCATGGCTTTACCACAGGGCTTTCCAGGGCATCTACTACATAAAGAACGTGAGCTGGCTTATCGAAGACCTTATAGCAATACAACCATTGATTTACTGGCTGTGTCTGTGGGAGAGGACCCAATTATCAATAACTGGGGCCCTATTGAAGAATCTTATGACCACACATTCTTGGACTGCCTTGCCTCAGTTAAAGTATATAAAATCTTCTCTACAGTTTGGCCTTGGTTATTTGTTTAGTTATAAGTTGCGGATAGGTAACTCCACCAAAGGAGAGCTAATAGCAACCTTCTACCCTCAAAATGCAAGAATAAGGAACACAAAGGAGTTACAGAAACAAAGAGCCTCATTACAAATCAGGCAGTCCGGAAATAACGGTGGTGGTAAACCTGCTGCCACCGTTGTTTCCGGACCACCTGATCACAACTCCTGCAGGCGGGAGGTGATGTTTAACACTGCCCGCCTGCAGGCGGACGTGGAAACACCGGCAGCATTACGAGATGCTGCCGGTGTTTCTATGATCCCCATTCCCATTGAGTCCCATAGGACTCAATGGGAATGGGGATTAACACCATTCCGCCTCCATGATTCCCGGAAAACCGGGATTGTAATGCCCCGGTAATTCCGGGAATTACGGAGATGGAATGGTAATACGAGTCCGGCAGTAACCAGGCAGTTTTACCGCCTCGATTACAGCCGGACTCGTAATGAGGCCCAAAGTGTCCGATTTTATCATAATGTTTCCTTTAAAAAGGCAAGGCCAGCATGTGTCCAATAGTTTGTCACCCAAGGGAAAGAGCAGTTATTATGGCCCCCAGAGCAAATCTCTTGTTCAATGGAGAAAGAGTGCCCTCTTTACTAATAAATGATGAGAGACTGTCCTAGCTATGAGAGTGACAAAAATTATTTGTTGCATTTTCTATTTTTTTGGCCCACTCTAACAAATCTAAGAAAGATTTTTATAGTTCCAACACTAATAATCTCCAACATCAGACATGTGCAATTAGCTAGAATACATACAGTTACACAGCTTTATTAAGTTGCTAGAACTAAACCTCCCAATTGGACCAATACCTCCAGGGCAGAGGAAGCAATTGACTAACTTGGAACACAGCAGTATCTTTGCCACCAAGCATTCCACCTTGAGATTCCATAGCTGGCTCACTGATGACATACCCTCCCATTCCACCCCAAGTTCCCCAAGCCCTTACAACAGTTCCTTCCAATGAAGAAAATGTTTTAGGAGTGTTGCAAAGGTTACATTTGCCATTCAAATTCCCGTAGCATGTTTTTGCTTGTGTGGTTTGTTTTATTGATTTATAATGCGCACCATACCCAAGGGTATCTGGGTGCATTACAAGACAGCTTAAATGCAAAAAAACTGATACATACAGTGTAGTCAAAGCAAAGCGAAATGGGTACATACAGTAACAATGACAAAACAGATGTAGGTTACAAACAAAGGCAAGTCGAGTGAAGTAGCATTATCAGAAGAGCATATACAAAAAAATTACAGAGGCCGAAGGACAAGTGCAAAATCATTAGAAAAAGGAGCTACTACTCGTTCATAGCAAGCAATTTGTTTGTGTTGGAACTAAAACTTTGGAAGGTCTGATTAGTACGCAAATGTAGGGGGAGGGCATTCCAGGCTTGTGCAGCTTGAACAGGGAAGCTGTTACTGCCCACTCTTTTCAGGTTGAACTGTGGAACTTTAATGCAGGAGTTGGACGCCCTGGTCGGTCGAGATGAGTTTTTTAAATGATTTTCTCTCTTAGGTATTGTGGGGCAGCATTGTTGAGGCATTTGTGCGTAATCAAGACTATCTTGAAATGGATCCTGTCCTTGATGGAGATCCATTTGTGATTCCTTCTCGTTCCAGAGATGTGATTGCTCCTTGGGATACTCAAGGCTGTTCTTAGAGCATTATTTTGTAATATTTGGAGTTTGTTAAGGATTTGTTTATTTGCTCCTGCATAAAGTGTGTTGCAGTAATCAAGTTTGGACAAGATTAAAGCTCTCACTAGTATAATGCAGCTAATTGTGGAGAGGTATGGTTTACAAGCACGTATAAGCTTACATGTGTAAGAGGTAGCCAAGGCTGTCACATTAACTTGTTTGCAAAGGTTCAAAGTGGAATCTAGGTAAAAGACAAGACTTTTAGTTTTCTTAGCAGATTAGATGATCTTACCGTATATATTGAACGAACAGTACTGGGCATCGAGTTTATTGAGGTTAGTTGGGACACCTAAGATCAAGATTTCAGTTTCTCATCATTCAGGGAGAGGCTATGGACTGCCATCCATGCCTGGATGATGAGATAGATTTTATTTAGTAAGGCAGGTCAGTTTCATAGTTCCCTGAGAGAGGTAAGAGTAGCTGGGTGTCATCTGTGTAGTTTGTATAGATGACACCCAGATGATCCAATTTGTCAAATTATGTCCCGGTAAGTACATTATACATGGTTGAAGAGATGAAAGAACCTTGAGGCACTCCACATGTAATAGGGGTTGGGTCAGCGGCATCCGAGGGAGAGAAGACTCTCATAGATCTGTTATTTAGAAAAGATTCAATCCAGTCTGCAGCTTCTTGTGAGAAGTTTGCTGCTGAAGAGAGGTGTTCACAAAGTATATTATGGTCAACCAAATCAACGGCATCTGATGGGCCCAATAGGAGGAGTAGTGCACATTGGCTGTTATCTTTCAAGTGATCTATTTGCATTTTCAGATCGATCAAGGCAGTTTCAGTTCCGTGGAGAGGCCTGACACCTGATTGTCTAAGCCCTAAAAGATTATTCATCTCTAGATATCACTGAATTTGGAGGTATGGCGCTTTATCAATTAATTTAAGGAGGACCGGGACAGTTGTTATGGGCATATAGGTCGTTGGGATAGTTGGGTCAAGTGTCACTTTTTTGAATATTGGTAGAACCCAAGCATCCTTGAGTTTAGTGGGCACCTGGCAAGTCCTAAAAGAGGCGTTTATTAATTTGGTGATACATGGGGCAAGGTCTCTAGCTACTTCTTTAATAATTTGAGCCGGGTATACATCGCCTTGGCATCTCAATGGTTTAAGGGATGCAATGATCTTTTTGTCCTCTACGATTTGTTTCTAGTAAGGAGGGGTGTGGCAATTATGTTCTGTTTGTTGGCTGGCTGATTGGCGCAGATGGTGAAAGAAATTAGAAAGTGGTCTGTCCATGTCTGGGGTTTGATGTCTGTGATAGAGGTTTCGCAGTTGCATCAGTATCAGGCATATCTGGATGTAGTTTTACCTGATTTGAGCACGGAACTGGTACCTGGGCTAATTCATATGTTTTACAACTTCTGGGGAACAACTGTACAGTGTTTATTTATTTATTTTTTTATTTAAGGATGGCCCTAAATAAAATAGATATATTTTCTGTTTGGGTACAGTCAGTTCATGGTCCATAACTCCAATATGAAATCAGCAATGGGATTCACTGAAGTCAGGCTAACAAATGTGTTCCAAGGTACCACGGTGGATCACGCCTACCGGGCACTCCAGGAATATTCTATATGTCCATTAAGCAGTGAGAGCACAGATCTAAGACTCCAATGGTACTGTGGTATGTAGACACACTCTTTCTCACCTACAATATATCAGCAAGTGATGTCCTTAAGTTTTACAAGAGGTGAATGTTAATGAACTGTATCTGAAATTAACAGGGACTCTTGATAGAATAAAACATCACCTCCAGGGTGGTATTGCTTTCCATAAACAATACTAATTTGGAAACCTCTCCAGATAGACACAGGACCAGTACTAATTCAATCTTACTTTTGGACAACAGTCATATTGGACCCTTTAAAACTGCAGCAGTAGGACCTGAGGGTAAGGTGAAATAATTGCATAGTTGAACTATTTGTCATGAGATTCCTACGGTGGAAATGGGTGCATTATTACTGCTGAGAACGGATTTGAGAAAGCCTGAAAGCAGAAGAGATCTGATCTGCTGACAACAAAACGTTAGAGGTGGGAGCCTAATGCACTTTGTAGCCATGAGGCTATAATGCAGTGTCAAGCACAAGCACGAGGTAAAATCCTATGGTCTTGTATATTGAAAAGGAACATAATGTGATGATTTGGAACAATACTGCCAATTTACATTTTACATTTACATTTCCAAAACACCCGTATTTGAAAACTGTGTGGGCACAACGTTTATCACTAGAAGAATCATACCAAAGAGAGTATGTGGCTACATACCAATAATAAACGGTTTAACACATTCCAGAAACGTAAACCATGTAGGTATGCTGCAAATCAAACTGAATCTATCTAGACTTGAATTAAGCGCAAGCGAAACCTAATGTGTGATCTGCAATTGTGTGTCCTTGCAATGGACTGTCACTTGCACTCAGCATAAGCTAACTAAATGCAACTTACACGTTATCTCCCCTCTTGCTTAACACTTTGAGAGTGTGCACAACAGCAGTCCCTCGGGTTTCCGTTTTTTGATGATTGATCATGACCTAACAAAGAAACATGTTGAGAAAAGGAGAGCGTGGATGTAGGAAATGGGCTTTACATAGCACGCACTCAGCTGTGAGGCAAGAGTGATGTGTATCAAAGGGATCTCGTGATAGGGTGCAATCATGTGGATAGAAATGGAAGGAAATGCTTGTATTTATACACACGGAAGGTCATCGAGTGGGGGGGTGAAGAGAGTTAAAGGTGTGTCAAAAGGTTCGGGTGGGTTTTGCACAATCATTCTTAATGAATAATGTTGTGGATCTTTAGCTATGCTTCTGCTAAAGCTAAATTCCTTTGAGTTTCACACAGTCTGATGTTGTTTTGCCTTCGATCCTTTGTCTTTTCCTGATTCATGTGAGGAAGAAAAACAGTCTGTTACCCTTTCATCAGACATAGAACCCGTAGTATGTGAGCAAAAACAAAGTAATTTAATTTTTGGAGTAAATAATTAAAATCATTCAGTTTGGAATTAAAATAGTCAAATTAACATAATTCAGTTTTCATTTAAAGGTGTATACCATTTAATTGATTCGGCGTGTTCCTTCCCACCTGTCTTGGGGCCTCATTACGACCCAGGCGGTAAGTTACCGCCTGGGCCGTGACTTTACCACCATGGCGTAAACTACGTTTACGCCATGGTGGTTGGCGGACTTACCGCCCCATTCCGAGGTTGGCGGGGCGGTAAGTCCCCAATCCCCATTTACCCTTCCCCATTCCCATTTTTGCCCCATAGGGCATAATGGGAGTGGGGAAGGCGTTAATTACGCCACCGTAAATTACGGTGGCGTAATTAACTCCACGGTCCCTTAGCGCCATGGATTTTAACACCTGCTAAAACAGGTGTTAAATCCGCCATGGCGCTAAGGGACCTCGTACTCAGGCGGTAAGGGTCGGCGCTGTTTACGCCGGCGTAAACCCCTTACCGCCTGAGTCGTAATGAGGCCCTTGGTCTTGATAGGACATTTTGAAAAGACACTGAAGAAAACTTTACTCTTTCTAATTCTTCTAGATGTAGTTTATATTGCCAATTTATTTTTATGTAATATAATTACATTTTGAGACATAAGATCGCTGACTTTTTTCACCTCATAGTTTAATGCCTGCCAGAATCTCTTTTTTGAACTTTATATATATATATATATATATACATTTTTTTTTTTTTAATGAAGGAACATTGTCGTTTTGCACAGAACTGCCACAGGCTCTCCCTTTACAAAGCTGCACCCAGCTTTTTATTGATTGGAACAATCAGTAGTGGAACTATATAGCTCACACATGGATATGTCTGTCAAATTATGTGTCTGATAGTCATTTATTTGTCACGTCTGTCTCTGTTGGAGAAACACATTTGAACAATTTCTCAAAAGTGAATACCGTTGTGTAGCTGGCGGTGTACTCGTTGACAAAATGTGTTCTTTTTTAACATTGCAGGACATTGTACATCCACGGCCATACGAAGCAAAATTTCATGGTCTGGCATTCTGCAATTGAAAAAGCAGCAGGCACAGATGGAAATGCATTGCAAGACCAGCAGCTCGGCAAAAACGACGTCCCTATTATCGTGAACAGCTGCATAGCATTTGTTACACAGTATGGTAAGTAAGACGGATTTGCATCCATCAGGATGCACGTGTGTGATTCCCACTCACAGCATTCATACCTCGTTTGATCAAATTGCATCAGAGGCATGTCATGTTTAAAGGTGATTGTGTCTCGGTAATCAGGCCCCATGCAATGAAATCACACAGCGCTCAAGTGAAGAGGCACTGGCGTCCTGAAAGCAGCTTGGCAGAATATGAGACAGGTCCTCAATGTATTTCCGCAGGCACAGAATAGCACTACCACACATTGCCAAAGTGTGCTTACATTGGAGAAAGCATGGGAACAAAAACCGGCGCAGGACAAAGTAAGTGATAAAAGGTGGTTTGGCAGGTTGAATATGCCACTGTGGCACAGAACTCACTGTTTCCAGGGACATACAGTGATGTAACACCATGAAACATTTTGAGTTATAAAATCCTATTAAATTGATAGAAGAAAACGTCGGTAAGGGATGTTACGGTTAAGATGCATCCCACCCTTAAGACTCCTGTGCTCCAGTAGTTAGCCAGTGGCATCCCACCTTGGCATCCCTTCGAATTTCCCTCCTGGGTTCTCATTAGCACTTGTCCATTCGTACTGCCCCTACTATTTATGCACTTCTCTCACTGCACAATGCATATATGCATTTATAGGAGCATTGGGTAAAATGTGTTTGTATAAGAAAGGGAAAAGCAGATGCAAAATATTTGTCGACGATTGTTAAGTGGCACTTGGTCTGTGGAAGTTTAGTATGGTCGTAGGGTTATATGTACAGTTTTTGGAAGTGATTGGTGGATGGATGTGTGACTGTTTGAAAGCAGGCATTGGGGGAATGTTACAAATATAAAATTAAAAAAGGTAGAAGGGCTGCCCTGTGTGATGGTGTGCACTTGTCATCCAGATATTTTAATGATCAATGCCCTGGAAAGGGCACTGTGTAGACTGTGGATAGTTATAAAGGTTCATCGATTATGTTCCTTATTGTATGCTAGAGAAAAGTATTTGGGACAGAAAATTGTTTCTGTCATTTCATATATTTCTCTAGGATACAATTGTTTCATTAGCACCCTGGGCAGGAGAGCCAGCCAATCAGGTGGCTAGGAACGTGCGATTGAATCGCTGATACAAGCCCATGTTCCAAGCCGCTTGATAGCATGACTCTCCCACCATACGCATCGCGGCCTACCCGTATCATGGTGGCCATCTTGGAAAAGGATTTTACTTCCTACAGCGGGACACAAGCGTCGTCCCGCTGTAGGAAGGAAAATCCTTCTTTTTTTAGCATTCCAGGTTCGCGTTTTGACAACCTGGCTGCTAATGACCTTCATCCCCCACTGCAGGGACTAGAACGGGGGATAACAGCCGGGAGCCCTTGTTATCTACCCTTGCTTTTCTTGGGCTGATAACTTGGGCTGATGGGCCGTCATCCCACGTTCCAGCCCCTGGAATAGGGGATGAACGCAACATTATTCCCTTTAGCATAACACAAAAAGCTAATGTAAATGTTGGTGAATCTAATTGAGTCTATCTACTTTATTGAGAAATGTAAAGTAGACAGAGTTTATAAGATTCTTATTTTTTGTTTCTATTTATTTACTGTGAAAGGTGGTTCCTAAAGGAACCTTTTTTTTCTTTTCTTTTTTTGCAGGAGAGGTCAGAAAGGAAGGGGAGGGAAATGAGGGAAATGAGGGAAGAGGCACCAACTACTAATATGGAAGAGCAGGTGGACAGGGGATGATGTTACGCCTGTGTTACATGTAAGGTAGGGGCAATGTTTCTCATGCTCCTTGATTACAGCTTCAAAAGCACTTTAAAATGACTCCCCACTGTAGAGTGGTGTGTTGCAATATATACAGAGTACGGCTGTCTTCGAAAGATATGGATCAACAGCCTCTTTTATTGCTTGCAAGGTAGCTGGTAGGATTATGTGTCCCACAGAAGTAGGATTAGTGGTTACAGTATTGGTTGAGGAAGATGAGTTGGAGGAATACACCCTACTACTTGCTTTGAAAGGAACAACCTTTCTGAGAGCGTTCATGGAGGTGGCCCCATTGTGGAATCAGAAAATACAATATTAAGGCTTTTACACTATGCAAAGAGAATTGCACCAACACGGGCTTGTAAAGATTCCCAGAATCTTTATTGCAATACTGTGCAGTTTACAAAACAAAGTACACAAATAGCTATTTGGCCGTCAGTACTTCACAGAGACCACCAGAAGGTTCAATGTGAGCAGTGAACAGGAATTGTTAGCTGCACATCAGCATATTTATACAGTTTTCTTCATAACGATGTCCAGCCTCCTACAAGTTAATCATGTACTGGGCTAGGGTCGCGCCAGGTTCATTCCTAATTTACATATCTCGTGCATGCGGTTTACTTCGTAATACATTTTACCAACAAGCACTATTATTTTCTGGGTTTAAATTTACACCCTTTACACATTATTTTCAATGCAGGTCAAACAGATGTTTTGCATGTCATGTTTAGATAGCATTATTGTTCTTTTATACTTGTAGGTTAACATCGCCGATTCAAGTAATCCCCTGATCCCGAAGTCAACAAAGGACAAGGTCTACATGACCCTAACATGTAGCCTGCAGGCAGGTTGGACATTAACTCGCCAACTTTGGTCGAAGAGGTTAAGTAAGAACAAGAGAACACAGGTCGGCCATTTTAGGCCACGGGGTGACTTTGCATGAATAACTAAAATTGCGGCTTTGACCTAAAATGGAGGCTCGATTAACTTAAGGTTACGACCTTGCAATGCGGATTCCCTCGCAGAGTGACTGGGCATAGGCCAACATATACGATGTGGACAAAACAATATTATATCAGTTTTAACACCATAGGAGTACTGGCCAGGTAGTCCAAAAGCTATTTTTACTTTGGTAGCTTTAGACTTTGGTACATTCCCAACAGTAGTAAAGAACTGCCACACCCATGATTCTCTCTGGGTGCTTGAGTTAGGTACTTCCTGTACCTCATCTTCTTGGTCTTCTTCATTGTCTTTGGAAGAACTCAGTTATTTCTGTTGTGTAGGTCCTCCAGCTGCGGGTGGTGGTGGCTCTTGGGGTGGAGGGATGGTATTGTTGATAGGCCCTGAAGTCCCTCGCGCATTGAAACAAGGCACAATCACCATACACAAACTGATATGCCAGACACGAGGTTCAATTCCCAAAATCTAGGGTTTATTGCAAAGCAAAATAGTCTCAGTCGGCTGACTGGATCTCACGTCTCGCAACATGTGTCATCCAGACCTCCTGTGACACAAGAGAGCGAGCATTCTACATCAGTGACATATATACAAAAGGACCATCATACAATCAGTTTGAGACACATCAAAACTGCCCATAATGTATCTTCCTGTACAAGGGCTCAGTGATTGACAATTATGACGAATATGGATATTACTAGATTTAGCAACAGTTGCAATTTGCAAAGGCACAGACAGGATTCTTTGTTACAGAGAACATAATGCTCCTGTTCAGTGAGCAAACTGTGTTCGTAGGAGAGACACATTCCAAGGCATGCTATCTTCTAGTTTCTATTTGTGAGCTAGAGGTAAGCTTAATCTAAAGAGGCCCAACAAGGGTGGCTGTGAAAGAGAGTATAATTCAGTTTCTGCAGTTTCAGCAAGACCAGATGGCACCTGGCTTGGTGATTAAATGCCTCACTGCTCGCCTTCAAGGACTTGTGAGGGAGGAAAACAATGTATTTCTGTCTGAGCTTGTCTCTCACATGGTGCTTGAGGCCTCACTCTGTGCAGGAGCAGAACGAAATTAAATTCATTTTTGCAAAGCATTTGAACAGAAAGCAAGAGGGAGCAAAATGGCAGATTCTATGGGTACAAAATGGACGCTCTATGGTTATGCTGACGATTCTGTAACTGGTGATGCTGGGCATATGATGCGGTTGGTTTTCGGCCAACATAATATAAAATCTATGCTATGGTAGGGTATTATTCTAGACTTACAAACCCTCCTATTGGCCGTAAGCCAAACACATAAACCATACATCGCATCTTCCTCTGACCATGTATCTGATTCTGAACTATGCATACTACTGTAATCGTCATCATCAATATCAATTGACATAAACTCTTTCATAGTTTGTGTTTCATTATTTGCATTCATATCCACTTTGGGAGTGGGAGTTATTTTCTCTGTTATCATGTGTATGCATTCATCACTTATTTCAGAGCAAATAATTGGCAGGCAGTGTGTGCAACAACATCATATCAGGAAGATTCTGAGTATCGTTGCTAAAATTGCAAATAGTTTCCATCCCCATGAGCGTAGCAACTCCCAAAACCAGGAACTTATATTCAGTTCCCAACCACCTGTCGGGGATGAAGGTCAGAACTCAGAATGTCTAACTTCTTTATTGCCGCAAAAATTGTAGGGGAGGAGTCACTTACAAATACACAGCACACTGACCCCACGATTTTCCAAACACCTCCACGGTCAGCCAAAACTATATCAAGAGCCATTCTATTCTGAAGTGTCATTAATCTAATTGCCTTCTCTTCTAGGGTCATATTATACAATACATCAGTTGTTCCATGTTCTCGTGTTTTCTAAAATTCTTGACAATCTTCTTATATTATATGAGTTTATTGCTTGGCCCCAATATGGCATAAATGAGTTTGCTATGTCTCCCGCAAAAAATCCTGCTTCATCATCCCGCCAGGGGCTGGATCTAGATAATTTCGATATCTCAGATGTTCAGGAAAGGAATACCCTGGAGAATAGGATCCCTAAGTAACATGTTCCACCCCAATTTCTAGGTAACCAGGGATAAGCTTTTTCTCCACATACAAAATAAACCGGGTCACCTACATATATTGGTTCTTCTTCTCTTTCAAGTACCGCAATATTCATGCATCTATCGAATGTCCCTACTGAATAGGAAACTTTTTTCCGAAAGGAAAATGGAACAGTGCCAGGATTGTAATTTATTGGTTACGAGGGGGGGCACTAAATCTTTGTTCCCTACTGGGTTAATGTGAAATGTGATTACAGATGACTAATAGGGCACATATAGTCTGTTTACTGGCGCTACTACTGGTTTTATCACTCTTGCTCTGTTAAATATGGAACAGCGTACAGGTTCCATTACCACTTTCTTGAATTCATCTATGTTCATCCTGTCTAATTGACCTGTGCCACTCTTATTCCATTACCCATAAAAGAGGGCACTTAGTGATGCATAGTATGCATTATTAAGGGGTAATGGCTGTACATAACAACCTATTCCTTTTCCGCCATGCTGGGGTAAATGGGTGCAGAGCTAGCAGTTACTCTTGTTCAAGACTGAGTGAGTCATATTCATAATTAAAAGCAATGTGTTATTACCATAACCTTCCCTGTGTCTTTCTTCAATTGGAGGGAGAGTATAAGAGAGTACATGGACTGGACTGTCTGTGACAGATGCTTTCATGGCAGACAAAAGAGAACTCAATGGGTGCACGCTCTCCAAATACGATAATACTGGGATAATGGTCCATAGAATACCCAGAAGTGTTATAATCATCAACATTAATTTCTTACAGCAACTATTTCTAGATTTCTTTATAGTCTCTATATCTATTACATCATCAGCGTTGGTGCAGGAGGGGACGGAAGCAAGTATGGGCATCGTGTGTGACTCTTCTTTTCCAAAAATGTTCGTCGTGAATACTTCTCACAGCAGCGCTCGTTGAAACATCAATATGTTCGAAGAGGTTAACAAAGTGTTTAGGCCAGTTCTCGGTTGCCTGGATTGCTAAATGTGTGGCAAGATTATCATGCCTCTGCACATTGCTCAAAAGACTCCAGAGCAAACATGAATTGCCTTTGTACCATAAGCGCCCCGCTTGTTTGCATGGGGTGATCAACAAATGGATTTTTATTTTCAAAGATAGCACCGGGAAGCCGCCTTCCAGAGCTCCCTGATTGGTACAGCCCCCACGCTCCACTTCCCGAGGCCTCCGATTCCAATTCATCCGTGATGGGAATAGATGCAACAACAAAATATGCAGATCAGATCACTTTTGATTTTGAGAATGTAGGTTATACCTTATCGCTCCAGGTACTGTGTGATTAATGAACAGTGCAGATGCACTTCCAGTTGAAGGCTCAGTGTCAGCCTGTGATGCAGCAAGTGATGAAGCAGGTTCAGCTGGGCAAAGTTGGGGCACATTTAGCCTGTTTTCCTTTTTAGCAATCCTCTCAGGCTTTCTCCCAGGCTCAGGCAGAATTTGTGGCAGAGAACTGGCAATGGTGTCTTTCGAGTTGGATGCAGTTGTTTTTTTCTGGTTGTCTGGGTCAGGCAGTTCTTTCAATGGCAATGGAATTCTTTTCGTGCAGGTGGCATGAATCCACGCCGTACGACCATCCACACGGACTGCAGTATGTGCGGCCAGGAGTATCTGGTAAGGGCCCTGCTGCCTCAGTGCAAGTGATGATTTCCTTTGGAAATTTTTCACCAGGTTCCACTCGCCTGGCTGCAAACAATGCCCCGGCCCTGTATATCTGGCAAGAAGAACCTCCTGCACCTGCTGATGAATCAAACAGAGCTTCTGCGTTAAAATGTCACAGTATGTACTACATATTTAACTTCTGCGTTAAAATGTCACAGTATGTATTCCACTTCACTCAGACACCTAGGCTGTGGTGCACACCAAACATTAGCAGGTCTCCCCTTGACAATTTCGTATGGGGAGAGTTAAGTCCTTGCTTGCACAGACATGTGCATGCACAACAAAGCTAACGGCAGCGCATCTGTCCATTTTAATTTACTGCCTGAACAGATCTTACTTATTTTATTCTTTAAAATGCCGTTTTGATGCTCAACAAGACCGGCACTCATCGGGTGTCTGGCGGAATTGAATTGTATATCACTCTGAAGGCCTGCACAAATCTGTAAAATCACAACGGCAACAAAATACAGGCCATTGTCTGACCATATGACCCGTGGCAGGCCGAATCTGGAGAAATACTCTTTTAGCATCATTTTTGCTGTGCTTATTGCTGTGCAGTCTTTAAGCGGGTATGCTTCCACCCATTTCCTGAATGCACACACTACCACCAAGATGTGTTTAAGATTCTGGCATCTTTCCATTTATATGAAATCAAAATGGATCACTTCAAAGGGCATAGGGGGGGGCAAAACTACCTGTTGGAGTGGCTTTTCCTTTTCCAATATTATGTTGCAAACATGTCATACAATTCTGAACTAGCCTCTCAGCATTTTTTCTAATGTGTGGGTTTTGCCATACTGTAGCCAGATGCTGAATTATTTTTTTCGCACATATGTGTGTGGGGCTGTGGGCCATGGTGACCATTGCAGTTACGTAGGAGTTGGGCAGCATCCACTTTCTACTCTCTTTGTCCACCCAGCAACCTTCTACGTCTAATTCTGCGGAGCAATCAGCCCACCTTTTATTTCATCAGCTGTTGCTTCCGCCTGTATCTCTTTGACTGTGGCAATCCCATTCTCTATCATGCAGGGCACTTCTTCTAACTGTACTATCAACATTTCCGTGTGCAAATCAGTGGCAGTTTGTTTCACAATTTTGTCTGCAAATGCATTTCCTTTTCCAACGTTACATGTTATTTTCTTATGCGCCTCACATTTCATTATTGCTAGTCGCTTTGGACACGTGAGTGCAGACAACAATCGCGCTATCAAAGGGCCATGTTGAATTTTAGTTCCATGTGATGTTAGAAAACCCCTCTCAGCCCAGAGTCGGCCAAAATTGTGTACCACCCCAAATGCATACTGACTGTCAGTATATATGTTTACATTCAGATTTTCAGAAATTTCACATGCTCTTGTCAGTGCTATTATCTCTGCGGCCTGTGCTGAATTGTATGGAATTCTTTTACTCTCTACAAAACTCTTCAGTGTCGTGATGGCATAGGCAGCAGTTGACGTGCCATCGGGTAATTTAAAACAGGAACCGTTACAAAACAGTCCTCCATCTGGCTCTTTCTGTGGGCTGTCTGTGACATCATTTCTCCCTTTCATTTCTTGTTTTGTAACCATTAAACAATCATGGGGTGGTGATTTATTCACCCCCGTTCCTTCATTGGGAGGGGGCATTAACTCTGCAGGATTCAAAGAGAAACATCTCTGAATTTGAATATGTGGTGCAAACAGGACAATTTCATATCTAGTCAATCTAGCTGATGTGAGATGTTGCGTCTTTGTTCTATTTAAAAGAACGTCTACTGTGTGGGGCACCATCAAAGTTAAGGCGTGACCCAAAACCATTCCCTCGGTTTGTTTTACTGACGTGGCAGCCGGAGCGACAGCTCATAAACAACACAGCAAAGCGCATGCTACAGGATCCAGCGCAGAAGAAAAATAACCGCATGGTCTATTTCTTCCTCCTTGTTCCTGGGTCAAAACAGCCATTGCACAACCATCATTCTCATGCACAAATAATTTAAAATCCTTTTCATTATTTGGTGTGCCCAAAACTGGAGCTGAGCACAGAGCAACTTTGAGCAGATCAAATGCATTCTGACATTCCTCGCTCCATGGCAAAGGCAAGGCAACATCCTTTTTTGTCAATGCCACCACTGGTTTCACAATCATATCGAAATTTGCTATCCACTGCCGCAATATGAAGCCATGCCTATTATGTCTCTGACTCCTTTCTGTGTCTTTGGAATAGGCATACCAGAGATGCTCTCTATCTTTTCTGGTGAAATCTTCATCCCTCTTTTGGAAGTAGGTAGCCCAAATAGGCTTTCGACAATACTGGAATTTTTTCAATGAAGCTTTATGTCCATGCACTGCTAAATGTGTCAATAACATGGCAGTACCCTCTTTGCAAATGTCTTCTGAGTCAGCAGCAATTAACAGGTCATCGATGTATTGCAGTAGTACACAACCCGCTGGCAGTTCTAACATGTCTAGTTGTTCTTTTAATGCTCTGCTCTAAATACTTGGGCTCTCAGTGTAACCTTGTGGGATTTGTGTGAATGTGAAAGAACACCCTCCTAGCATGAAAGCAAATAGAAATCTGCTATCTGGATGTGCTGGAATGCTAAAAAATGCATTCTTAAGATCTACGACACTAAAATGTGTTGCAGAGGCTGGAATCATTGTCAAAATGGTAGTGACATCTGGGACCAATGTAAATTGGGGATCGACTACTTTGTTCAGCACGCGTAAATCAATTATGAAAAGATATAAGAATAGCCACACTTAGTTTTTTCAACAAATTTAAACCTAATAGATTCTCGCCGCAAAAGGAATGGGCAAGACTCAGTGAATGGACCTAGTGTTATAGGCACCGACTGTGACACGGGACTAATTACTGGGGTGCCTGCGAACCCTACTGAAACATTTTTTTGCCCTGACAGTGGTATCTCTGGAACCAAGTGATGGTCTATTGAGCACCTCTGTGCACCTGTGTCCACTAGAAAAGTGTGCTCCTTATTCCCAACTTACATTTCTACGTAGGGTCCTTTCGGATCAACGGGAATAGACACTGGTTCCGACCCCTGTCTTGGGCTGTCCTAGCGGAACAATACATCATCCGATGTACAGTCACCAGAATAGTATGTATTGGATTGAGTATCAAAAACATTTCCATCTCCTGCTCCATTCTGCTGATTTTGATTTTGCTTCTCATTCTGGTTGTTATTTCCTTGGTTATTCTGATTTTGTGGCATACAAGTGTTTCTATTTTGCCCCTGTGTTCCCGGCGACCTTTCTTCTGTCTTCTAGGGGCATTCACATTTCTGTTCTGCAAATGTGGGCACTGTGCTTGCCAGTGACCCTCTTCTTTACAATATGCACATTGATTTAGTCCAATTGGACCTCTGTGCATGTTGGAGTAATTCCCTCTCCCTTGTGCATTTCCTCTGCCCCTATTATTATTCGCTACCTGCTGTAGTAACACTCTCGTTTTAAAATTCTCCCTATCCCTTACCTCTTTCTCTTTCTCTTTCTCTGAATTTACTCTATTCTCATAGTTTTGTGCCATGTGTAATACTTCACTCTGTGATTTTGCTTGCCACGCACTTTCAGATGTCATTATCAAATTTTGGATTTTTGGTAACAACCCTCTCAAAAATTTGTCAACAAATAGGGCCTCATTATGAGGTGGGCGCTAAGGTTTAACGGGCACCGGTAAGGAGAGCGGTGCCGGTAAACACTTACCACCCTATTCCGAGGTCCCTTAGCGGGTCCCGCTATGGGCACCTAGTTTTAGCAGGCGCCCTTAGCGGGAGCCGCTAAGTGACCAGGGAGCTAATAACGGGCCTGCTATTAGCGGGCCCATTATTAGCTCCATCCCTATTCCCATTGAGCCCTACGGGGGCTCGAATGAGAATGGGGAATGGTTCTCGGAATGCAGATTTACCGGGTCCTCCAAGGTTGGAATGACCCGGTAAATCCCTATTTCGCCAACCCGGACCCGGAATGCGGTAAAGGGGTAGCCATGGTGCTAGTAGCACCATGGCTAGTGCCTAACTCGTAATGATGCCCATAGTCGTTTCCCAGGTTCAGTGCTTAAGTCTTGACCGCTAAAATCTGCAAACACGTCTTCAAATCTATTGAAATAGTCAGTAGCCAACTCATCTTTGCCTTGCACGCATGCAGTTAGTTTGTCCCATATAATTCTTCTTTCAGGTACTATAACCTTTAATTTCTGTACTATTCGTGCCGTTAAGGCTAACATATTTGACAATGGTTTTTCACCTGCTGATCTGTCCGTATCTTCTTTGATTACATTTTTCCAAGTCGCACCCAAACTTTAATGATCATCTACATTCCTAATTTGCTTCCATATATCTGCTGGGAGAATTACAGCGAATAATAGATCAATATCGCTCATATTAAAAAAGGACAATTTCAAATACGATTAAATTTCTTCATAGAACCCCGCCAGATTTGTTCTTATATCAGGGATTGTTTGTTTTATAATAGTCACCTCTTGTCTAGAAAAAGGGACATGTACATATTGTGCTGTGTAATGTGCTTCTGTTACTTGTGCTGGAGCTCCATTAACACAAGGAATTTCTGTTTTCGGCACAAAAGTGTGATGGACTTCTCTCATCGGAAATATTGTGCTGGCCCTCCTTCCTTCCTCTCTCTTATTAAGCAATATAGCTAGATCAAGCAATAGAGCAGTCTTCCCAGTTTCAGTTAAACACGCTCTCTTGTATACTGTCATTAATTCAGGGGGGCAGCAGTCATTTCTCTCAACAGTCTTGCAAATATTCAACCATTATTTTTAATACTTTCCTTTTCATCTCTATCGTATACAGTTCAAACGTATCATATACCTCCATTATAGGAATACTAGCATCCATAATCCATCTAAGCGCATCTCGCATACATATTTATTTCTTCACTAACAGGTTTTAATGGTGGGAAGAATCGCAGCTGGACATATGATGCCATCACTTGTCTCCCTCTTTTTACCTCTTTGTACCGAACTCCAGGAACAGAAAACATCTCCAAATATAATTCATCAAGTTCATATTTAAACTCAAATCGCCTGTCCACGTGCTCCTTCATCCCTGAATAACTTTCCCTCAAACGTGAAAAGGCATTCAAATCCCGCGACTTCTGCAGCAGTACCATGCCAGTTAATTTCTTCCATCTATCCATAAGATACTCTCCCATGCATTTCAACAGTACCTGTTTTTCCCTGAGCTTCTAGTAATCATACATTGAACTTAGCATCGATCCCTTGTCATTGCCTTCAATGTACATTTCTGCCTGTTCTTTCAGCTCTCTCTTTCTCTCACTACTGACCGCACTACGGGTTATTCTAGAGCTTCTTCTCTGTGCAGGCCCCGCCTCTCGAATGCTGCCTTCTCTGATAGCTGCTGATTCAAGCTTGGTAGGTGGAGGGGGAAATGGTATCACGTCTTCAGGAGGGGCTGGTGCAGATGGAACAACTGGAAGGGGGGTTGGCAACTGAGGTTGAGCAATGGGCACTGGTGCAATTATGTCAATTATACTGTTAGGGCATTCTTGCCTTTTTTCATTCAAAATCTTATTGATTAGTTCATCTGATGCATTATATATTTTCTGTATGCCTAATTGAACGCTCCTATCTGCCTTTCTGGTATCCTCATCCCATTGCTGTTCTTCCTGTTCTAGCGCTCTGTCTGCATTAGATTTGTGCCTACACGCATGTTTCTCTCTACTTATTAAACAGAGGTTAACTTCCTTCCTCCAGTCTCTAATGAAGTCAAAAGTCGCAGGGCCTGCTTTCTTGTGCAGTAATACTGATTCCAAATGTTCTATTTGCGGCATCTCATGACTACCATTGTTCGGTCATTGCAAATCTTCTACGTGTCTGGTTTGCCTATGCCAAATTTCATTAAACATTATTGCCCCTATTCCATACTTCACATACATCTTGAACACTGGCGTCCCTATGGGTGGCGCAGCCTGGCCAGTTCCAAGGATTGTCTACCGCAGTGGAAAAATCCCACTAGACAGGAAGACAATTTCCCAGGCATGTTTGGTCGTATGCATACCTTGCCCTGGGCGTTTGATCTTGCAAGAGCAACTCTTAACCAATATCAGGGCTGTTGAGAATCAGGGCACAACTCACCTGATCATTCAGCTCATCTCTCAAGATGCAATTCATCCATATACAGACACAACCAAGGATCATCGTGACTGCGTATCTGGCTCAATCTGCCTCATTTCGGGACCCTTGCCTTCTTGCTCTCTGGCCGGGCGTGTCGATCAGGGACCAGTTGTGTACAGATCTGCAAAGGAGTCTCTCATCACTTTCACAGGGGTGCCCTGAACACCTCTCGATCCCGGCTCGACGGCATCGTCCTCGATTCGATTTTTCCGCTTTCTTCAAATTTCAACATACACAATGGAGCAAATGGGGGAAGGTCCCTATTCGGGTGCCATTTTTTGATAGGCCCTGAAGACCCTCGCGCATGGAAACAAGGCACACTCACCATACATGAACTGATACACCAGACACAAGGTTCAATTCCCAAAAACTAGGGTTTATTGCAAAGCAAAATAGTCTCAGTTGGCCAACTGGATCTGACGTCTCACAACGTGTGTCACCCAGACTTCGTGAGACGCAAGTGACAAATATACAAAAGGACCATTATACAATCAGTTTGTGACACATCAAAACTGCCCATAATGTATCTTCCTGTACAAGGGCTCAGTGATTGACAATTATGACGAATACGGATATTACTAGATTGAGCAACAGTTGCAATTTGCAAAGGCACAGACAGGATTCTTTATTACAGAGAACATAATGCTCTTGTTCAGAGAGCAAATTGTGTTCATAGGAGAGACACATTCCAAGGCATGCTATCTTCTAGTTTCTATTTGTGAGCTAGAGGTCAGTTTAATCTAAAGGGGCCCAGCAAGGCGGGCTGTCAAAGAGAGTATAATTCATGCCTCTAATGGTCTATTTCTACAGTTTCTGCAGTTTCAGCGAGACCAGCTGGCACCTGGCTTGGTAATTAAATGCCTCTCTGCTCGCCTTCAAGGACTTGTGAGGGATGAAAACAATGTATTTCTGTCTGAGCTTTTCTCTCACATGTAGCTTGTGGCCTCACTCTGTGCAGGAGCAGAAGAAAATTAAACAGAAAGCAAGAGAAAGCAAAATGGCGGATTTTGTGGGTACAAAATGGACGCTATTTGGTTATGCTGACGATTCCGTAACTGACAAGACTGGGCATATGATGCTGTTGTTTTTCGGCCAACATAATATAGCATCTATGCTATGGTAGGGTATTTTTCTAGGCTAACATTGTCTGGTGCCATTGTTAAGATAAATAGCAGTTTTGCTAATATTCTTCCAACTATGTGCTCTGTGCTAGATTGTTCATGGATTCTGAGTAAGAATACGGGTACATTTTGAGCTTCCAAGTTCCTAAACCAGCAGAAAATGCAGTTCCAAACTGTCCACGAATCACGGAGCCATTTGCGGAGCACGGACACGTTCGCAAACATGTCATTATGCTGCAAAACCCTATGACGGAAATTGCACAAGACCTCCCCGATCTCCTTTTTGCTGTGTGGTTCTTTATGTGGAAATATTGTCAACTGCCATCTATGTTTTTTTGTGCATATTTGTGCATATTGATACATTCGTGAGAGTAATGTTGATGCCACCCACACCACCTCATCATCACTGCAGGTTGTAGTCATTTTAAAATGCAGGACCATGGAGAAAAAATTTAAACTGTAAAAACATGCAACCCAAAAAGGACTCTGACACTTAATATCAAAAACATGTAATAAAAAATAACAAGCTAGAAAAACAAAACCAGACAAACTACAAAGGACATTACAAAGATCAAAAAAATAGGAAGAAGAAAGGTAAAAAAGGAATGGATAAAAGGAGATATTACTTTTAAAAAGTTTCTTAAGGCTCACAATGAAGTTCACCCACCAAGAAACAAAAAGCATTCACAGTAAATGGAAAAGTGGTGCTTGGGAGAGGGGTATTAGCACGGTTATGCGATATAGCAAATCAGAATGTGTTTTCCGTATGAGCGGGTATGCAGAAGCACAGTGACGCATTTGTGCATAAATTATTTACCAATCACCTGATTGAACAGGGTGAGGAGCATGCACATGGTCGTAACAGTGTCAAGCAAAGGCCCAATCCCTTTGAAAGATGTGTTCATGTGGCTACGCAGCATTGTGTCTTTTGTCTACAGCCAATCGGATCACTGACTGCGCTCCTCCTGCTAAGCCTCTTCAACAAATGGCCCAATCACACACTGCAGTATATTGACGTCGCTACGCCCATTCCGTATGCCAAAATCTGCGCATGCAAAATGCATCAACGAAAACTCCAATCATACATTGCAGTGTATTGACGTGGTTATGCCCAAGCCGTATGACAAAATCACTGCATACAAAATTGGCCAATCAGGGCGTGCTGTAGTGGTTAGGTGCAAATAATCACCCCACTCTCAGAAAATAAGTTTGTATTGAGCATTGCTACTAGTGCTTGTTAGTGAAAGGTTTGCCAAGTAACTACAAGAACTTTTGGCACCTTAACCCTTTAATTGTTCCTCCTTTTTACCTACTTTGAAACTAATTGCCTTTTCTCTTGTCTTGTCATTTGTTCAGTTTGTCTAATTTTCTGTTTTACTTTTTATCTTTTTTTGACATTGTCTTTTTAGTGTTGTCATTTTTCAAATGTTTCCTTCCCAGTTGTATATTTCAACTTGCCTCAACTCGAGAACAACAGCAGAGATGCCGATGTCATCTGGGTCCCCAATCCATCGTCACTCAGGAAGAAAGCCACAGGAATAAAAACCCCTGCAGGCAGTGGGCGATATTTTAAGCCAAAGAACACTGCACTAAAAAGGAGGAGGATGTGCAGTGCACATTGTGCATGAACACTCTGAGATATGGACCATCAAATGTGTGTCGCAAAACCTTGGATCCTATGTGAGGATCAATCATCTGATGAGAGTGCATTGAGATGATGTGGACGACACATATCGGAAATTGCACAAACACCACAATTTTAAAAACAGCACCTCGTCCAGCACATGCATCCACAAGTGGGAAGTCGCCAACACTAAATTAACCTTCAACTTCTGCAACAGTGTCAACTGCACCTGTTCTAATTTTACCGGCTCCCAATGTCTCAGTAATGAGAGTCATTTGAGAACTATGCCACCAAAGGGTAGCTGTGGGAGGTGCCACAACTAAGGATTGGGAGAAGTTAATATTTCAAGACCAGATTAAATGTCATCATTAGTTATTCTTTTTAAGTGGCAATCATTTTCCCCTTTTCGAAAATAAATAAATAAAAACAATAAAAAATACAAAACAAAATATATGTTCCTTTTTATTTTAAATCCATTTGTTATATGTTTCCCCTACCTGTTCCACCCTCTTTCCTTCCCCAAAAACGGCCCTTTTAAGGGCCACCCTTTAAGTTACAAAAATAGATTAAATTGAACACAGACTGCAAAAATACATAACATTATACATTGTAATTTATTTTATGCAGTTTGACCAAACACCAGACCAAACCAAAGGTACAGCAGGCTTTATTGTGGGTTTAAAGCAGCATGCAATGGCTCCCATCTCTCTCTCCTGATCTCCCAAGCCAACTGCTACCTTTCAAGAATAAACACCATAGCATTCCTGTCCTAGAACTAATATACATCATAACACCCCTGCATTCTGATCATTGCTTCACTGCAAAGATTCAGCTTTACATAACACATCCCCCTCCCTTATATACAACACATTTCTTAACACAATACACTAATACACTTTTACATTTTTGATGTTAATAAACTATATATTTACATTGGTATAAAAAAAATGAATGAGAGCATTTGTGTCATATCAATAACACATCTAGTCAAATATCGTGGCATCTAACATCAGACAAAACACTGAAAACACTTTCTGACCATCTCTGTCATTCTACTTTTTTATCTTGGCAATCCTCAACATGTTCCACACTTGTCCACTTTCCAATCTGACTGCGCCTTTGAGCACTTGCACCACCCTCACAGGATCAGAGTATAATGGATCTCCTTTTCTCGACACCACACCCTTCTTCACCCGTACCATATCACCAATCTCCACAACATTTAATCTTCTTGAAAATCTTTCATTAGTTTTTTTCACCCACCGTTCCTTTCGCTCATCCATTCTTTTTCTAATCTCTTCCACAACGCCATCAGTCACTCTTGCCCTTCCTAACCATGCTGGTGTCAAAATGGTATTAGGTCTCCTACCTCTCATGAGTTCAAATGCACTTATCCCTGTTTCCACATGGTGAGCCATACGTAGAGCATACAATCGCTCATTTATAGCCACCTTTCTATTGCCAGCCTAACAGCATCCATAATTCTTCGATTCATTCTCTCCACCATCGCATTACTCTGAGGCTGATTTAACGCAGTGCGCTTAAGCTTTACACCACATTTCCTCAGATACTCCTTGAATATGCCCCCTATAAACTGTGGACCATTATCCGTAAGTATTGTTCTGGGTAAACTCTCCCTTTCAAATATGTTCTGGAGGAATTCTACAATACTTTGCACCATCACATCTCTCACCACCTTGAACTCGCTCCAACACAAAAACATATCCATCAACACAATCACAAATCTTCCACGTCCATATCCCAAGTCCACTGGTCCAAGGATGTCCATAGCCAGATCCTGCCAGACACCTCCTGGTACCTCTACTTTATTCATTGGCTGCAATGTGGCCTGTACATTTTTCCCCAATTCGGTGCATTCTTCACATCTTCCAACAACTCTTTCCACATCTCGATCAAATTCCGGCCACCAATAATCTACCTTTATGACTTCCTTGGTTTTGTAAATACCAATATGACCCTGATGCCCTATATCTATCAACCTATTCCTCAATCCATTAGGCACCACCAACCGATCCCACTGACAAAGAAATCCATCCTTCAAACTTAATTCCAGTCTCACCTCCCACAATGCCCTCTCCTCACCACTCAACAATCTTTTCTCTGACCACCCATCTCACACACATCCAACAATTCTCCTCCACATTTCATCTCTTTCCAGTGCCCTTACCCATTCGTCCTTGGGTATAACGCCTTCATTGGTAACAAAAATCATATCAGACACATCATCATTCTCATTATCCATACCTTTTGTTTGCCCTTAGTCTTGAAACATGATCAGCCTGAACATTCTCCTTACCAGGTATAACTTCAATCCTAAACGTATGGCATTGCAGCTTGGTCACCCAGCAGGCGACTCTTCTCAATACCTTGTCTAAGCCCTTACTAGCAAAGATGGCTTTCTGTGGTTTGTGGTCCATCCGCAAAAAGAAACTCCTTGCCCCACACAAAATGTATCAATTTCTCAATACCCCAATGACACGCTAAAGTCTCTTTTTCAAGAACCGAATATATTTGTTCAACTCCCCTCAACATCCTTGAGGCATGAGTTACTACGACTTCATTTCCGCCTGCATCAACCTGAGACAACACGTCCCCTATGCCTGAATCACTTGCATCAACCGACAAAATCGTTTCCTTGCTCGTATTAAACATAGTTAACGCCTTTGACATGTCTATTTTTCTCTTTATCTCACATAATTTCCTCTCACACTCCTCATCCCATTCAAAATCCACTCCTTTCTTCAATAGAGACCTCCATTTATTTACTCCGTCGACATCGTTTTCTACAAATCTATGGTAAAATTCGATTGTTCCCAGAAATTATCTCAATTCACCTTTATCTCTCGGAGATTGAATTCTCTTGATACCTTCAACCAAATTTCTCTTAGGTTTCAATCCTTCCTCAGAGATTTTGTGGCCCCAATAGTCCACCACCTTGGTGGAAAACAAACATTTCTCTCCCCTGAGAGTTATCCCCCGTTCTTCGAAAACCCTCACCACACTTTCAACATTCGTTTCAAGCTCATCCTCACTCTCACCACATATTAACACATCATCCTGGAAACACCAAACCTTATTCATTCCCTTCAATATTTTATCCATTACCTTCTGGAATACTGATGAGGCAGAAATTAGACAAAAAGCCATGTGCTTAAATTGGAATATACCATCATAGGTAATAAATTATGTGTTTTGTAGATTCTTGATCCAAATCTACCTGATGATATGCACTTGCCATGTCCAATTTGGTAAAGAATTTAGCATCTCCTCTGCGACTCATCAATCCTCGCATATTTGGCAAAGGATTGCGATCAGCTATAACACACTTATTCAATTCCCTTTGATTTATACAGACCCTTAACTGACCACAGGGTTTCTTTACCACCACTAAAGGGGAAACCCATTCCACCGCCCTGGCTGGCTCAATAATTCCTGCACTTTTCAACTTTTCCAGTTCATCATGTACGGCATTCCACATAGAAATTGTAACTGACCTTAATTTGGAGCACACCGGGACACTGTCAATTTTCAGCACAATCTTGTGCACCATTCCTTTTAGGCAACCCACCTTGTTCGTAAATACTTCAGGATATTTCTCAATCAAACATGTTTCATTCCCCACCTCAAGAACTTGTTCTTCCTTATTGGGATCTTGCCTTATGGCCAAACCTTTCTGCTCCGTCAATCCCAATTGTGTTTCGCCTCTCCTCGTAACATATACTTTCCCTTGAGTCACTCTACCCTTAAACTCGAAACTAGCTATGCAACATCCAATGACCACAATCTTGCCGCCATTGTACCCACCAGGATTTTTGTCTGACTGTGACAGGTCTTTGACCCTTCCACCCACTACATTCTCATACACATTTTGAGACATTAGTGTAATTTTGGAACATGAGTCCGCCATCATCATTACTGATCTACCATTCACACAGACCCATGCAATGGGATGTTCACAATCATCCTCTCCCTTGCACTTCGCCATGTGGACTGTAACTACCTCAATTTCTCTATCCTCCTCATTATCAGACGAGGCTTTGTTACTTTCCTCAACGTACATCACTTTTCTACTGTCATCTATTGCGTAGTTGTTGCAGCAATTTTCAAAGTATCCCCACTTTTTACATTTCCCACAAATTGTTCTCCCTGGACATAGGGGAGAAGCTGATAAGTGTCTTGCACTACCACATCGGAAACATAATCTTTCCTCCCACTTTTTTGTCCCTTTCTCGATGGCTTCTCTTCGTATTACTTTATTTCCTTCCCTCTCATGTGTAATTTCTCTTTCTTTTACACCTCATTTTCTTTAGAATTTTTCTTACCTTTGTGAAAATCCCTTTTTTGCTCTACCA
The DNA here is from genome assembly GCF_040938575.1 of Ambystoma mexicanum. Classification (NCBI taxonomy): domain Eukaryota; kingdom Metazoa; phylum Chordata; class Amphibia; order Caudata; family Ambystomatidae; genus Ambystoma; species Ambystoma mexicanum. The sequence goes on from NC_090937.1 coordinate 1,196,817,572, forward strand.
CTCTCAAAATTTCATTTGCATGAGGTTTCACTTCCTTGCCTGCTAATTTAGCAACACACTGCAGGGTGTGTTGCACCCTCTTCGCTATCCCTATGACCTCTTCGAGATCTGGGTCATCTTTCAACCATATTTCCTCAAAAATCCTATCGTTCGAGCAATGCAGCATAAATTGATCCCTAATGTGTTCATCCAATTTCACACCAAATTTGCAATTTAAAGACAGATGTCTAAAGCAGTTATACATTCTTCTACAGTTTCCCCTCCTGTTGAATGGTACAGTTCTAAAACAGTACTAATTTTTGTTTCAAAATGCTTATCCATCTTTAACAAAGCCAAGTCAAAATCATTTCCACCACTTTCCACATCCAGTTCTGGAATATTGGGATGCAGCTCATATATCCTCTGACCTTCATACCCTATGAAGTGCATTAGCATTGATACTTTATGTTCCGTAGACATATCGTTCCCACATGCTGCCTTCATATAGTGTAGAAAACCCTTCTTCCATGGGCCCCACTTTATCTTAGGCTGTCCCGGTGTAGGCATACACATCTGAGGCCCTGGGACCCCCGCCATTGCCATAATGAGGAGTTACACCAGATAAGTGATAAGCTGACAATTTGATCCCACTCAACTGTTGAAGAAAAACAACGTACACAACCACTATCTAATATTGAAAAATTAGATAGATGTATGATATCACGTGGCAAATGAACTGAGCTTACCTGTCTGATCGTTTTCCCCGGAGGGCCTTGGGCGATATCTTGCTTTGAAGAAATTGTCGCCTCCCCAAATGGCAAAGTATGTCTTAAACAAACAAGTTGTCTGTCATAATGGCTCCAAGCAGATGCGCACCCTGTAATCTGTTAGACTTTTCCTTCCACAAAATCTTCTATTGGCCCTCTTCCATGCAGCGTCGGGAAGCAGAGTTCCTTCCACAGACTCTCCTGTTAGCCCTCTTCCATGCAACGTCGGGTCACGTGACTGGTGATGAGCTTTAGGTCCTTTCCTCCAAGATTATGGACCAGCGATCCTCGGTTCAGCTGCCGAAGCCTGCGATCCAAGAAGAACCGTGGCAGTCATGCAGGTGGGTCAGGTGAGGCTATCAGGTCCTCACAGCTGTGTAACCTGTAAAACAAGTGCAGGTGGGGCCGTGAGGTCAACCCGCATACACTTTCCTTGCAGGCACTTGCAAACCTCAGCTCTCGTAGCCAGCCCTCGTAGCCAGGGGCACACCGGATGGCTGCACCAGATGGACCCTCCTCACAGTCCTGCAACGGTCTAGCTGCAGCACTGCGGGGCACAGGGGGCCTCAGCAGGCGGCTCGCTCTCAATAAGTGCCGCAAATCAGCAAATCCCAATCCGAATCCAATCCAGCAGGAGAGGTGGGGGTCTTGACATTATTGTCGCCAATGAAAGGATGGACACCAGACCAAACCAAAGGTACAGCAGGCTTGATTGTGGGTTTAAAGCAGCATAGAATAGACCCCCATCTCTCTCTCCTGATCTCCAAAGCCAACTGTTACCTTTCAAGAATAAACACTATAACATTCCTGTCCTAGAACTTATCTACATCATACCACCCCTGCATTCTAATCATTGCTTCACTGCAAAGATTCAGCTTTACATAACAAAAATCCCCACAAACGTTCACTTATAACCAAGTTATAATGTTGCCGGATGGACCTGTAGCCACGGAAAGAATCACTCCAGTCGTTGCTCACCTTAGCCGCGTCTGCATATGCCTGCATCTCATTGGCGGTGTTGTAGCCACGGCTATAAATATTAATTTTAAAAAACATATACAAATCTATTTATATACGTATGTGCATTGTACATATATATATTATATTTATGAGCTGTCTTGTTTAATATGTTTTATATGTGTCATCTTCTATGCAGAATACGAGTAATTCTGAAACAGAATGAAAAGTATTTATTACAATAAGAAAAAGAATATAAATCTGTTGTCATTATGTTACTAAGTGAATACTGAATGTATTCCTACTACACCACTAATAAAGGTTATATTCATTAATCATTCTACAGAGGAAAAAAAACACTTCTGGTTTGAGAAAAAACCTCTATTCACTTCTTTAAAATATTTAACAATACATATATATATATACCTATTATATAGTGCTTTACTTTTTATTAGTATATCTATATGACAGGTTAAATAAAATGTTTAACAATTGCATAAATGAACATTATGTCGAAAAACCCCTTAAAACAATAACAGTTTCAAAGAGAAGGGGTATCTACAGTGTAGTATAGCTATGCCGTATGATTACGTCAACAACACTAACCAGATAGGTAACTAGGAATCTGATTTTGTATCAGCAAATTCTAAATGGATGTGCCCACAATGTCAATAGTTTGTGCACCTATATAGGTATTTAAATACAATGAAGATATGTTTCAATACTATGCAAACATAATTTAATATTAAATGATATGATATGATATGGCATTTATAACGCATCTATACACAAGTGTTCCAAGGTGCGACGAGGCAAGGGAGGGGGAACAGAGTGAAGACAAACAACAAACCTACTAGGCCAGGTGTCATTCAGATCACGCAAGTGGATGGAAAGAGGAAGGAGGAGAAGTGCGGGGGTAAGGGGGAGAGGACAGTCCAGTGCATGTGATAAGAAAATAAATAAACAATAAGTAAAAGTACGGCCAGCAGGTAGCAAGTGCAAGGGTATGTGCAGACGTCAGGTGTCAAGTGCTGGTAGAGGGACTATAGGGATACAGAAAACAGTCACCAAGTGCTGGGGTTACCAGGAAGGCAGTGCATGAGTGTGACTGGCAGGGAGGGGACCTGGGCCCTAGATCAGAGGGTGGCCAAGTAACCAGTGAAGTTTCAATGTCAGCCAGGAAGTCAGCAAGGGAGAGGAGGAGAAAAAGCAGACACAAAGAGAAAGGTTTTGAGGTGCTTCCGGAACCGAACATGATTCTCCTCGAGGCTGTTCCAGAGGGAGGCCCCAGCAGAAGAAAGAGATCTACCACCAAAATGTTATTTTGGGAAGCGACTGACCCTGACGGAGATTGAGGCAGATGAGTGAAGAGCTTGAGAAGGAAGGTATTTAGGAAGTGAGAGTTGAAGATATTGAGGCCCCAGGCTCCAGAAGGCATTGTGGACGATGCAGAGGGCTTTGAATTTAATCCTGGCAGCCACTGGGAGCCAGTGCAGAGATTTCAATCCTGGAGAGATACGAGCCCTGGACTTGAAGTCTTGCAGTCCTGTTCTGGATAAGTTGCAGAGGGCAGAGAGTAGAAGCAGGCATATTTAGAAACAGGCTGTTGCAATAGTCCAGCCTAGAGAGAACCAGATCTCTGGAGACAGTGAGCTTCTGGGGGAAGGAGACGAAAGGAAGAATACCTCTGAGGAGGTGCAGCTGGTAGTGTGACTTCTTAGAGACATCAGAGATGTGAGCAGAGAAGGAGAGTGTTAGAGTCAAAGATGACACCAAGGCTTTTAGCCTTGCAGGTGGAAACAGGAAGAGGGCCAAGAGAGGCCGGCCAGAGAGCTACAGGAAAGGAGGGAGCGGATGTGCCAATGAGGAGAATCTCAGTCTTACTGGCATTAAGGCAGAGGTCATTGGCGGCACACCACTCCTGGATAGCAGACAGACAGTCGGAGATGAGGGAAATAGAGGAGGAGGCAGAGGGTAGCCTGAAGATGAGCTGGGTGTAATTTGCATAGCACTGAAAGTTGGGGCAAAGAGCGGCTATGCGGTGGGCCAGCAGTACCAGGTATTGGTTGAACAGCCAGGGAGAGAGGTTAGACCACTGGGGGACACCACAGGTAGAGAGTTGTACCCGGGAAGATCGGTCAGAGAGGAAAGAATTTAGCCACGCCAGAGCCTTACCAGTGATACCCAGGTTATCACAGAGATGGTTGAGCAGGATGGCATGGTTGACAGTGTCAAAGTCAGAAGAGAGATCAATAAATGATGACAAATTTGCAGATCAATGTATGCAACCTTGACCAGGAAACCAAGACATATAACCTAACTATGTCTTCAGTTTTACAAATAAATGTATGAAGACATGCCGACATTGTAACTTTATTTTGAATATAAATCTGTTTAAAGTGTAGTTATACCAATAGTTTAAATAATAGGTAGATAATGAAAATGTCTGTGTGTGTTAACATATTAACACTTACCAAATGCTACACTAAGATCCTAACAAATGTAATTTCCATACTTCTTGTGAAATCTGTGTGCATCCTTTGCTTGTCCACTTGCACACATGAGAAGTAAATGAGATTTAAAAATGTACACATCATATTCGAAATTGTTTTAAACTAGAAATTGGTATTTAATCTTCCATTTGCACAGATAGTTGTGTGCAGTGTCAATACTTTTTTTATGAATCAAACATAATTTTAAAAGATAATACATTGCTACATTTCTACATTGTGATTAAAATACTTATTTTTTAATTTGGTGCGCACCTTTATTTGACCACCTACACACTTAATATTCTAACTGTGTAATGACGCAATACATTGTACGACTTTTCTGAAAACTTCCACACTGCAAATAAAAGATCTTTAAACATTGAACAAACAAAAACATAAAGTAATATATGTTCATGATTTTATTTACTTGAAATACTTTTCTTAAAACATTTTGTGTGCCCTTATTTTCACCACCTAAAGACATACAAGTAAGAAACAATACATCTAAACCCTTCACTAAAACACTTATTATTAGTTAGATGTTATTCATTTTACAAACATTGTACTTTATTGTTTTTGTATCTACTTTGTTCTGTTTACTTGTTTCATATGTAAACAGTCATGACCTTCTACACTCCCTAACACACACAATAATGTACAGGGAACAATTTATGCAACCTAGTACTTATAGAGAACCCTGTACATATTAAAATGTATACTGTTTTACTCAATAAAACAGAAGTAGAAGCTTGAAGAATGCTGTTTTTTCTTCTAATTTATGGAATCTTTTGAATATTACCTCCACATTTATTGTGTACTGTTTTTTAAAATACATTGGGCCTCATTACGACCCTGGCGGTAAGGGGTTTACGCCAGCGTTAGCTGCGCCGACCCCTTTCCGCCAATTACGAGGTCCCTTAGCGCCATGGCGCTTTTAACACCTGCTTTTAGCAGGTGTTAAAATCCATGGCGCTAAGGGACCATGGAGTTAATTACGCCACCGTAATTTACGGTGGCGTAATTAACGCCTTCCCCACTCCCATTATGCCCTATGGGGCAAAAATGGGAATGGGGAAGGGTAAATGGGGATTGGGGACTTACCGCCCCGCCGACCTCGGAATGGGGCGGTAAGTCCGCCAACCACCATGGCGTAAACGTAGTTTACGCCATGGTGGTAAAGTCACGGCCCAGGCGGTAACTTACTGCCTGGGTCGTAATGAGGCCCATTGTAGTAAAACACTTGCTACCCTATTCTTCCATTTCAAACTTTTATTTTGGATGTTTATATTCACAAAGTTTATAAAACATGTATTCCAAAGCATTGGTTCAAACATCATTAAATAAGCATTCATTAAAACTTATGGCAATATAGCTTGGTGTGTGACTATAGAGGCAGTACAAACAAGGCAATCTACTTCTGTACGCACCCATGTTGTGAAATGTCCACAGTGAATGGATGCCCCCTCATGAAAAATAATTGCACACATCTTAAAAGTGTTATTACTAATAGAAGCTTGACTACTCACAACATTCATTACTGATGTGTTACTTTTCCTACCATCTACACTGTATCTTTGAAACATAATCAATACATATTTATTAAAAACTAGATTTTGCAGTGCAAATTGTAAATTACAACCACAGTCACATTTCTTGGAATGCTTTAATAAGAATATCAGAACCATTTACAATTTTCTGATCAGGGACAGGAACATATAACAATTGTTTAGAAATATCATGCATAGTGTAATCTTTGTTACATTGTGGACCCATATAATTCCACACAAAATAAATTCCCACATATCTGTCTACACTAACAGTTTCCTGCCGTAATAAATTGAAGACAGTAATCAAAAAGTATTGACTAACTTCCTGTGTATTTGGTGAAAATGGTTGCTTTTTACTTGCAACAGTGACTACACTTCAGGTTGACATTGCCAAATGCGTTGTTTTTCTTTGATAGATATTTTAAGAAATGAAAGTTCCACACATAGCTGCTTGTCTGCTGTGGAAGCTATTTCTTCCATCAATGGTGACATTGGAAACAACATACAGAACAATGCAATTGAATAGCATGTAACTCCTGTTTCATTACTAAATCTGCAATGAGAGTATGTCATAACTCTGCAACTCCCATAAATTCTGTTGTTTTTTAGTCCAAAGAGGAATCATTTTATTTGAATGTAGTTTCACTGACTCGTTAAGTATCCTAGCTAAGTGCTTTGTAGGTACAGGTTTAAGGTTCAGGTGAGAAGCATACATTACATGTAACCGGTTATATTCTTCAATGCAAGACATGTCAGCTGTCACTTTTCTTTCATCAAAGTTTATTAAAAATAAACCTTCAATATTTTTCAGACATAACAGAGCTACATATGGCATTCCTTCTTTAAAGAATTTATGACCAATGTCAATAAGTGCTGCTTCTAAACTCAACACTTATGATTTATTAATAGTAATTGCATATGCAGTGCACTATATAAATTGTGCTCAAGTATCCTTAAAAAGCATGAAACGTGTAGAGGTTTGAGAAATCAAATGAGTTTCTTCTTCACAATCAAACTTTACTTCAACATGTTGAATATTTGTACTGTGAGGAAAAGTGTGAAATGCAATCACCCTTCCCATCGCTGCATTGACTAGTCTAATTCCTACATTCAAGTTGCACTTTAACATTACTCGTGCATTGAAGCACAGTGTGAACACTGCTTTTAGACCTGCAGTTTTAGAAATGTAATTCTCTAGTTGAACTAATTGAGCTTTTGCTCTCTTATCCAACTCTAAAGCATAAGATCACCATCTAAAACATAGCACAATTTTATCTCCAAAATATTTTGCTTCTCTGCCAGTAGCAAAGTGGAGTTAAACTAGTTACACTCTGCAAGTGTTCACATCAATACAACACAAGAAATGTTTCTTTCCTGAAGAGTCAACATGACATCATATGGACTGCAACCTGCATGAAACATGTTAGAAATTAGTGTTTCCTTTAAGACTGCTTTCATATTCTCTTCAAGAACACCTATTCAAATCTCATTAAACATTTCTGCATACTCTCTCATATTAATGGTAAGTTTCTGGAATTCAAAACAATTCCAGAGGTTAACATTACCAATACTTCCTATAGTTTTTTGACTATCCTTAGATTGCAGGATTTTGAAAACTGGTTGACCCGTCACAGGAGTTAACTGTAACAAGTCTCCAAAAACAAGCACATGTTTACCTCCAAACAAAATGTTGTAGTCAGTCATCCAAACCTCTTTCCTTTGCAAGTGAATGATAGCTAGCATCAAGTTAGGCAGCATGCTTACTTTATCTACAATCAAGGTATTTCATTTTGTAAGAACCTTTCCAACTTCTTGTGCTGCTCTTGATACCATTTTCCGATACTCAAGTTTGTTGTCATGCTGCACTGGTAGCATCGACAGTCGATGTAAAGTATAACCTACTACATTGAATGTTGCTAAACCTGTTGGAGTAGTTACAATGCATGATAAAGAGCAACCAGTTACATTTTGGATCATAATTCTTATTGCATGAATTAAAAAATATGTACCTGTTCCTGCTTGTCCACTAACATACAACAATAAAGGTTTGTATTGGACACAAGACCATTCATGCTTGGCATGCTCTAAACCAAATAAGAACCTATATTTGATTTAAGTAACTGAGATCCAAAAGTCATACTTGGGCGCTGACTAAGTGATACTTCATATTTAATACGTTTTAATTTCCACACTTGGTAAGTGTTTGTAATAAATATTGATTTATTGTTTGTCATGTGCTTCATACAATTGTTATCATTCTCGTGACATACATTCTAGTTTGGTCAAGACTTCCATAGTATACCAAAAAAGCAAATGCATGGGTTTCACTGGTGCCGACATGTGTTTTAATCTTAAGGTTTTTCTCAAGGCAAGTATGTACTTTCTTTAGCAAAAAATTATTCTACACAAGTTTCAAAACTTCCAAGCAAATCACTTGCTGCACGCAATAGGAAGAAAAACTGCAAAAGATAAAAAGGAAAGAATTCCTTTTTCTCTGCAGTTTGACAAGACCATTTCATGTGGCTGACGAGACTTGCCTTCTCGTGTCTCACTAGACAACCAGTACATCCATGTACTCTAAACCATCCTCTGTCACTGTTTGCTTCAATATGTCGTAATGAGTAGTGTTCTGCTACTTCATATAAACAAAGATCCTCAATTTGGTTTTCAGAATCTCTGTACTGTCAGGCTGTTTCAGCTAACTGCTGAATTTCATGCACAAACTTCAGTACCCGATGTATAGTACTAACTGGACCAAGACTTAACTAAAGTATACTAATGCTATGCTCATACAGTGGCAAATTAGTTAGCTGGTCTGCAGCTTCGTAGCTACCACACTCTCTATGTGAGAGCATCTTCAGGCTACATTTATATATTTTATTTGTATTTGGTTAATATAAAACATTTACAAGTTACAAAACAAATTGAAATTGATGTCACAATAAACAACATGCAGTTGTAATGTATAAAACAAATCAACCCATTCATACATTTATATTTATTAAATACATAGTCCATCATTAAAAAGTCAATACTGCATAGTTCGAGTTTATTAGATCAATTGTCCATCTATACCTCATCCCAGCCTTACTTTACGTCCTAACATTTACAAGGTTGAGTTATAAATTGAATATACTTAATGTGACATATATAATAAAATCAATTGGCAATCTCAGATGTCGGCACTGAAGGAACCCCTATTTGGTTGACAACATTCGTCTGATCACACTGGATGAGCCCACATGTATCAGAGAGAAATCGCACCACATCAATTTCTAATACAACTGATGTGCTATGTAGTAAGTCTCACCATAGGTGATCGAGATCGACTATTTCCATTTTTTTTTTTAAATCATGTATATGGTTTGACCTAAGAGAGGCACAGTTTAACAGCAGGTGTATTAGAGTTACTTTATCATTTCCACATTTGCAAAATCTGCATGATGTCACCCCAGCAGCCATTTCACCTCTGATTTCAAGTATATCACCTGTCAATAGGAGGTTAAAACTGAACCTCATGAATGGATACATCAGGGAATCTAACCAAATATTATTCTGGATAACCCGTTTTTTTGTAATGGGATACTAATTGATGATACAGTTTTGTTTGTTTGTTTTCCCCACTATTGACATAGTTTCTGCGCAATCAGCATTCTGTACGAGCTTATTGATTCGAAAAGGATTATTAATAAGAATTTCTCTCGAGAAGCCTAATTTGTCAATTATAGTTATACTAGATGTTTGTAGATGTAACAATAGATCAGCCTCCGGATTCCCTTGTCTAAGACACATTACCAACTGTACATACAGGCTGAGCCCTGTATTTAAGAGCAGCTATTAATACATAGAAAAGCGCCACCATTCCACTATGCTAGACAGTGACCAAGCTCAGATGTAAAGGTGGCAATGGGTACAAATTGTGTCAAACAATACAAGATGTTCTCCATATTAGTGACTCCAGTTTTTATAGTTCCATAGTCATCCAACCAGGATATAGTCCAAGACCATAGACTAATTTAGGGATGACATTGGAGCCATAGAAGCATAGCAGTGGGCTAAGGGAGTATTTGCCAAATTTCCGGTCCACTTTCCTAACACCTTTTGATCTGGGAGCACTTTCAATCATGTGAAAGGGCAGCAGATATCTTGAACACACAATGTAGGATTCACCAGCTTCTCTCCAACTCTCAGCGTCTACCTGAGTCGGGCTGGGACCTTTCCTTTAGTTTCACACACATTTCTCTCAGTCGGGCTCAGACCCCTCTTGATTTTGGCAACATTTCTCTCACAGTCTCCTATGAATCGTCCTTGGACCTCTCCTTTAGTTTCACACGGATCTCCCTCAGTCCGGTTCACACCTCTCTTAAAGTTCACTGATGGGTCTCCCTCAGTCGGGCTCGGACCCTTCTTAAAGTTCACTGATAGGTCTCCCTCAGTTGGGCTTGGGCCCCTCTTAAAGTTCACAGATGGGTCTCCTTAAGTGGGGCTCAGACCCCTCTTAATTTCCAAAAATGCATGTATTTGGACTTCCAGTCCAGAATACAATTTTTAAAATGTCACTCACACTCACACTTCGCTAGCTCCCCGAAAATGGCATTCTTGCCTTTTAGGAGCAGCAATAGCACAAGGGGGATGTTTGTTGAGGTGAGGGTCCTACCCCCTGCCCCTCAAAGGCCTGGGCTCCCCTGTTTGCCCAGATGAGGAGTTCTGGTGTGGGCACTTCCAGGTGACCCCAGCTGCCCCTGGTTTGTCTCTCTGGAGTTGGCACTCCCTCGCCACACCGCAGCCTCCTGTGTACTCACAGGTCTAGCAATTAGGCAGTCCTTGGTCCTCCAGGTCTTCCAGGGTCTCTTCAGCTCAAATTATCCTCCTAGCCCTCTGCTCCATCCAGCATTCCCAGCTGCCTGTGTGTTCCACCTTTTATACTCCCTGGGAGATTCAACTAGCAGCAGGTCTGAGTTGTTGAAAAGGGAGTGGGGGATTCAACTAGCATCAGGTCTGAGTTGTTGAAAAGGGAGTCCTGACCTCACGTGGCACTCATGGTGCATTTATTCCTTTGGGTAATCTTCATGGCTTAGGGTTTCCTCACCCTCGTCCCAGTGGTTTTTGGAAAAGACAGTGTGGAGGGATTGTGGGATTTGTAGTTTTTCTGAGTGATTATGGAAAAACAATGTAGGTTTTTGTAAGAGTGAAGGGGGTAAGTGCATGATGGTGGATACATGGGTTTTTGTGTTTTTACAGAAAGGAACTGGGGCATAATGGGACTTTGTCGACAGTATCCTATTTCAAATGAGCGAAAGTCGGGTTGGTTATGTTGGAAAAAAGGGGATATCGCGTCTCACCCAAGGGGGCTCCTCCTTCAGTCTCCAAGGACCACCACCTCAGATGATCCCCCCTCACTCGTTCGCTCCTAGGGCTGGGATCCAAGAGTGAAGGCCCTCCCCTGGCCACCTGATTCAGGCATTCCTGGGAATAGCCTGCAAGAAACTCCCCAGTTTCTCACAGGGACAAATATGTGAAATACAAGTACCAGAGACATCCATTTTTTATGGACTTCAGTGCAGTATTTGATTTGATCTTGAGTAAATTTGTGTGATATAAGTACTCTGATTCATCCGTATTTGTTTAGCTATTGTTAATCTTGCAATGTGAATAATATGATCATTGTATACATTTGCAATCTTCAAAGTGCAGAGGGCCAACATACAGTTGATTGAAGTTGGATCTGTCCCAAAATAGGGATGCAGAATTACAGCTAGAGGATGCAGATGTGCAGATACCATTGAGGATGTGCACCACCCCGAGTCGGACAACATGTGGAGTAATCTGCGTGAAGGGTGAAGGGAGAGGTCAAATGAAAGCTGCTATGTATGCTCTTTGATACCTCTATGACAGGCGTCCCCAAGTTTATACCTCAAGAAATGCTGCCTCTTATAACCCAATTTTTAGTACACTTGGCCCTGTGCAGAGTAGAAATTCTTTTCCAAGGGTAAATGGTCCAAGCACTAATAATGGACAGAGATTATGAATAATAATAAGAAGAAGAATGTAGCATTTATATAGCACAACAAACCCTCAGGCATCTGAGCGCTGCTTATTACTACCCAGGGTGTGTGGTGTTCATTTATTGACCTCGGAAGGATAAAAAGCTGAGTTTGGCATTGCCAGATTCGAACCTGCCTATGCATGCTCTGCACAGATGTCAAAGCGAGTGCTGTACTCGCTATGCTATCGGACCAGCAATGTGCCAAGAAGAAAGAACCAGCTTGTTGTAAAATAAGACCATTGGTGAAAATGGAAGGAGCGTTGTTTTACAATGACAGATGGGTGTCAGGGGTAGTGAGCCATGCGACCGGGGGCTTACTGGGGTTCTCAGAAGTTGTAGTGGCACATATTAATCAGAATTGTGGCAGGACATGGGAAAATTATTTGCCAGATTGACATGGATTGAGTTAAGTGAGACCCCAGAAAAAGTACAGAGGCTAGCAGAATATTCCTTTTGCTTCCGAGGAAATGGCACTATACCTATAGGAACAAACCTTTGTTGCAATAAGACGCTCACCCTCACAGGCCTGACTGAAGGCACAGTGGCTTTAATGGATGTCTATTGGGTGTGTGGACAATACTCATACATACACCTCCCACCATCATGGAGGGGAGTATGTCAATAACAGCGGGTAGACCCAGACTGATAGATGGGACGGGTAATAAATCCGAAGATGGTGAAAATAGAGCAGGATTTTGGACCCTCAGGTACCCTGACCTCACCCCCACCACACCCAGAGAATTATGCAGAGCACTGGGTTGATTTAGCAGGAGATGGAGGGTATTGCTTTAAGACAGGTACTCTAGAAGTATATGACCAAGGACGGAGTTACGTCACGTGTGTAGGGTGTGGATACCTAAACATACTGTGTACAAAAGAAAGGAGGCAGGAAGGTTTGTTAATGGAGTATTAACCAAAGGTGGAAATGTTGGGATGCATGCAAAGCATCTCAGCCAGGCAAAAAGGTTCAGGCTGAGAAAAACCTATTAGCTCGTACTACTTTGTGAACAGCAGGAAGAGTTTTGTGCAGCAGACAACGCATATATTGTTTTTTAGTTAGATTTTACACATATTAGATATCCGCACATTGCAACACAGAAGGTTCAACACACATATTAATGTTGTGGTTGCATAGGTTATAGATAGGTAGTAATATTGGCCCTGTGTTTAGTTATATACATAGTTATGTATTTTAGTGAGGTGTGCGGAAAGAGGAGAAACGGGCGGAGGATGGAGTTAGAAAGTACTGCTGTAGAAGAAAGCATGCTGACATACCAGAAGTGTTGGCACATTGGAGGTCAAGGCCTAGTACACGATGAACAGAATAGAATTTAGGCCCTGATTCGGATCTGTGGCCCTGGTTAGTTCAGTCCCTAAAACAAATCCCCTTTTCCGTTCCACCGGAGAGAGCTGATTTACACAGATAAATGCTAATTGGATCCATTGTAGAAACACGTGTTTACAGGCACGTTATAACTGCCACATCATATCATATCCAGCTGCTGGTCATGGATGTGGTGGCAGCGAATGTTAGCTGCTGGGAGATGTGGAAGGACAAATTCCTGACAATAAGGGCATGATGATTTGTGATGCCAATGGGCCAGGCAAAGATTTAGAGCACTACTCCCCTCACGCAAGAGCAGTCATCCCATTTGAATTACAAGCACACGCATAACTGAAAAAAAGAAATCCCTGAAATTCAGACTCAAGAGTGGTGCCCTGGGGGGCGTGGCTAACCGCGGGATGCAGTAAACGTGCGTCTGCTCGGCTCCCGCGGCCGCACTAACATCCTGTTATAAAAAAGCCTGTTTTCGGGGGTAATAAGAGCTGGAAATACTCCGATGTGACAGCGAACATCCTTGGGCACAACTAGAGCGCAGATCGAAGAGAACCGCGGTCAGATTCCCCATAGATGACCGTGTTTCGTGGCGACAGCAACTAGCCCGTCTTCAAAATGGCTGCGGGCGCACGCAGCTGAACTTCCTGTGCATATCCAGCGAGGCCACGCTGAGACGGTGTCCAAACTGCAACAGACTGGTCGATCACAGCGGAAGAAAGGTGCGGACCCAGCGGAGTCCCGGAGAGGCCCCAATCGGTGGACACGCTTTTGCAGGACAGCACAGACAAGAAAGCAGCGGAAGAACCTGCCGAAAAGTGGAGTCTAGGCCACCCGCGTGGGCTCCCGCCCCTCTGGGGGCCCGGCCGGAGCACCATCACTGGCCGGGAAGTCAAGAGGGCCTGCAAGGGGAGAGAGGACCGTGCACCCATGTGAGACCTGCCCTCCGATAACAGGTGAGCGGGGAGGCCCGGAGAGACAGGTCCTTCCGCCTTTCCGCCCCTACGGGAGCCGCTGCCTCAGTGACATACGCGCGGACCTGTGGGCCGGTGCAAGAGCGAGGGATACGCCTTGCCCCTGAAAGCGTGCTGCTGCTGGGCGACGGGCGGTTGCGTCAGCCCTGGAGTGAGGACATATCTCCGGAGCACAGCAGCAACAAAGGGAGCTATTTGCTAACAAGGTAAAAGATACAAGAGGCAAACCCGGAAGCGTGGTGCTCAGGCAAAAGCTGGCTGGACGGGCACCCACATCGGCCCATATAGCGTACAAGGTGGACTTGATGCCATGGGGAAAGACAGGCCGAGGAAGCTTCATGCACCAAAGAAAAATGGATCAGTACACCATTCCTCCACCCAGCCCACTGAACACCACCCGCAATCCTCAGACGACATGGAGACGGACCAAGGAATCTCGCTCAAAGATATCATGGCTGCCATTACCGATTCCCTCACGTCCATGGAGCAGAAAATGGACGGAATTAGCATAGATGTTTCCCTCCTCAGGCACGACCTCCAAAAACTAACGGCACGAACCGGGGAGGCTGAGCAGCGCATTTCCAACACGGAGGACAGGATGAACACCGTGCAACAGTAGCTCCATAACACAATGTTCAAATTGAAGGTGCTGGAAGACAGAATTGAAGAGGGAGAGGGCAGGTCCAGACACAACAATGTGCGCATCCTGGGTATCCCCGAAAAGGCAGAGGGCGCCTGCATGGAACTCTTTCTAGAACAATGGCTTTCCGACCTGTACGAGCCTGATGCCTTTTTCCAAGGTCTTTTCCATAGAGAGGGCACATAGGGTGCCCACGGGCAGGCCACTGCCTGGCGCCACTCCACGAACTGTAATAGCAAGATTATTAAATTACAGAGACCGTGACACCCTGCTGTAACATGCGCGCACCAAAGGAGCTGTCACGTTCAATGGCTCCAAAATCGCCTTTTTCCCGGATTACACGAGGGAAGTGAAAAGGGCAAGGCAATCCTTGGACTCCCTGAAAAGTCAGCTACACACGATGGGTGTGAAATACGGCCTGCTCTTCCCTGCACAGCTTAAGATTTATCACAAAGGCACAACAGTCCATTTTAGTGACCCTAAGGAGGCTTGGCGCTGGGCCGAGCAAAACATAGAGGCAGATTGGTCTGCCCCCCGCGACAATAGGGGAAGAAATCGAAGACCTCCGCCAGACCAACAGCGAGAACCCCGCCGACCACCACCACAGGACCCACCGGAAGACCTAGGGGGGTGATAACCCCCCACCCCTCACCACGGCTATCAAAATCCTATGACCACACTGAGGTACTCAAATCAGACCATAGATCTTCCCACAGTACACACACACACACAATGATAGGCAGCACATATCCACCTGTAGCGGCCGCGGTATGCCCCAAGCCCTACAATAGAAGGAGAACCCCTCCGCCCCTCCGGAGAGAGCAATAAATTCCAGGCATAGTATACGCGTGGACTCCCTTGGGGATCACCTTTAGAGGAGTACTACCTTCACCTCGGGTTCCTCCTAGGGGAAGGCCACTTTTATTTGATATTAAATTCAGTGCATGTTAGGTGTCCAGTTGACACCATAGATTCTTTGTTTGGGAGACCGATGCTTCTAGTTGGGAGGAGTATGGGGTGGGGGGTTTTGGGTTTGTCAAGCACAGCTTCATCAGGGACCTGTC
This sequence comes from Ambystoma mexicanum, assembly GCF_040938575.1. Taxonomy (NCBI): domain Eukaryota; kingdom Metazoa; phylum Chordata; class Amphibia; order Caudata; family Ambystomatidae; genus Ambystoma; species Ambystoma mexicanum. Next base: position 1,196,833,374 of record NC_090937.1, read on the forward strand.
GAACTAATAGAGGAACATGGCCAGAAAGGTTGTCAGTACACCACGGGCATATTCCCAACAAGCGCATAACGCTGCCGGTGACAATCAGGGCAGCCACCAACACATGCTCACATGGCAGAGTATCATAATAATGTCGATAATCAGAACACTGAGGCTCATGTTGTGGAACGTCAATGGCCTAGGCAATGCAATCAAGCGCCGCCTGGTGCGTCAATTTTTGAATAGACGGGGGGCTGACATAGTGTTCCTGTCCGAGCCACATCTTGCAGGTACAGAATGCACCCTATTTAGGCGTACAAATTATAAGCTTACATTTCACTCAGGCTTCACGATGGGCTCAAGAGGTGTCATGATCTTGATACATAAAAACCTCCCCCTCCACCTCTACACCGATACCGCAATCCATCGCACTGATAGCTATCTATGCACCGACCCTTCTAGAATCACTGCTCACTGACATTACCCCGTTAATCGCTAATGATACCTCCGACTGGCTGATACTAGGCGGTGACTTCAATGAAGTAATGAACGTGACCCTGGATCGATCGCACATACGAAACAGGAACCCCAAAGTCCCCACTAGTCTTGCTACGTTTGCAAGCACACTCGGCCTGTGCGATGTGTGGAGGGAACTTCACCCAGACGCTAGAGCGTACTCTTTCCACTCGGGGGCCCATGCCTCGCTCTCCAGACTGGACTACTTCTTCACTCCCGCAACTGACCTATATAGGGCACAGGAAATAAACATGCTAGAGGCATCTCTGATAACTCTCTGCTAGAAATGGTACTTTCTAACGTCCCGGAGGGTCCCACCGCCATTGTTGGCGCCTGAACAGTTACTATCTGGGAGATCCTGAGCTGGTAGACAAACTACAGGATACCACCAACACATACTTTGAGTTAAACACACAGACGGCAACGAACCCTGAAATGCTATGGGAAGCCTATAAAACGGTGCTAAGGGGCGAACTAATATCATGGACGGCGGCCAAAAGGAGACTGCACATGAGTAAGATTCTTGAAGCAGAGCTCCAGGTCAAACAGGCAGAGGAGAGGCACATAAACGAAAATACGCCGGCCTCTAACCGGACGTTGCTACTAGCACAAAAAAGATTGCAAAGCATAGCGATGGACAACGCGCGCCAAGCGCACACTGCAATGATAGCAAGGATCTATGAAACGGGTGACAAGGCCGGCAAGATGCTGGCATGGCTGGAAAGAAAGGGGCAGGGACGCAGGCATGTCCGGAGACTCGAAGTGGACGGATCGAACGCAAGGGTGACAGACCAGGAAATAACCCAGGTCTTCGCAGAATATTACGCAGAGTTATACAGTGAATCCGCAACCATGATGGACGCTACGATTATGGACCGAATTGAAACCCCTACCCTGAATGAGGCGCAGCGGCAACGATTGGAGCGGGAAATCACTGAGGATGAGATTCAGGCCACCATTGCTGGACTCCAGACTGGTAAGACTCCTGGTCCAAACGGCTTCCCGGTAGAGCTATGGCGAAGGGTGGGTGATAGCCCTCCAGCTCCTGCAAATGTACCTCCATGCACGTGAAAAGGGCATTCTCCCTCCAGATCTCCGAAAAGCAACAATAGTAGTGATCCGTAAGCCAGACAAGCCCCCGGAAAGATGTAGCTCGTACAGGCCCATTTCACTCATCAACTTTGAAACTAAAATACTGGCAAAGCTTCTAGCGGACCGCCTACAAGAGGTAATTCCCTCCTTGATTCACCCAGACCAGTGCGGTTTCATGCCACAAAGATCAACTCACATGAACCTCCGCAGACTATTCTCGGCTTTGGAAAGAGCCGACAGCATACAGGGGCCACTGGCCCTGTTAGCAATTGACTTTGAAAAGGCCTTCGATTCGGTGAGATGAGAGGCTGTCTGGACCATAATGCGCCGCATGGGCTTCGGCGAGAACTTCATGAGTTGGGTGAGGCTGCTATACGTATCCCCAGTTGCTAGGCCCAGGGTCAATGGTTGGCGATCAGAATTTTTCGGTCTGGGAAGGGGTACAAGGCAGGACTGCCCACTATCGGCCATGAATTTCGCTATTGTGATCGAACCCCTGATGATCCTGCTGCGAAATGATTTAACCTGGGAGGGTTTCCGGTGTTCCAATACCTGGGAAGACAGAATATCCCTCTACGTAGATGACCTACTCATCTACCTGAAGGACCCAAACACCTCCTGCCCCCGAGTCGTGCAACTGTTGGGCCAATATGAGGCATTCTGTGGACTACGCATGAACTGGTCCGAGTCCATCCTCTTCCCTATAGTGAACACCTCATTGGTGAGTCTGGCGACTGCCCCTACCAGATCGAGAAGGAGCAGTTCAAATACCTGGGGATACACATCACGATGCACCTTACTGAATATACTGCCTTGAACCTTTCCCCCTTGGTGGCAAAATTTGCGGACGCCACTCGACACTGGATCTCCTTGCCACTGACACTGATGGGTAGGGCAGCATTGTTTAAAATGATGGCCCTCCCTAAATTTCTATACATCCTGCAAAATGCGCCATTGTATATCGACCAACGGGACTTCCACAAAATCGAATGCACCCTCCGGAAACTGCTCTGGAAAGGAGGCCACCCGAGAATTGCTCTTGCCACCCTTCAGAGGTCCATCTAGGAAGGGGGGATCGGGCTGCCCAGGATGCAATCATACTACTGGGCCAGCCAGATGGAGGTGGTAAACAACATGCTTCACGGTGACGGGAGCCTCCCGCACATCAAGGGCTTCCACTGTAACACTACAAATAAGCCAATAGAGCACCTCTACAGAGACTTGGACCGCCCTCCAAAATCTGACATGGCATCCCACATAACAAGAATTTGGAAGGAAGCGCTTTGATTCTTGGGGTGGGGTGGGAAAATAACACTGGCCCAACCATTGTGGAACAATTGCAACCTTCCCAAAGTATGAAAACTGCCGAAATGGCCTGAGTGGACCCAGCGTGTAAACTCTACCGTTGGAGATATGGTACAGGAGGACAACCTGGCAACATTTGAGATAATGCAAGAGAAGTTCTCCCTGCCGGACACAGAAAGGTTCCACCAGATGCAGCTGAATCATGTTCGGACGACCCACCGATGGATCACACAAGACCTTCCCGAAAGATCCCCGCTTGAACGAAACGTAGTCCTAGATCGGGTAGAGCGGAAGGTCACCTCCACCATGTACACTGTGATAACTTCCTTCGCAACATCGGAACTATCCAGTCTGAAATCAAAATGGGAACGAGATGTGGGCCCACTCCTTCTGAAAGCCTGGACGGAGCGTGAAACCACCATCTTTTCGAGACTCCGACTCGTCCAGTGGAAGATCCTGCATCGCACTTACTACCCAAGAGTAGCACTCTTCCGATGGGGCAGGGCCGCAGACACAAAGTGCCTACGCTGCAAGCGAGAGGGAGGTACCTTTTTTCATATCCTGTGGGAGTGTAGTAATATTCAATTGCTCTGGCAGAAATGCTGCGATAAACTGTCTAGCGTTCTGGGAAAGACGATACAGAGGTGCCCGAAACAATTGCTTCTGGGGGTCTCCGGGGAAACTGACTTATCTCGCTATGAGAAGCTGCTGTGGTCAACCGCGTTTGCAGTCCTTAGGCGTAACATTGCACAACTGTGGGGCTCGGAGCGCACACCCAGCTATGACCAGGGGGTCACGGCGTGGACATATGTGCGGTAATGGAGCACCGGGTGTACAAAGCAAGAGGGTGCCCGCAAAAGGCAGGGAAAATATGGAGAAGATGGGAAGAGGATAGCTGAAGGCCAAGGGCGACCATGTAGCCGCTGAGGCTGTGTGAGACCCACCGAAAGGGAAATATTGACTCTGTTAAGAGCACCCTGTGTCATGAAGTCATCCTATGTTAAATTCGACGGTCTGTTGGACCAAGGTCCCTGAAGCTGACTTTGTTACTGTTATTGTTGTTTCTTTTGATTATTTTGCTCTCTTCCCACCACTACCCTTCCTTGGCACTTTCCCCTCCCTCCCTTCTCCCTCTCTTCCCCCTCTTCCTCCCCACCCCCCTCCTCACCCCCCCTTCTCTCCCGTGTCCCCTCCCTGGAATGTAGAGAGATGTTTGTAATGTTGTTTTAACCTTGAAAAGCAATAAAATCTTTGATAAAAAAAAAAGCGTGGTGCCCTGTTCATGTTATTACTGGGCACCTGGGTCTTGAAGGCTATAAGAGGGGAGCCGTGTCTGTAAAATTCCGCGATTTGGCATAGGAGGAGTAGAGGTGATACCAATAAATGTAGTACAAGGTCAGGGGTGTGACTTGTGTGCACCGCAGTGTCTGATATAATGGGAAAGTCTATTGTCTTATCAGAGCAGACTTGGCCTTGCGGGTTTACTTTGAATGTGTCTGGATCAGAAGGGTGCACATCACGTGACAGTCACAATTTATTAATGTGTCAATAAATGTATGAGCCAATCATGCACCCAGATTTATTAATGATAATGTAGTGGACTACATGTATATGGGAATGGGTTTAGAAAGGTTTGGCCTATCGGTCTAGGGTCTGTAGGGGGTATTAGCATGTTCTATGGGTGGTAGCCATTGATGGTGGAGGGAGAACATTGTAACTTATGAATATTGATTTTGCGGTTACCCATTATATAACCTGGAACGTCTTGGGAAGTTATGAGCTCTGTGTCAGTGCAGTTGTACGGGTTCCATCTGCAACCTTTTTGGCATTTAATAAACCTTGTTTTCCCTTGCAAAGAGATGCAGTGATAATTTGATATTTTTGATTTTTTTTTATTAGTCGCATTTTGGATTACTATCCTCTTTACACATATACATCGACAAAATGCTTGCCCTGCCTATATTGCAAATTCATCTTACCTTTGGGTTATATAAATTAAAAAAGATAGGTATCCTACATGTCTCTCAGAATGTGGTTCTTTCACACAAACAATTCACACAACTTTTTTTAATTGAATACATTGACAAAAAAAGAAACGGTTACAAGCATTCTGATCAATCAACATTATTTTCACTGTAATCTCTGTGCATTTTATGAACACTCAACTATTTCCTACAAGTTACGTAGAAGAGTCCCATGAAATACACAGCCACTAATAACCTCCTCCTGCTGGATGTGTTTCTTGGGTTGCCTGAAATTAGCTAGAGCTTCTGGTGAAAATAACCTCTTAGACATTTGCCCCCAAATTTAAAACAATTTTGAAACTTCTCATGTTTCTATACCAGTATAAGATAGCAGCAGCGGTAACAGAAAGTTACTGCAATATTGCTTGCATCTGAGTTTGGAGCTACAAACCTCCTTAACAGGAAAGAAAATGTTAACATCATGTAGAAGTTGTTTTTTTAACGAAAAGTGATATATTATTCTAAAATGTACTATTGCAACCCATCTAGACAATTGTCTGACAAGATGAATTGCATCTTTGGTACATTGGTCTCAGTTATTTTCAACATGACATATTGCAGTCTGATGGATTTATAAATAGAAAATAATTAATATGTGACTTTGGCAATTGTATTTGTTTTCTATAATTTCAGGTTTGGGGTCCAAGTCCCTCTACGTTGCGAATGGCACCTCTTCAAATGTGAGAGAATTACTTGAACAGTTTAAAAAAGATGCTCGGAGTGTTAAGTTGAGGTTTGGACAACATCAACTTGAAGACGTGACGGATGTATTAAAATGTTTTCTGTTAGAGATAGATGATGCTCTGCTCACAAAAGAACTCTATCCATACTGGATTTCTGTACTAGGTGAGAACTCATTTCTTTTCGGTTGTCATGGTATTGTTTTGTGTATGTCTGGATGAATTATGTTATTTAATAGACAGTCCAATTCCCCACACCCTGTCCATAATATATTCAAAAATTCGTTTGTGACAAATGTGTGATTTTCACTAACATACTTCAGTGGTGCTTCTTCAACTGCTTTATAGTCCCGCAACCATTATTTTCCCATTTATTTCACTCTCTTTGCATTCACTTTCTCGTACATTTACAAGATATCAACAGGCATTTGCATTCAAAAGAACCAGCCAGAATTTAGGCTGCAGCAAAAAAAAATATATATTTTGTCTTGCATTAATGACTTACCTCTGTTTAGGTCCTATATTCCTCTGGTTGGGACAGAAAGGAATTGTTGTTGTAACATGCAACGGTTATTGGAACAATACATATCTAATTCATAAAAAATGTTATGGCACAAATAAGGTGAGGTGCAAAGAAATGTGAAATCTAGTCCTAAACAGCTTTATACATAGGTTTATTCAGCGGTCTTCCCAGCCATCTTATAATAATGTGCAGATGAAGGCATAAGGGGAAGTTTTTGTCAGACTTCAATGTACAAAACCAGCGTTCTTTAAAGTATTACAACATATTTGACATTCATTGCCTCTTTTTGGCACCAAGGCGTTGACAAATTCAATTTATTTAATATGATATAGTTTTACAGAGAAACCTTTACACATAATAAATAATTTTATCATAAAAGAAAACACTACAATATATACATTCATATAATCATACACTAAAATAGAACAGAATAAAACAGAATAATTCATATAAAGAATAAAAGAGAGGATGCTACATTCAAATTAACCTCCAATGGTGACATTTATCCAATTGCGTAAAACAATTAACCCTAAAACACTCTTTCGTTTCATAGGTCATTACCTTCATCCAGGTTATAGTTATTTTAATCAATTCATTTTGTGCTAAATATTTCCCATGCACTTCAATTTATAAACTACCACTGCCTATGTTCAACCAGAAACAGTTGTTACTAGGCCGGAGCATGCTCATATAATTTAGACTAACAACCCCTAGAGGCTACACCTTCATATCTAGACGTTTTTCAATAGCAGACAAATGTTGAACAGAGATATGTGCAAGCTTGAATTATTTGTATTAATACATTGAAGCCAAAAGGTGCAGTCTTTTATTGATTCAAACCGATGTACAAATCTGCTACAATAGGTCTTATAGATCTTGCTCATTTTCGGACATTCTGTTAATACATGTTTGGCAGTCTCATTTGCCTTCTTATTCAAACGTATATAGCAAAATTGTTTATCCATAGCAATCTGTTGTTCAGTTACACCTATCGATAAAACAGGTAGACGGTTAATTTTCAGTAATAATATAAACCTCCTAAGACATGGTGAAGTGCATACATTCAAATATTGTTGGGGTCGCTTGAATGTAAAAGTTACATATAATTTGAATTTATATCTTTTCAATTTACCCAGATATACATAATTTTCCATTCAGTCCCATTGCTCAATATGTTTAGACAATGATAGCTTCATTGTTGTGAGATAACCCCCATCTAGGATTCCAGCTAAATTCATTAAACAAGATATCCATATCCTTCTTAAATTGAGACTTCAGCTTTTCTTTAGTTATTTCCTACCCCAATCCCCAAGGAGCAGATTGTCTGAAGCATTAAACATCTATATATACAGTTCAGCACGCTTTTTCAAAACCAGTTATTTTAGAGAAAGCAATCCTAATTCCAGTATAATGATAGCCATGTGTATACATGAGGTGAGCCCAAGTAGCCTCCTCCAAAACTTCCATTTAATGATCTATAGCCATTTCAGATCTATTGATATGAGAAATTCCAGACCATAAATTACCATGGGGACCAGATATTGGATGTAAAGTTGACACGCACCCCAGATTGAGAACCTGCTTTGTTTGTAATTGAACTGCTGTCATTTGAGCAGCTCTTCCCACCAGTGCCTGAGTGCAAGAGAGATAACTACCTCTTGTATTAATCTCAACTCCCAGATATTTATAATGGATGGTGTAGAGAATCTCCAAATCACAAACGTACAATTCTGGGCGTGCTATCTTTCTGTCCGTGTATACCACCACCTGGGTTTTATCTCATGAAATCATAAGTCCATTGTGTCTGCATATGTCCATAAGGCTTCCGCTGATCTCAATAGTCCACTAAACGTATGATCCAGGGTGACTATGTCATCCGCATATGCTAACACTAAGCAATGTGATGAACCGATTTTAGGTGGGCAATTATGTACTTCCTCAATAGCTGCTGGAAGATTGTATACAAATAGATTATAGAGCAGAGAGCTGCCGCACCTCATTTTGTTTATTGAGTTATTTCATTGTACCTTGGGTGTCAAGTTTAATGGAGACCGAGGTGTTCTGGTGGAATAATTTGAGATAACGTAGTATTCCAGCAGGACAGCTCAACTTCACAAGCTTTTGCCATAGTTTTTCTCTATATACTATGTCAGACGCTGCTTTGAAAACAATGTTTAGGGTGTATAATGGCGTGTTATTGGGTTGTAATGCCCATGTACACAGGATATCTATGATTAACAAATCATGTGTTGTTGAATACCCTGATATAAAACCACATTGAAATTGATTGAGAAGGGCTTTCTTATATACCCATTCTTGTAGCTCCTGTAACAGGCGTATGGCAAAACGTTTTCCTGTGCAGTCAAGCATAGAAAGAAGTCTATAATTTCCTGGCTCTGTCTTAGTTCCTTTTTTAAAGACTGGAATGAGGATCACCGTTTGCCAACATCTGGGTATAGTGCCTTCCTCCAACACCTTTTCAAATGATATTTTTAATAGACATGCCCAGAACTGGGGGTTATTTTTAAGTATGGCATTTGCTAACCCATAGGGGACTGGGGCGTGTGAAGACTTTAAATTCTTTATTTTAGATTCTAATACATCTAATGTGACCCTGATTGGAGGACAGGTGGATTTTATATTAGTCTCACGTGTGTCTGCCAAGCTTACTGAGGCATTGCTAATCCCAAGGAAAGTCTTCCATTCAAGCGCACCAATTGGGTTAGTCAAGGGAATACTCCTGTTCCCCTTGGCTTCCTTGAGTAGCGCCCATATAATACGGGTATTTCTGGAACACAATGTCTAACTGTATATTGCCATGCAGCGTCCCTGATAGAGTGTCTGCTTAGTTTAGCCATGGTCTATATTTATTTTTCAATGTTCTTATCTCCCTCTGGTAGATTATTATGGAACTACTACTCATCTTCACTTTGTGGATATTGTCTCTTATTTTCCTTTTAGCATCTCTTATGCATTCATCATTAGGTTTTTGTTTCTTATTCTCCCTTAGCATCACATTCACTGTTGATGTTGCATGCTTACAAGTAAAAGAGGAGATCCATCTCTCTAATTCGTCCACAGACATTACCTCACACGGAGGCAGTCCGAGTCACACTTAGAATATTCTTTTCCGACCAACTAATTTGCATTCCTGAATGATTAAACCTCACATTTAACTAAGTCATTGACAAATGCAAGGGAGCATCTTCAAACATGCATAGAAAGAGATTTTTATTTTTACATTTCACCATGACAGCATGAGAGAGTTTGTGTTTGTGTTTGTGTGTGAGTGTGTGTGTGTTGGAACACAACCTTTGTAAATAAGGTGACCTGTGCATTCCTTAGGATCATGAAACTGAAAAATCATGCCAGATCTGCTTATTATACATTTTAATTTTAAATGTCTTTATTGTTTTTGGTTAAAATGTATTTCAACCTTTCACATACACTTCATATTCCACGTTATAACAAAAATTCATTCATCACCCAATCTAGTAAAAATGTTCTGCACAATTCACTACTTACGCCACCAAGCTTAAAACAACTCTGTAGATCAATCTGTCCTCCCAATCACCCACATTCAGATGCCTCAAAAAACCCACTACAGCCAAAGCAACCAACGTAGGGTGACAATATGTTATCAGAATAAAAAAAAAGTGCTACTATGTAGAGGTCTTTAAAATATAAAGTGTGCAGTGCTTTCAATGCCATATAGAAAATCAATAAAAAATGATAATGTTCACTTTCCTTCATTATATTACAATAATGACAAAATGACAAATCTGTTGCTACCAAATTATTCCTCCTTAAAACTTTACTAGTTGGGTATGGGTTCCAACTGACTTGTCAAACGATGTGCATACTGATGGAAAGATACTTAGATAAGGTGCTAGCATTCCTAATTATTTATGTACATGGCGTAAATGGCACAGTGACTCATAACTATGGAATTTATCCAGCGTACTACACCAGTCACAATGATATAATGTAAGCTTGGTTCTACTGGGATTAGCCACAAATTCACTCAAGGTCATTTCTATTTCTATCAAGATATTATTGCAGGGATCTGCAAATATGATCATAGAATTTTCTTTCTTTCCATTTAGGATGAATTCCAGGTCCTCATAAAGAGAATGTCCAGGAGGTTTAAGTACTTTGAAAAGAATACTAAATACCTCCACTTTGCTCTCACCTTTAGAGATTTAAGCTCCAAGTCCTATCTAATTGCTGGAATCAACGCTGAGTTTAGTACTCAGAGCAACCTACAACATATAAGCCATTCAAATTTAATAAGGCTCTTCAACTCACGAGATTGCATCACCTCTATCCCACACATTATGTTTGGTATAACTTTACCTTCATAGAACTTGAGTAAAGCGACAACTGAAAATGCTCCATATTTGACATTAATCCGACATATTTGGGTTGGTCAGCCCCACAGCCTTATGCTTCAAATATTACTTAGTGTGCACTTTCTGAGGTTCATTAGTATTTGGGAAACCAATATAGATGAGAATATCCACCCTCTCTAAATTACTGTTCTTTATCAGCCATTTAGTTCCTGGAAGTTAATTGCATAATTTTCGTTTTTGTATTTTTAGCGAATTGGCTTTCAAATAGAAAAAAAAAGCATAAATATGTCTTTTTAAACCTATTGGCATACAATCAAATATTAAAAAGTCATCCAAGTATGTAAGCCATATATACCTAAAATCATTCAACTTGGGGAAATACATGGCACATCATTTAAAAAGTAATCTATATCTAATACATGCATCTTAAGGAAGTCGGGCGCCAAGATGCAGCCCTGCCTCAAGGCCTGCCTCAAACCCATTCTAATTTCAATTGTACGCGATAAGGTTCCTTCATAGTCAAGTCTGACCTGTATGTTGGAGTAATCATGAAGGCCAATAATTAATCACAAGAGACCTGAAGACATTCTCCAATTGTAAAGCTTTGTCCATAATTGATTTCTAATATTATTCTATTTACGAACGCAGAGGACAAGTCAATCGAGGCCAGATAAATAGAATCATATTTCTTGCAAATACTTCAGGACAAAGTCATTTAAGTTCAGACCATGTTGTTTCCTAATTCCTTTTTGTATTTTTTTCAACCTCCCAACACTCTCTGTCCACTTTTCCAAGTGAGGTAAGAGCAGGGATGCAATAACCTTACTATCAGCATTCATGATGGCAATTGTGCATTAGTTTTTAGGATCCGTTGTAACCCCCATTTAAAAACTGATTGACATATGATGTACGCTATGAAATAGGGAAACACACATCACTCGCAATTTGCTTGAATAATATAGTTAATTTAGTTGGCCATTAAACTGGATTTCCCCATAAACATCTATTGAAGAGTTTATTCAGTACTGGAGCCCTAGAGTTCCTTACCTTGTTTATTATTTCCTGAAAAACTTCCTCTTCAACCTCAAGTCTCCACTCCTCACCAGTATCGATCAGCAACTTAGCTATAGGCGGGGAGGGTTCTATCTTGCTTGAGTACAATTTTGTAAAGTGCTCTGCCCAATCTGCCTGTGCATCCGAGTTAGGTGACTTATCTGCCTGACAGCAACCAACCTCATTAATGAATCTTCAGAAGCAGACATTGCTCTTCTTTCTAAGTATTTCTAACATAAACTCGGCATCACTTTGCAGCAGGTCAGCACATTGGTGTTTCAACCAATTCTTGCAGACTCTTGTAGATTTGCTTGACTTTGTTAATGCCCGTTTCCTGCCTCATAATCTTCCTAATGGCAGACTTCATTTCTCTTCTCCTTCCCACTACCTGGAATCATATACAAGATTACATTTTTTCTCCTTCCTAATTTCTTTTCATAAAAGCTTCATTTAAGCTCTCTTCCAGGAAATGCACAGAATTATTAAGGTTGAAAGTATCTAGCTTCCATGCATTGGTAGTTTCCCTCAAAAGAGATTCTACACTCCCCTGCTTCCATAATATTCTATTATTTCCAGGATTAATCCTTAAATTGGTAGGCCCACATCACCCATCATAACCTGAACAACAAATGCCACCGTTATCATATTATGATCATTCCAATGTGTTTTCTCACCCTTCAATGACTTACAATGACATCCAGCATTTAAAAAAATAAGTATCTGCAGAAATGTGATCCAGTACTGATGTACTGGTTCCTCTGCGCCATTAGAATATCTCCTATGACTGCCCCATTTAACATATGCAGGCCAAAGGCCGAAAAGCATGCAGTCTATTTCGAACCATGGTGACATGTATTAGAAGTTGAATTACGTGAGGCCAGATAATCCATATTTTCAAGATTGTCACCTGCAGGTAGACAAGTGGAATTAAGATCCCCTGCAATTAAGATTAGTCCATTTTCTGACAAAGACAGCCACTCAGTTACACATTTAGAAAATGTTTCCAAACATGTATCTGTATTGCAAACACCAATATGCCAGTAAACGTAAATGATCAGGAGATTTTTCTTTTCATGGGGGAGAACGAATCCCATTTTCACAGCTAAAGAGCATTGTTGTACATTAAACTCCTGATTAACCACAATTCCCCTACATGATTTGCTAATAATCATTAAACCCCCGGCAGGACACCCCCCATTACCCTTCAAGGCAGGCTGAAAGGCAATGGAGTATCCGTCCAATTTAGATCAATTAGTCAGCCATGTTTCCTGAAGTAATATAATGTCATGCTTTTGTAGAATGGTGCCAACCTCCGGATGCATAAAGAAAGCTACAAATGTCCACGAGTATTCCATGAGACTACTATAAAGGTATCCAGTATAGTAAAGACTATGCTGCATTGAAATGGTTTTCCCTTTTCCAGTAGTGTGTAAGGCCCCTGCTAGCCACAACCAGTCATTGTAGTTTAGTGCTCCCACCTTGCTCCAAATGTACTTCTCGATTACCCCTACCACCTTCCTTAATAGAGATGACAATATAATTCACCCCTTCGATGCCAAGAACCTATTCTTGCCCTCTTCATCAAAGTTATTTGCTGGTTTAAGTGGCATAATGTCATACCCTAGTTGCCGTAAAGGGGAGAATTCTCTGAGTATAGTGTCAAATACCATGTTTTAACTAATATCCAAGGTAACCAGGTCCTTGCTGTCGGGGTGAAATAAACTCTTCCCTGTCAATGTCCCTTGTTGAAATTGCTATAAGATTAGGGATTTCGGCAAGTTGGGCCAGAATGTTAGACCTATTCTATAGGGGTTATATATACTCCAAAAGCAGATTCTCCACCAACCATCTATTTTGGTGCGACTGCTCTGGTACTTATTATGATTTCCTACTTATACCAATATTGCAATGTGCCACTCTTTCCTTCCAATCCCTTTCATGGATATGGCTCTTTACATTTCACATACCGTCCAAGACACTATAAACAGGTGCTTTATTACAACCTTGGGGCACACCACCACTATGTCCCCCATTGTAACACGCACCCAACTTTTGACACACACAGGATATAGTCTCATTGAAACCACACCTATACCTCATAGTCTCATTCACACCATCACATATTGCGCCTAATACTTGTTTCTTGTCCACATGGTCCAAATCAATCAATCGTTATCCACATTTCCACAGGGATCACACTTTCTAGTAATACACTGTCTCAGTTTGCATTGCAGTAGTCGTAAATACAGTTTATTCTGCATTATGGGTAACATAGCCGACTCTCCTGGTCCAATACACCATGAAATCATAGTCTTGGCTTGTAAAACCCCTTTCTTAGTAGTCACCACCTCATCTGGGTTAGATCTCCCTTAGATCCCCCTGGTCCCCCTTGATGTCCGTTGTGTCCCCTCCTCCCCCTCTGGTCCCCTTTGGTTTTGTTGTGCCCTCCACTCGCACTCTGGTTCCCCTTGATGTTTGTTGTGGGCCGACCGCCCCCTCTGGTCCCCCTTGATGTCTATTGTGTCCCCCACTCCCACTCTGGTCCCCTTTGATGTCTTTTGTGCCCCCCACTCAACCTCTGGTCCCCTTGATGTCCGTTGTGTCCCCACACCCCTCTGGTTCCCCTTGATGTCCGTTGTGTCTCCCACCACCACTCTGGTCCCCCATGATGCCGGTGTGCCCCCCACTCACCCTCTGGCCCCCCTTGATGTTGTTGTATTCCCCTCTCCCCCTCTAGTCCCCCTTGATTTCAGTTGTGTCCCCCACTCCCCCTCTAATCTCCCTTGATGAGGTTGTGCCCCCCCTCGTGTCCCCCTTGATGTCCGTTGTGTCCCCCACTCCCCCTCTGGTCCCCCTTGATGTTGTTGTGCATCCCACTCACGCTCTGGTCCCCCTTGATGTCTGTCGTGTCCCCACAACCCCTTTTGTCCCCCTTGATGTTCTTTGTGTCCTCCACTCCCCCTCTGGTCCCCCTTGATGTCTGTTGTGTCCCCCACTCCTCCTCTGGTCCCCCTTGATGTCTGTTGTTTCCCCCCTCCCCCCTGGTCCCCCTTGATGTCTGTTGTGCCTCCTACCCACAGCCCACCTCTGGTGCCCCTCAATGTGCTTTTTACCCAACAATCCCACCCCTGCCCCCCCGGCAAGGCTACCCACAAACTTGTAATGAGGGCCATTGACTCTTGGTGCCTCACCTTCTCAACTCTCATGTTGGCCATCCCCTGCATCTCTTTCTCAAGGTGGCCCTTAATCATGCTGTGCCCATCTTTATCTTGAATCCTTGCTTACATTTTGTGTTCTCTGCAACATTATGTGTTATTACTGACTTCTGCAACTGTAGTCACTCTCCCCTCTGCTTCTCTGCTCTTTTCCACTGTTTTGTTATCTGTTCCTTCCTCCTCTCCATTCTCCTTTCTCCCTCGCTCCTCCCGCACTCCCTTTACTGTTTTCTATGCACTTACTCCATCGGAATTGTCTCTGGACCTAATGTGATAGCAACTTTGTTTGTCTCCTCCCTCCTTTCCTTTACTTGTCCCCCTCCCCTTCCAGCATTTTCTGAAATGTCGTCAGGGCTATTACGATAGGCACTTGTTTTGTTCCTCTCCCTCCCTTTCTCCTCCCCTTCTCCCTCACCTCCTGTAAGTCTCAGGCTCTACCAGAAATGTCATCAGGCCTAGTACGAATCACGCCTGTCTGTTCCATTTCCCTTCTCCCCCCTCCCTTCCTTATCTGTGTCTTAGATCTTGTACTATCTGAAATGTCGCCAGACTGAGTACGACAGTTAATTTCACATTCTTGTTGTTCATGACCTGTAAGAATGTCATTGTATTTTCCCTTGTTCCCTTCCTTGCCTTGAAGCGCTTTGTTTTCGAGGATTTTTGGGAGGCCCTCCAACAGCCTCGCCTCTTGTATTTGTGGCTGAATCAGTCGTTATCGCAGATGTACAAATGGAATAATTATGGCTTTAAAATCATCCCTCTGTGAGTCGTCCTGCTGAGCATAATATTGTGTGGATCGAGTAACCAACACAGTCAGGCCTTTTTCTTTATTACCCATACTTTCAGGAGCCCGTTTCACTTACGATTTCAGTGAAGCAACATCCAGTAGAAATCTGTCCAATTTATTTTGAATAGAGTCCAATAAATCTGTATCCAGTTCATGTTCGGTCTTGATGTTCTCGTATATTTGGACAACGAATGACAGAACATAATCTCATTCCTCAAGAGCAGATTGCCTATTGTCCTTGTTCTCACTCACTACATCCCATAGCAGGGAGGTATTGACCCTCTGTTGTGTAAGTCTAGGAGTGGAAACATAACATGTCTCTGTGTTATGCGTGCCATCACTAACCACTTTGCTAAAAGTAGGGAGTTCATTTAAAAATGAGTCAACTCACCCCCTCCTCTCTGCTCCTATGAAACTCACAGTAATTCTACATCCATAACCAAGGGGTGAAATTCCTCCTCCCCACATGCATCCCCCAAGGCAACACCAGAGCAGCCGCAATTCTCTTCGTGACTGTGGTAAAGAAGGCCATGATTTTAGCAGCTTCTGTTCATTTGTTCACATGATCACTCACCAGCATCAGATCTTGCTCTCGCTCACTTGCTCAACCGGAGAGGCAGGTAGCGGCATGCACCAGCTGCAGTGCCTGCATGTCATGAGCCATTTTAGCCAGTTTAACAGTCTACTCAGATTGTACATTTAATAGCACTCAATGCACTCTGTGTGGGCCCCGTGATGACAAGGCATTTTTAAATGACAACAGTGTCATAGTAATTGAACTCTGTACTGCAACCAATCAGGCCACGTCTCATTTCTCAGCAACTGACTCCCAGCAGTGCTAACAACACTCAACACACTCTGTGTGCCCTCTGTGCCGACCAGTTGTTTTGAAATGACAAGTGTGTCGTAGCAATAGAACTCTGTGCTGCAACCAATCAGGCCACATCTCACTTCTCAGACTGCCATTAGAAGCTTTATATGCAGCTAGCAATACAAAACCAATTGATATACAGAATAGGTCTACTGTTCAATTAAGGATGACATTCAAATCATTGATCCATTGAATGTTTGATATGCTCCCTGATTGTTCTATTGCATCTTCCATCTCTGAATAGGGAAAGCAGTGTTGCAGTGAGCGCCATTGTGTTATTTCTATTGTCAGGCGCTAAGAGAGACTTAGACCAGCAAAGGAACGTTTTTTAATTTTTCCAAGCACTTTCACCAACCCACCACACTAGACAGTGGGCCTCATTAGGACCCTAGCGGCCCCTGAATGAACGGTGCCGGTAAGGGACTGGCACCGTTCATTCCGGGCTGCCTTATTACGAGGTCTGCAGTGGGACCCGCTAAGGAACGCCTGATCAGACCAGGCGTCCTTAGCGGGACCAGCTAGCCGACCAGGATGCT
Source organism: Ambystoma mexicanum (assembly GCF_040938575.1). Classification (NCBI taxonomy): domain Eukaryota; kingdom Metazoa; phylum Chordata; class Amphibia; order Caudata; family Ambystomatidae; genus Ambystoma; species Ambystoma mexicanum. Next base: position 1,196,850,307 of record NC_090937.1, read on the forward strand.
AACAACGGGTCCGTCATTAATGGGCCCGTTGTCAGCATCCTCCCCATTCCCATTAAGCCCTATGGGGCTCAAATGGGAATAGGGATACATTTTTACCGGCACCCAGAAAAGGGCAATTACCTGGTCCGCCAAGGTCGGCATGACCCGGTTATTTCCCTTTTCTGGGCTCTGGTAAAAATTCATTACCTGTGGCAGCCGTGCCCTTATGGGCTCGGCTACCACCAGGGTCGTAATGAGGCCCAGTGACTTTGCAGAGTTTAACGCATCTGTTGTGATAGTGCTAGCATGCAACTTAGAGCATTATATTTTAAAGCAATACAAAAGTGAAATAATTCTAGAAAAATTGCAAAGTGACAGGGCAGTGTAGTAAAGTATGGTCCACAGTTAAGGCCTCCTGAATAGTATTTACTGAATAGGAAAGTGTTATGTTCTTTATGTTCTTTATGGAACCAGAGATGATTATCTATTTCTCTAGTGGACAGGGTTTAGCTCCTCCAGTGGCAAAATCCCACTTCTCCAAAAGTTTGGGCACCCATTTTCTTTTTATTAAAAACAACAGTTATGCTTTATTTGATACCGTGTAGGGATGTACCTTTTTACTTTCTGCCTAAAATATCTGGGTGAGGATGGCATATTGCAGGGCATCTATTCACCTAGGTAGTTAAGACTGAGTCAAGGGATAGAATATTGTCCTTAATAGTCTTGGCAGGGTAGGGTTTGTCTTTCTCATGCTTTTACAAAAAATATAAGCTCTGAGTAAGAAATCAGAGATAAGGTTGTGCAGAGGCATGTATATCTGGTCTGGGGAAGGAGGAGCAGAGGAACTTGTAAGATTAGTGGTAGTCAGATTGATTGACTCAATATTATCCCGGAATCAGTGAAAAGCTGGGAAGCAACATATGAGGAAGAACACTGTGAAACCTTTCTAAGCTCTTTGCTAATATATTTGAAAGCTCTGCTAAAGGACTAGCAGCAGGTTTGATGTGGCCAGGAAGGGAGTTTTTACTTATGATGGGGATGATGGTTGCATAACAGCTCTTCTGAGTGTGCTGGAAAGCTTTTCTGTTCATGTCCTCTTTAGTTTTCTGCTGGCATCATTCAAGATCTCTATTAATTTTTTGTAATTTGGCGACATCAGGAGCGAACCAGAGGTTGCCTTTAGAGGGAGACTTGATTTGTGTTGTAGAGGCTCGCATGTTTGAGGATTGATGTTGGTCGAGCTGTTAATGGGATGTGCTGGATAGTCGATTCAATGTGGGGCTCAGAAGTCGTGAATCAGGAGATACCATGGTCAGGTCGATAAACTTACATGAGCCTGGATGAAGCAACTAGTGCTTCAGAAAGGAACTCAAGCAGTGCAAGCCGGCTGTGCTTTGTTGGTTTGAGCCGAAACAGCAATGTTCTTCAGCAGGTTCGGTGAGGTCGCAAACAGAGTTGAACAGGCAATTGCAGTTTGAAGAACAATGAATGCCAAAGGCGCAGCGTTGAAGGGTTGAACATGCTTGAATCACGGCTCGCAACATGTTGATGTCAAAACATGGCTGTTCTGGCTTCCAAGTGCTGTGATACCCTTTCAGTGTGTCAAGGGCCAATGTTAGTACTTTCGCTGGCTCCCAAACACAGAGAAGGCTGGTACACCCCTTCAGGAGTCCTATAAACACAATGAAGTCCCATACAACAGGATGGTTGGCCGAGATCGGGTCTTGCTCCAGTAGCAGAGGTCACCCTAATGATACCTGGGGATAGGACAGAACTCACCTCTGCCTAAGAACACCTGGCTTCTTTTTTTTTAATTTGATATGGATAATACAATCATCCTTTCAAATGTATATTTTAAAAAAAGCAATTCATATCATTACATTTACATCATATCATAGAATTTAAGGAAATAACACAAGAAACGTTATAATCACAAGTACAAGAATTAGTCAGACCATTAAAAAAATATAAACTTAAACATAAATTTGATGCATCCATTAGGCAAATAAGAAATTTGTTTCGCATTTCCCTTATTGCATTGAGCTGACATATGATACATTTTTATAGTTTACAATATTCACTAGAAGTCAATGAGCTACAAAAGCAGAGCCAACTGAACATGGTGCATAAGAAAAGGAAAAAAAAAAGTACTAAGCGCAGTGCCGATTTGTGAGAGAAAAAAAACAGAATTACATAGGCTCCTCATCAGAAGAGCATTTGGGAAAAATAGCATTTAAGTAGTGAACTATGGCTACCCGCATTCCCAAATGAGGGTTATTGGTTATATTAGACCAAATATTATCCATGGACATAAGATTGTATTTCGTCAAATTGCATCCATTGAAGTGAATCACCCTTTCTTTAACTAACATTGGGCAGTATAAGATGCAATGCTCCAGAGCGTCTCTTTATGTTTTGTTTAGACAAAAGCGGCAGTAGTTCAGATCTTCCTGGATCAGGTTTCTTCTGGCCAGAACCTCTGTAGTTGGCCAGAGATTTAAACGAAACCTAAGAAATTGTTGCCTGATATAAGGACTCAGGCATTTTATTAAATAGGACGCCGTTGAGTGTAAGGCTTTATTGGCAAAAACACGAGTGTCAAAGCCCTTATATTTTAAACATAGGCTTCGATTTACTATCCAGTCGTGGAGAAAGAGATTTTGCTTCGCACAAACCAGATTTGTTAGAATCAGGTCAAATGTGATGGAAGCATCAGATAAATTATCCAAAACTGTATTACACCAGCTCTTCATAAAAGCATGGTCCTGTGCTAGAAGATGATGTGCAGGACATCCATCAGACCTCCTGAAGTTAGACCCAGAATGGCCTTTCTGAATAAGGCGTACATCCGCCATTTGATTTGGGATTCTAAAGATGTAATTCCCAATTCATGTCGTATAAGCGGTAGGGGAGTGCTATTAGGCAATTGTAACAGTTGTTTCCAAAATCTAGCTTCTAGGATTTTCCACCAATTAGATTTCTTTGGTAGTATAGTTTCAAAACCATAACTCATAGTGGGAATCACTTTCTGTTGATAGAATAATAGAACATGTTTCAAGGTGAATTTCCCATGTTTCCTCTTGAGAATTTTGGCTTGAGTAATTAACATGCAAAGTTTAAGCTGGATATCATCTTCCAGCTCCTGCGTGGAGGCAGATGTCTGGATGATCATGCCAAGATATTTAAAATGATAAACTTGCGCTAAGGGGGAATTTTATAGATGCCAACAATGAGCCTTTTCTCTCTCGATTTGCCATGAGGTTTGCATATCATGGTTTGTGTTTTTTGTGTATTGATCACAAGTTGTTGGTCAATACATATGACGTCAGGCAATCCAATAGATTTTGTAACCCAGATGGGGTCTGGGAAATGAGAATCAAATCATCTGCGTAAACAAGATGTGTTATTTTGTGGGTTCCCAGTTTGGGAGAGTCACATTTAGTGGCTTGTTGGGTAATTCCCAAATCATACAGAAAGAAATTAAAAATGGAGGAAGCCAAGATGCAACCTTGTTTGAGGCCTCAAGCAGTTTTAATGATGGATGAAAGTTTGCCTGCAGTAGATAGAATGATCTGTATGGTTGTATGAGTGTGAAGCAACAAGACCAAGGTCAGGAGAGAAGTGGGACAGTTGTGTTGATTTAACGTATGATGTAAAATAGACCCGTCAATGGAGTTAAATGCGGCTTTGAAATCAATGTAAGCCAAATATAGCACTTGATTCTTATCTGCATATTTTGATTTGAGTATGTTTAGGGTCAGGAGATTTGGACACGTCCCAAGGCCTGCAACAAATCCCGTCTGGAAAGGGTCCCTCAAGTTGTTGTGAAGTGTCCATTGGTTAAAGTCCCTTAAAATGATTCTAGCAAATATTTTCCCCGGTGTGTCTAATAACGCTATGGGCCTATAACTGGCGGGCGTGGAACGGTCACCCTTTTTATAAATCGGGACTATTATCGAGTGGGTCCAGGTTGCAGGCAAACATTGTGAGATATTAATGGTAGTGAAGATCTTGTATAATTTGGAAGCCCAAAGGTCAGGATGCATTTTGAACATTCGATTTGAAAGGCCATCCGGGCCACAAGCACCGGAGTTGCTGATTTTGGAGATATGTAATTTAATATCATCCATGTCAAAAGAGAGGTGAAAGGAGCTTTGTACATCATGAGTCATAATGCAAAGGGGAATATGAGGGACAGGCATAGATGTGAGAAAAGTGATCGATCTGCTTTGCCTCAGTTACAACGTTAGCTTACGAAACCAATTGAGGGGGACAAGTGATCTTGTTCATTAACGACCACAAACCTGCTGCATTTTTGGTACAAAAAGAACACAATATAGCTTCTCCATCAAGCTGATACATTTGAACTTGGAGAGCTTTAATTGCATTTTTATGTCTCGTTTTGATGGTCTTCAAAATGGGGGCTCTAAGTGCTGCCGGTGCATTCATTGCCTGGCGTTTTAGAGCTTGGGTATGGGCTTTTAAATGTTGAACCTGCGAATTGAAGACATGGAGTTTTGGACCAGGCTTCATAAGCCCAACGTGAGAATTTAATACTTTTGAAGACTGGCAATGTTGCAGCAGATTAGAATAGTGAATAATTTCGTGCTTGTGTTGATTTCTCAAAGCTCTATTCAGCTCACACAAGGTATGAGGAGACCATCAGAGACGATTACCTCCATTGTTCAATGTTAGATTTCCATAGTAAAGGTTTTAATCAGGCATGTGTCCCGGGCTCTGAGTCGTCCACTCAGGAACTAGCTGATTGTGATCACTATTATGATTTATGATAACATGAAAGTCATCCATGCTTGAAAACAATGATGCATTTACAAAGATATAATCGATTTTGGAAAAGCTCCATTGAGCATGACTAGGTCATAGTTGGAGACCAAAGCTAACCATTTTGATAGTCTAAGTTTATTGCTAGTTCGCGGGGAAAAACAATCTAAATTTAAATCACCTGCTATGATTACATTAGAAATTGAGGAATCAAGAGCAACCATATTAAGTAGGTCTGCTAAAGCCTTGAAAAAACATTCATCAGATACACCAACCACATTCCAGTATACATTAATTAAAGCATAATCAGTTTTATGCACAGTTAATCTGACCATTTGCAAATACTGATTCGGACAGCACCATTCTTGGGCAGCCATTACTGAACCCATCTTGATGGCTATTAGTATGCCAGAGGTGGGTCTACCAGATGCACCACGTTGTGCGGGATTGAGAAAAACATCATATTTATCCCACAAAGGAAAGGACATCATCCAAGTTTCTTGGAACAGAAGTATATTATAACATGGAAGAGAACTGTTGTCATTATTAATCAAATTGGAAAAGCATCTGGTGTTCCAGCTAATAAGCATGATAGACTGTGCGTTAGTTTCGCAGACTAGCTAATTTGACTGTGAACTTGCGTCATAGTGGTGACCAGTTGAGGTGGAGACCTGATGGGTTTGGTAAATTGGATGAGCATTCGCCCTATTAGCTGGTAGGGAGGCATTTTGGATTAAGGCAAGAGTGTTGAGGGTGTCAATCGACAAAACAAAACCTAAGGAAAAGAGTTCCATTCTGGGCATCCATATGAGATTTTGAATAGCTCTAGAGTGGATCCAAATTCTGATGGACTTTGCATTCTGTTAAATTCTATGAGTGTGATATCAGTCGATTAATGTCTTCAAGTGAGTGGATGCCAGAAAAAATGGCCAGGAGGGAACTTCTGTTCAAGTTATATTGAGTAGCAGGGCTAGGTTTGCATGCTAATAATAGCGAGAAATTTGCTGGAGGTTTACCAGAAGATTTTTCGAGGCAAAAGCTTCAATTGAGCAAGAGGAATAGTAGGCGCCTCAACGGTGGTGTGATTGGTAATGTTCTGGATTTAGTGACTGAGTGTAGCATTTCAATCATTTCCCTGGTGATTTTTGCAAGCAAAGCATAAGGGTCAGTTATAGAGGCTGATGCAATGTTAGTAGAGGAGATGTAAGAAGGAGCATTTGTGGATCTTGCAAGAGGCATGTCAAAAGGTCTTGCATGCAGCTCATTTTGGAGCGCCATATAAGGCACATTAAGAGATGGAACATTGTTCAAATCACTGATACTAGATGGTTTTGGTGCATGTGGCTCATTACAGGGCGCCATGAGAGGCACATGAAGAGATGGAACACTATTCAAGTGGCTGGTACTAGGTGGGTTTTGTGCAATACTCATCATTTAAGCATCCACCACCTTCCTGATCTCTTGCCGATAAAAGTCGTCAGAAATGGTAGCAGGGGTAAAAGTCGCTTTTATGCTGGGGGCCTCGGCCAAAGCAACTTTCACACCGGTTCCTTTGTTAGTTTCGTGTTGAGATTGTTGAGTAACAGCCTCTACTAATTGATCCAAAGGTGTGTAAGTAGCAGGAGGGGAATTTAAGACAGGCAAATTATTTGGCATTTTAGTTTGTTTTATTAGAAGATATTTCTTTGAGATTGTGCCTGCAGCATCAATCGTGGTTGTTTTGGCCAAATTCAGATTTTTGATGAACAGTTTTGATTTTGCAGTATTGATTTTGTAATGCCCGACAATATTTTTAGGTAGTTTAGAAAGGGAAGAGGGATTCTTCTTACTTTTGGAAAAAATAGTATGGGTCTCTTTGTTGGGAGAGATCACTCGTGTTTGAGGAGAGATCATGCTTATGCTCTTTTGAGGCACATTCGCTACGTGATCCACTTTAATGACAGCTGGCGAAGCTGTTGGCTTGTCCAGTGGGAGCTTCATTAACATCACTGACCAAACCCGGGCACACAAATTCTACATTCACTTCAATGGGTTGAATGATCTGATCAAAAGTAGGCAAGCATTGGGTCATAGTATCACAGGTAGAGGTTTGGGTAGCTACAGCTGATAGCACTGGCACACGATTCTCCATGACTGATTTCGGGCCAGAAGGAACAGAGGTAAGTGAAATAGTGGGACCAGGTTTTGGAAGCTTGTTTGCCCACTCCGTTTGCCATGTAAATATTTTCTCCAGCAAAACCATTTGTGATTGCAACTTCGCATCTAGAGTGAAAATGGTGCATACAAACCTTTGTTAGAGCTGTTAGGGACACAGGGAGGGCATTAAGAGCAAATTGAGTTAATGTCGGATTGTTTTCAATAGGCCACGCCTGGTTTGCTGCAGAATTATATTTTTAATTTTTATATAAGCATTCAGGAAGTAAAACTTGGTCTTGGCTGATGACCGTGTGAGTGACTGAGATGGTATTGACATTGTTGTGAGGCATTACAGGTGTACGAGGAGTGGGAGCACAAAAGGATATGTTGGAAATGGAAGAGCAATAACTCGAAAACATAATAGGGGATTTGGATAGGTTATCTGACAATAACTGTGGGGTAAAAGAAGAATTGGATAGATTGAGATCAATAACAGCAACATCTGACACACGTGCCACTGAGGGGGAGTGATTTTGTACAAGCTCTGCAGTAGGCAGCACATTTTCTAAGATGCTATTGTCAGTAATCACATTCAGCTCACCAGGGCACTTAGCGAGAAGAACGGCAGATAAAATATGCGCTTTGTTGCATACCGATACAAATTGTTGATCTTGCGGAGTAGATGGAAGGATCATGGGTTGAATAAGGGCCTGATGTGGTTGAATACTCATTTTTTGCAGTATTGCTTCACGGGGGATATTACAATGCGCTAAAGTAGAACATTCAACTTCAGAGGCTTCAGAAGTCCCAGCTATAGCTTCTTTGCAAAATTTCCGAATGTCCGGTGAGCTCGGTTTTTTCAGGGTAAGGTTTATGCCTCTTTTGAAGCGCAATGCTTTTGGTGTGGAGGTAGTATTCACAGCATTCCCCTGTCTGTTTTTCACAGCCACCGCCCCAGAACCGGCTTGTAAGCCCTTGGGCATGCCGGTTTTTAAAGTCAGAAACATTTAACAAAAGAAGAGAAAAAGAAGAGAAAAAAAGCTAGAGGCAGAGACAAGGCAAGTCCCACAGTCCCCACGACACCGCAGCGAAGTGGCAAAGCAGGACTTGTGGGGACTTGCTTGGGTGCGAGCATGCGGTGCGAGCGCGATGCTGATTTTAAAGCCCCGCCTCTGCTAGCGTTACAGGAGGCTAAAAAGTAAGGAAAACAAGATGTTTTAAAAGTCCTGTTAGCACCAAAAGTGCTAATGTTAAAGTCAGTATAAATACTGGTATGTTCACCTTCTGGGAAGTGAAGTTTCTTAACAATATATGTCCAAAGGATCCAGAGGAAAGCACGTCCAAACACGTTCAACACAGAAGCAGCAACAGCAAAGGTGTCTCGCTGCAAAGTGGGACTTGTGGGGTCTTACTTGGGTGTGCACCTGGCTTCACCTTAAAGCTGGACGACGCTGGAAAGGGATGCTCTCCCAGCAAGTTCCAACAAAGTCTTCTTTTAGGATTTGAGTTAAAAGGGTGATTCGAATAAGTGGTGTTAGACCTCTTCTTTTAAAGTCAAAATCCCACATGTGATTGGACTAAAGCTAGTCTGCCTTAGGGGTCCAATTCTTGCTCTTGCAAAGAGAGGATGTTTCCCTTCTGACAATGCACTCAAAGTGGTTTGTGCTGCAGGAAGTAGAGGGGACAGGAAAGAGAAAGAGAGACACACGGACCCAAGATGGAACCATCTCTCTCTGGCTACACTAACCTCACCACCTTCTTTTCTTAATAGAATCAAAAGCCTTTAGTTATGCAGCACCCTGGTGTGAGGCCTACCCATTACATGTACAGTTTATCACGCAACCAGTAGAGGGTCCTTAGGGTTCTGCAGTTTTTGGAACAGTGGTGCATCTTTTAGATGCAGCACCTGCATTTCAGAAACTTGGCTATCACTGCAGCTATCAGGAGGGCACCTGTGACCACTGAACCTGCTCTGTTCCTCTGGTTGAATAGGTTCTGTGAATCAGGATACTGATGTAGCAGGTCAGAAGTAAACACTATAGGCCTCATTACGACTCAGGCTGTAAGGAGTTAACGGCAGCGTTAACAGCGCCGCCCCTTACCGCCTGATTACGAGGTCCCCTAGCGCCATGGTGCTTTTAACACCTGCTTTTAGCAGGTGTTAAAATCCATGGCGCTAAGGGACCATGGAGTTAATTACGCCACCGTAATTTACGGTGGCGTAATTAACGCCTTCCCCACTCCCATTATGCCCTATGGGGCAAAAATGGGAATGGGGAAGGGTAAATGGGGATTGGGGACTTACCGCCCCGCCTAGGTCGGAATGGGGCGGTAAGTCCGCCAACCACCATGGCGTAAACGTAGTTTACGCCATGGTGGTAAAGTCACGGCCCAGGCGGTAATTTACCGCCTGGGTCGTAATGAGGCCCATATGCTTTGGACATGGTTCTTATGAGAGGTGAATCTGATCACAGATTTCACTTTCAGAGATGGAATTACCTGCATCATTTAATTAATGAATACAAATTAAAAGAGCTAGGACTCCTACACCCTTGCCAAATGGCAATTCCTCACACCAAGTCTGCTAGTAAATCAAGGATGTTAATTGTGTTGTTGCTTGGCAGAAAGAGTATTGAGTATAGCTATGATCCAGTGAGTGCAGGCAGGGTGAGGTCTGGCAAGGGTTGCAGAAGAGGGTGGGAAGGGTATGTGGCTTAGATTAGTGGGAGGATTGAAATGCCATAAGGATTCCTGAAACGTGAGGATATTAACTTATGCAGATAATTGATGAGGCATGGTGAAAAAGAAGAGGGTAGGTGAGGAGATGGCTAGGGGAAGGGAAGGGGCTAGTTAGGAGGCAGGAGTTGTGGGAAAGTGTCAGTAGTCCTGAGTAGAGGAAGATCATCAAGAAGAACTGGGACAAAGGTATCAAAGATGAGGAGGTTGTTTTGTCTACCGTGATCCATAATGGTGCTCGTCTTATGGCCATTGATAATAAGTTTCAGGAAGTTATGATATTATTTTAGTGAAAAGCTAATATCAAGAACCAGTGATATCGACTTCTCCAAGAGATAGTGAGGTTCTGTGTGAGGATTTCTTTAGATACATAACAACCTCCTGTTTAAGCGTGCTTTTTTGTCGAGATGTAAACTAAGCTTTGTATGCGGTTTTGCCAGATAAGTGTTTTCTAACCCTTCAAAATTCAAATGACAATAATGCAGTGGCACTTACAAAGAAGGTTTCGGGAATTGGTAATTACTTTCAAAGGGTTAAGAATATAAAACTGTTGCAATGTAAAACAGTGATTTTGCAGAACTGTGAATGTAGATGTGTGTATGCGTGGGTGTGATGCTTTAAACACTCCAGAACATGCACATGCCATTGCAATCTATTTACAGATTCCGGCTTAGCAACACTCCCATGCATATTAATTTTTGAGGTTCCAATTACTCTGAGTTACCTACCAGGCACCTACAACTTCTTATGATGATGAAGCTGCTAGACAACGGGTGAAAAAGTGAATTTTGCGATGTTAAGGTAAACGCAATTTAATTAAATGGGTGTGATGAGCTCATCATTCTGCCCCACACAGCTGCACGTGGAATTGTGTCATGAAAAAAAGATAAAGCTTCAATGCAGGATGCATCCTGAGATTGTATTATCCTACATCAGGATTTGTAGCATACAATCTTTTCCAGAAAAACAAAATGAATGAGTGGGCAATATTTCATTTTAAAGCGAATGCTTTATTGTGAACCATATGTTATATGAGGCTCAGATTGTGCATCTTCTAAGTGCAACACAACATATAAAAGGATCTACATTGATGTTAGTACAATGCCTGTCTATTTGTCGGCAAAGAAGATTAATTGTGGTCTTTTGGAAATGTTTCAGATAAGTGGTTATTACAAATGAAAATGGTGAGTTTGAAGAAGCAGACCGCTCATCTTGCTGTCACTGGCCCCAATACCATGTAGAGTACCACAGCCAGGGACGCCATTTGAGGGGTTCGCCATGGATCGCCCTTGCTACCCTTGTGTTATGTCTTGCAAACCGTAAAACATTTTTTTTTTTATTTTTTTTTTACTGTAAGCTTCTTGGAATATTGCTCTTTATTTTGGGTGTGGCTGGCGTTCTTGTTCAGGCCTCTTAAAAAAAAGGGGATTCCACAAGTGTAATACTTTTTCCAGTGATCCTAAATAAGAAAGAATAGGAATAACACATTTGTATTTCTGGAATTCTATTCAATAATTGCTAGACTCATTAACGATTTATTTCAGGCACACTTGAGGGGGTGAGTCACTGATTTAGTATGTTCTTAAACACCTCAATTCAGCCTTTCATCCTTCTGAGGTCGATAAATGAGTACCAACACAGGTTGCGTGATATTGTATGTATATATGTTCTATATAAATCGCTTAAGCGTAAGTGCTATATAATAACACATCATTATCATTTGGACGTCTACTTGCATTCAAATTAATTTGGTAATATGGACCTATACACCCTGATATTAATGATACATATGGTGATACATTGTGTGAAAATGTATATCACATTATCGTGATATCGTAACCATATTTTTCGTAGTGTACTTGCTATGTGAAGCCACTTCTTGTTTTCTGAAGGGTGGAAGATTTTCTTTCCATCTTTTCCTGTGATGTCACTTCGGGGTAGGGGTCAAATGGCATCACTTCCCATGATGCCTTCAGAGGTCAAAGGTCATGTGATGTCACTTCCGCTACCCCTGGCATTTTGGTGAAACGACGTCCCTGACCACAGCCATCATACCAGACAATCTTGCTGCCTGGAAATCCATGCCGTGTCTTTTCTGTAACCCAATGCCACATAGTGCGATACCCCTGCAGTATGACAGTTTTACAAGTTGTGCTCACTGTTCTGGGAGCTTTAAGTTACTCCTTTCTGTTGCACACCCCCTATTTAAACTTCTCAGTCAATGTAGCATAAGATAAAAGGTGGTCAATGCCCTATTACTTTTGTATTCACCAAGCGCACACACTGCAGGTGCCCAGTTTAGTAGTAAGTGTGGGTTACTTTCTGCGACCTTCTCTGACATTTCCTTAAGGCGTCTTACAACCCTGTGTAAAAGGGTATCCCTAGACATGTTCAAAATAAAATAAATGTTTTGGTATATGTGTTCGAATTTCAGTTATATGAACATTTCCAACAGCCAGAAATGTCGAACAACTATGCTATATGGTGCCATTATAGCATACAAAGGGAGCGTGTGGTTGCAGGTGTGTCCCCAGCACTCTATACAATACAGTACAAAATACATTTTAAAAAAGGACTCTAGGTGGTGATTCCCGACACGTAACTGAAGGGAACTGGCATCGAAGGGAGACAGGGAATCGGCGGCCCACAGCGAAGTGTGGTGCCAAAAGGGGATGCCTCTGAAAAAAACACAAGTTAAAAGTCAGTGGGAGAAAAAAGGTTTGAGTGTGAATACACTTTTTTTCCCCCACTGACCTTTTACATTCGATTTTTTTCATATGACATCTGTGTAAAAGTTGTACATGTAAGAGCACTATTTGAGTCAACACCCTCACGTACTTCAGAAAGACAGCCTGACCTCCTCCCCCTCCTTTCCTCTTTTCTGTAGTGTAAACATCTGTTACAGGTTGAGACTGTACCATCCCTGCTTCCAGGTGACCCCCTGGGGGAACAGATGGACCCTTCTGTATATGCTAATTTATGGCAGAACCTCCCTACCCGTGGACGGACATCCCTTTAAAATCTGTATGAATAAAGCATGCATATTTTGCCCTGTTCCAATCATGTATCTGTGGCACGAGTAAAGACATTGCCCTGAGACACTCTAGCTAGCAAGGAGCCAGAGACACTGCAAACTCGAGATTGAAGCCCGATTGGAAAGACCATTGTATCCCCCACTCCCAAAACCTATGTCTGTTATTGTGAACAACACACTGCTCTTCACTATCCAGCAACCATCTCACCTCCCCGTGCCGTTTCATTAGGCCACGTTGCTGCACATTGGGCCTCATTGCGAATCCGGCGGTAACCTGCTGGTATTTCCAGCTCGGTTACCGCCGGACTCGTATTTCCATTCCGCCTCTGTGATTCCCGGAAATTCCTGAGGCAGAATTCGGTAAATCCCCATTCCCATGGAGTCCCATAGGACTCCATGGGAATGGGGAAGTGGAAACACAGGTACCATCTCGTGATGGTGCCGGTGTTTCCACTTTCGCCTGCAGGTGGGCGGTGTTAAACCAGCCAGTTCAGACCTGGCGGGAATGACACCTCCCACCTGCAGAACTTGAGATCACCCGGTCCGGAAACAACGGTGGCAGCGCCGGTTTACCGCCACTGTTATTTCCAGACCGGGTGACTCGTAATGAGGCCCATTGTTTTTGAGGAATCCAGAATCCACCTTCCATCTTTCTCTTCCTCGTTTCATCGTGCATATCCCCTGCAGGGTTGCAGCATCAACGTGATAACAATGACCTGGTGCCTCATCAAAACCTGGCCGTGAGACTATCAAGGATGGGGTTTCATTTTAGACTGTGTGAGAAGAGTTTGGGGATTGTGGGAGACAGCAGTGTAGACCTATGGACAAAATGAGGAGTGATTCAGGCCTCTGCCCTGCTCACTCCCAATGACAATGCCTGAAAAATGCCTTGCCCTCGCTTGACAGGCCCTGCCCTTGATTGGCAAAAGTCCCGGCATCGCACAGCCTGCTAACTAACATACTAAGGAAGGTGAAATGGGTAACTGCAGTCCTCAATTTTTAAGCTGCCCTTCCACTGAACCATCATTCATGCCTTACATAAGAATAAACAGGTTATTGAAAAGTCTGACTTTCCACACCAGCCTGTTCCCTCATCTGCCAACTCACAGATGCTTGTTTTGTTTTTCATGTGATACAGTGTATCTATGTCAGACAGAGACACAAAGGGGGAGAGAGAGAGAGAGAGAGAAAGATAAGAGAGAGAGAGGGTGAGAGAGAGAGCGAGAGAGAGAGAGAGGTGACATTGGGAGCCAGTGGAATGAGACCTGTCTGTATACAGCCTGGGGTAGTAGTGCGGATTGAAGGTTATTTTTGCCTTTTGAGGACTACTCCCACCTTCCGCTGAATAACTGACTCCCATCTAAAATCTCTTGCAACTTTTCTCTACACACACACACAAGAACCCCACAGATGGCCATAACAGGTCTAGCCAATAGCTCATCAACACTAACCAAGCCTCATCTAAACTCTCTAAGCACAATGCCAAATCAGTGGCTAAACAGACCCAAATCACTGTGGTCTCTTCCCTATGGATAACATACTCCCAAGTCTCATACACCAAACTCATAGAAACCAGATCAGCACTCTGGAGTTGGGCACTTCCGACCTACGCCCATCAACCCCACAGGTTTCTCATCTGCCCTTCCTACTTTCTCACTAATGAAGGCCACTCCCCTTTTCTATTTCAGAGCCAAATGCAGCGGGGCCATCAGTAGTGGTGTACAGGCTCTATACAAACCACTTACCTTATTAACACTGAAGTCTTAAAGCGTGGCTGTTTCACAAGTCACACAGCAGAGCAGCCTTGCATTAATGATGTGTTTCAAATAGCCATTGGTACCATTGGGTTACAAATTCTGAATGATAATCAGACAACCCAAAATATTTTCACAGTTGTCGTGAACTCTCACACATTTTGAAATGATTCTGCTATAACTACAATCTATTGCTGTTACAAATTGACTTCTTCCCTTCAGAAGTGCAAGCTGAGTGGAGATTACATTGCCCTCTCAGTCCTCACACTTCTACAAACCAAGCGCCAACACAATCATAAAGGTCAAACTGGCACAGTTAAGAGATATACCTCCTTCTCCTTTTGTGGTAATGTGGGCCAAGGGAAGGGTATTCTCTCAAAAGGAATGTGAACCCAAACAGCGAATATAACAATCCAAAATAAAGGAATGTCCAATCAAGGTTATATAAATATATGTGCAATATTAATTAACTAGAAAACACTATAAAAAACAACACCTGTAGAAAGAACCCACAATATGTAAAGATAGAAGATGCAGTACTCTGGGTAATACAAAGGGCATTTAAAAATGACAGTGTTGAAAAAGAATATGCTCTTGAGGTTTCAAAAAAGAGTACAATGACCTATCCAATCTCTAGGGCCCAAAGATGGACCAGTGTGATAGATATCAGTCAAAATTGCCCTTGGAGGTGTCTTGATGGTTCTACAGCATCAAACCATACTTTTGGGTGTAATTCGATGGATCGATTTGTTTCGAGGATGTAGTGGCCGTGGTGATTCAGTGGCGAACGGGTGTCGAAACAGATGGTATCTGCAGTTTGAAACATTCTTCAAGCTATGTGGATCAGGCTGTCACCGGCTTCTGTTCGCCAGTCAAGATTCAACAGCGGTGACTGGTACCAATTTACGCAGGTGAGTCGGTTCGATGTAGCGGCTTGAGGATCACTGTTCAGAAGACACCTGGTTCGAGTGGTGGTTCTAGCAATGCAGAGGCAGCACTACTTATTGGTTCGAGACAAGGAAATGCCATGCTTAGCTGATGTGTTGCATCTATAAACTGGTTCGAAACAGGCTAATTGTGATTTGAAAAAATGTACATGGGTCCTGTGATCCAACCATATACAATGGAAATCCACAAAGGAGCACACTCTGGGCAAGAATCATTACTTTGTATTACAGCTGGGCGAGCACAAATCAAACAGAACAGTGGACTGGAACTGATTGATGAGAGCTGGCATCTGGGCATGCAGCGAACATCAATGTCAGCCTATAAATACAATGGTCAAGGCATTAGAAGCAGTTGCAGCTCAAAATCTTCATATTTTGAATGTTTGCCAAGAAGCTCATTGTCTAAACTACTTCATATCCTTACTTAATTTTTAGAACTTTTTTTTACTGAGAGTGGGTCATCAGAAACAGCATGCTTAGCAGATCAATACAGGTGCATTAACCATCATGTTCCCCATATTGATGTTAGCGTTACAGTATACATTGTCCCACATATAGCACAACTTAATACAACAAAAGAAAGGATGTAACACATATCCCTAATACAAAGCCAGGCAGTGGAAAGTAAACATATCACAAAGCAAATCAATGTCCATGCAGTGTGTCAGCTCCAACAACACAGGTGCTGCAGTTTCTGATTCAGCCATGGGCGCATTCCACATGCTATACACAGTACACATTTTTACACAAGTTAGTGCTTATGGTGGTTTATCATCTGATTGGTCAAACATTGCTACAATGAGGGCTTGCCAGGCATCCAAGTGTGTGGCTATTCTACCATCTACTCCACTTAAAGCATCAATCCATGCTTTAATCTCAGTCAAACACCAGCTTTCAAAGTCTTTGTGCCACACTTCATATTTGGGACCCCGTTTAGATTTCCATGACATAGCTAAGTGTATTTTTGCAAGGACACATGCAAGGTACATACATTTGGACACATGTATGTACTTGCTCGGTCTAGGATATGCACCTAATAAGCATTCAAGTAGGTTCCAGTCATATCTGACATATCTGACAATCCCAGCCATCCTAAAGGCTTGTCCAATACGGGACCAAAGTTCTTGCACCCGAGCACACCTCCAGAACATGTGCACCAGAAGCAGATCAATAACACGTTTGCATTAAATCTAGCCACTCTATTGGGAGTCATATACGTGTGGTGGAGCAAAATCAGCTGGAATCTTGCATTCCGAGACACATTATAAAAAAAAAAGTAAGGCTTGTTCCCATTGCACATCAGTGATCTCCAATCCCACATCCACCACCCACAGTTCTTTTGCTGGTCTTTCTCAGCAAGCATGCATTTATCCTAGACACAGGTCTCCAGCCATCTTCCAATAATACATCAGAGCCAGAAGCACCATTTCCTCTGGTTCGGCAGGCCATACTACCCACTTAATTGTATCCATTTTCTCCACCTTCATGTATTTCAGGAATTGACCTCTAGGAAGGCCTTCTTCATGCACCAACCGGTCTAGGTCCCAGGTGAATGTATCAAATTGCTTCCATCTCTTGGCAGCCCTCAATTCATCCATGCTTGTGCAAACTTCAGCCACAATAGGGACATTCAGTGAATAAGGGTATCGGGAATGCAGCCATTTCAGCTCCCTGATCCAAATCTGCCAACCCAATCCCACTAGCAGAGACCAGGGACCCAAATAGCGGTATGGAATCCATATGACCTCTTTGAGCCAAGCAGGCCGCACAAGTGTCTGGAGAAATCCATCAGCAAGGCACATCGCAACAAAACTAAGTTGTGCAGCCAGATAATAAAGCTCCATCTGTGGGAGCTGCACTTCACCATCCTGCTAAGGTAGGCCGAGAGCATTAAGTGCTACTCTGTTTTGTCTCACCCCCCCATGAGAAATCTTTGAGAGTGGTGTCAAGCGCATGGAAAAATGCATCTTCTATATAATAGTGCACATTTGTTAAAGCATATAACAACCGTGGGAGGGCGATCATATTAACTATGGCAACCCGAGCCATGATAGAGAGCAGGAGTCTTACCCAGAATTTCATAGATATTTTTAATTACATCCACCACCCTGAGTGTGTTGCAAGTGTGTGCTTCCCTGGGTGTGTGAGCAATCTGGTTTCCTAGGTATTTGAAGGAGTGTGTCTCTCATTTCAGCCGTAGGTCTGGTAAGCCCATCATCACTCACCCCTGGAGTCCCACCAAGGGAAAAAGGCATGATTTCTGCTTGCTGAAAAAGATCCCAGAGAGCTTTGCAAACTCATCGAGGACATCAAGTATAATAGGCAGGTTATGTGCTGGCTCACATAAGTATAGTAGTACATCGTCTGCGTATAGCGATATAAGGTGCCTGGCTTCTCCAATCAGTATACCACCCTCTGAGTATTCTTCTATTAAATACACCACCACAGGCTCCAGGGCCAGTATATGCAATAATGGGGAGAGTGGGCATCCCTGACGGGTTCCCCCTCTTTAATTCCCATAATTCTGATATTTGTCTACCTGATTTTACCCTGGCCATAGGACGTGTGTACATGATCTAAATCCACTGTATGAAACTCTCTCAAACCCAAAGCCTTGCAGCGCTGTGTGCATCCACTCCCAGTATACCGAATCAAAAGTTTTAACAGCATCGAGGGATGCCACCACAAACTGTGCAGTCTGAGTATTGGTCTAATAAATTATGTGATTTGGAAACTGGGGTCTCACATCCTGAGGCACAACACATCTTTTGTAGTCCCCTGGGGTAGACTCAATAGGCTGACTGTAAAGGAAGCAATCCTCCCAGTACAGCCTGTGCTTCACTGGCTCTTGCCCTTCCAGCTGGGATACTGCCTGTTGGCGAAGTCCTTCAAGACTATGGCACTCTATTTGACCTATGCTGAAATCTGCCCTCGTGGGTCCACCTGCTGCAAGCAAAGTCTGCAGCTCAGGATGTCTCTCGGATCCAGATCTCCAACATAGGGAAGGGCTTCTTCCAGCTCTGTTTCACCAGTAGTTGATTCACCATTTCCTGGTTGTTCTTCACACAGTGTGACCTTGGACTGTACTCTCAGGAATGTCCTTGTTTTTTGAACAAGTGTGACACCTTTTTTTTTTCTTGAGACATTGGGTTTCCCCTTTGTCTCCTTGTTTGTCCTTGAATTAGAAGGGTGTCATTCCTGTAGACCGGAAATGATAGGTACCTCTGTAACTTCCTATTGAGAGTCATCTAAAGGTGCCTCTCTGGCAGATATAGTTTGCTCCTGCTTCCTTTTTCTTGGTGGCATGGGGGTGCTTGATAGAACTCCAAAAGGTTTTAGGTCATTCCCCAACAGGACTCTCCCAGGCACCTCACTTTGTACACTGACAGGTATCTTTCACAGTCATATTGCTGCACTGGATTGGCTGGTAGTCTAGGAATCATCTGGAATGGGCCTCCAGCAAGTTTAGTGGGAGCGTGGGTGCCTTAACAACATCCTCAGGCTTGAAGAAAGTTGCATACACTACTGTAATGCTGGCCCCAGTGTCTCTAATGACAGGGGTCTCCTGTCCATTTACAAGTGTGCTGTCCTTGTAGTATTCTTTTGTGTTATCTGGAATAGAGTTATACACCTCTACATTATGTTGTTCCCACAGACTAGGGGACTATAAAGAAACACTGGCTGAGACTCCCAGGGGGTCTTCAGCCAATAGTTGAAAGTTACCACGTCCTCAGGAATGGAGGCTATGGAGGCAGTGTGGACCCCTGAAGATTTACCCTTGCATCTGGGATCCCCTTTCACATGGTCAATTGACCCACAAGCATAACATTTACTAAGTGTGTTGTGGAATGGGGGCTTCTGCTGATCTCCCTCTGGTTTAGCACCAGAGGTTTCATTACACTGACCTGATTTCCCATGGTGTTTACCCTTTTTCTGTTTGTGGCCCTGTTTTGGGAGGTTGTAATTAGAATTCTCTTGTCCATCTTTCCTGTGCTGCTTCCCCTCATCCTTTTGTGAGTGGCCCCAGAATTATTGTGAGTGGCCCTGTTGGCAAGCCACAAGTCAGCATCCTTTGCTAACTTTTTGGGATCAATCTGGTTTGAGTCTGCCAAGTGTTGTCTCATCTGAGGAGAGCAGGCATCAAACATAGACTGTAACAAAAACAGATTTCTCATTCCTTTAAAGGAGTTCACTCTGTAATCTTTAAACCAACAATCTAAGTTTTTGAAACATTCACACACCGAGGTAGCCCAAGGGTTATCATAGGTCTTTTTGAGGGTCCTAAACCTTTTAATGTACTGGGAAGGAGTTTTCCCAAATCAGGCTATCAGCTTCATATTCTCATACTCCTGTCTTTCAAGTTCACCCACCGCCATTACAGCATCAGTTGCAAACTGGGGAAGCCTAGACAAAAGCCAAGGAATCAACTGATTCCATGTGAGACCCTGAATTCCATGATTGTATTCAAAGGCAGCCAACCAATCCAAAATATCAAGTTTCACATCATACATACTCACTGCTTATTTAGGCAGGTAAGGCCTCGTGGGACTGGAAGACCTAGAGGACTCTGGGATGGAAAGATTTTCAAGAGACAATATTTTCATTTCAAGAGCATTTTGCATTTCCAATTCCCTGAGCTTAATGTCCTGATGTTTGGCTACAGCTTGAGCTTGCAACCTTTTACATTCTGATTCAAGTCCCATTCTTTCAAGAGAAACGTTCTGGACTCAGTGATGGACCTTGTGGGGTCCAAGTGGACATGGTCTGAGGCAAAAGGGCAGGCTGAGGCAAATAGGGGCTCCTATCCTGGGACTTCTCTACCTCCTCTGATTGATTCTTCTAAGACATTAGAGTTAGACTCTGAACTATATCATCCTCATTATCAATTAACACATGTCCTTGGTCAGTAGGTGTTACAGGCATACTACCCAAACTTTGGTGATTCAACAACCTTGTAATCAACACATTTTTCTTTCCTTTTACAATAAGATTCCTGACTTTACACATTTTGTTCAGTGTATCTACTGTCAAAATGATCAGGGCTACCTGACTGAAGTTATCCTTTGCCATGTTACAATTGCTGTTTTGATGGAGTTTAGCCTTGTGGGGGTTTAGTTGAACTCAAGCAAAGCAAAATACTCAATGTAACAACTCTACAATGGATCCTCACCACTTTCCACCAGTGTTAGGCAATATTGTATGCAGCACCACTCTTGTCCTCTTGGCAATAGTTAAACCAACCTTTGGTATAAGCATGTACTACACAAGTTGGTAGATTGACTGAGCAGCCAGGCACATCTCAAGAGGGGTCAATGTGAGCTGCAGGGTTGCAACATAGAGTTTCACATTGACAAGTATCCAAATAACACTTACACTCAAGGTTTCTTGATTAAACAATTATTCATTAATTTAACAGTCAGTTAGAATATGTCTTCTTTAGAAGGAAGCAAATATCTAACACTTAAAAATACTTCAAAAATAAACACTCTCAGTTTCAATGAACCAGTAGATACACAGTTGGGATGGCACACAGGGACTTCTTACACCCTGAGATGACTTCAATAACTAAGCCACTGTGGACACTGACTACTGGTACATTTAGAGCATCACTGAGTTTGGTGTCAAAAAGAAAAGGTTAAGGGAGAAAATAATGTTTAACAAGTTTCTCAAATAGGTAAGCACTTTTAAACCCCCCAATACAATGTAGAGTAACCCTTTCCCAGCTACACAAGTAAAGAATGTGTGACTTTTTGGAGGGACAGATCAAAACACAAAGTCAGATGTTAGAAGAGTCTTCAGGGAGCCAGGACAGCCAATGTCAATTGAGCAAAGTCTAAGGGAGCTGGAGTTCTTCTTGAGGTAAATAAAAAGTCTTGTGCAATGTTATAGAGAGTGTTTGTTGAAAAAGAAATAACTGTTGGGCCACAAGCTGGGAGGCTTCTGATGGGAAAAGCTGCAAGCAACTCTGCAAAAAGTAACAAAGGCAAGTCTCAACTGAGAGCTAGCAATGCTTCACAATAAGAGGTAAGTACCCCTTAGTTTAAAGTACCTTAGGTCTGAAGAAATTGGTTCCAGCTGACTTCTGTTCCTTTTGTAGCATGGAAGATCCTGTTGTTACTGAGCCTCAGTCGTAGGGACAAGAGGGAGGACGTCTGGGGACTCATGCACTATGATTTGAAGGTCAACAGCAGCAATCAGCAAACTTCAGTTCAGCTGCACTTTGCGGTTTCAGCTTCTCGTGAATAGCACAGTTCTTGGCTACCTTGTGGGCTTTCCTTGCTTCTGGGGTTCAGCACTCTGTTGAGGTGGCTCAGGCTTGGTTAGACCTGCTTCAAGGGAGTCTGGAGGATCGCCCTGGAGTTCAGGTCCGACTTAAAGACGATTAATTCAACTCTGGTGTTCCTCTCCCTGTCACTCGGCTCCTGCAGCAGCAATGGAAGTACAGCAGCTTTGAGAGTATTTCCAGATGAGTTCGTCTTGGGGTTGATTGTTCCCACCAACCCAAGCAGAGAAGTAGTCCTTTGCAGAGCTTCTCTACTCAATGCGAATTCGGAGCTTCAGCACTGGGCAAACCAATGGTCCAGGAGTTGCAGCAAGCGTCTCCAAGTTCTTCTTTGAATTCTTTCGTCCAGTGGTCCACTCTGCCTTTGTCTAAAAGACCTTGCCTTTTATGCAGGGTTCTCCCATTCATTGCAGGCTTAGTTTTTACTCACACAGCAGGGTTGCTGTCCTCCAAGGACAGCCAGCCAGCCAATCACCTTTGGGTGCTTTCCTTTAACCAAGGAGACTAAGCACAGGGAGTTTAGGGCACCTCCCTCGCTTCCTGCCCTGCCAGACACCCTGGAGCCAGAGGTGGGTTAATGCAGTGAACCCTGCCAAAGACAAAATGAACAAAGAGTCCAAACCTGGTTTGGCACGCAGAGTAAATCTCAAGAAGGACCTTTCCAACAAGAAATGGCGAAAAAAGAAGATTGTACGCATTTTGACAAAATGGGCACCCATGAGTGCTTTACTGCAGCTGCAAATGCAGCATGCGGTAAAAACACACAATGGTAAGATAACAGTAAACCACTGCCACCAGCCATTAATTGTAGAAAGGGTAACATAAAAATGTTACTTGAGAAAGTAGACTAAAGGGATACTAAGTAGCCCCTCAAGCACTCTATGGAAGATAGTGTGTGCTGGGTCTACAAAGTTACAAAAGGTAAGTAAAGTCATTTTCTCTTGGAATCAGTAGATGTATCCAATAGAAGGTATTTAAACCTTTGGGAAATATGAAAGACTTCACTGTGCCACTGCACAGAAGTTGATGTGTGTCACAATGTGAAAAGATGATGCCCATGGAGTTTGTCAGACTCCAAAACCAAAAGAAATGCAGTGTTCAAATTATAGAAAAATACATGAAATAGTGGGAAAAAGGTCTCACTCTCTCCGGTATAAACTTTAAAAGTCCTTAAGTCCAGTAAACGAGCTGGGGGTCTCTAAGGTAGAAGGGAATTAGCACATTTCTGAGAATTATCCCTTAAGCCCAGAGACCAACACAGATGGCAATGACCATCACAACAAGCACAGGGACAGTTAGTTTGAACATTGCTGCCAGTCAATCTGGAACTCAGACAAATAACAAATTAAGCCAGGTGTTTAACATGGCTTTGTGTGTCTCTTGTATCATTCTTTCATGTATAATTCGTATCTCCTTGCCAGCTTCCGTAAGTGTCCCATTCGCAACATTGCTAGCAAGTGTTGCTGTGCAGCATGTGCTCCCAATCTTGTGGCACATGCTGCCTTCCATAGCAGTCATAATGTCCAACACATATCAATTCTGTGGGGGTATCAGCCACAGAGCTTGGAGCTATCCGTGCACTGCATTCAGTCCTCTTTCTGTAGCATTGGGCAATTAGAGCAGCTTGTAATGTGTTATCTGAATCTACTTCGTGTTAATGGCTGTTTGCACCCCGGGAATCAGGAGTGAGCTAAAAAACACAGACACTTTGCTGAAGAGCCTCAAATATGATGGGGTAGCGTCAAAGCTCTGCGTGGATTCTACTGATAAGTAATTGCTCTCTCTTTCCCCTCATTATCTTCGGTTGTTCATCTCGCATCTCTATTGGCTCTTTTGCTTTGTTCTTCAATCTCTGAGTGGATAGACCATTGAATGGCATCAAATCTGCATGGGGCACCACCAATGCACCACCAATGCAGGGCTGTTGAGGGTCACAAGTGCACATACTTCTCCCCAATCTGGTAGTAGCTGGACATTCACTCATTTCCCACAGACCCACCATATGTCCATCACTGCAACTGTCCCCTTATGCAACGCTGCAATGCTCATCATCCCCCCGCAGCCGGTGTTCATCCCCAGCACCACCGTCCCGTTTGCACTGAAACACATGGAATACTGTGTGAGCTGTTTTATGTAAACTCAGCGATGTTTTTCGTCTATCCATGTACATTAGCATTCCCTATTCTCATACATCTGGCATCTGTTTTCTTCACCACTTTCTCTTCAAACCCCACCACCCCTTCTGAGTGGTACTGTACCATCCCTCTTTCCCATTTTCCACCGTAATACACCAAACCCTGTATTCACACTAAGGGCCTGGTGTGGCACACTGGTGTACCATATTCTGTTAAATTCTTACACAATATTCTCTTGTGGGCAGTGAACACCTGTTTTTTCCTCTGTGCCCATTCCCTTTTGTACTCTAATTTCATGTGCTTGGTAGCTTTTCCCTGGGCCATGAATTCTAGATGCCTATAGACAAAGATATATGCTTCAGACATCCCCCTTCCTTTACTGTCACCTCTTGTGGCAGGAATTGTTTTCTTGTCCCTGCGAGGTGCGGGATGAGTTAGCACATATAGCCTTTGCCATTGTTGCTTCCTTGCCTCACCCTCTTCATATCTTTATACCACTGATTTTGAGACGAAAGGTACACTCTCTCCCCAATAGCAATGTGGAATTCTTCAATACTAGATATACATTTTTTGGTACATGTTTCCATTCCACCATCAGCCGGAGTACCCGTACTACTCATACTTCCTCTATGCATTAGGAACCAAAAGAGAAAGAGAAGACAGATGACAGAAAGACAGAACAATCCAACCCCTATTGCATTTACCTCACATTTTGTTTTTCTCCCGTTCCCCCTAGTATTGTCTTGCCCATCTTCTCCGGCATTTATGGACCTTCTATAAAGTCTTATATCAGTACATAGAGTCATTGATAACTGGTTTATACTTCCCATTGGCTGAAGCTTCTCTCTTGGCTTTCCGTTGTGCCACTGTTGTCTCTGTAAACATGGATCCATGCCCTCCTTTACTTGATCTTCACCGTCAGTTGGGGTTCCTTCCACTTCCTTACAACTTTGTCGTTTTTTTGTAGAAACCCAGCGTGAACATGCCTGCGCGAAGGGGCAAGACGGTCTGTGCGGGTCAGTGTCCAGAACATGTCGGACCTGCTATGCTGCGGGTGCGCTGTCCCTGTTATGGGAATCACTGAAGTTCTAGAGGCAATTTCAGCTGCAAAAAACAGCTCCAATGCTCATTTGGTGAGCATGTGGGATGAAGTCATGTTACGTTTTCCCACCCCTAATGTTTATCTCCCCTTAATGAATGTGTTGTCTGTTGGCCTTTCCAATACAGATTACTGTATTGTGCTCACGGCTCCCGTTGCACAGGTAGCGAGTGATCTGGGATACCATAAGGGGACTCAGATTACCGTCAATCTTCCCCCTAGTCAGACAGCACGCCATTTGACATTAGAATGCCAGTTACCAGTAAGACATCCTTAGAGGCTGTCAAACGACCGGGCATTGCCGAATTGGGAAAACTACTTTTTGAACTCTGAGGTCTGCAGGCTTCTGAAGCTGCTAAGAAAGACTGTTGGAAAGAATCCAAAAAAACCTACAGGAAATGCATTCTCCTGGCAAAAAAAAAATATCTTTTTAACAACCAAATCCAATCAGCATCTAATGCGACTAGTAAACGTTTTGATATACTAAAATCAATTGAAAAGCCTAGAGCCATAAACAGCAATTGTACTCTGTCACACAAAGACTGTGACAAAGCCCACACAGCATTTTTTAGTAAGATCAAAAAGCCCGCGAGCAGATCACAAGAGCCCAAACATCTGACCCAATATTCGCCCAGCCACCCACTATAGTCACACCAAACCTGCAGCTTCCAAGAGATCACCGTGAAAGCCCTTGCCACAATGAAACCATCAGCTTGTGCAGAGAATATTCTGCCACCTAAAATGATTTTGGAAAATGCAGACATCTTTGCGCCATTGTTTACAAGGATGATAAATGCCTCATTTTGGGACAGCACAGTCCCAGCCAGCGTTAAGACTGCCACTTTCACTGCCATGGTGAAGAAATCTAACCTAGATCATAGAGATCCGAGCAATTTAACACCTTTAACAAACTACGTTTTCGTCCTCAAGATGATGGACAAGGTGGCCACCGGCCAATTACAGGCCCACATAGAGGAAAATGAGATTCTGCAGCATGCCTTCCGAATAATCCATATTACGGAAATTGCTCTGTTTGATCTCCAGACACACATGCTGAATATAGTAAATAAAGGGAAGACAGGCCTCCTCATTCTTCTCGACTTAAGCAAAGCCTTTGACCTCATTGATCATGGCCTGGTCCAACGCGCCTTGGAGAGAGTCGCTAATTGCTCAGAGGAGGCAACCGCTTGGCTTATGTCATTTCTAGCCAAAAGGAAATCTAAGGTACATTGCGGTGATACATTCTCCCACGTAATGGACATACTGTGTGGAGTACTTCACGGAGCCAGTATGTCCCCCCTTCTTTTCAATCTATATTTACATCTCCTCTGCAAAATCCTTGACAAAATCAATGTCTATTTCGCTAACTACGCTGACGACACTCAGTTGGTAGTGGAGCTGAGTGCAGACTATGGGAAGGACAGCGACTCCATTAAGACACACGACAATAACATCGAATCTTGGATGGACGATAACTGGCTCTGCCTTAATGGCAATACAACCAAGCTGATGGTCTTTGGACACCTCAATACGAGTCCTTCCTCATTAAAGATTTTCCAATATCACTAATGAGCAAGACTTTGTGAGTGTATCTTGAGGCCTCCATGAGCATCGACGCGCAGGCATTGTATGTGAAAAAGAATTGCTCATATTACTTAAGACTCCTAAGAGCAATTAAACCGCTCTTAATTGAGGAGAACTGTGCCAGGCTAGCCAAAGCAATCATCCTCTCATGCCTTAACTATGGGAATGCTTTAATGCTCGGTGCAAGTAAACAATGTATAACCAAATTCCAGCACATTCAGAACAATGCGGTTAGAATCATAAAGCAGAAATTTAAAATCAAACACATTAGCAATGCCATGAAAAATTTGCACTGGCTCAAGGTGGAAGCCAGGGTCCAGTTCAAAGCAATGACACTGCTCCACAAGTGTCTCCATGGGCAAGCCCCGGCTTATCTTAAATCCCAAATCTCCCAATACGTGCCAGGCCAAACCCTCAGATTGGAAACAACCGGCCAATTGTAGTACACACTTACAATAGAGCAAATGGATTAGGTACAGCTTTTCCAACAGTTGCCACTGGGAAATGGAACAATCTACCACTAAATCTGAGATTAGAGCCCAATCTCATGATTTTTCGAAAAAAACTGAAAACTCATCTTTTCAAGTAAATGGGTTACAGACAACATTTTATAAATTTGCTCTGTTCAATCTGGCTTGCCAGTTGTCCTGTCAATATTTGTCTCTATTGTTTAGCATCTATTTGTAGGGCCCTGATGCCTGCGGGCAACCGGCGTGCAACAAACAAATAAATTAAATAAAATAAACGTTTCAGGCAAAGACTCAGTCTCCGGGATAGAGAGGCTGTATTTGTGGAAATGTCCTCCTCCTGATGGGCACTTGTGGGCCCTGCAATATTGGTTGGCCGACTTTCCCATTCTATTTATTTTAGCATTTACAGAGCACACAAGGCCCAGGGGGATCAAGGAGCTAGATACAATCCATAACTCAGCTTGACATAATGACACACCTCAATAGATCTTCACTGGGGCAGGATACAGTCTGTGGGGCATGAACAAGAGATGATTTTGGGAAAGAGGGATGTGTCAATCATCTCTTAGATTCTTGGGAGCAGAGTTTTGAGCTGCTTGCGGAATGCCCAATAGGAATCTTCAAGTCTCAAGGATGGTGGGAAAGTGTTCTAGCTCTTGGCGGCGATAAATGAGAAGTTGGCCCCCCAAGCTGTTTGGAGTCGGAATCTTGGGGTGTTGAGGTGATAAGTGTTGGTCAAGTGGCTAAGTCTAGTGTCCGAGGTTTTGGTGAATTTGGATGTAAGGTATTTTGGGGCAGAATCTGAAATACATTTGTGAGCTTTGAAGAGGATGCGCTCTTTGATTGGTAGCCAGTGTACGTTTCTTCTGGCTGGTGAGATATGGTCTTTTTTAGAAATGTTCATAACAGCTCTTATATTGTTGTTCTGTACGATTTGAAGCTTGTTGATGAGAAGTGCCTGTGAAAAGGGCATTGCAGTAGTCCAGCTTGGATCATATCAGTTCCTTTGCAATAGTGAGGCAGATTTCTGATGAGAGGCACAGTCTCCAATCATAGGTATGTTTTGTAGTATAAGCTGCTTATGAGGCAATGGCATTTACTTGCCTGGATAGTGACTGGTTAGAGTCTAGATATATCCCAATAGTTTTGACACTGCTGGCTACTTGGATAGAGATGCTGTCAATGTTGAAGGATTTTTATGCTGGGCCTAGTTTTTTTATGAGAGGCAGTGAGCAGATCCGTTTTTCATCATTGAGACAAAGCATATGTGTTGTCATCCATGCTTGGATAGTTTGGTATACTCATTTCAATGAGTCTGAGTCGGTGGGGTAGTCGCCGGTGATGGGTAGGATTAGCTGTGTGTCGTCGGTGTAATTGGTGCAGGAGATTCCCTGGGCATCGAGTAGATCGATACGTGTCTTAGTGAAGATATTGTACAGTGTGGGTGACACCATGAAGATGCATGGGGGACAAAACAGGGGTAGGGGAAGCTGAGGCAGTAGTAGTAAAGACATTGTTCTATTTGATAGAAAGGAAAAGATCCAAGTAGTTATGTTATTTTGCATTTATATAGCGCCTTATATACCATTGGGATGGTCTGAATGCGCTGGTAGGTTGAACGCCCTTGGGAACCGAAGTTCGGGTCAGTAGAGAGAGTTGAGAGAGTCCAAAGGTGCGTGTGCGCACCAGGTATGTGTGCAGCTGGTGCGGAATTCATGTAGTTGCTGCTTCATAGCGGTAGGTGTGGTGGTTGAGAGATCAGGAGTATGTGTTCGCTCTGGCAGGATTTATCCAGACCGAGTGTGGCTGCGTTAGGCCTCAGGGAAAACGCCTGACTGGGGGGTGTGTAACCAGCAGTGTTTACATAGAGTGATGGGGAGTGAGCGGGAGATGTGGATATGACA
Organism: Ambystoma mexicanum; assembly: GCF_040938575.1. Classification (NCBI taxonomy): domain Eukaryota; kingdom Metazoa; phylum Chordata; class Amphibia; order Caudata; family Ambystomatidae; genus Ambystoma; species Ambystoma mexicanum. The sequence continues at coordinate 1,196,879,150 of NC_090937.1, forward strand.
ACAGTTATACCGAATGGTGTCATAGTATCTCTGTGTTCTAGTTGAGTGGTGGTGTAAAGAAGAGAGTAAGCGTGGGGTGTGGTATGATGGGATATATGCTCTTTCGAATGTTCCCAGTATTTTAAGGCGAATTATGTACGTTACACAATTCTATGTGAGCAAGTCCGTTCAGTGCACTTTTATTAGTTTCAGGCATTTGAGATTAGGCGTTTCACTCATCCACTCTGTACGCTCATCCGCTCTGTACGCTCATCCGCTCCATACACTCATCCGCTCCACACACTCATCCACTCAACACACACATCCGCTCCACACACACATCCGCTCCACAAACACATCCACTCTGTACGCTCATCCGCTCCACACACTCATCCTCTCCACACACACATCCGCTCCATACAAACATCCGCTCCACACACACATCCGCTCCACACACAAGTAGTGGCCTCAGGAGAGAAGTGGGCTGAAGAGTGGCGGTGCGGGCATAGCATTTGTTGTTCCACCAAATCAATGGCAGCTGAAAGATCAAGCAATAGGAGTATGGCATGTTTGCCAGCATTTTTCGATTCATTGAGCTGATGTTCTAAGTCAAGTAGGGCTATTTCTGGCCCAATGCATGGTCTAAAACTAGATTGACATGGGCATAGGAGGTTCTTGGATTCCAAGTGTTGTTCGATCTGTACATGGGCTACTTTGTCCAATATTTTCAGAAGTAATGGAAATGTTGTGATGGGCGGTAGTTAGTAGGTATGTCAGGGTATAATGTGGGCTTTTTTAGGAGTGGTAGAACACAGGCCCTTTTAGGTTAGCTGGTAAAATGCCTGAGGAGAAGGAGACATTTATGAGGGAAGAAATGAATGGTGCTATAGCTATGGCGCAGCCTTTGATGACTGGGCAGGGCAGAAGTCTCCTTGACATCTGGAAGGTATGAGACCCTTTATTCTGTCTTATATTAAGTCTGTTGGGGAAAGAGAACTTCCTCTTTGTATCCACACGTCTTTTTCTTCTTTTGGGGCCTCTCTTTGTAATTGTATTATCCAAGCAATTGGTGTGAGATTAAAATGTTCCTCCTTCTCTATGTCCTGCCATTTCATTTTTTTACCTTGCCATCATTTCTATTTCTCTTTTTCAATCTGGGAAGAGTACCATTCCTTCTGGTAAATATGCTGCTTCTTTGCCTGGTCTGTCGGCCATTTCGTTCCCCAAACATATTTGATACTGTCCACCTCTATGGGCTATAATTGACACTTCCACCAGAACTTTTAATGCCTCTATCAACTGCCCAAGTTGTTTGGGATGTTGTACTAGTGTCCCATTCCTTCTTATGAAACCCCTCCTTTCCCATCTGGCAAATCCTGAATGTACGGTAGATGTTACATAGGCAGAATTGGAAAATACTTTTGCTGCGTGTCCCTCCATTATGTTCAATGCACTTATCAATGCAACTAGCTCTGCCGCTTGTGCTGAATAGTGTGACGTGATCGCTTCTGAGATGCAAATACATATTCCTCACGTATGTAGCATACTATGTCTGCTCCTGTATGTCTCCTGCCATTATTGGGGTCTATTCTTGATGACCCATCAATATATACCATATCTGCCCCTTCTATTGCTTCTTCCTTAACATGGATGTCTCCTTCCATTTGATCCATACGTGCTGCACATTCATGCACATACTCCCCCTCAGCAGTGGATTCTGCTATAGTAATATTAGCAGGTGCACTGCTCTACACTCTTCCTTAGTATCACTGCATACCAACAAGTCATCAACATATTGGATCACTGTGCTTGGCATTAGTAAATTGCTCAGGTCCATTTAGATCACTCTATTGAAAATACTTGGTGATTTGTAGTATCACTGGGGCAGTGTAGTGTGTGCAAATATGATTCTGTGATACGTAAATGGTGTCAGGTGGAGAAAAGTCATTCTTCAAGCCAATGTCTTTCTTCAAGTCAATGACTGTGAAGTATCTTTGCTGTGTTGCGATGTTGCACAATATTGTGACAGGGCTTGGTGCTACTAGAAATTCAGCCTCAACAACACAATTTAGGGGGCTTAAATCTTGTATAAATCTCCAGGACCCAGCCTTTGATTTTCTTATCGGGTATATAGCTGTGTTACATGGCAAAGACGAGGTTTGTATGATGCCCTACTCCCAAAGGGCTTGCAATGTCAAGTATATTCCATCATCTGCTTCTCTAGACAATGGATATCGTTTATATCGGGGAGAAGTATCCCTCCTTCAGTTTCATTTTCACTGCCCCCACTCCTTTAGTACTCCTACATCATGGGGCTCCTTTGTCCATCATTTTTCGGTGACCTTGAAATCTTTATCTGCAATGATACTCCCCTTCTTCACCAATTGTGTCAGTATTGGTACCAGCTTCTCCGCTACCTTTACTGGGCAAGGTATTTATGGCTGGAAAACGATGTCTCCCTCTACCTATTCATCAGAGAACTGCTGTTCATTCGTTACTCCTGTTATCATTACTGTTGGGTTGATGCACAGCACTGTGTGCCATTCCATATTGTCTGTCCCACACAGGATCACCATGTGCTTGCATACTATTACCTCCTCTGGCTGCAGCACAAGTGTGGTGCCCTTCATGTTGTCCCTTTGACACTGTGGTCTGAACAAGAATTCTGATTCCAGTCGGGACACCTTCCCTCATATTCCCAGGACCCATACCAGCAGTATCTATACTCCATACAAAAAAATGCTCGGGTACATCGGTTGGCCTCACAATGTACTTTGAGCGTATTTGTATTTGTATTTGGTTTATTTATAAAGCACAACCAGGCCCAGGGGCATACGGGCGCTTACGTTTTTTGATCATGTTACATAAGAGTACAGTTACATTAGCAAGTAGTAGGCAACAGTTACAATAGTTGTGGTTACAAATAAATACATACATTGGTATTACAGGTACAAGCATACATGTTGCACTTAAGGTGGTGGGTCGAAGGTGATACAGATAGTAATATTATTTACAATATGTACAGAGGATAGGCAGTAAATCTAAGCTTTAGGATGTTAAGCTGTCAATGTATCCAGGTCATGAAGCCAACATTTGGTGTTGCGTTTAAATAGGTTGAAGGAGGTTACAGACCTGATTGGAACAGGTAGTGTGTTCCACAGCTTTGAGGCTTGTACAGGGAAACTAACTCCTCCCGATTTATGGAGTTTGAATCTTGGTGTAGACATAGGGCCTCATTACATGGATGGCGGTAAGGATTTACCGGTACCGGTAAAATACCGGTACCAGTAAATCCTTACCGCCTTACTACGAGGTCCCTTTGCGGGTTGGGGGATTTAACGCCTGCTTTTTGCAGGCGTTAAAAACCAACCCGCAAAGGGACCAAGGGAGCTAATTACGGTACCGCAATTTGCGGTACCGTAATTAGCGCCTTCCCCATTCCCATTATGCCCTATGGGGCAAAAATGGGAATGGGGAAGGGCAATGGTGGAAGGGGGAATTACCGTCCCGCCAACCTTGGAATGCGGCGGTATTTCTTCTTTCCGCCAAGGCAGTGCCGGTATTTTACCGGCATTAACCATGGCGCTAATAGCGCTATGGTTCTCCACCATCCGTGTAATGAGGCCCATAGTGTTAACTTGAGCTGTTCTAAGTGGTCTTGTAGATGTGTTTGGGGTAAGTTGGTTAGAGATGTAGGATGGTGTGAGGTTAGCCCTGGCTTTGTGGGTAAGGGCAAGAACTTTGAGGGATATTCTGTGCTCTATTGAGAGCCAAAGCAGATTATGTCTAGTCTCAGAGATATGCGACTTCTTAGGGATGTTGAGGGCTGCCCTAATGGCATTATTTTGAGGTACTTGTAGTTTGTGAATATTTTTGCGGCTAGTGCCTAAGTAGAGGGCATTACAATAATCTACTTTGGACAAGACTAACCTTCTAGCAAGAGTAATGCAGTTGGGAGTGGAGATAAACGGCCTACATGTGGTAATAAGTTTACATGTGTAAGCGGCTGAAGACGCTACTGCATTGGTTTGTTTGGTGAAGGATAATGTGGCATCGAGGTAGATACCAAGGGTTTTAGCATTATTAGAGACAGGGATTGGGTTACCATCAATAGTGAACGATTTGAAAGCAGTATTTAGATTTTTTAGTTTAGCGTGAGTACCAAGGATAATCAACTCAGTTTTTTCGTCATTGAGACAAAGTCCATGGTGTGCCATCCATGCTTGTATTACTGCATATATTTCATTGAGGGTTTTGCTATCAGTTTCATAGTCGCCAGAGATAGGAATGAGTATCTGGGTGTCATCCGCATAATTATATATGTGACATCCAGATAATCAAGGATATCGAAAAGACACAAGTGCAGCCACTCGGGTGTAGTAAATACCTTATATTGTGCATACCATCCCTCTCTCTGTGAATGATATGGTGGTATTCAACTTGCTGAGTAAATCTCTCCCTGGTAAGTTGATGGGAGTGTCTTTGGAGTACTATAGTGGAGCTATGATGCGTTGTGTCACTATTGTTAGTAGCAGGTCTTTTGTGACTGGAACCATGACCACTGCCCCAGAGAAGCCCTGCATGTCCATGACCTTGTTCAATAATGTGAAGCCCCCTTATCGTATCAAGAATTTTGTCAGACCCGTGTCTGTGAAGAAAATTAAAAATTCCCTGGATCCTATTTTCACTGCTACCTTGGGTTCCTCGTCGGGCCGTAGGTTATTGCTAGGACTGGGCACACTTGAGCTTTCTTTGGCCCCTCCTATTGTTGCATGTTGTCTTGGGGGAAAGGAAAAGGGTTTCCCCCTACAACACTTACCCTAGTGTAATGGGGTTTCATGTTCTGCCCCAATAGCACTGTATTCCCCACCGACACTGCTGGAGTCTGTGTCATAGCTGAGGTCCCTGCTCTCCTCTCAATGGACGCCCTGGTTACCTGTGGTGCTCCCTGCTGCAAGGACATATGTCCCTGCTGCTTCAGTGCTAGATGAGACTGCATCTGCTGCCACTGCAGTAGCATCATGACCTTGCTTCTTTCCATTTGTATTGTGCAAAAGGACAAGTACATGTGACATGTCCCATGTTTTTGCATACAATACGTGGCCCAAAGGCCATGTATCCTACCCCTCTGTATCATCCTCTTCATCATTGCTGGTACCATCTCCCCATGGGGAAGCACCCTCATGCATATAATTTCCCTGCTGTGGCAATCCCCACTGCGGTATAAACTGAGGTGGCACATAACTCCCTGATTGTGGCATGTGTCCCACAGGAAACCCTCCCTGTGGGATGGGTGCCACTGTGGCAGTGTCGGGTACAAACATTGCCTCTTCTATGGAATACTTTGCCAGCTTCTTTTGCACCAATTTGTTTTCTTCTTTCGCAGCATGTCCGGCTGCCTGCGCTGATTCCCGTGTTTTAGTTTGCAATAGTATCATTGCTTGTATTTCAGACCAGTCCTTAGCTTCAATTGCCCACAATCTTATAAAATGATGCCTATACTTCTGCCGGCAGTCACTTTATCAATGTGTGATAAAACAAAGGTACACATTCATCCCAGGACCTTCACCTCTCTTGGGGCCACAAATCCTGCACCCATTTCATATACTCTGCTGGGTCATCGTCACCTTTCATTTTATGGGCCATTCCTGCCCCTAGATCATAACTGATAGGATACAAACTTCTCAGAACCTCCCAGACATGTGCTCAACAGTTATTAAATAGAGCTCTGACATCAGCATTTGTGCTTAATTTCACCCCTTTGGACCATGCCTGGTTCCATATTTTGTCGGCCCGCTCACTCCTATGATGGCTGTGAAAAACACCTTTCATGTCCCCTAAGTCTAATTTCACCCCTGCCATTGAGGCCCAATCAAGGGTCTGAGCGACAAGATGGGTAATTCTTCTCATGCTCTTAAACACGAGGCAGGCTGGCACACAGCTATTGGGGTCCTTCAACACAGTGAGGTCCTGGGTACCCCTGCGGATGGCAGATAGTCAGATCTTGTTCCATCAGCAGGTCAGACAGTGGTGTTAGACTCCTTCTTTTAAAGGTAAAAGTCCACAAGTGATTGGACGAAAGCTAGCATGCTTTTTTGGATCCTATCCATTTTCTTGAAATAAGTGCCCTGTTTGTGCCTAGACTTTTATGTCAGTGAACAGTGGGTTGCTAAGATCTTCATAGAATATCTCATGTTCCTGACACACTAGTACTAGAGATGTTATTGTAGAAACTCTCTTTGGGGAGTCAATGTATTTTGGTGGATGTGAATGTGTGTTAAAAAGATTAATTGACTACTTTATCGGCTTTACTGCAACACACGTGTGTGTGTGTGTGCGCGTGCGCGTGTGTGTGCCCTTATGTGTCTGAATTTTACCAAGACTTGCAGTTTGCTACAGATGGCACACATATTAGAAGATGAAATCCTTGATAAAGCAAGCATAAACTGACATCATACAAATGCATTAGCTCCTGTGCACCTGTCCAGAGTACACTTGCTACATGCAGACACACACACAATAACTCTAACGTGCCTTTAATCTCAAATCACTTTATGTACACGTAAGACGAATCTTCATTAAAATGGCTGTGTCTGAAACTGTACTTGTATTATCAAATATGGAGGATTTGAACCAGGTGAAATAAAATCTGTTTATTTGGTCACCATCACTTCGAAAATTCTATCATTCAGATCAATTTGAAACTGCTCCTCTGCGACATTTTGGAACGTTTCTATGTGATCGCATCCTTCCATATATATTGGTATTGTTAAAACATTGGCACATAGACACGCTGTTACTTGGACCCATGCAGTACATTTCGGCTAGTCCATCAATATACTCAGTAATTCTTTAGGGGAAGTCTATTCGTGTATTTCTAAACTAAAATAACATGTTTACACATTTCATTGATCTGTTTGCAGAACTGTATTACTAATTCATATTTGTTTGTTTATAGATATACAGGATGAGAAGGGGCGTGCAGATAAGTATGGGACCCTTATCCAATCCCTTTCACCTATCAATAGAGCAACCTTGGCGGCTCTAATAGAACACCTGTACAGGTCAGTATTTGAAAACAGCATCTATATATTAGAGTGTCGAATGCCAATTTCACTTCCATCCATTATCTTTTAAATACAACACGAATGCCCTGTATTTATTTCTTTTCTTTATTCAAGTATCTTGTTAAATCACAATACAAGAGATGACATTACATATACATTAACTCACCTCTCAAACTGGGCACATCTTTTAAAACGTGCTCTGAGATGTGGGTAGGCATGTGGGACCCGGGGATTTGATGTACCACCCAAAACTACCTCAGTGTTCTTTAAAAGTCACGCTTCTCTAGGCAAGTTCAGGGGAGGTCAAGCTGATTTTAGTTGATCTTTAGACAGAGAGACATTGAAATAAAATTGGTTTGAGAATGGAAGGGGTGAGGTTGGACGTTGGTGTGTAAGGGGGAGTGGCAAGCAAGAGGAATTTGATTCTTTGCATCTGTGAATATTATGCAGATAAGATAGCATGTTCAATTAAGAACGCTCATTAGGATAATGCACCTGCTGAAGTTAACTGTATGTAACTTGCAGATCACAGATTTAAATGTGTGTAGGGACAATGCAGTTGTTCATCCTTCAGAAGTTGTTGAAATAATTATCTGAAGTGTGTATTTATGAGATTTGATAATACACACGTAGCATCAATCACATGCCAGCCATACATGGAACCTCTGGTCACACCTCTGATATTTGTAACATGGATATATTTTAGGTTTTATTATATTAAAATCTAGGGAGTTCATTGCAGACATCTACCCTTGAAAGGCCATCAGTTATGCTAGTGCAAATTCTTCGTGTTGCACCACTCTTTCCTTCCGAAGTGTGGAAATGAAGGGTTACAAAGATATCATGAGTAGAACAGTGTACGTTTTCAGAGGTAAATGTTCAATTTGTTGTCTTGCTGAATGCGATGGGAGGGCCTGGGTTTGGAGTCCTGTAACTGGGGCTTCCTGGCATTATAGCTCTTGTGTACGGGTTGACAGAACCAATGCACATAAGGTGTGCATGGTTGATGTGCAGTCTAGGTAAGACAAGTTTAAACTTCAAGGGGATAGAAAGCTGATATAAGGATTCCCCTAGAAAGTAACTATTTTGCTGGGCAGAGTTGAGGGTAGGTTGAGCTCAGCCAACAAGATTTTCCCTTTACAAACTGCTCTTGACCAGGAGCCCAGGTGAGGCCTCCCTGGGTGAAGAATAATGTAGAGTGATGAGTACTGATTACGTGGGCATGTATTTTTGAGTCACAGTCAGTGCATAATTGTTGTCAGATTTGCAGGCAGTGCATGTCTGATTTTAATGACCTCCCACCCTTTTTCCAGATGCTATATTGGGAAGGGGTCTTGCTCCAAAGGCATGGCCAAACTCAGGTATTTCACCTTACCACCTCAGATGATGTATAGAGAGATAATGTGGAGCTAAGTCAGAAGCGTTGGATGGCTGATCTCAGGGTTTAAAAGGGTTTGGCAGTGTGGTATAAAGTACAAACTTTGGTCTTCCTGGCGGAGGTAGTGTTAGTTGTAAGGAAGGTATGGTATCAAACAGTAAAACAGACACAATTGATCACAGTTCAACGGTGTTTATTGAACTTCAATTGGGTTTGGAAAAAACCTATCTAATCCTAAATCTAAACATTGGAGCAAACTACGACCATCAAATAATAATAACGCAGCCCTAGGCAAGTCTGTCAATATCAAAGGGCCTATGCTAATAAACTTACTGCAAATCCTTACTTCTGAATACAAATAGTGTGGTGTAATAAGAAAAGATCCTTAGTCATCTTGTGTAGGTCCCATAAGTAGGCTTTATTCCATATTAGACCTGGTCGCTTTAAGATGGTAAACATGAACCACTGGGCCCCATCACCCAGGCTTGGCCTTTCCAACTGACCTCCTCTGTAACCGACAGAACTGGCATTCCTACATTTGCAACCATATATTCTCACAGAAACACCAACCATTCCCAAACACCTGCATTCACACCAAGCATGATACAACACATCTCCCTTCTCCACACACACACATCCACAAAAGGAGGCATACAGGGAAACATTCATAAGGGGCATCTTTTTATGTTAGAGATGCAACTCAGAATTAAGGCTGAGGGCATCCCCCCTAACTCTGGCCATGCCTCCACCAGCAGCCACTCATACCTGCGGAGTGCACCACCCCTATCTACTCATACTCTACTCACATACTCACTTACCCCTCTCGCATAACTGGGAAGGCCCCCCTTCTTTACACAACTGCATCCCTTCCAAGCCTCAGAACAATGGAAACAAACACTGTCCATACATACCAGTGACCACAACTCTGCCATGTCCAAAAAGGCATGATCCAAAATAACCAAATTACTGAATCTCACACCGGAGAGATTCCACCCCACTCCACACACACAACTGTGTTGGCGTGGTGTTGCTACAAACCAAATTACCAAACCTCACACCAGAAGAGAGGTCCCAAACATCTTTAAACACTCAACAGTACTTATACACTGACATTTTAACATATTGAAATTGACCTAAAGATCCCCAACTGAAAATATCTTTCAACCTGAAAAGCCCTAAACAGGTCACACTACCCATACTTTTAACTGACTCACTTTCACACAAAAAAAGAGGATCACAAGCCCCTTCATTTTAACTGTGACAAAGTTTCATATCCTGAAAATCCTTACCTTTGTTCAGCTCTAACCTGTGAACTCTCAAAAATTGTTAGTCCCTAGCATTTACCCATTACCATAGGGATAGTTCCATAGCGGTGGTCAGCTCTAACCTGTACATTCTCAAAAGTTCATTAGTCCCTTGAATGCAAACATTTTCTTAATGCTCCTTCCTCCACATAAGAGTACTACAATATAATAACAAGACAAGTTGCAGAAAGTGACCTTAAAGTCCATGTTGCAGCAGCTACCTAAAGCATCCATGTTGGTGCCAGCAGCCTACAAGTCCAAGTAGCAGCCAATACCCTACAGCTCAGATTTCTCAAGAGAATTACACTACAAACACAACTCACAATTATAGCCGGGTGAGAACCAACTTTCACATCAACTACAGCATCCACACACATATGTTCTCTTCAACAATACAGTGGCACTTCAACAACACTGTAGCTCTACACTCACTGCCCCAGCATTACCTTACACAGTGGTTCCTGTATACAGCACTAGATACCATATTACCCATTCACACCACATAAGCACTTATTTCATAATAACCCAACTGTACAAACACCAAAGTTTATAGCTGGAGCCCACACATCCTGTCAAAAGTTGGACTGTGCACCCAAATAAGTACGACAAATCTTCTCTTCGATACGCTCCAAAGTCAGTATGGAAAAGCATCTCTTCAATATGTTCCCTCACACTGTTTACACCCAAATCAGTGCAATGAAGCGTCTCTTCAATACGCTCCCAATGCATGAGAAGTTCATACCTGTATTTGCAGGCCCAGCTTGTCTTTGAGGCATTTTTGACACAGCATCCCCTTCTGTGAAGATACACCCTCTTGCGGCGCCCGTGTCTCACCCATGCGGGATACCTCGTATCTGCTGCATTTCACCTTTATCTGATGCATACTCCACCACCGCTCTGCTTCAATTACAAACCCAATCATCTAAACCCCTGCTGTCCATTTGTTCCTCGTACGGGCCGCTCTACTCCTTTGGTCTGCAACAAGGGTTATTTCCTTTGAACCTCCAAACATTCTGGATTGCATCAGCACGCATCACACATGTGTCCTCTAGAAGGTGCTTTCCTCATAAGCAACACTGTCTGTCTTGGAAACTGAGTTTCCCTCTCTACTCCAGAACTGTAACAAAATGTTCGCTGGCTGCCTGTCACAGGGATTTCTAAGCTATCTCCATCCCCCTTAGCTTAGCCCTGACGTCATAATTTCCTTCACACCCATGGTGAGCAGCACAGCTCTGCTGCTCCTTCTTCCTCTCAGGACAGCAGTGACAACATCATCTTCCCACCTCCTTCCCATCCACCGTGGGATGGTGTGCAGGGCAGCTTCTCTGCTCAAACAACCATAAGGACTTGCAGAGCCAGCAGGAAAGGTCAGTGAAAGATGAGTGAGGACTCTCACACAGTGACCCGATTAAGTCAGCTTCTCTTCCCACATATCACACTAGAGAGACACCAGCTCTCTGCCATTACTGCCCCTATCTGTGGGCAGTTTCTCCTTTCTCAAACTTGTCCAGGGAGGAGACCACGATGACCATGACAGTGAAAAACTCTTGTACTTGGGCACTGTGCTCTGTTATTCTTCTAGTGGCCTCGAGAATCCCACTTCTGTGGGAACTGGTTCTGGGATGGCTTCCTTCTATCCTCTTTCTCTTTTCGCTCAGTGCCCAGTCGTGGGCCAGCTACCCCAGCCTCGTTATCTTAGCCAACAACTGTCCCTTTTCTTGGCCCTGGGTGATGGGACTTTTATGTGGCGGCAGTGGTTCCTTTCTTCTTCTCTGCACCCCCCACACCAGACTGGTCACCTTAATCTTCACTGTTGCTACACAGGTTCTTTTTCTTTTCTTGAAAGACCAACTCGTCACCAGTGTAAGACACAAATATCCTTAGTCATCTTGTGTAGGTTACATAAGTAGGCTTTATTCCATATAACACATAGGGCCTCATTAGGACCCAGGCGGTAAGGGGTTTACGGCGGCGTAAACAGTGTCGACCCTTACCGCCTGATTCCGAGGTCCCTTAGCGCCATGGAGGTTTTAACACCTGCTTTTAGCAGGTGTTAAAATCCATGGCGCTAAGGGACCTTGTTGTTAATTACGCCACCGTAATGTACGGTGGCGTAATTAACGCCTTCCCCACTCCCATTATGCCCTATGGGGCAAAAATGGGAATGGGGAAGGGTAAATGGGTTAATGGGGACTTACGGCCCCACTCACCTCGGAATGGGGCGGTAAGTCCGCCAACCACCATGGCGTAAACATAGTTTATGCCATGGTGGTAAAGGTACGACCCAGGCGGTAACTTACCGCCTGGGTCGTAATGAGGCCCCTAGTGTCTTTAAAATGGTAAACATGAACCACTGGACCCCATCACCCAGGCTGGACTTCTCAAATTGACACCCTCTGGCACCTTCAGAACAGGCATTCCTAGACTCGCAACCAAACATTCCCTGATGCATTCCCGAGCACCTGCATTCATACCAAGCAGGATACAACATCTGGGAAACAATGTTATGCAAACGAAAAGTGTTCTAGAAATAACATTTCAGGATATTCAAGCCGTTGGCTTCTCTTCCCCACGTTTTCAGCACGGGACAAGGCAGCACACTCGAGCTTATAACACTGAGGCTTTTTTAGCATGAGTATGCAGTTCAAAACTTCAACAAAAGGGCCTTCTGTGCCAAAGTCTCTTTGCCATTCAAAGTCACTTATTTCAGAGGGCCTGAGGGAGCACGACAAACATTAAGTTCCTTTCTTCTTCGGATTTCACATATACAACTTCTCAGGTGATTTACTGTTCACCCCGGGTGCTCCTCCGCCAGGCTCAGACCCACTTTAACACAAGACCTTCAATTTGTCTCGCTCTGCTAGGCTTGGACCAAATGTATCTACTTCTCCAAACTTTTTCGACTTCATCAAAATCAAAGATGTTTGACTGTGTGCAGGATTTTGCTTGACCAGTTACAGGACACTTTGATTCACAATTACTCATTCTCTTCTTGATATAACCTTTTTCTCACTTTCACATTTACCACTTCCCAGCTGGATACCTTACAGACCTTCGAGTGAGCACCCACACTGTGCCATACCACTCTGTCAATTGTATTGTATCTTGCTTTTAAAGTTCAGTCACTCATCAGCAGTTCAACTTTACTTGCATCTCTTATCACATGCGTTTTTACAATGCTTGTTCCAGCACTCGCCATACAATTTTGCTGCTTGCAACCTTGGCTTCAACAAATACTGTTCTTCTATCGGTCTCCCTGACTCACTGGCTGTGTTAAAATCACTGACACTGCTTTGTTCTTGGAGTCAACGATGGTACCACAGCGGCTGGTGCTTCTCCCCACCTTGATTATTGTCATGGGAGGGCCCCGGGTAGCTCTGACACACAATGCAGGATTCTTCAGCCTGGTTTCCTGGTCTTATGCTTTCAATTTTTGATGTTTCTGGAAAGTAATGGTTCCTTGTCATAAAAGGTCAAGGGAACTTCCCTCCTTGCAATCCCATTCTGTTTTGCCATCTTTCTTTTGTCGTTCAGCTACCATCTCGCTCGAAACTGTTGTTTCCTTGTGTGCTTTTCCTCACTCAGAGTGTGCTCTCGTGCACCGCCTTTTATCCGCCTGGGGATGCTTAATGAAAGTCAGGAGAGTGTGATGGTCAGTAATTGCCTGACCTCGCCTGACCATTGTATTTAAATATCCTACCTGTGTAAGAGGATTCAATTCAGCACTACAGCTAAGTTAACGCCTAGTCTAGAATACTGAATGAAAACCCTTATTGATATATCTTTATGTCCAGTTCATGCGTTCTGGATGACTACCCCTATATAACACCCCTCTCTTGGAATCCCCACTGAGCCAAGAAGTAGTTCTGTTTTGCAAGTTTAAAAGGTTTATTTGATAATTTAAAATATATATATATCACACTTTATAATAAATTAATAATTGAATAGCACACTTAATCTGATATGATAAAGATCAACAACGGAGAATCTGGCACTAGCACACTTCTTATAATCACTAATGAGTTGAGATGAAATGGATAATGTAGCACACTGGTAAATAGGAACAAAAGTATAATGTGGTAGAGGATGCTTTATGTAAGCTCAGGTGGATGCAATATTCAATGAATGCAGTACAGAAAATACTCAATATGATTTCAACCAAACAATGTGATCACTTTTCTCTGGCAATCCCCTCCCCCCCTTGATGCAAGGCAAGGAAATGGAAGGAAAACACACAGTTCTCAGAAATGCAATCAATGTAAATCAGTTCACCCCAGCAAGCTTAGACTACAGAAGTTTGAAAACACAGGCCCAAATGCTTTTATATGTGCTAGCAATGGATGAGAAATATGCTGGAAATGCTTTTAATTCCCTTTCAGAGGTTCAGGGTGAGTGATAGCTACTCTCTATGAATTCAGGATCACCTTAACAATGCTTTAGTAGTAACTAGCAGGTAAACAAAGTTTTTGGCAAGGAAAAGCAAAACTGCTGTCTTTTTACACGTGAAGAAATTTGCAAATCGCGGCAAAATTCGCGGATGCGCCGAGTGCTATTACAGAGGAACCACAAGGACTATCTCTATCGTTTTGGGGTCCTAGGAAAGCCTAGGATCTCAGCTTCAAAATGAAAGTTACTGCAAGTCTCTAGCACAAACGGTTGGGGAGATATGAGCGATTAAATAAAGGTCGTTTTTCAGATTTGAAATTTTAAAGTTCAAAAAGACAAGTGCAGCTTGCAACTAGGAAATGACAAGTGACAGCTTTACAAATGACAGGTGACAGTTAGGAGGCAGTTCTACTTAGATTAAATAGATTGAATTATATTATTTTAACTAGGAGATTGGTTCTGCACAGTTTTCTAGGTACTCACACTATATTCTTGAGTGAAATGGGCCTCGCCATGGATCTGGTCAGGTTTTAAACTCGCCTCTGGTCTCTGCACTTCACAGTGATCTGGGTCAGCTCTCTCTGGTTCTCTGGTCTGGGTCTCTAGTTCTGGATAGATTGAAGTCTCTAGTTTGGCTCTCTGGAGGTTTGATGGAGGTAAAGTAGGGATTTTTCCGGCAGAGCGTCCCGCTGCAGATGGAATTGAAGGTCCCTATCTGTCCTGTCTGTCTGCTTTTATGTGTTTAGAATGTGGGTGTGTTCTAGCATCACTGACCCTACCTCTCTCTCAGCTTCTAATTGGTCGAACTTCCATTTATCATTTGATTGGCGAAGGAGCTGTGAGTCAGAGGGATGTCATTTTATGGCTTGCAGATAGGACACTCCTCTGTCAGATTGCACACATTCTATATTTGATAATAAAAGACATATTTCACAGTTACACAGTTGCTTGAAATTACATATACATGGTGTGGCTGAATTTAGCCATGTCTCTGTCCAAATCTGCTGTTTCTAAGAGCTTGCATTCAGAAATGGCACATAATTGACTTTTTAACTGATTTTTCAATTTCTGACATTGACCCAACTTTACATACATGTGCGCAGGGAGTATGGACATTAACTGATGAAGTTTCAGATTTTTAACATGCATACATTTAGAGTAATATCCACTTTTCCGCTAAAACCCCCCTGAACATACCACCGGTTCTAAAAACCTCTTAAACTGTGGGCAGAAAAATCACAAGAATTATGGTATCATTTATAAAATTTTCGCATGTCCGCTCTATGAATGATCCATCTTTTTAAAGTTATGTTCTGGCTCCAAAGGGGTGTGGTTTCCTCTCAGCACAAGGTAGAAATACTGGTTTATCCAGTTCTGCCAAGCCAGCTTGCTCTCACAGGCAGTGCCCCTCCCCTATCCTCAGGAGGAAGCCACTTTTTACGTTCATTTACGACTCCTGCCAATAAAACCTTTGCCTGAGCCAGGACAGGGCTTTGTTCAGAGCTCCTGTAGAGCACAGGTAATTCAATTATCAGGTAGATGGCATATCCTTAGTGTGAGCAGCAAAAGGGCAGCTAGGCCTGGGAACACAGCTGTGACTCAAGTTTCACTCCTGATGGGGTAGTTGCCAGGCAGAATTCAGTTCCTTAATCCAGGTTTCAGATAGAATGTCACTTTTTGTTCCCCAGTTCCTGCATTCAAATAAAACTAAACATTTTTACATATGCAGCTAGGATGCTGATTCTAAGTTTAAAACTATGACATTTAAACAATTGCAACCTATGTGACACTCAGAAGTAGGTCACTCAGTCAATTTAAACATTTTCGATTTTAGTGTCTTTAAATCCAGTGCAACTTAAACTGCTGCAATCCACAGCTCAGCCAGTCTTGTTATAAACCTTCAAGTCACTTCAGAATATAACTTTACATTGGATCCACCTCTCAGTAAGTCTTTCTTTGGCTTGCTTTGGGTTCATTTATTCAGTTTTCTACAAAATCTGGTGGTTTTAAAACACCGGCTTTTGGATAGTGGTGAGTACTGGTACTGCACCCCTTTTTGGGATTTAAGAAAATGAATTCCCAACAGTTATGGGTTTGCTTTTGGCAATCAGCATTGCCATTCCCAATGGTTTCAGACTACTGTGTGGGTAGTCCAATGGTGGTTTTAGGCAGTGTCCTTCTGTGCCCATAACATCGGCAAAAATGGGTGGCAGCCTATTCTTCATGCATTTCCCTATGCATTTTCTGGGAAACTCTGGCCATCATGATGTTTTCCATGTCAGTACTGCACAGTTTTGAGGTAGGGCTCGGATGCATGGGTAAATACATCCCACAAGCCCCCCTCTTGCGATGGCCATTCTATTTCACGAATGGGACTCGCAAGACCTGGGATGTTTCCTCATCTTCTTCCAATAGATGGCACAGTTCAGCATCTTTTCCTCCATCCGGTACTGATCGATCGGTTCTCCTCGCCGGTCCTGATGGGAATATTGGGCGGTCCACTGGGCCCATTGGATCTTCGTTCCCGGTCTCCGGATCGCCCTCCTTGGCCCGTCTTCAGGTTTTCTTTCTCCTAGGACATCAAAGGAAGAGCGGCAATACCTACTCATAGACGTTTTTCCACCACTGTTGAGATAGTGGGGCAGCATATGCATTTCATCATAACAAAACATTACATTCTTATTTTGAAAAAAAAACAATATAACTAAGAGACAGTTCCATGCAAATCACAATATTTTAGAGACTAGCTGTGGTATGTTTTATGGTTGGAACTGAATTAGTCTGAGACAGTACCCGCTAGGATTCCAGAGGATTCCTCCAGTTGTTGCAGAGTGTGCCTGGGATGGCAACATTTCAACTGGTTTATGTGGACCCACTTGTCTTCCCCCTCTGCCGAACCGCCTTTGGGGATGCGGATCTTGTAGGCCACAGGGGAGATCTTGTCGATGATCTCAAAGGGTCCCTTCCATGTAGGCAAACATTTTCGCTGCTTGGCCTGGTTCCTTTGGAAGTTGTATAGATAGACCCGGTCCCCCACCTGATATTCCTTCCTGGAAGTTTTCAGGTCATAATGGGTCTTCATGCTATCAGCCGATCTTTCTAGATTCCGCTGAGCGTAAGCAAAAGCATGTTGGAGGTGTTTCCTTAAATTCTCCACATACTCATGAGTAGTGGAGGCATTTATCAGTGTCTGCTCTTGGGTCCTATAGAGCAAATGCTGAGGAAGCACCATCTTGCGCCCAGTCATCAACTCAAATGGTGACATTTTGGTTGCAGATGAAGGGGTAGATCTGATAGCCATTAGGACCAGAGGTAATCGGATATCCCAACTTGGCCCAGAATCTGCCACAAACTTCTTTAATATGCTCACAATTGTCCGGTTATATCTCTCTACTGCCCCAGAAGAAGCTGGTCTATAAGCAATATGCAGCTTTCTCTTGACCCCCAGTATCTCCCACATCTTTGTCATTACTTCACTGGTGAAGTGGCTACCTCTGTCTGACTCAATCCTTTAAGGTAGACCAAAACGGGAAAAGATGTGGTTAATCATCAAGGCAGCTGCCGTTTCTGCCTTGCAGTTTGGGGCTGGGAGACATTCCACCCACTTGGTAAACAAGCATGTCACAGTCAATATGTACTTATTCCCCCTAGCCGAGCGAATCACAGGGCCTACAAAGTCGATTTGTAAATCTGACCATGGCAGTGTCATCCCCCGCTTTTGTAAAGGTGCCTGGTGTGTGAGGGATGTCGGCTGAAATTGTGCACACACAAGACAACCCTTCAAATATTGGTTGAGGTCCTGGCCCATGTGTGGCCAGTATGCAACCTCTCTTAAGATTTCCAATGTTGTGTGAAACCCCCTATGACCGGCGGTGGCCGCATCATGGGCGTGACTTAACATCAGGCTTCGGAATGAGGTAGGAACCACCCACTGATCGTGGCCAGCTTTGGATTTCCTTACCAGCAAACCGTCTTGGATCCGGAACATTTTTGGACATTTCATCAACACTCTTAGGTCCTCTTTCCCAATGTAATCGGTATCCGTCAGGGGAAAGTTCTCAGGGTCCTCAAGGTGCTGGTAAAATTTACCAATAATTGGATCCCCCTTCTGAGCGGTAATCAAATCAGCATCAGGGGTCTCCTTACTCCATTGTGCAATTGAAAGGTCGTTGTGAGCATTCGTCTGGGACCTAGTGATGGCAGTGACCTGGATTTCCCCCAACAGGGACTCAATCTCAATTAGATCCCCTTGGATGGCTCCGGTTTTGGACAGCTGATCAGCTAAGTCATTTCCAGTTTTGTCTGGTCCCTCTACTTTGGAATGACCCTTAATCTTTTTCCAATAGATGGTCATCCCATTCGAGG
Organism: Ambystoma mexicanum; assembly: GCF_040938575.1. Lineage (NCBI taxonomy): Eukaryota > Metazoa > Chordata > Amphibia > Caudata > Ambystomatidae > Ambystoma > Ambystoma mexicanum. The sequence goes on from NC_090937.1 coordinate 1,196,897,629, forward strand.
TGACCAGATCATCAATGTTTTGGATCAACTTCCCATGTTTCAAGGGTTTGTTGTTAGCACATAACATGCCTCTGGTTTTCCAATTAACCAGGTGCTCCACGAACCCGTTCCGTACATAATCCGAATCTGTGATTATGACCAGTTCGTGGAGTTGATGCTGGACAGCAGTGAGGATGGCCTGATGCACAGCCATCAATTCTGCCACCTGACTACTTCGGGGACCAATTTTGTATCCAGCGGAGGGTTCTGGGGACTCATTCACCCATGCATTCCCTACGCCAGCCACCAGTTCTTTCTCCCCGTCGTTGTCAACATGGTAAGAGCATCCATCCACATACACAGTGGGCATTCCCTCACACTTGTCTTCTTCAAAGACTTTGTGGGGGGAATTAAGGTATGCCTCCATGTTGTCCTTTATTTTTAGACTTTCGTCCTTGAGACAGTTTTCTCTGGCACAATCATGCAAGTCAGCCAGACCTTGCGCGAGGGGACTCTTCTTGTTTTGGCCATATCTGACCTCCACAGGAAAGCCTTGCATTGACAGAATCCAGGAAGTAATTCGGGAATTACTCACATTTCCGGCCCGGATTCTGTCACTTTGGAGATATTGCAGAGGCTGGTGTGGAGTCTCCACTATGATGTGTTCCCCCTGGATAAACGGGCGGTAATTCTTCAATGCCCACACCGTTGCCAGGAGTGCCTTCTCACAATCGTTGAATTTTTCCTCCACAGAGGATAAAGTTTTGCTCGCATAGGGGATTACTTTATTGACCTTGTCATGCTTTTGATATAATACTGCCATCAAGCACGTATTAGAGAACCCTGTCTCCAGGAAGAACTCCTTGTTTCTGACCGGGTAAGCTAGGCAAGGCGCTTGTGAGAGGCTTCTTCTGAGTTGTTTTACTGCCTCGGCTTGTTCTGGACCCCATTCCCACTTGACCCCCCCCTTCAGGAGATGAATCAGGGGTCTGGTGATCTCTGCGTAGCCCTCAATGAACTTTCTGCTGTAATTAGTCAGTCCAAGGAGGCTCCTTAGTTCCCGCAGAGTTGTGGGGTCTTTCAGTTTCTGAAGTGCTTCCACTTTCTTTTCCTGGGGACAAAGACCCTGAGGATTAATCTCATGCCCCAAGAAGTTAACACGGGTTTTACACCACTGTGCTTTCTGAAAGGAAAGTTTTGCTCCGGCGGCCCTCAACTGTGTCAGAACATAACGGATCTCCGCTATGTGTTCCTCCACAGATGAACTTTTGATGAGGACATCATCTACATAAGCCAGGTTACCCCTCGCACCCAGGTCGGGCATGGCCTTATGTAGGAAAATGTTGAATTCATTGCCGGAGTTGAGGTATCCGAAGGGAGTCCGGGTCCATGTGTACTGCTGGCCCCCAAAGGTAAAAGCCAGTTTGTATTGGTCCTCCCTACTGACAGGCACGGTCCAGTATCCATTGGTCAGGTCTATTGCAGTGAATACCTGAGACCCCTGAATCTGGGCCAGCCCTTGGTCAATGTAGGGCAGAGGCCATCGGGAAGTATGGACCCGTTTGTTGAGCTCCCTAAGGTCGGCGCAGAGTCTCCACTGGCCGTTTGGCTTTAATATTCCCAGCACCGGATTATTGAAGGTGCTGTGGATGGGACGGATTATTCCCCGGGACTCAAGGTTCTTAATTATTTCAGTAAGGGACTCCATGGATGCGAGAGGCAAACGATATTGCTTCACAAACACAGGAGTCATGCCAGGGTCCGTGGGGATTGTTGTTGTGTGGATGTCAGTGCGACCACAGTCATACGAGTCTACCGCAAAGAGATCTTGGAAATCCAAGAAAACTTGTTTCAACTTTTGCTTTTGTTCCAGAGTCACACAGGCATCAGCTAGGTTGACTCTCTCTTCCACCATCTGCCTGAAGCCTGGAAAGACTTCTGGTTTGGCTATCTCCGCGGCCTCCTCCAGCTGGGTGGAGAAGTCCCTGGTCAGAGTGCTGATTTGGACCGGAGGCTTCAGGTGGGCAAGGCAGCCTTCATGAACCTGGAAAATCACCTCATCCCTCCTGAATTCACAAGTCACATCTTCCTTACCATAAGGGCAGGAAGTGTACACCAGGAAGTTCCCCCCATGCCGGGTAAAAATCCTGTCTGGTGTTGTATTGTCCTCACTGTCACTGTCAAAACAGTCCTTGGGGATTGGTCCTAACAGTTCATTTCTAAGATCAATGGAGAAATGTCGGTCATCAACCGCCATTCCAATAATGGTGCCTGCGGCTAGAGTAATACTCTTTAAGTCGCTGTTATCCACCTCTATTGGAATGGTGTCATGTTCTATGTTGACTAATGGTGTTGGGTTTACCCCCAACCCTTGCTGTTGGAGAGAAGCATTTAGATGTATGTAAGCATCAGGGTTTTTCAACTCTTGTCCCCTTTTAACTTTCACTTCCAGGGAGAATTGTCGGGTCCTTTCTGGGATGGTGACTTCCTCTTTAACCTGAATTTCAACTGCATAAGGTAGCAATTGAGCTGACCTAAATGCTTTTTCTGGATCATCAAAGCCCATGGGATTATCCGCTAATCGGGACCAAGCTTTGAAGTTTATTAGGTCCAAACTAATGGCAAAGCGATTGAGAATGTCACTGCCTAAGTAAAAGGCGGCAGGGACGTCTCGCACGACCCAACAATTGTGGACTATGCTCTTGTTGCCAATGGAGATTTTGAGCATACACCTGCTTGGCAGGAGATGTTTGGAATTAGGTGCTTCCAGGTCCATTTCCCATTTGTCTATCAGTTTGAAGGTGGGAATGGCTGGATCTTTTGGGAGTTGGCGAAACATGGCTTCGCTGATGAAGCTCTTACCGTTGTTCACACACACTCGAGCGAGAACAGAGTCCTTCCCATCATTTAACTGAACAGGGATGAACAACTGCTCTCCAATTTGCTGAATATCAGCCAGGCTCTGAGCTGATTTCACATCTTTCTGGACTATAGGAGTGGGAGTTTCTGATTGTGGATTAGTATAGAATTTCAGAGTGTTTCTTTCCAGCGTGGAATACCACCTTAAACTGGAAGGAAGGTTGATTTTCAGAAACAGAGAGGACCCCCCATCACCAGTCTGTTGTCCTACTGCTATTACTGTCACGTCTGGAATCTGGTTGTTCTGGAAGTGAAATTCTACTTGGTCAGATTTTTGTTCAACCATGTGGCAGGTGCCGTTTAAACTAACATGGTTGACACTCTGTTTTAATTTTATTGGTCGGCTAGTCTGGGTCCAGAGGACCTTGTTTACGCAATCTATTAGGGGTGACAACCTTCTCAGGAGGTCATTCCCTAGTAAACAAGGGGTGCCCTCTGGGGTCACAACTATGACCGGGTGTTTCAGCTTGTGTCGCCCAATTTTAATGTCCAAATCTGCCGTCCCCTCGACAGGAATTTCCTTCCCGTCAAAGTTCTGGAGTTGTCCAGGAAGAGAGGTGAGAGGAATTTGGTAATTCTCTCCCCTTCCTGCATTCAGTTCATCAAAGGCCCTTCTGGACAGAAGGGTAGCTTGAGATCCAGTGTCCACCAGTGCCGAGATTGTACCCTGCCCCTGTACTTGTACCGGGGCATAGTATCTTCCCTCCTTCTCCTCAAGGGGGCACAGATAATGTACATTTTTGGACAACTGGTGGGCTAATTTTCTGGTTTTGGACATCGCGAGAGAAGAATTTTGGGCAGAATTCTGTGGAGAGCCTTGGGAATCTGAAAGAAAAAGTTGGCAACTGGAGATCAGAGCCATTGTGGATTCCCCTGGTTCCAGTTCTGGGCCGCCCCCCCTTTTTGGAGGCAGTCACCAGGATGGGTTTGAACCAGGGGATTTTCTTGCTGTTGGTTCTGGGATGAGATGGTGGGCGGCGGTAGCTCAGTCTCCACATCTCCCCAGTCTGGATTTGCATCCCTAGGGACCCATTTTTCTTTGGGAGGAGTTCCCCCCTCTCTGAAGGAGAAGATCCTTTTCCCAGGATCCTCTGAGGATCCCTCTCCCTCAAATTGGAAGATCTGTACCTCCTCCTCAAACTGAGTCTGTTTGGGTCTTTTGTTTCTCCTACCCCCCCTCTGCTCCTTAGGAGGCAGACTTTCAGGGGCAAGAGATTTTGTTTCCGGTTCCTGGGTTTCCAGGGGCTGTTTACAAGTGAGGAAGGAAGCTTCCTCCAAGGCTTTACACCCCCCTTCCCTTTGTGCCTCCTCCCTGGGAACCGGTGAGTTATCGGGGTGCTGCCCCCGTCATTGTTCTGGAGCACCAGGTCCAGAGTTGGGTGCGTTCTGCGCCGGCATGCCGATCTGAGGGTTCTGCTGAGCCCTCAGTATGTGACCCAGATCCCGCGCCATGTTTTGAACCTGGCGCTCTAACTGGGAAACCCGCTCAGGCTGATACGGGGCCCTGTTTTCTCCCCTGGGCTGATCCCGGGAAGGGTAGCTATCCCTCCTCTGGTAATACCCCGGGTTGGGAAGATTTGGGTACCCCTCCACCCTTGGCCTCCCCTCTCCCGGATTCAGTGGTCTGGGCTCAGGGAATTGGGGAAAGAAGGATGGATGGTTTTGGGGCTGAAAGTTGGGTGGATACCTGGGGAAAAAGTTCTGCCCAGGATTTGGAGAGTTTCTGCCCTCCGGTGGGAAGTTAGGAGGGAAGTTCCCTGGGTTAGGTGCTTGGCTGGATCCCCCCCCTTGGGCTGGAGGAGTCCACACATAACCCAGGATGGGTCTGTTTCCCTTGTAACGGGGGCTTACATAATCAGGAGAGCGAGGGACCCCATTTGTGGGGCTGCCTCCCTGGCTCCCTGTCTGTGACTGGCCCGAGGACCTTCTGGGCCTAGCATTATTAGGTGCAGGTAGGTTTTTAGGCCCCCCCATCTCCAAATCCAAAACGGGGGTGACCTTTACCTCTGCCACCTTGGCAGCAGCAGGGGTGGTGTTGGCTTTGGGGTTTTTCTCGGCATTACTTTTGCTATCTACCGGTTTCTGCACCTCATAGATCCGGGTAGCCTGTTCAATGACCCAGTCTAAAGATCTTTTCTCGTGAAAATCCCTCACGAGCTGGGTCATGATATATTTGGGCAAGGCATGGAAAAACGTATTAATAAATTCCCTGCTATCCGTGCGCACCCTTCTTGTGGTCTGTGCAAAAGCACGCTTTAACTCCTGCACAAATTCTTGTGGGGCCTGATCCTCCCCACATTGCAAATTGTAGGCTGCCTTGCGAGCCTCTTGAGGATTTCTGTGAAAAGAAAAATGTTTCAAGATGGCCGCCTTATAGGTGGACCATCTTAAATGATTTTGGTCCTCCAGCCCTGCAAAGAAACTGGAGTATTCCGGGGAGAAGGTCCACTTTACATATTGAATACAGCTTTGGCTGTCCTTCAAATGGAAAGTCTCCATCATTTGTTCAAACAACTCTAAGTGCTCCCAAACAGAATACTTAGCGTTCTTATGGTAAGGCGTGATGACGCTCCTGATCGCCTTAATCTGCTTTAAGGGGTCCTTAAGCAAGGCCCTTTTTGCCTTATTGGCCTTTTTGGTTCGGGTAACCCTTGTCCATTCTTCCTCGGACTCAGAGGCACTGCTCCCAGAGGTTCCCGTCTGTTCTTCCAGGTTTTCCCGGATTCTGCGAGCCTGGGAATGGCTGGCAGAATGTGGGGACCTGGTCTCCTGTGTCCTGCGCAGTTCAGAGGAGTCTTCAGATTCCTCCTTGCTGCCAGGATTTGATGGGTACCCCCTCCACTGACCTAACTGGGCAGAGGTTTTCAGGATGCCCTTTATGGGCCTACTCTCCTGGGGTTCCCCATTGAACTGTACTGTACTTGGGTGCCCATACCCAGATGCCCACCCCTCCATTCCTGAGTGGTACTGGCCTATGAGCCCCATACTCTTAGCTGGATAGTGATCTGCCATCCCTGCGGCCCTGTGCTCATGTGCGCCAGGGGACATGGGGGTGGTAGAGTCCAGGGACTGGGGGAGATGAAGGCCCCTGGTGTTAGGGCTCCTGCGGTTATGGTCAGGAGTCTCTCTTTCCCAGCGGACCTCATCTCTATCCGCCCCTGCTCCCTGTTGCAATGCAAGAGCCTGCATTTGTGCTTTCAGTTCCTCAGTCAAGGCCTTACTAGACTCTATCAGTCTCTCCTGCATCGCTACCTGTTGTTGGAGCCTATCATTGTGTTGACAGAGGGCCTCATTTTCCCTCTGTGCTTCCTGGTTGGTCCTGGAGAACTGGGCCAGTCTTTGCTGCAGGAGGGTTACCTCCTGAGCTGTGTCCCTATTGGCCTGCTCCTTTCTTGCTAGAGCATCCTCCACCCTCCTGGTGTGCTCTAGCAAGTTCTGGTGTTCTTTTTGGAGGTCACCCAGTTTCTGGTGGGTCAGGTGATTTTCTTCCATTTTTCTTTTTAAATGGCAGACTTCCTGGCCTAAGGTATCCCTTTCCTGACTGAGAGCCTGCATCTGTGCCGCCAGGTCGTCCCTTTGCCTTTGGAAGGCACCAGCATTCTGGCGCTCCTGATCAAACTCTGCCTGGGTATCCAGATCTTTCAGAATTAGTTTGTTGCTCTCCGCCTTCACTCTATCTAGGTGGCCTTGCAGGGTGACTACCTGCTCAGCACATACCCTGGTGAAGTCCAGTTGTTGCTCCAGCTTTTTCTGGTTTTGCAGTAGGGAGTCCAAACCTTCTTGGTATTCCTTCTGCAAGGAGGCCAGAAATCTGGTATTCTGTTCTACCTTTTCCTGTTGCAGCACATCCATATCCTTCTTTATTTTAATGATGTGCTGCCTACTATCATCTTCTGACTCCTGGCTCCTCTGCAGCCTCTGCTCAGAAGAGACCAGGTCAGATTGGACCTTCTCTAACGCCATCTGTTGCTTATTTGCCAGATTTTGGCTTTCAGCACATCTATCCTGCATGTCTCCCATATATAGGTACAGGTATGCCGCTATCCTGGCAATCTTATTGTGTTCCTCTTTGGCTTTAGGAGCCATATATAGTTCACTCAGGGCCACATGTAATGGACCCTGATCTCTCCATAAGTCTGACCCTGTTTCAGTGACCTGTCGCGTGATGGCCTGCAACCAGGCATCCTGGCCCTGTTCGGTCCATTCACCTCTCACAAATAGCTTATGCAAGAGGTGCTCTCTGGCTATTTTCATATCTACCAAGGTCGTCATTCTAGAGATTGGTCTCTGTCCTGACTTACAGAAGTTAGTATTTTATTTTTGCAGAACAGAACTTTTCTTGGAGTGTCCCTTTTGAGGAATGCTTCACAGCGTAATGCAGCGTGGTGATCCGACTGGATATGTGTATCCCGTCAGTTAGCACACTGTATTAAGCTGCACAAGTGGTATTCTAACCCAAACGTCCGGCCCGAGCCCCCAATTTGTAAGAGGATTCAATTCAGCACTACAGCTAAGTTAACGCCTAGTCTAGAATACTGAATGAAAACCCTTATTGATATATCTTTATGTCCAGTTCATGCGTTCTGGATGACTACCCCTATATAACACCCCTCTCTTGGAATCCCCCTGACCCCCACATATATCACACTTTATAATAAATTAATAATTGAATAGCACACTTAATCTGATATGATAAAGATCAACAACGGAGAATCTGGCACTAGCACACTTCTTATAATCACTAATGAGTTGAGATGAAATGGATAATGTAGCACACTGGTAAATAGGAACAAAAGTATAATGTGGTAGAGGATGCTTTATGTAAGCTCAGGTGGATGCAATATTCAATGAATGCAGTACAGAAAATACTCAATATGATTTCAACCAAACAATGTGATCACTTTTCTCTGGCAATCCCCTCCCCCCCTTGATGCAAGGCAAGGAAATGGAAGGAAAACACACAGTTCTCAGAAATGCAATCAATGTAAATCAGTTCACCCCAGCAAGCTTAGACTACAGAAGTTTGAAAACACAGGCCCAAATGCTTTTATATGTGCTAGCAATGGATGAGAAATATGCTGGAAATGCTTTTAATTCCCTTTCAGAGGTTCAGGGTGAGTGATAGCTACTCTCTATGAATTCAGAATCACCTTAACAATGCTTTAGTAGTAACTAGCAGGTAAACAAAGTTTTTGGCAAGGAAAAGCAAAACTGCTGTCTTTTTACACGTGAAGAAATTTGCAAATCGCGGCAAAATTCGCGGATGCGCCGAGTGCTATTACAGAGGAACCACAAGGACTATCTCTATCGTTTTGGGGTCCTAGGAAAGCCTAGGATCTCAGCTTCAAAATGAAAGTTACTGCAAGTCTCTAGCACAAACGGTTGCGGAGATATGAGCGATTAAATAAAGGTCATTTTTCAGATTTGAAATTTTAAAGTTCAAAAAGACAAGTGCAGCTTGCAACTAGGAAATGACAAGTGACAGCTTTACAAATGACAGGTGACAGTTAGGAGGCAGTTCTACTTAGATTAAATAGATTGAATTATATTATTTTAACTAGGAGATTGGTTCTGCACAGTTTTCTAGGTACTCACACTATATTCTTGAGTGAAATGGGCCTCGCCATGGATCTGGTCAGGTTTTAAACTCGCCTCTGGTCTCTGCACTTCACAGTGATCTGGGTCAGCTCTCTCTGGTTCTCTGGTCTGGGTCTCTAGTTCTGGATAGATTGAAGTCTCTAGTTTGGCTCTCTGGAGGTTTGATGGAGGTAAAGTAGGGATTTTTCCGGCAGAGCGTCCCGCTGCAGATGGAATTGAAGGTCCCTATCTGTCCTGTCTGTCTGCTTTTATGTGTTTAGAATGTGGGTGTGTTCTAGCATCATTGACCCTACCTCTCTCTCAGCTTCTAATTGGTCAAACTTCCATTTATCATTTGATTGGCGAAGGAGCTGTGAGTCAGAGGGATGTCATTTTATGGCTTGCAGATAGGACACTCCTCTGTCAGATTGCACACATTCTATATTTGATAATAAAAGACATATTTCACAGTTACACAGTTGCTTGAAATTACATATACATGGTGTGGCTGAATTTAGCCATGTCTCTGTCCAAATCTGCTGTTTCTAAGAGCTTGCATTCAGAAATGGCACATAATTGACTTTTTAACTGATTTTTCAATTTCTGACATTGACCCAACTTTACATACATGTGCGCAGGGAGTATGGACATTAACTGATGAAGTTTCAGATTTTTAACATGCATACATTTAGAGTAATATCCACTTTTCCGCTAAAACCCCCCTGAACATACCACCGGTTCTAAAAACCTCTTAAACTGTGGGCAGAAAAATCAGAATCAGAATTATGGTATCATTTATAAAATTTTCACATGTCCGCTCTATGAATGATCCATCTTTTTAAAGTTATGTTCTGGCTCCAAAGGGGTGTGGTTTCCTCTCAGCACAAGGTAGAAATACTGGTTTATCCAGTTCTGCCAAGCCAGCTTGCTCTCACAGGCAGTGCCCCTCCCCTTTCCTCAGGAGGAAGCCACTTTTTACGACCATTTACGACTCCTGCCAATAAAACCTTTGCCTGAGCCAGGACAGGGCTTTGTTCAGAGCTCCTGTAGAGCACAGGTAATTCAATTATCAGGTAGATGGCATATCCTTAGTGTGAGCAGCAAAAGGGCAGCTAGGCCTGGGAACACAGCTGTGACTCAAGTTTCACTCCTGATGGGGTAGTTGCCAGGCAGAATTCAGTTCCTTAATCCAGGTTTCAGATAGAATGTCACTTTTTGTTCCCCAGTTCCTGCATTCAAATAAAACTAAACATTTTTACATATGCAGCTAGGATGCTGATTCTAAGTTTAAAACTATGACATTTAAACAATTGCAACCTATGTGACACTCAGAAGTAGGTCACTCAGTCAATTTAAACATTTTCGATTTTAGTGTCTTTAAATCCAGTGCAACTTAAACTGCTGCAATCCACAGCTCAGCCAGTCTTGTTATAAACCTTCAAGTCACTTCAGAATATAACTTTACATTGGATCCACCTCTCAGTAAGTCTTTCTTTGGCTTGCTTTGGGTTCATTTATTCAGTTTTCTACAAAATCTGGTGGTTTTAAAACGCCGGCTTTTGGATAGTGGTGAGTACTGGTACTGCACCCCTTTTTGGGATTTAAGAAAATGAATTCCCAACAGTTATGGGTTTGCTTTTGGCAATCAGCATTGCCATTCCCAATGGTTTCAGACTACTGTGTGGGTAGTCCAATGGTGGTTTTAGGCAGTGTCCTTCTGTGCCCATAACATCGGCAAAAATGGGTGGCAGCCTATTCTTCATGCATTTCCCTATGCATTTTCTGGGAAACTCTGGCCATCATGATGTTTTACATGTCAGTACTGCACAGTTTTGAGGTAGGGCTCGGATGCATGGGTAAATACATCCCACACCTGGCAGGATGGGATAAAGGTGTTATATGAAAGGGATACCGGGTATCATCATCTGGCATCCCACTCCCCGAAGACTCCTCACCCATGTGATCCTCTCGCACTGGTCCACCCCCAGGAAACTGGATCCAAACGCAAAGGCCTTGTCCTGGCAGCCTGTATGTCAGATACACAGGGACCTGTGGGTGAGTCACCTTCGGGTTTCTCACATAATCCAGTTCATATGATCTGTCATCCAATCACAGACAGTATATGTGGAGTTGCCAATTGATTGGGAAGCAGACAAGAGAGTGCGGTTGGAAACAGCCACCTAGCCTTATTTAACCAAAGTCTGGAAAGATGAGTCTTGATTCTGGGAATGACTGATCTCATGCCCTCCACACTCACTCCTCAAATGATGCAAACCACCAAGCAGGTGATGTTGGAGGCTGGCCTAAACTGTTATGATGCTAGTGTGGGTGATCAAAGAGCTATGGCATGAGCTCTCATATTAGAATGATTTATTATACCAGGGCATGGCTGGTCGCTTGAACTTTGTGCAACTCAGAAAATGCACATCCCCAGACTTGTACTTTGAAGCCAGACCACAAATAGTAGGTGAATGATCAGGGTCTAAAAGTAGTTTGGCAGGGTGGAATATATGGTGAAAGTATGTTGTGTCAGAGGTGGCATATGGTTGGTCTTTTGTACATTCCTTCAAATCACTGTGGGGGCACAAACAAGCATCAACAGATCGGAAGATAGGTAGGCAAGCTCTAATGTCAATGCCCACCTAGCCTTCTCCCTTCTACCATCTGCCTTCTTGATAGGAGTGTATTTATCTTGGTGCACAGCTAGTTGCTGTTGACTTGTAAAAATGCCATGCCATTGTATGAATATATAACCACATTAACTGCACGAGTACCCATATACGAACACTCCTCATGCTGGCTTTGCCCATAATGCCAGTAAAAATCGAAATTTACCGTAGGAAATCATGTTCATTTTGGCTGCACTAACATATGGCAGTAGGCCATTTAAGAATACTCATGAAATTGGCTTTATCCATAATGCTAGTAAAGATGCTATGAAAACACTGCAAGAAAACATGCTCATGCTGCCTGCATCAATGTATCATTGTACCATCCTTCCCATCCCATATCTAAGCACAATGATGCTCGCTTTTCCCATAATGACAGTAAGATACCTTGCCTTTGTACACAACCATGTTCATGCTGCCTCCACCCATGTATCCACCCTCCCACCCTCCGGAGCCTTTGGCAAGAACACACCATGTTAGCTCTGTTCATAATGCCAATATAAAGGTGTACCACTATACAAAATGACATGTCCATGTTAGCTGTAACACTGTAGCAGCCCTCATCAGAGTCTTGTGCCCCGGGCCCACATGCAAGCACAGCGAAATGCATACACATTCAAACGTGCACATACAACAATCACACTTTCCCATTCACAGGTGCATCCATGCAACATGCACACTGCTCTTACATTCATACGTGCACCGATACATCATACACAATGGAGTCTCATGTACATACTCACGCATAAAACAAAATACAGTTTAACTGAACTCTCATTCACAAGCCACACACTCACTTGCACATATGTGAAACCTTGCATTCACGCATTCACACATACATACACATACAACATGTTTTTTTCTTACGTGCTTCGGTTCTGCCCTCCATATGCCACCACACTTCATGCCAGGTTGGCTTTCTGGCTCCCAAGGATTAAGCAAACAAAAACCAAGCAGCAGGGAGAGCTTACAGTTTCTTGACATGTACATTGGAACTGGGACTCCACCGCCTCACCACACCAGTACGCTCATTTGTCAAGTCCATTTATCTTGTGAGAAGTGTGTCTTTTCACTACTAGTTTGTTACTAGTGTGTAGCACTGTAGGTCAATAAATGCAAGGTAGCTAATTAAACTTGTAGTGGGTGCAGAGACTGAAGTCAATGGGCAGAGGGTATAGTGTCTACCACCCCCTGCGCATGCATGTATGTAACAGTATCAGGGGTTGGCCATGTACTGCTGTGCCAGTGGCACACGCCCATCTAGTAGTGTGTCTGATAACATCCTATGTCATCCGTTGAGAACACAAAACGATGTCAGTATTGTAGGACTCTTGCTTGAGGCATGTGTTCGTGAGTGAGGTTTTGTGAGAGGCTTGCTGCACAACAAAAGGTCACAAAGTAATGTATCACTATGCTGGCACACACAAACAAATAATCTGCTCACAACTTTTGTACTTATTTATTATTCTGATTTATTTTGTTATAGTTTACCTTTAATTTGAATTTGACTGCATACCATTGATGTTGTATTCTCACACACTGAATGTGAAGCGTAGCGGAACCCACACCTTTGGACAGTTGCCCCGGGAGTTCATACAACCTTTGATCCCAATACCATTCCTCTTATAGCTCTGCACCCCATAGTATACAGGTCCCATGGCAAATTGAGTCCAGCTGTCACAATACTAGGTTTCTCTTCTCTGTCAAATCTTCAGCTTCCAATCTCTCTACACCAGTCATCTCGGCTATTCAGAACAGTTGCTGAGCAGTTCCTTAAACTATAATTACTGCTGGATACAGTCCCTCATCTTTTCAGACCACCGTTGGTGAAGGGCCATCTGACTTGCAGTGCTTCAAGGCCATAGCAAATGCCAGTCAACGCTATACACATATATGATAACATAACCTAATGCAAATAGCAGCTGGGTGGTGGGTGGTCATAATTTCGAAAAAAAATGTCGACAGACAAAAATGTCGACAAAAAAATGTCGAAAAAAAAATGTCGACTTTCGTTTTTTTAATTATATATTTATTTTAGGGGTTCGGGAGTTAAAAAAAAGGAAAAATTAAAAAAAATAAATAAAAAAGGGGGGTTGGGGGGGAACCCCCCCATTTAAAAAAAAAAGGCATTGAAAAAAAAGTCGACATTTTTTTTTTCGACATTTTTTTTTCGATATTTTGACTTTCGACATTTTGTTGTCGAAATTATCACTGTAAACCCAGCTGGGTATTTACAAATAGGCCGTGGAGATAGCAAAGGCCTATCTGATCTATTTCTTACTCCCTTTTGATCCCTGTCAACCTCCACCTCACCAAGACTACCCGCGTGCAGTAGTACAGCGTTCCTGACCTGCTGCATTCCGTACTGCAACACCATAACTGATGCGAAATGCACACTGCATCACATCCTGTGCATCCTTTTGAAGGGGTTAGAGCGGGATGCGAAGAACCACGTTCGTGCTCATATTTTGGTCACTCAAACTGGCTTACCTGAATATATAGAAACGTTGCCAGTAACTGACATTTTTTGCAGCTCCTAAGAATATACACCACCTAACACCATGAGTGCAAGGCATTAGTCCTGCAGTGTACTGTGGAGCAGCTCAGCTCCCCCCTTGTCAGTAGGCGTTTACTCTTCTCATGCTGTACAATTCATATTATCAGTTTTGAATGTTGTATGGCCTGAAATCCGCATGTCTGACAGTTGCCTCTCCAAGCATCTGTGCATGGCTGTTACCAGTCTTCACACGGAGCATAGGTAGGTTGGACTTGGGAACTGCATACGTTATTTAAAGATGTTTCATTTTGTTGTATAGCACAGATGGGTATTTTAGATTAGTATGGATTATGTTACTTCATATATACACACACACAGCATTTGGGCTTTTGTTATCATGCAAGGAACTGTGGAGGTTTGTAAATAGGTCAACTATCAGGTGCTCTCCAAGGTCATGGGAATTCAACTTGGTGAACCACTGGACTTCCAGGGTTAGGACTGTATGACACTCAGGAGCCAAATAAACTCAGATACTTTAAATCATTCCCATATTATCAAACTATTAGGATCCTTATCTATACAGATCACCCTCTTGAAGGTGATGGTGAACTATATCCGTGTCACAGCTTCAGAACTTGTTATTATTGGACTGATCTTCATTTTCTCGCTTTCTACCCCGCCTTATCGCTTCCCTCTTGTTTTCCTCATGTTTTCATCTATACATGTTCAACTCTTGGCACAGGCACCTGTTATCTGGCTTGGCAAAACCTGTTTGCTCCTTTGTTACAGGCAGTATTTCTTACTAGGCTGGTGAAACCCAGTGGTTGAAGTGGGCGGGAGCGGTTGGGAGCAGTGCGCCTCCACTTTTTCAAATTAAGTTTTTCTGTTCCTATGCTTTTATTTAAAAAAAAAAACGTTCCGGAATCGTTTCGTTTTTAAAATAAATGTGTAGGAAGAAGTGTAAACTTGCTCTTTCAGTAGCCTGAACTGACCGTTCCCTTAAAGGGCAGGTGCTTGAGTTTGTGGGTTTCTATTGTGCGTGGTAGGGGGTGTGGTGATGGGGTTTGTGGGGAGTGGGGGCAGGCCAGTAGGGAGCATAGTTCCACTACTTCTTTTCGTAGACTTCGACCACTGGTGAAACCTTCCACATCACCAGGGCCCGCTTGACCATCTCTCACGTCCATCATGCAACCACACACTAACCATATTTAGCACCAGGCAATCCCCTCGTCTAGATGCTGCCATCACAGGTAATTCTTGACTTCTTGATTGTAAAACTGGCTACACATTTCTTAAACTTTCTCTCATGCTTACCAAAAACTAGAGAATGTTAAGAAATGCATTCCATCTGACACAACCTTTATCCCTTCTCACAGACTCCTGTGTTATTTCCTCCACTAAGTGCTTTCTCCACTTGCGAATCTGCCATTTCTATCACCTCCTCCCCCTCCATTCCTTCTTTTATATCCACAGAACAACGTCTGATGGCAGCTTAGCAGGGTCAAAATGTGCCACTTCTCTGACAGGTTCAGGTGCCATACGATCACTACGGTGGTGATGGGTGTAGTATAAATGCTTAATAAAATACCATAAGTAGAATGCATGATAAATCTTCCACTCGAAATGTGGATATATTCCAACATTTCTTAGCAGGAACTGAAGTATTTAATATGTTAAAAGAATCAGCTCGGAAACATGCTAACGCACATGCCTCAAACTGCACATCAATAGGTCTCGACATACCCTTAGTTGATGAAAAGCTGCAACTTCTGGCATGATGCATGGATTAGTTATCAGCACACACAAAGGATGATGTCACACGGGGCATTTCATATTAAGTATAATACATGAAAGGACTTGTAGGAAGGAGTGTGTGAGGCTAGGAAACATAATCAATTCATATCAGAAACATGTGTATTATTAACATCACATCATAAAAAAGGTACCACATGTTTATTTGAATATTTCATCGTAACCATGCTACTGTTAAAACCTAGAAATTATTTGTCAAAACATTCAATGACCAATACGAATCCACAAAAGTGCAAACTAGTGCTGTAGCTAATACGTATATAGGTGATACGTGCTGTAATGAATGGTATGTCAAGAATGAACACATTCACATACCTAAAGTATTTAGCGTGTTTAATCTTCTCTACTTATCACAACAAAGTGCAAAATTGTCTTAATAAGATCAATACCTAAATAGAATCAGGCCATGATTTTATTAAACAATGTTACTTGAAATTAGTTGCTTTCGTAAGACAGATAGGCATGTTTTCTAGGTTTCTAGTGTTTACCAAAAATGGTTTCTCTCTTATCTTCAACTAGACATATGGATATTATAATGTATATTATAATGTTTAATGTTTATATGTTGAGTGCTGCTATGATTCTTAGATCATGTTGGCAATATATAAGCTTCAGGGCATGCATGTTGCTGTTTAATCATCTAATACTGCAGTCAGCATGAAATGAATTAATAGTGTTTCAGTGTGTGAGATGTTGTGTCAAATATTCGAAACGTGTGCACACATTTCTGAAAGTGCTTATGCCTGAAGCATCACAACGTTTGCAAGATTAGGATTGGAGGTGCGAGTCATAAACTTTGATAGCTCAGCATTTTCTACTAGTGTGAACAGAATCCAACATGAGAACAAATTCTAAATTTGTAGTAGAAATGTTTGAAAATATTCTTGATATATGAGGGCATGAAATAATTTAAAAAAAAAACAAGTACATTTTTATGCTATTAATTATCTCAGTAACCACAAAAGGAGACTGAAAATGATTCTGATAATTGCGGGTAACAAGTACTCCAAAACATGTCAGCGATAGCAATAGGCCTTAATTGGTGTGTTTACGTTTCACAGAGTATGGAAATGTTCTGAAATTAATTTCCTGGACACACACAATTTAGCCCTGGCATTTTCTGCCTGCATGTTTCAAACCGAAGGGCAACACGGCGAAGAAGTCAGTGTTATTGAGGATCTAATTAACAATTACGTGCAACTTTTTCAAGTAAGTAATTTCACGCATGGTGCTGGGCAGCGGTTTGTTCTTATTTCTTTTAAGAAATTGTCTGCTTCTTTTACAGAATGATTTTCTTACTTCCAAATAAACACTCATGATTTGTCCTAGATTGAAGGAAAATATAGTTTCCCAGACGACATGACCTTATTGCACGGTTATAATGTATTGCTTACTCTTCTGTTTCTTCCAAAGTATCACTGAAGTGCAGCACTATTTTTAAAACGTATATCACTGAATTTCAATGTGAAGGTGTTTTTGTCACAGATAACGGGCATGCACGCTTGTTGCTTGACTCTTGGATGTGATGCTATTAACATTGCGGTCAGAAGTAGGCATTAAATACTAATTATATGCTCACACTACATGCTTCATGTTTTATGCTTATAGTCCTATCCATTGGGCTTCACCAGCTGGTAATTGCCTTTAAATCCTTGCTTCGTAGTTAGTTGGGGTCATTAACGTGCCAGTATAGCCTACATATGCATGATGAAAGGATGTTAGCAATGGTGATAACACTAGGCCGAAGTGGAAGGTGTACACATTAAAAATGCAGGGCATCTGAGGCATGCAGACAGAAAAATAATGTATGGCCAACTTGGATATGGCTCCCAACAGGATCTAAGGGTCCTTCGGAGAATTCAGATTAAGAATTGGTGTAGTCTAGAAAATTCCGACTGCATTGTGGTAGGATGTGGCTCTAGCAATCTTCCATTGTTTTTACACAGAATGTTCAACTTGAATCACATATCACCCCAGTCTAAACTGAACATTGTCTTGAAATTAATTGTCTCCCTTCCTGTGCACTGTTTTTCTCTTATTTAGGCTTTTTTTAGCTTTGCATTACAACTGCTTGGTTAGGGCTTTTTATGTTATTTATGTTGTACATGTATATGTCTTTTTTTGTTTGTATGTACCATCATGCCTGAGGGTCCATTGTGCGCGATATAAATAAATAAACAAATACAAATGTTAGTTCCTTGGAAAATATCAGAGCCCTATGTGTATTAGCGTAAGGGTGGTGGCTGGAGCTAGACAGACATAGAAGCAAGGCTCAAGAAACAGCAAAGGTGACACGCACCTGCAGGAGGGAGCAGAAGCAAATTGGAATGAGCAGGGTACAGAGCCGACACCAAGGGGAGATGTGTAGAGCCAGACTAAAAGGCTCATAATGCATGACAATGCCATCTGCTAATGTTTGCATTCAAACCCTCTTGGATTTAAAACATCAATTGCTGTCCACTTTTCTTGGTATGACAACATATAATGCTCCTTTACTGCTAGGAATGCCACATTAGTATCCCACACTAAGTAATTTTCTCATAAGTGTACTGACATCTTGCCTGGAACTGTGTGCCCCACCCTATACTCAAACGACATAGTATGTGGGACATTAATCTTCAGTTTGTTGCACCTCGTATACTCCGACAGATCTGCAAGTTGTCTTTGCACACCAATCGGAGTAAAATCCAACAAAACGAGATTGTCTGCATACAAACGGTTATTAGTCCTGCTGGCAGCTAATAAAGGCAGGAAGCAATGTGTGTCTTTAAAACCATCTGAAATGTCAGAAATGAAAGATTAAAAAGGGATGGGGCTAGCACAGAGCTTTGTTTAAGGCCGCGGGAACGTTGGGTCATACTTGACAACCTACCTGTAGTGTTTGGTCTTACCTTCACAGATGTATTAGTATGCAAAGCAATAATCATGTTTAAAAGATCATTCAGGCATCCACAGTTAGAAAGCTCCTGCAAATGGTTTACCATGCAACACTGTGGAAAACCATCGGAAAATACGTTAAATTAGATACATACATGCTTAGACTGTACCCTAGCCTCACATTTCAAAATACTCAGAACAAACCCATTTGAATTAGTCCCAGTTGCTTTTATGGAGCCTTTTGGGTGGGTGTCGAGTTTCCAAGCCTGAGGCAAAGATATATGAAGGCTCGTCCGGTAGAGCGATCAGGCGGTAATTAACTGGGTTATTCGACCGTCCCTTTTATAGATACGGAACAGGATTGAGGTCAGACATGAAACCAGTAGCTTGTTTCCCATCAAAATCGCCCTAAAGATTTTTTGCAATAAATTAGCCCAAAAGGTTGGATTCCATTATAGCACCATAACAGACAACTCATCTAGTCCAGGCTTCCTAGAATTACAACTACAGGTAATAAGACCAATCCAGTCTTCCTGAGCTATATTCAAGCACCAGGGCTCGTAATAAAATAGTCTTCCTAGGGAAACATCTTCACGCAAACCCCCATATATCTCACTGTTATGTGCCACCCATGTATATTCACAAATATGATCATTACCCTAAGCATTCTTTGAGAATCCTTCAATTACTGGATGTGCCTGTAGTTTCGAAGACAGTTTCTATAAACTAACTTAAGACGTCTGCCCTCAATTACATCCATTACATGAAAAGAACTGATACAGTCTTCGTAAAACCTTTTTTTATTTTATTGTATCACAGTATTTTAAACATATTTATGAACTACCAAGGCTTTCCTACGAGGCTACATTTGGTCAAAAACAGCATTCAGCAGTACCGTACATGACACATCGTTTAATAGGGCATACAAGTCTTTATCACCAAATAGTCTCACCAGGATATTGCCGCTAAAGTCCTTATATTGTAATCTTTCCAAACCAGACAGTTTCCCCCAAAATTTACGTGGAGGACCAGTGGCTAGCCCATACTATCCAAATCAAATTAAGAAAGAGGTGATCACTCATAGTGGTGGGCTTCATATTAAAGGATGTAACAGATGAAATATCCATTGGGGGACAAAAAAGTAGTCTAGTACATTTCTCTGAGAATCTCTTTCCCAGGTATGATGTGTATGATCATCTCCTAACACATTACAATTAATAATGCTTACCTCTCATGCATCCATCAGAGACAAGAATGCCGCTCCTCTTTTGTCAACAGCAGAATTCGCCCGACACTCATGATTACTAGTCGTCCAGTGAATGCATAAGGCATTCAAATCACCATAGATGACAGTAGAATTAGAATTCCTGTTAGTTAGCCAACAAAGCCTAATCTCTTCAGTGGCATCAAAGAATTCTTCTTGAATTATTTTTGCAGAATTCCAGTAAAGATTCAGTAAGAGGGTGTGGCTGAGTTCCGGCTAGACCAATGGGTCCCAAAAATACAAAAAAATTAGCAGGCGCCCCTCTCTCGAAAGAACACGGCATGATAACCTGTTCAGTGGTTTGGAACCACTTTTAGAGTTTGCAACCAACTGCATTTTGCTCACTGTACCTTTCACAGATGGGAAATATCCATTTTCATATCAGTCTTTGTCCCGCCCACATGGGCAGTCCAGCACCAAAATGATATGGCATTCCCTTCTGAACAAGAGTACCAACAGCAACCCCATACACGTCTTTCGGCCTTGTTGGGCCTCATCAGTGAGATGGAGCTGTGGCTCTCTGAGCACAGTGAGCAGGGAGTCCACGTCTGGTTGCCCCAGGTAACTTAGGGTTACCAACCCCAAGTTCCTTCCAAAAATACAAAAAAGGAAGCAGGCACCCATATCTCAAAAGAAGACGGCATGATAACCTGTTCAGTGGTTTGTTCCCATTCTAACTCAACAGCCTGCATAAACGCATTCAGTTGAGTGTAAAGAGAGGGAACAATGGAAAAATCAGTTCTTATTCTGCAAAGAAAACTAGAAGCTGGGTCGCCCTTTTCCCCCTTGTATGCAGGGTTTAACTTAGGAGTGTACCCATCTAATGTTGGGTATTCCAGGCGCCACGTTTCCTGAAGGCAAAATACATCAGCCCCTAAAAAGTCTACGCTAACGTCCTGGAATAAATGGGCAGATCCCCTGGTATTCCTAGATATTACTTTAAAATCACTGCCACAGGAATCTTGAGATTGCCACTCCTCAAAGTGTGTCCTTTGCGCCAAAGAGTCTGCCAAACCAACTCCAATCCAAATGATCTCTTGCATTACTCAAGCCAACATATGAACTAAATACTTCCCTAAACCTATCATTACCCAAAACACATTTAATTTGAAAGGCTGGCTGGGTAGGTACTTATGGGCCCTCCTTTCTGCCAGAATTAACAGGATTATGGGTAGGAGGAAGCTGTTTTAATTTAAAAAGCCAAACATCATAACTCCACGTTCTAATATAGTCGGAGGCTTCAATAATTTGGTTTAAGACCATATGTGAATGCAAATGTAGGATGACATTAACCAATCGTTGGTCATTTCAGAACTAAACCTGGGTTATATCTCCCTTACTAACGCGTGAGAGCAGACACACTCCTCAGTAAGCTAAGGACATTTGCTCTGCTAAGGACTTTAGTCTCCTGGTCCAGTATGATTTTTTCCAGCAGTATTTGGTTAAGAGACTGCCTAACATTATACTGACCCCCTCTACCGGCTAATTAAACCGAAGCACGGGCAGTACCGATCATGCGTCTCCTCTTCTCCAAAGTATGGAAGATAGGAGCCACAGGCCCACACCCAGGCTGTGCTGGATCACAGGACTAAGACAATTCACATGGAGTTGTTACTTCTCCACGTCTTCCTGAATAATCTTTAAGGTGGCTGTCCTCACCCATATCCCATATGTAATGAAAACACTGGTCTAACTTCAATGGCCTAGGGATCAATAGCAGTTGGGGCACTAAGACACGGTATCAGCTGGCTAACATGAGGAAAAATGCAGCCCACTCCTACTGCTCTCTTCCGGTCTGAACCCAGACTCTCTGCTACCTCCCTTAAGGTTGCTAGTGTTGCCGTCTCATTCATACCAAAATCAGGGAAGGTAGTCCCATTTATTTGATTCTGTCCACTTTCACCCACCATTTCATTTATATGGGCAGAACTATGATGGGACAATAAAGTAGCCCCAGAGTCGGGGGAGCGAGCCTGGGGAAGCAATAAGCACGTGAGCCCATAGAGTTTTTATTTCTTACCATCTTTTTATTTTTTGATTTTGTATTCTCTTCCATATCATTTCTTTTCTTGTTTATTCGCTGTTGTACAATTGGGAACTCTTCCCTTGCCTCACTCCCACAAGCTCCCCGCTCCACAATTACATCTGTGACCACTCCCTCTTCTTCATCCCCCCTCTGTCAGAAGGTCCTCTGCCACCTGCAATACACTTTCACTTAGAGGGTGGTAATAGGGGGTTGGGGGGGAACGTCACCTAATCAATAAAAAAACTTCCATCAATAAATGGTAGAGAACAGAGAATACGTGTGTCCTCAACGTTTATGTCAGCCACTTCAGAGCAAGAAGTAATGTCATTATTTGTACAATTAGAATTCACAGGCTGAGTTATTGATGGTGCCATTCTCAAACCGGGTGCACCACCTCCTTAGCACACCCTGCACAACACCTATAAGACTGGCAGGCATTATCTTCCCCTTTGATGTAGCTCTCAATGTATGTGAATCTGTCGTTTATCTTATTGAAGGCAAGCACTTGTTCAAAAAGGGACCCACCTATCATTTTGTGAGCATCAATCAGGGCTTTAAGGGCCAGGTTTGAACTTACGTGCAGGCCGGAAATTAGAGTTACCATAGGTTCAACCGGATGGCAAAGCCTTACTCTTTTATTGATAGTGAACCCACCCTAGCTAAAACTGGAGCGACATCACCAAACTGTAGGACAGAAGGGAGAAAAGAGCTCAGGTTTCCTGTCAAATGCAGCCTGAGACTAGTTCTTGCTACAGAGTCATGTGTGTCACCTTTTTTAGATACTGTAGGAATGGTTACTGATGGCCCACATTAGAAGAATGTATAAGTGGGGGGAGGGCTGCTTCTAAGGAGCTCACCAAGCTCCTTATTCGTGGTGCAGGAATAGGTAGTAGAGGCCCTAAACTTGGTGCCCCCACAGATGCCACCTCCATGTACACAGATCCTTTGTGGCACAGACCGGACCATAGTCCATCCGTCGGCTATAGGCCCGATAATGGAGCCACACTGAGAGAATTTGTTAAACCAACAATTTTATCAGACAGTCTTGAAACTTTGCCACACCCTTCCTACTTGCGCAACCATATCACCATGTATTGGCAGTATTGAAAGAATTTCCAAATCAGTGAGTTCTCATAATAGGCCCTTGCTGACTGACAGCAGGGCCTGAAATGAGTCATCCAAACGGCTCTGCTTAAAAATACTGGAGCTGACAGAATGGAAGAAGCAGGGGTAATAGCACCCAAGCTTAAGTGGGAAGAAGCTAGACCGCGGTCCAACAAAGATGGACAATTGTTCACAGTCCCACAACCTAGTCCTCCAAAGATAAAAACTACTGGTTTCACTGCCATTGGGCTGGTGTCAAGCTGAACTAGTAGAGCGGGATGCGCAAGTTCAGCATTCAATGTATGGGCCTGTACAACCTCCAAAGGGCTCAAGGGTAGGAGAAAAGGGATAGAGGCATGAAAGCACGCAATTTTACACAAAGGCAGAATAGGGGGTGCAGACAAGGCAGCGTGCCAGTTTGCCTTGTCAAAACAAGCACTGGTTGCAGAATTAGTAGTCAAAAAAGAAGGGCAAAGTTAAAAGGGCTTAAGCTTCCCCATATACTTGAAGTTTGACTCCTGGAACATCACTTTGTTTCCAGTTGTGGTACACAGATGTGATACTTTCAGACATAAACTGCACCACCCACGTTTGGTTTGGTTCCAAATTCTGAACTTTTATGGTTTTAAAACACCAATCTCCCGAAGGAGAGCCCCTGTTGATGACACGTGTTTTAGCTCCTCAAGAGCCTTTTTCAAATCAGGGCATATCACATATTCACATGTGTATTAGTAGCAATTCTATATTGTTTTAGATCTTGGTTCCTGTCTTGGGTTTGAATCCCACCTAAAAAGTCTTGAGTGTGGTCTCTGTGCATCGGCTTCGGGGTTCACAACCTAATACAACATAGAATTGCTACAAATTGGATACATGTGAATATGTGATATGCCCTGATTTGAAAAAGGCTCTTGAAGAGCTGAAACACGTGTCATCAACAAGGACTCTCCTTCGGGAGATGGAGATTTAAAACCATACAAATTCAGAATATGAAACCAAACCAAACGTGTGTGGCACAGTTTATGTCTAAAAGTAACAAATCTATGCTTAAACCTCAGAGGTGGGGTAGTGGTTCCTCCAATAACACTATTCACACACATGTGACACCCCCGGAACACTACCTGCATAACTGAGGCCTCCACATCTGCCATTACAGCGGCCTCATCCACCATATCCTGAGCAGGGGGCATCATAGCAGCCTTACCTTGGAGGCTGCTCCCTCTCCTTAAATCATAGATATAGGACAGCATCCCTCGGTCAGGCTGGGCTCCGCCTCACACCTTAAAAAGTTACCAGACAGGCTGTGGTATGTGATGGCGTAGCAACCAGGCTTCTTTTCCAAGCTTCTACTTCACGAGTTGCCAGAAAATACGAAATACACAGAAGCAGTAAAGGAGCATGCCTCACTCGCCAAACTGCAGGACTGTATCTCACACTGGGTGGGATGACAAACCTGCGGATATTGGAAGGCGCTGGGGGGTTGAATAGTCCCAGAATGTAGCAGTTACGCTTAGGTATTGATTCATGGTCAGATCCGAGTCGTATTGGTGCTTGTAACTTTTTTGCTTTATTATTTCTTATGCAATTCCACAAGTCAATTTTAGAATCATCATAGCGGGGTATAACGCCAGTTGTTGTACACTGGTGAGTGCAAGCAGCCGGTGCGCGTTTCTACCTAAGTGTTTTTCAGGGCCAATAAAGTGCTATGGTGTGCTCTGATGAGGCGCTGATTGCTGGTCCTCCCGTGTCCAGGTGCCAGTGGGGCTGATTAGCCTGATCTGAAGCCGTGATTGGTGGAGGGGAGCGACAAACCTGTTTCACGGGTAGTGAGTGTATCTCACACTGCCTTACACTTCCAGTCTTTTAAATGAAGCAGGAATCGAAAAGTGTCCGACAGTGAAGAGATCAGTGGCTGGGCTGGCGACTCCCGTAGGACCCACAGAAACACAAAACACTCTGCCACACTCTGCCTCACTGGGCTTGGATAGGGGATATGTAAAGATAATTCCCACTATCTACCCAGGAGGAGCACATATAAATATATAAACAGAAACGTTATATAAATGTCATCAATAAAATACAATATTTTACAAAAACGAATATACATAAATTTATTAATATATTACAAGGCACGTATTTTATTTTTGTTTTCTGAACTCTCAATATGTCACCTCTCTAGAGTTGAGTTTGCATTTGCTGTCGTTAATGTTGGCATCTTCTGTACGGTTCAACCATCCATCTTGTGAACTTCACAGCCCATCTCTTATGCAGGATCACCTCCAATGAAAAAATAATCGTAATAATTCTTATGCTCTTTGCAAGCCTACACCCTCTCATTGATAAACTTGAAACCATAACAGGAGAAAGCATTCTGGAAATTATGTTTGCAACACATGTTATAGCAACAGCCCATAATTATAGGGAACGCTATCATCAGGGCAATGTTTCTATACTGACCATCTTAAAAAGGCCATCTATAAAATGTGTTCATAGCTGCTTCCTGCATATAGCTCACTCAGCCTACTTGCCAATCCATTCATGTAAAACACCCTTACAGAATCATATGTCTGCCACTGCACCAATGTTCCTTGCTCCAGGTTCGAAACAGACATAAATTAAAACTATATTTTTCATACGTCAAGGTATAAAACACAAGTGAGTTCATAACCTACATTTCCCATTTAGGGACACATGCCTCGTTATAACGCTTCTTCGTTCACTTACACAAAGCTTTTAAAGTATCTACCTATAGTTCCAACTTGGCCTGTTCAATTTCACCCCAATCCTACAGGAGCTGGATTCTTTTCCTCAAGATCCAAAGACTGGACACACGTACTCAACGCAGCCAGTGTTTTACATTATTATTATTAGTTTTATTATTATTACTATTATTATTATTACTATTCTTCTTCTTAATTTACATCAATTGAAGATAATGGCCTGGCACACCTCAACTTGTTTGATTTAGATCCATCCCTGATGCTGTTGAATCATCCGCACAAGCAAGCTCAACACACCATATAGGGATTCTTTCTGGCACAATATACATACTGTCTGCCCCAGCCTCAGCCCCTGACCATCACCATGCAGATCCTTGGCAAAATATATGTGTGACTTTGAAATATTCTAGACCACGGTCCTCTCTTCCTCACACAATCATACTGGTAACTGGTAACTTCCCTTCCCTTTATGCATTAGACCCACTACAAATCTTAGCTCCACAACTCCACACATTCTTTATTTGGTCTTTTGTAATGCACTACATTGCAAAAGTACAGGGCACAAAGAAGGAGGCCTGTCAGAAGACAGTTTTTGGGACCCCCATATAACTTTGGCCCCCCCTTGACAAAACCTCACCAAACTTGCCATGAGGTGAGGATTCGTCCAGGGGGAGCGAAGTTATAAGCAGCCCAAAAAGTGCTCTTCCTATGGGTTCAGCAACTTAACCATAACTACAAGGCCGCTACCGCAGGCCATGTAGTATACATGTAATATACATGTATATATATTACATGGCCACGGTAGCGGACATGTAGTTATGGTTAAGTTGCTGTTTCCATAGGAAGAGCACTTTTTGGGCGGCTTATAACTTCGCTCTCCCTGGACGGATCCTCACCAAACTTTGCATAAAAAGTATATGGGTCACTCTGAAGTTTGGTGAGGATTCGTCCAGGGGGGGCAAAGTTATAGGGGGGGTCCCAAAACTTTTTTTTTTCTCATGGACTGAATGGGACCGCTGGACGGATTTACACCACATTTGCGACAGGAGCGGGGGCTTGGTCCTGAAAGCGTGCTTTTGCAAATTTGGTGTAAATCCGTCCAGTAGTTTTTTATAAAATGACCAAAACGTAAGGCAAACAAATTAGTGATATCTGTGTTCGCTTCGCAAACTGACTTCCCTATTCGCTCCGCGGACAGCACCCCGATTGGCCCATGGCCTTGCGTCATGTCCGTGGACATGCAACGTGTTCGCTGATTGGACGGCGAGGGGCGAGGGGCGTGGAGCGCGTCAGATTTTCTGTGGCGCCCGCCATCTTGTATTCGCCATCGATCGCGTACAGCGCGGTGAAACGTGAATAAAAAATTGTATTTAGTGCCATGTGTTGGTGTGTAAGAGTGTTTGGGGAGGGTGGAGGAGTATGAGATAGGTTCAATGTTTTGTTTTTTTATGTGCTAGACATTTTTGTTGCGTTCGATTTGTCCGCGGAGAACACAGCTGTTCTGACATTTTGTAAATAAACTAAATGGTGGGGTGTTTAGAGGATGGAGTATGTGTCATTTTTGTTCGCAAGGAAGGTAAAAATGAGCTATGAACACTCGCGGTGTACTTAATTGTTCGTAAATACACAAACTGGTAATGTCCTCAGGACGCTGTCCGTATTGTAATCTGTCTAGTTGAATGTGTTCTAAGAACACTCGCGGTAACCCGAAATGGTTGCAATTACACAAAATGGGGGTGTTCTGAGAACTTTGTTTGTATTGTTCGTTGTCAGGGTGAAAGTGTTTTAAGACCACTCCTTTTGTCCGCTAATAGTACAATTTCCTATGGGCGTCAACCGACTTTTTGTCCATTAAAGAAACGATAAATCCGGCTGGTGTGCGCCGACATTATGTGATAATCCTATGACTGGCGCTATTAATAATAAATAATAATAATAATTTGGCATTTACATAGCGCTACAAACCCTCAGGTATCTGAGCGCTGCTTATTATTACCCACGGTGTGTGGTGCTCATTTATCGACCTCGGAAGGATGAAAGGCTGAGTTTGGCCCTGCGGGATTCAAACCTGCGTTGGCAGGCTCTGCACGGATGTCAAAGCGAGCGCTCTACTCGCTGTGCCACTTGACCTGGCTGACTTGCTTTTGCGACACTAAATCATATCTCCCGCCCCTAAGCCTGATATTATCAAAGCATTCATATTCCCCGCCTCTCTCCGTGACGTTACAGGGTGCGTCATCAAACGCACCCAGTCCTCTGCAGTCCTAAGTGACTTTACACAGAACCCGGAAGACAACACATATTATGTCACAACACAGCGCGCCACAATTCGGAATATGAAACAGTGATTTAAAAGCAAACAGCAAGATTGAGAATTTTGTAAAGTACATTTATTTGACATCAAATGTTTAGAGAATATTCAGCAATTTGCATTTGTCTTTGTTGTTGATCCGCAAAAGTTCATGTTGAGGTACGCGATGTTCCTTTGCGGTACAGAGGGTGTTAGATCAGCTTACAACTCAGTGCGCCACAATTCGGAATATGATAATGTGGTTTAAAAGTAAACAGCAGGATTGTACATTTGGTAAAGTACATTTATTTCACATGAAATGTTTAGTGAATATTCAGCGATTTGCTATTGTCTCTGCTGTCGATCAGCAAAAGTTTATTTTGAGCCACGCGTTGTTCCTTTGCGGTAGATAGGCTGTTGGTTTATGATAAAAGCAGTAAATGGTCGCTCTGATAATCGGAAGGTTGCTCCAACAACCAGCCATTAGACCACCCTATTGGTTGGTATGCTGTTTGTAGCCGCTAGTACTGCGTAAGGGCATATTGGTCTTTGGCGATTGTCCCATAAAATGGTGAGGGTCATGAAGTTGCATATTTGGACCTGCACCTGGCAGTTGAAGACCCCATCCGCTGGAGTCTGTAAATCGTGACATAGGCAAAAAGGGGCCACATACCTGTTTTAAAAAACATAAATTAGTCTCACCAGCCGATCTTCATTAAAAATCATCATTTTATTTATTAGGGCATGAAACTATTTGCTATCGAAGATAGTGCAACGGAGTATGTTAATAATAAAATAATAATATTTTCCCATTCATATAGCGCTAAGAACCGTGAGGTATCTAAGCGGTGCTTATCATTAACCACGGTGTGTGGTGCTCATTTATCGACCACGGAAGGATGAAAGGCTGAGTTTGGCCTTGCCGGGATTCGAACTTGCGTTAGCAAGGTGTGCACGATGTCAAAGCGATGTCATCAATGACATTTGTGATGTCATCTTTGATGTCCTGGGTGTTAGTGTTAGCAGTGCACGGTGGCGCGAGTTATGGTTGCTTATGTTACCATAACTGCTGAATTTCAGGGGTTTTTCGGTTTTACTTTGAACCATAACGTCCCTTTAACAAAGTTTTTTCACTGAATTTCATAGGTCTTTAGTAGCGCAACTTAACCATAACGTCCCTTAAACAAAGTTTTTTTACTGAATTTCATAGGTTTTTAGTAGCGCAACTTAACCATAACGTCCCTTTAACAAAGTTTTTTTACTGAATATATATATATACCATCAGATTATGCTCCAACATGGACAGGATCCAAAAGGTCACTCTGGGGAAGTTTCTCTCCGAGATACTGTGGTCAAGGTGTGGAATCCCATTGATCTTTAAGCTATATATTTGCCCGGTACTTAACATACTGAGGAGGCATGGTTTGAGATTTCATTTCTACACCGACGATACCCAAATTTACATTGAAATAGAAAATATTGAAGATGCATTTGAGAAGATGAATCAATGCATGGAGGAAATCTAGAGATGGATGGCAGGTAACCAGCTGCAGTTGAATGCAACAAAAACAACCGAGTTAATATTGTTTAGACCAGAAGGCAAAATGACTTTGGAAAGACAAATCCCCCCCCCCCACTGATATTAGGTGACGAACTTCAGTATTTGAAGAAAGTCAAAAACCGTGGGTGAAGCCCAGGTGGGTGCCAAGGTGAGTGCATTAATCACTGTGCATGCTGAGGAATGTGCTCCCATTTGTTCCAAAGGAAGATCATGCAGTAGGGATAGGGGCAATGACCAACTCGCATCTGGACTATTGTAATTGCCCGCTGGTGGGGATTCAAGCAAACCAGATTACTAGATTACAGCGGGCCCAGAATGCAGCTATCAGGCTGATTGGTCATCCAGGGAAGAGGGACCATCTTTCAGCCTTATGCAAATCTCTACATGGTTTTTGGTCGAAGACCATATTAAATTCAAGGTGGCCTGTTTGATGTACAGATGCATCAATGGATTTGCACCGGAGTACTTTACTACCAGAATGTGCAGTTATCATCCAGAAAGAGACTTACGGTCAGGAAATATATTGTTGGTGTGCATACCTCGGACTAAATGGGTATCCAGGGGGGACAGGAGGTTTGTTGTGTTTGGCCCTAAATTGTGGAATCAGGTACCAGTGGAAATTCGAGCATGCCATACCATGGAAGTGTTCAGGAGGAGGTTAAAAACATTCTCATTCGAATAAGCTAGCCAAGCCATAGATCACATGCCACATGTATACACTCTATGCCGGATGGATAGTTATCATCTGCGCCCGAATGCAGATAAATCTGCTTGGTGCGTGTAATCAATGTTCAAAATCTAAATCTAAATCAAATGTTTTATGCTGTGGTGGTTGTGGCCGGCTACTATACTCTTGGGTGTATGGCCACAGGCCATAAGTACAAGTAGTGTAATGGTATGTGTAGAGAAGTGCACAGGGCTTCAGGCAGCTGGTTTATTGCACCCAAGAGTCTGCCAGATGGTTGCAAGTACTGCAATAGTATGTGTAAACAAGTGGACAGGGCCTCAGGCGGCTGGTTTATGTGTGTGGGTTGTGGCCAGTGCGCATATTGTTTGGTGTATGGCTGTATTATGCTGTGGTGATTGTGGCCAGCTACTAGACTCCATGAACCCACAAGTCTGCCCACTGGCTGCAAGTAGTGTAATAGAATGTGTACAGAAGTGGATAGGGTGTGTGGCAGCTGGTGTATTGGACTGTCCTGAGGGTTGGGGCCATTGGGCTGATTCCTGGGTGCATGATTGTGCTATGCTGTGGTAATTGTGGCCAGCACCACCATGCACCCAAGAGTCTGCCCACTGGCTGCAAGAGTCTGCCAAATGGCTGCATATAGTGCAAGGGTATGTGTACAGAATTGGACAGGGTGTGTGCCAGCAGGCCTATTGGAATGTCCTGAGGGTTGTGGCCACTGGGCAGATTCTTGGGTGCATGGCTGTATTATGCTGTGGTAATTGTGGCCAGCTACTAGTGTCTTGGGTTCATGGCTAGAGGCCATGCACACAAGAGTCTGCCCACTGGCTTCAAGTAGTGTAATAGTATGTGTACCAAAGTGGATAGGGTGTGTGGCAGGTGTCTTATTGGACTGCCCCAACATTCTTGGGTGTATGAGAGTCTGTGAAGTCAGTGCAAGTAGTGTAATAGTATGTGAATGGGTAGGTCCTCAGGCGAGCAGCTTACCTGGTGACTGCAGGCAGGCTTGATTAGGCTAGGGGAGTGGAATGTAGATGATATGAGGATGTTTGTATAGGCTGGATTATGCTGTGGTAGTTGTGGCAAGCTGCTGGACTCTTGGGTGCATCACTGGCTGAAGTACTGTAATAGTATGTGTACAGAAGTGCACAGGGCCTATGGTGGCTTAAGGTAGGGGAGTGGAATATAGATGATATGATGGTGTGTGTATAGGCTGTATTATGCTGTGGTGATTGTGGCCAGTTATTATTATTATTATTATTATTATTATTATTATTATTATTATTATTATTATTATTATTATTATTACTAAACTCCATGCACCCACACGTTTTCCACTAGCTGCAAGTAATGTAATAGTATGTGTACAGAAGAGGACAGGGTGTGTGGCAGCTGGTGCATTGGACTGGCCTGAGGGTTGGGGCCATTGGGCTGATTCCTGGGTGCATGACTGTATTATGCTGTGGTAATTGTGGCCAGCAAGGCCATGCACCCAAGAGTCTGCCCACTGGCTGCAAGAGTCTGTCTAATGGCTGCATATAGTGCAAGGGTATGTCTACAGAAGTGGACAGGGTGTGTGGCAGCTGGCCTATTGGACTGTCCTGAGGGTTGTGGCCACTGGGCAGATTATTGGGTGCATGGTTGTATTATGTTGTGGTAATTGTGGTCAGCTACTAGTGTCTTGGGTTCATGGCTGGAGGCCATGCACACAGAAGTCTGCTCACTGGCTTCAAGTAGTGTAATAGTATGTGTACCGACGTGGATAGGGTGTGTGGCAGCTTTCTTATTGGACTGCCCTGCCATTATTGGGTGTATGAGAGTCTGTGAAATCGGTGCAAGTAGTGTAATAGTATGTGAAAGGCTAGGTCCTTAGGTGAGCAGCTTATCTGGTGACTGCAGGCAGGATTCATTAGGGTATGGGAGTGGAATATAGATGATATGAGGATGTTTGTATAGGCTGTATTATGCTGTGGTGGTTGTGGCAAACTCCTGGGCTCTTAGGGTCTGCCCAATGGTTGAAGTACTGTAATAGTATGTGTATAGAAGTGCAAAGGGCATGTGGCAGCTGGCTTTTTGGACTGCCCAAGATTCTTGGGTGTATGAGAGTCTGTGCAGCGGGTGCAAGTAGTGTAATAGTATGTGAACTGAAGTGGACAGGGCCTAAGGCGGCTGCCTTATGTGTGTGGGTTGTGGTCACTGGGCAGATTTTTGGGTGCATGACGGTATTATGCTACAGTGGTTGTGGCCAGGCACTAGACTCTTGGGTGCATGGCCGGAAGCCGTAGGTCATACACCCAAGAGTCTAGAGCCTGGCCACAACCACTGCAGCATAATACATCCATGCACTCAAGAATGTGACACTGACATATGGATTGCACACATACGTGTATAGAAATGCAATTTGCTGATTACCAAGAAGTATACAACAATAATTCACTGTATTGTATATATTGTTGAGGCACTGCACATCTTTTTTTTAACTCAGTGGCAATAGCAGATTTGAATATTGTGGAACTGTGGGCACATATTGTCTTTATTGCATGTGGAAATGCAGGAGAAATCTTTGTTTCATTGTCTGAAAACCATAACATGTTAGGCAAAGTACTTCATAAAGTCGTATTGCATTTAATTTCAGACATTTATGTACTTTGTGGACCATCAGTAGTCCAATTCCTGCCTTATTCCTGAGACACTGTACGTGTTGTCAGGATTGTCCATTGCATTTCTATGAAGGAATAGCATTTGCAATCACAACTGGTCTGTGCTGTTTAAGTAAATGTTTTGAACAATTGGTGGCAATTGGAATAGAACATTGATTTCTACATTTGCATAGCAATTTACACCACTTGTGTTGGAAAATTGGAATGCACTAGACAGCTATGATATGATATGATATGATATTTTATTTGTATTGCGCTCGTAGACAGGTGTTACAGAGCACGACTAGGCAAGGGAGGGGAAACAAGGGAGAACACAAAACAACAACAATCTTACTAGGCCCAGTGACACTGAGAACGCACAAGTGCATGGGAAGGGGGAAAAGGGGAAAAGTGAATGGAAGGGGGAGAGTGGAAATGGCAGAGCAGAGGAGAATAGATAAATAAATAATAAATAATAATAACAACATAGAATGGAGGCAATAAACAGTGATAGTGCAGCCAGCAAGTGGCAAGTGCTGTGTTTATGGCGACAGACTGGGTAAGTCTGATAAGTGTAAAAAAGAAGAAAATGGGGCAGGGTTCTGTATGGGTACAGATACAGTCCGTCGAGTGCAAGGATTGGATGGGAGGCAGTGCAGGAGGGCGGCAGGGTGAGCAGGTACCTGGACCCAGGGGAAAGAGGGTGGCCAGGTGCACAGTGCCAAGAGAGAGCAGGTCAGCAGGGGAGAGAGGGAGAGAGGCAGAAACAAAGAGGAAGCTCTTTAGGTGCTTCCGGAACCGGAGATGGTTCTCCTCAAGTTTTAGAGTGACAAGGAGGCTGTTCCAGAGGATGGCCCCAGCCGAGAATAGAGATCTGCCCCCAGCTCATTTTTGAAAATGATTAACCCGGACGGAGCTAGAGGTAGAGGAGCGAAGAGCTCAAGAGGGGAGGTATTTGCGGAGGGATAGCTGAAGATATTTTGGACCCAGGACCCAGAAAGCCTTGTGGACAATAATTTAATCCTTGCATCCACAGGGAGGCAATGGAGAGATTTCAGAGCTGTAGAGATACGATCGCAAGGCTTGAGGCCAAGGACACGTCTCGCTGTCCTGTTCTGGATACGTTGGAGCGGGCGGAGAGTAGATGCAGGTAGATTTAGAAAGAGGCTGTTACAATAGTCCAACTTAGAGAGAACAGAGCTTGAGAGAAGTGAGCTTCTGAGGGAAGGAGAGGAAAGGCAAAGTACCTCTGAGGAGGTGCAGTAGGAAGTTTGACTTTTTAGACACCTCAGAGATATGAGCAGAGAAGGAAAGTGTGGAGTCAAAGATGACCCCGAGGTTCTTAACCTCACAGGTAGGGGTAGGAGGCAGGCCAAGGGAGGCATGCCAGAGGGTGAAGGAAAACGATGGAGATGGTGTGCTGATGAGGAGGATCTCAGTCTTGCTGGCATTCAAAGATCATTGGCGGCACACCAATCTTGAATGGCAATTTGACAGTCAGACATGAGAGAGGCAGAGCAAGTGGCTGAGGGCAGCTAGAAAATGAGTTGAGTGTCAGCATAGCACTGGATATTTTAGCAGAAATTGGCAATGCAGTGGGTAAGAGTTGCCAGGTATTGGTTGAAAAGCCAGGGTGATCACTTAGAACCCTCGGGAACCCTGCAGGTAGAGAGGAACATAGATGATAGGAAGGATCCGAGTTGGACCTGGGAGGGTCGATCAGAGAGAAAAGAGGTCACCCAGGTCAGGTCCTGATCAGTGATGCCCAGGTTGTCATGGAGCCGGTTGAGCAGGATGGTGTGGTTGACCGTGTTGAAGGCAGAAGAGAGATCAAGAAGGATGAGGACAGAGGTAATGTTAGAGTCCAGGTTGGAGAGCAGATCTTCACGGATGTTCAGGAGAGCAGTTTCCGTGCTTCTGACCGCTCTGAAGCCAGACTGGTGGTCATGAAGACAGCCAACAGAATCTGAAAGAAGGTTAAGCTGAGAGATGGCCAGCATTTCCAGGATATTGCCCAGAAAGGGGGTAATGGAATTTCGGCAATAGATAGCCGGACAGGAAGGATCAGCTGTGGGTTTCTTGAGAAGAGGATGCACAAGGGAGTGCTTCAGATGGGAGGGGAAGCATCCTGAGGCAAAGGAGCAGTTGCAAAAATTTGCAAGGGCCGGAAAAAAGGGTATCAATGTGGTCCTTGATGGTTTTAGAGCAACAGGTATGAACCTTTTTTGACAAAGCTTTCATAGATTGGACTTGTCTAGCGACCTTGTCAGGGGAGAAAATCGGAAAGGAAGAGAAGGACGGTGGGGGGTGGTTAAAGGGGGTTCTGCAAGCACAGACTGAGGGGGAATAGGAGGGGCAAGGGAGGAGAGGGTGGACAGGATTTCCTGGGTTTTTGAGATAAAGTGTGAGGCAAGGGCATTGCAGAGAGCCTGGGAGGCAAGAGGAGTTGTGGAGACTGCCGCAGGGTTGGCAAGCTCCTTGCAAATTTTAAACAGTTCGGCTGAGTTGTTAGATGGTGCAGAGACACAGGTTTGAATGTGGGCTCTCTTCTTAGTGTGGACAGAGAGTCGATATTGCCTTTGAAGTAGGCAACAGGCCAGTTTGTCAGAGGATGCGCAAGAAGCCCTCCATTTCCTTTCAGCCACCCTACACTTTCGTTTAAGTGTAGCTAGGTCGGATTCATACCAGGAGTTGCATTTGGCTTTGGACTTCAAGCGGATCCTCATGACAGGGGCAAGAGCATCAAAAATGTCAGAGATAAAAGAGTAGAGAAGGGACATGGTTGTGTCGGGGTGTGAGTCAGCCAAAGAAGGTGGAGGGGGAGAGAAGGTAGAAGTGAAAGCCTCAGCTGACACACGCTTCATAGGTCGGGTGTCCGAGATAGAAGGTGTCAATGTTGGGGTGGGGTTGGCTTGGGGGGAAGAGAGTGAGAGATGGGGGAGAGAAGACAGTGGTCACTCCAGGAGAGAGGAGTGGTCCGAGGGATAGAGAGGGGGAGGCCAGGGGAGATCATGACATCCAGTGTGTGTCCAGCAGAGTGTGTCGGGCCAGAGGGAAGGATAGAGAGGGACAGGGAGTTGCAGAGGTTTTGAAAGAGCAGAGATGAGGGACATGAAGAATCGAGGTGGATGTTGAGGTCACCAAGGAGGAGGAGTTAAGTGGTAGAGGCCAGGAGGGAGGACATCTAGGTCCAGTTCTTCAAAGAGGGGGCAGGTGTCAGAGGAGTGTTTGACAGCAGAAGGAGAGTTGAGAGTGGCTAGATGAAGAAGGTTGCCAGCCTTAAAGACCTTCCGGGAGGAGTACAAATCAGAGGTACACCCTGCAGAGTTGTGGAGGTAGCCTGAAGAGTGGCAGAGGAGGAGGAAAAAGTGGACAAGGTAGCCATGGAGTGGGAGGAGGGGGCAGCTGGAGATGTGAGGAAGTCAATGAGGCGAGGGAAACGTCTATCAAAGAGGAGGAGTTTGGACTGAGGACCTTGGAGCATAACAGTGCCATTTAAGTAGACATTAAGAATGACTCTGGAGGAGTCAAAGGAAGCTATGAAGACACCACAGCGAGTGCTGCCATTTATGGGAGAGGAGGAGACAGGACAGAGCACAGAGATCATATGGGGGGTCCATCGATCCAGCGAAGGAACAACAAAGAGGATGTCGGTGACGGTCTGTCTGGTGGAAGCGCTGGTATAGGTATCAGCAATAGGGAGACCAGGGTTGGAGGCCAATATCCTTTTGAAATTTCTTTTTTCCAGATTTAGTGAGAAGGGGAGGATAGTTGATAGAGAAGCATTTGGAATAGATGGGAGAAACAGAAAGCGTCATGATTGGAAAAGAGAGGAGGCAGAGGAATGAGTACGCAAGCCAAGCAGTATTGAAACAGTCACTGGGTTAGCAGGTTACGCTCAATGGCCAAAGTTAGATGCAGAATTACACCCACATCTGACTTTCTAATAAATGCAAATTACACTCAAGTTTGACTTTCAAATAAATGCAGAATTACACCCAAATTTGACTTTCAAATAAACGCAAAAATACACCCAAGTTTGAATTTCAAATGAATGCAGAATTACAGTTCTGTGTCTGAGTCATTTGATGGAAGTCCATGTGTGTTTTTTGAAGAGGTACTTCTCTTTGTGCAGTTGGGTATGCATTTGCATTTTCACATTCTTCTGTGGTTCTGGTAATTGGGTACATTTTGAGATGGGGTGTGTAGAGTACACGTAGTCTGTTGTACTCTACGATGCAAGGAATGTCAGCCTTGACTTTGCTTGCATCAAAAGTTACTAGAAATAATCGTCCAAGTGTACACAGGTGTGATAGTGCTATATAACTCATGACTTATTTAAAGATTGTGCTGCAATTTCAATAAATGCTTGATCTAGGGTTAGACCTTATGATTTATGAATAGTAACTGTGTCTGCAAGAGACAGAGATAACTGTTCTCTGCATGCATGCATGTCTTTGAAAAGAAGGAATCAGGCTGGTGAGCGTCCCATCCTTTTAACTTCTGAAAGTTTGTCAAAGTGGATGTTGACAAGCTGAATGCTGTTGTCACGTTGGTATGTCTGGAAGCCAACAACTGTACCAAGTGCTCCAATAACTAAAGCTTGCTTCTCCAAACCAGCTGTGTTGTAAATAGAGTTTTCTATGTTATGTAGTCGCGCTGAGGCTTATTGACACATCGGTACTGTCATACCGTGCACATCCAGTTTGTCTGTGGAGTACACTTTCACTGTTGGTTGCATTTATTTTTTCAACATTGTTTCATTGAATTGTGCACAGCTTGCTAGGGTTGGCATTAAGGACATTCATTTTACATTTTTTGTGCTAATTTTTCCATGGCATCAATGGCAGATGTGTTATGCCCGTATAGCTCATGGATGCGGCTGCTATTTAAGATAGACTGTTCTTTCTTAGAAATCACACCCATTTCAATGTTTTTCAAAATATTAGCATAGGTGTGGTCGGCAGACTGCTACATATTTTCAGTTAGTTCTCTGTATTGGAAATGTTGCTAGAGATTTACATTTCCCATACTGCCAAGTGTGTTACGGCACAGTTTGTGACCTAAGATTTAAAAAAATTGGTTCATTGTTCACTGGTTTTATTTGAAGAAGATCTCTGAAAACAATGTGTTTTTCTCTAAAGAGTTCTTTGTAGTTTGTTTTTAAGGACCTCTTGCAATCTGAGGTGAATCAAAGCCAACATTAGGTTGGAGACCGTGCTCACCTCATCTATTAGGAACATTTTAAATAGTTTCAAAACTCTGCATCGCTCTAGAGCAGATTCTGTTCAAAGTTTGTAGTAGTCTAATTTGTTTTGGTGTTCTACTGGAATGTAGAAATCGGTGTAAAGTGACACCACCTATGTTGTAGGCAGCTAAACCTTTGGGGGCAGTTACAATAGCTGAAAGCCTGTTGTTTGTCAATTGTTGGAGGAACTTGCTGATGATTTTTATTAAGACTGTTTGGCCTGAACCAGCTTCACCACTTACATACAGGAGTACATATTTAAAGTTTTGAAAGGTACAAGTTTTAGTTTCGTGCTGCACACCATGTTCAATTTCTTTAGTTACTTCCAGGAAAAATGCTACGCTGTTCATCATTCAGTTGTGATTTCAGTACAGCAAAGTTTTCTTCATATTCCTCATACTGACATATGGCGTTTTCTACTTCAGTCATGGCTAATTCTACCTCATTTACTATGAGTGCCTCTCCAAGGGGTTCTTGGCTTCCTGTAAGAGAAGGTTAACTGCTCTAAGGTGTGTCTACATTTAGTTGTGCTTGAAGTTCTTCCTCTTGTTGGCGTTCATTGTCCAACATGTTGTTGTACTGTTTGAAGTTCATGTCTGTTATAATGCTTTCACTCGCATTGAAAGCATCTTCATAGGAGGCACGGGTGCCCAATAAATCTTCTTCTTTTCTCCATGGTTTAAATAGTTGCAGTAGGGACATGTAGTAACGTTCACTATGTTGAGGAATTTTTCATGATAGCTTCACATGATTAATCAGGCTGCATTTGGTAAGTTTAACCAGGCTGCCCTCACAACCTTTGACTATGTATTTACCTGTTTTCTCATCTGGTTTAATATTATTTTTGTATGAGAAGTTTAAGGCTATGTGATATAGACACATGGTTTCCCATGCAGTGCTCCTGTTTGGGTAGTATGTCTCCAATAAATCAAAATGTCCTGGCTGTTGTGATTGTTTTTGGCTACTGTTTGTATATCTTGGTACAATTTGAGAACTATTTTTCTGGATGCAGCAGGACCAAGGCTTAGCCAGCCTATGTTTTCAGATTTCCCATTCAAGTCTCTGCGGTTAAATGGTCAGATGCTATGTCATCCCAGAGGTCTTTCAGCTCTGTTTTCTCAGCTTTGGTTAAGTAGGCTCTGACATATTGTGCAACTGAAATGGAATTGTCTGCAATGTACTGCACATTTATGTTTGCATTCCACAGGAGGGCAATGATTGCATTGTAATCATTGATGAACTTTGATGCTTTGGTTCTTTTAATGCAGTATGTGTTCTTTGGCAATTTGCCTTTCACACTGTGTCTAACAGAAGACATGAAGCTGTTCACTTGTCCTTTTGCTGAAACTGGTCTATGGAAACCAAAGCGACATTTGGTATAGTATTTGCCTTTGTTTTTATATCTGCGCCAACATTACTTGCCACATTTGTGTATTTGAAACCGCTAAAAGTTGTGCATGTAGTTCACTAAGTGCACTTTCTGACGGGATTTCACAAGTGACATATTTGTCAATGAACTGCAAAACAGTGGCATCACTGTCCTGACCATATATAGTAGCATCTTTAATGCACACAAGCATGTGGATATGTGGTGCTCCTTTGGATTGATATTCTGTTCTCCAAAAGAAGTGTTGTACTTCTCAGAGGGAGGAATTGTTTTATTACAGATGAAGTGCAGCCTGGCAATAAAGTGTTGATGGAAGTACCTTGACACATTTACAGGGTCAAGAGAACAGAGTTCTCCTGGTGTTTCCATGTCTATCCCTGCTTTGTTTTTATTTGCTATGCATAGGAAATCATGCAAGTCTTCCCATGCATACTCGGCAGAACTTAAAGTGACAAACCATGTGGGTGGGCCAAGGTTGCGTAGCATACACCATACATCTGTGTGACATCAGAACCAGTATCCTTTCGTACCACCCATGTTTGCCAAGAGATTTGTAATACTTGACTTTAAAACGTCATCTTTCTCTTGCACCATTTGAAGTAGCTGCGAAGCAAATATCTTTAAAAAACTGGAACCTGTAATTTGGGGTCTTCAGAATACATTTGTAAAGAGAGGTATTCTGATGCTGTTATTTGTGTGCATCTTTCATCATACCTTCCACCTTTTCTAGTAGGAAAGAGTAGAGGAAAGGCCTGTACTTCTACACTTTTTTCCCATATGCTGATTGGAGATCCTTTGGCTTGCTGCATTTGATATGTTTCTAGTGCAAAGTCTATGGTGTCTTTGGAGTGCAGTGGGTGAATTACTCGTCTAAAATATTGGAGGCTGTAGTAGGATCTAGAAGTTCAAATTACCAAGTTGATGAGGAATCCTGAATTATTTCAGTGGTTTCTCTGAGGTTTTCTTCAATATTTATTTCTTTGTAGTATTCATTGTTCTCTTTAATATAATGCAATTGTTTAAGTCTACTAGTTGCTGCCAAATTATTTTTGCTTTTGTATGTACACCATTCACTAGGATAACCAAAGATTGATCTATTGGCCGTTGCACTCCCAGAGTGTCTACCTTTTCTTTAAGATCTAATGACAAATAAACTACATTACCACAAATTCCTTTCAGTAAGTCAGAAGGAGGCAACATGGCTGTTTTCGGTTGAAGGTGTATTATTGCTTGGAATGGGTGCACTGTTTGGATTAAAATGCTTTCACACAAATTAAGCTGTTGAAGGGATTTTGTAAGTGGAAACATTTCCAAGTTATTAGTGGTAGCCTGTGAAGGCATTTGGTTATTATCAAGTTTTCCAGTGCAGTATGTCCAAAGTATTGAGGGGTTAGTAATTTCGTATTTGTTTTCTGCTATAAGGTAGAAAGCTAATTGGAACCATTGGGATTACTCATTGTGTTCTATTTTGTATGTTATATCTACAGTTGTGGTGCTCTTTGTTTAAAAACCTCTGCGACAACACACTCATACTTGGTGTGGTAATTCAGCAGATGTGCTTTTAAACTTTGCTATTTCTTTTTTGTATGTGTGTAATAGCTGGTCTGATAGCACAGTGAGTAGAGCGCTCACTTCTACATCTCTACAGATCCTGCAGCTGCAGGTTGAAATCCCGGGAGGGCCAAACTCAGCCTTTCCTCCTTCTGAGGTTGATAAATGAGCACACCACACACCATGGGTAATAAAAAGCAGCGCTCATATACCTGAAGGTTCTTAGCACTACAGAAATGCTAAATTATTATTATTATTATTATTATTATTATAGGTTGTAGGTTGGCATCTGCAAGGCTGTCATCTGCAAGGTTGTCGCTACTCTCTTCTACAGTTACTGGATTTTCTAATCTGTTCTTCACTTCCAAGATATTTGGTTTGGTTGTGGTCTATTTCTTCCTGGAGTTCTTTGGCTGTGCCATGTAGGAGAATGTGATTGAAAAGCTCCAGTGCTAAAGCAGGACTTTTTGCATAGTACAGTCTCTGAACAAGATTTCGTATAGTAGAATGAGTGTTGCTAACATTTTATTGTGGCGGATGGTGTTTTTGCAAGCAGGCCCAGAAATGCAGGCTAATGAATGTCATTGTAGTCCTGTGTATTTGCGCACTGGACAGGAGTCCATGGTTTGTAATAGTTTATTTTTGTATTTGTCTTTGGCTTTCCCTTACTGATTGAGGAACTGCTGAAAAGATTTGAAAGATTGTTTTCGTACGTTACACATTGAGGTGCACAGCCATTTGTAGATTGGACTGATTGGGTCAATGGAATGGAGAGTTGATTTTAAGTTGGTTGGGGATATTCTTGCAATCAGTGTTTCTCCTGCCATAATGGTACTGTCTACCTTTTCATACCCTCGACGACTCGGCCACTGGTATTTATGGCAATTGGGTTTGTTTGTACTTGTTTGTATGCCTGTTCATTAAAATATGGCTCTGTGCTGGTTGTGTGAATCCACTCACTTGTACAGACATTTG
Organism: Ambystoma mexicanum; assembly: GCF_040938575.1. Lineage (NCBI taxonomy): Eukaryota > Metazoa > Chordata > Amphibia > Caudata > Ambystomatidae > Ambystoma > Ambystoma mexicanum. The sequence goes on from NC_090937.1 coordinate 1,196,939,409, forward strand.
CAAAGGTATCTATGTTGATATTGCATATGTTGCGATGTACTTTTTGTAGTTTACTACATTGCTAATTAATTTAGGTTTCATTCTGTTTAAAATTAATATAAATAATTTCCTTTTGAGGAACATTGGACTGTCTATGAAAGCTTCCAGGATCAGTTTTCTGCTGTAAGAGTTAAGGGTTGAGCATGATGTTTCCCCTGTTTTGTAAGGTTCTGAAGGATTCCCTGGTAGAATTATTTTTGTAAAATCCATTTTTTGTAATGCCTACTTGTGGCTATGTAACGTTGGTAGATGTAATGTTAGCAGTAATCGTAGTTACATTCCTCTTAATACATTTAATTTTAGTTTTACATTTTGCAAGAGTAGTCACACTTTTTTTCATGCTACCTGGTTCCCATTTGCTCAGTGACTGTATTAGCTGTTTTGTTTGAACTTTTCGTACAAAGTCTGCAGAGGTGGATGGCCATTGTGCATGGTTTGAATTTTATCTGCTCTATTGCTTCGTTGTATTCTATGGATTTGCTTTTTGGTAGGCATTGTCTTGTGTCTGTTGGAGAAAAAAAAGAAAGTGTGGGTTTGGAAGTTGTGCAATGTATTTGTGTGTACTGTGCATGCATGTCTGAATATGAGGGTATGTAATACATACAGGGGTGTGATTGTGCAGAGGGCTGTTACTTTTGGTTGGGAAGGTTGTACTGGTATGTGTGTGTGTTCATGTGGGAAAGGATTGCTTCCGTGTGTATGACAGTGTAATGTGCTTGAAGAAGTAAGGACATTACAATGTTATTTACATAACCAGTGGGTATTAACTTAATGGTGTTCTGATAACAATAGAAACAGTGGACCTGGCAAGGTGCAATGAGTAAGTGTGAAGCAAGTGCTGTGAGGTTGAATAAAATGATCTAGGCTACAATACAACAACACTGCACTTTCTGAGTAACAGGTAGAACACTACAACAGTACTGCACTTACTTTGCACTGAATTTGATAGGATTTTATTAGCGCAACTGAACCATAGAGTCCCTTTAACAACTTTTTTTTACTGAAATTGAGAGGTTTTTATTAGCGATACATAACCATAACATCCCTTAAACAAAGTCTTTTCACTAAATTGAATAGGTTTTAATACCTTAACTTGACCATAGCGTCCTTTTAACAAGGTTTTCTCACTGAATATATATACATATTACAGGGCCTGCGGTAGCAGCGTTATAGTAGTTATGGTTAAGTTGTTCAACCCATAGGAAGAACACTTTTTTGGAGGCTTATAACTTCACGCCCCCCTGGACAAATTCTCACTGAACTTTGCAAAAAAATTATATGGCCCATAAAATTCATCCTGCGAAGTTTCATGAGTTTGGGGGGCAAAGTTTTAGAGGAGTCCTAAAATGTGTGGTTCTTCCCGTAGATGCAAGGGAAAAAGAATTTTGCTCACGCCTAAGCCCAAACCGCTGGACGGATTTTCACCAAATTTGTGGCAGGAGTAGCAGCTTGATCCCAAAATTGTAAATGTTGTGCTTTTGTAAATTTGGTGTAAATCCGTCCAGTAGTTTTTTTTTTAAATGACCAAAAAGTAGGTACACAAAAATGTGTATATGGGTTCGGTCGGCGGACCCACTTCCCTGTTCAGTCCACGGACGGGACTCCGATTGGCCCAGGGGCTGATGTGAGGTCTGCATACATTGGATGCAGCTGCTATTTGGATGGTGAAAAGCATGAAGTGCGTTCGATTTTTATAAACGCCCGCCATGTTGGATTTGCAGACATTGAGGTAAAAGCATATTGAAAATCACAATATTGCGCGTGTCAAAATTATCAAACAATCTTTGGGGATGTGACTTGCGATGAGGATTGTATGAGATATGGCCTTAAAAAAACTAAAAAACAGACTTTTTTCTTCTCCAATGTCCGCGAACAGTCCCGGCATTCCTGTAATGTCCACACATATCTTAGATGTACTAGGGCATCTATGCTTATATGTGCATTAGAGGGTTGCTGAAAAGCAGTTTTTGGATGGCTTATAACTATTGTGCCTCTCATTGACACTGCATGAAAGTTTGGAATTTCATTCTAGACCTGATTCTGAATGTAGTTGGAAAGTGGGTGCTGTTTTGCCAACAGGGAACACAATTAGAGTGGAGTCCCAAAATATTGTAAGGGGTTATAAATATGGTGCTATTTAACAAATCTGAACACAAGTTTGCAAAAATAGTTTAGATCTAGATATAAATGATTTTACAAAGTTTTGTGGGATTTCTTCAAAAGAGGGCTAAATTAGAGAGAGGTTCTCTACATTTTTAGATGGCTTATAACTTTGTTGCCGGTTGATGAATGTTGGCAAATGTTTTTAGGAAGATTCGAGACCCAACGTTGAATGTTTGTGCAGTCTGAATGGATTTTCTCAAGTGGGGGCTAAGTTATATGACTACTATATGTACGTACATTTTGACACTTTTGAAAAAATGAAACATGGGTGGATTTCCAGCAAACTTGTGTAAGGAGCATTGGCAAGGATCTGAAACCATGGTTTTGCAAATGTGTCTATATTTTATTTTTTGACAAGTGTCATAATGTAGGTACAAAAAATAGTGATATACCTTTGGTGACTGAGGTGTAGCCTGTGGCCATGGGCAGTGGCCAGATTGGCCAGGTCATGCCATAAGGTCATGACCCAGACAATCTGGCTACTGAGCATGACCATGAGGGACAACCAATGTGTATGTCCACCAGGGATCGTCTATGTGGTAAAGGGTTTTAAAATTGGGATAGGTTTGAAAGGTAAAATAAAAATGTGCCTGTGGTAATATGATCGTAGGCTTCTCCTTCACCTTCTGCAGGCCAGCATGGGAAGGAAGATTGGCTCTGTACAAAGCCCCTCTTCATGGTGGCCATCTTGGAAAAGGATTTTCCTTCCTACAGTGGGACGCTGAATTTACTGCTTTGACAATCCGGTGTGCTAATGGCCTTCATCCCCCATTGCTTAGCTTGGGCCAATAACTTGGGCTGGCAAGCCTTTATCCCCCATTCCAGTCCTTGGATTGGGGATAGAAAGCCACATTATTCCCATTAGCATAGCATAAAATGCTAATGGAAAGTTTGAAAATCTTATTGAGTCTATGTTCTTTACTGAGAAAGTCTATACGTATGTTTTTAAGTTCTATTTAATTTATTATTTTTTAATCATTTTTTTGCAGGAGAGGTTAGAAAGTAAGATGGGGAGGGAAATGAGGGAAGAGGCACAAAGCACTAAAATGGAGGGGCAGGTGGACAGGGGAAGACGTTGCGCATCTATTACATCTAAGGTAGGGGGCAGCGTTTCTAATGCTCCTTGATTACAGCTTCAAAAGCACTATAAAATTGCTCCCCTCTGCAGAGTGGTGTGTTGCAGTATATACAGAGGACTGTTGTCTTCGAAAGATATGGATCAACAGCCTCTTTTATTGCTTGCAAGGTAGTTGTTGGGATTTTGTGTCACACAGAATTTCTGAGTTTTTTTTCGGTTGTAGATGTAACCATAACATCCCTGTCACATAGTTGTTTCAGTGAATATATATATATATATATATATATATATATATATATATATATATATATATATATATATATATATATAAAACCCTTGGAAGAGCACTTTTTGGGCAGCTTATAATACATGGCCGGCTCTGAATTTGTTCGCCAATTTGGGTGAGGTTTCTGAATGGGCAAAAACTTTGTGCATGGCTACAGGCCGAACGTCTGGACAGATTTTCACCAAATTTGTCGCAGGAGCGGGGGCTTGGGTCAGAAAGCGTGCTTTCGTGTGTTTGGTGTAAATCCAACCAGTACTCTTGTTGCAAAGAAGTGAAATGTACGTCCCAAAAAATTAGGGATATCTGGGACCGCTACGCTGCATGGACCCATTTCCCTGTTAGCTCCGCGGACCGAAGTGTCATTGGCCTGCGGTTCACTGTCATGTCGGCGAACAATGGACTCGGCCCGTGGTTGGCTGGAGGGAAGCGTGCAGTGCATCAAAGGTTTTGGGAAACACCGCCATGGTGTATCGGAGGACAGTGCAGTGCCGAAAGGGACTGACAAACATACTTGTGGGAAGAAGGGAAAGAGAGGGTGGGGGAATGAGAAATGGTTCATGTGATAAATGTAAGTAGGTGGAAGTAGACAGTTGTGTGTCTGCAGTATCCGTGCATATTGCACCAATTTGCGGCTGCCACCACAGGTGACTATCTTGTGTGGGGACTGCAGGCAGTCTGCGCTACAGCACCTGGCCTATGGGGTGACCTGTTTCCGTGGTCACTGATGGCACAGCAGTGTATACAATGTTGGTGGGGATTGGTAGCACATTGTACAGTGTCTACTTCATGCCTGGACCTCATGGAGTGACCAATCATGTAGTGTGTCCACTGGGTGCAGTGGTAAAGTACTGGGTGCTTAGAAGTGGTAGGGTTGGATGGTATATACCTGGCCACTTGTTCACCTGCATGACTGTGATGTTCTACTGGGTGTGGGCAAGGCCTAAACTGGTGGGTGCATGGCGAAAGGCCATAGGCCAGGCCTGAAGAGCCTAGGCCTGCACCGTAGCCATGGCACCATAATGCAGGCATGCAGTTTAAAGTACGCATGTCTCTGAGGGAGGTGACGTTTAAAGAATGGTGGGGCAGGAAATTGTAAACGTGGTAGAAGAACACAAGTAAACTGATATGCATACAGTACCATATGGTGTACATTATTGCACGTATTACACAGTAGGTAGCCACATGTCGCTATTTGCCTTTGGTATGGGTTTCCCCTTATACCACCCATAGTATGGTACATTTGTGGATTGCGGCACGCTGCAAATGTTCCCATTCCTGCTGCCAATATGTTGTGCCGGGTCTCGGTAAGGCGTACTAGTCATGCACCTAAGAGAGTAGGACTTGGGAACACCCAGCACCACATAAAGCCCCAATACAGGGTTAACTATGCATCCGTCCGAGGATGGTGATCTTTGAAGAGTGGTTGTCGAGAACATTTTACAATTGGTGGAAAAAGCAATGGGCGATAATATGTGTTCACTAGCAGTTGGTGTAGGTCAGTGAACACGTTGTACATTAGGGTCCCATTTCTTAATATTTCTGTTTTATATGGGTTTGCCTCTACAGGACACTTGCTTGAAGAATTGTCTTAACACATTGTGCCATGAGAAGAACTCATCAACATCACCGAGTGCATGTGTACTGTGGGTGTGTAACGCATGTCTGGAGTGCTGAACAGAAATTATAGTGTTCAATACAGTGGTCATGAATGTGATAGCTACATGCTTGTGTGCCTATTTCATACTATCTAATGAGGGAGTGTTGCAAATGTAATAGTGGAAATGGAAATGGAAATTTCCACCCAAAACTCAAGTCACTGACGTTTACAGAGATGGCGAGACCCAGAGTGTTAATCGTGGGTGATACCTTTGTGAAAGATGTATGCCGTGAAAATAGGCATTGCTGCTAACTTTCAATTGGAAGAAGTGGAGGCTTTCTGGGGCACGGTCTAAGAGTTGGGTTTCAGGTGCATGGATCTGCTTTGCACATGTGTGGCCTCTTTCGGTACTGTTGATGTGGTGGTCGTGAATTTTGGAACACTACATTTAGGGTACATGTCATGCACACGTTTGCTCGCTCACCTAAAGAAGTTGATGACAGTATTGATGCAGATGTTTTACACTGCCAAGGTGACTTTTCTCATCGATAACGCCAATGTCAGGAAGAGAAGCAAACAGACAGTCAGCAAAAGAGAGAAAACACGAAGAAAAAAAATCATTTTAGAGACTGTACTAAAGACACACTTACCTACCCTGTTCTACATTCCCCCTCAAACCCCCCCTTCTGTTCCTAGCACAGTAACTCAGTGGATTCCGCTGTACTTTTAGGATTAGACGTGCCACATCTGGCTCTTTACAGGATGGCAGCTATGGAACTGGCACTGTGGAGGCTAAGGCATTGCGCAATGTGGTTGCTGGTTGTGGTGTGTACACAAACACTGTGGCAGAAGGTCTGTTTGTACTGAGAAATGTAGGAGGCTATGACAAATGTGTGCAAGGGAAATGACAGGCATCCTGTTTGTATGCCTGCACTGCACGGACTTGCTTAACGTTGCTAACATACATTCTGTGTTGCTTTTGTGGGAGCACTTTTCCAACATTTGTAGTACATGGATTACAGTGGAAAGACCATTCTGTGAAGTCTACTAGGTATGTGGCAGGCATCCTGTTGTTATGAATGCAGTGTGTGTATCATGTGATATGCTGTGATGTGGTATCTTGTGGCATTTGTACCGCGCTGACACACACGTGTGTGAAGGCCAGATGACACTGAGAGTGCGCAAGTGAATGGGAAGGGGGCAGTCACAGTGGAATAATGGGAGCAACAAAAAATAGCAATAAGTGCCACTACGGCCGGTGGTGGCAAGTGTAAGGATAAGTGTAGACATCAAGTGGTGGTTGGACTGTTAGGGTTACAGAAAACAGTCCCCAAGTGAGGAGGTTGTCAGAAAGCCAGTGCAGAGGTGGAACTATCGGGAGGGAGGTGGACTGGGGCACAGATTAGAGGGTGGGTAGGAAACCAGTGCACAATCATTTTTAGGTAGGACCTTTTAGGCAGGACTGTTGGAAGGAAAGAAGAGAGTTCCTGTTTCACTAATACACTGTATGATATGGCAAAATGAAAACATCACAAGCCGATACCATTGAAGTGCCACTTCATGGAAGGAGATGGGGGAAAAAACACTATGTTTTTCAAAAACATAATGGACGTTTAGTGGCAGATATCGTGCACAGAGGCACTTATAACAGAGTTGTAATCATACTGCTAAACAAATATTCATACCTTTATTTTGTGGTGATGGGTGCTCATGTGGATGAATGTGCATGCACAAATCCTGTAATGTTTCTCTAAACTTTCCACTGGACATGCTTTCCAATAACAGCACACTTGCAGGCTGAATTTGTAAGGGTACATATGATGTCTTGTGGAGAACTGACAGTGTAGGATGCGGACATCTTGTATGGCTTTGGTGGATGCGTGTGTGATTACTTAACAATACCCCATGAGCATGTGGTGGGAAGAGGAAGAAGGACCATTTGTGCTTTACTGGGGCGTGGCCCTCACAGTACTTTGGGAAGGACACTTGCCACAATCTGCGCTTCTCAGAATGCTGGCCAATGGAAATGGCAGTGTGTGGATTATCCAGTCAGGTAATGAGGGTGTGGGTCACAGGAAGGGAGGGTAATACTGGCATTCATTACTGTGCATAGTGACGCTGGGGGACATGGAGAAACGCATTGTGTTCACTTTGGGTGATGCCTTTGTGATAGATCTGCACAATTATGGTCAGGAAGACACTTTCATGGCAATTTCAGTTTGCAAGCAGTGGACGCATTGTGGTGCACTGTCGATGACCTCAGTTTAGCTGATATGCATGCACTTTGCAGAGACCTGGCCAGTTCCACTACTGTGCATGTTGTCGTCATGCATTATGGCGGCTTGCATTTGGGTTGCGTGTCTTGTTTACATTTGCTCCGTCGACTCCAGAGGCTGATGAATGCAGTGAAGAGGCTTTTTCCCACTGGCCAGGTGGTTTTCTCTGCCATACCACCAAGAAGAGTGTGGACCACTTATATTGTCTGTTGAGGCTGGAAGCTGTCTGAGTAACAGAAGCATGTCTGAATTTCTGTGTGCTCGTGGCATGCTTTTCTGTACCAATGACATAATTAGTTCTGCATATGCAGAGGTCTTCCTATCAAATGGTATTTCGTTGTTGTCCATTGGTAATGGTGTTTTGTTTGCTCATCTCCAAGATGCACTCAAAAGGTTCCTGTAAGAATCTGAGGACGAAAAGAAAACACACTACTCTATGAAACCGAAAACAAGCTCTTTTGTGGAAGCAGATAATTTAAAAAAAAGAAAAAGAAAAAGAAACCCACAACGGCTCTTTTCAGAGCCACCCCTACAGCAGAAAGCCCTTACCCTGGTTGACATTTCTTCCCCGAAAGCCGCATGCAGGGATTTTCAGAACAGTGGCCATGGAAATGGGACTGTGGGGGATTGCACAACAACATTTCTGGTGTGTTATGTACGCAGGGTACTGTTGTACATAATTGCTAGTGTTACATGGAGAGCAAACGTGCCACAATCTGCGCTTCTCACCATGCTGGCCAATGGAAATGCGAATGTGGAAATTATCCTATCAGGTGGTCAGGGTGTGCGTCACAGGAAAGGGTGGCCATATTTTGTTTCATTACTCTGTGCAGTGAGGCTGGCAGAGATGGAGAAACACACAGTTTTCATGGTGAGTGATCGCTTTGTGCTAGTTCTGCTGCAGTATGCCATGGAAAGAGGCTTTAATGGAAATTTGAATTTGGAGGAAGTGGAGGCTTTGTGGTGCACTGTCGATGTGTGAAGTTTCAGACACTTACTTGCAGAATGTCGATGAGTGGCCACTTGCGCAACTGTTTACGTTGTGGTCGTGCACTATGGAGGCTTGCTTTTGGGTTCCATGGCTTGTTCACGTGTACAGTCAACTCAAAAAGATGATGAAAGCAGTGATGCACATTTTTCCCACTGCGAAGGTGCTTTTCTCATGCATACCACCACGTCCAGTATATAACTATTCCAATGAATGTTGTCATCAGCCAGAGGTCAGAAGGCGTCTTATCAACAGAAGTATGTGTTACTTCTTGCGTGCTGCTAGGATGTACTCCTGTGGGAATGACAACATTGGTTATCGATATGTTCACCTTTCCAATCTACAGGCTGCACTGCAGATGCTATTGTTAGAATGTGAGGCGAAGTAAAACAAACAAAAACACTTATAAAAACCGGAAAAAAATGGTTTCTATGGAAGCAGCTTTAAAAAAAAAATATACAAAATGGCCCTTTTGAGAGCCACCACTGCAAACAAAATCCCCTACCCTGGATGACATTTATTGCCCCACTCCCACGCGCACAGCATGATAAGTCCGCGGACATCGCAATAGATACAAGGTTGCACGTGCCACATCTGCCCCTTTTGCAGATGGCGGCCATAGCAATGGCTCTGTGCATGCTACGGCATTGCTGATTAAGGTTTCTGGGTGTGGTTTTACAAAAAACTGTGATATTCAGTTTATTTGTCGATACAATGCGGAAGTTGCGGTTATGGCTGTGTGCTTCACGAGCTACTGTGTTTGGAATACATTGATTTAAAGTGAATGAACACACTGCACATTGGTTGTTCATTTTGGATTCTACTATGTGGATTTGAACTGGTATGGAGTACCTGCAATGCAGTGACTGCTTTTGGCTTGTGTTTGGGAGACTTTGGTGATGTGCGACCATGCTGCCATTATTGTTCTTCATTTGGAGGGAAAAGTGCACAGTATGTTACTAGAGTTTCCATACTGTTTGTGATGAAGGAGGCACTTGCCTAGGTCATGTGCATATTTCCAATCTAATGCATACATTTTTATTGCATTACACCGACACAGAAGTGGTTGCGTTACTTTTAATTTCATCCGGGAATGGAGAAAGCAGCGGTACATTGTGAAGACATCTATGTGTGCCTTTCAACTCTGAAAGCAGCTTTTTTCATTGAACTTTTTTCCTCTTCCAGTTGCTTTCCATTTATTTTTATCTTGTAACACACCACACTGAAGGAAAGGAAGGCAAGGCCCGGTATGGAAGAGGCTCCACCTTCAAGGATAGCATAGTGGAAATGCACAAAGAAAGGGAAATGTTGGGTGGCCATGACTTAAATAGCCGTCAGTCATTGTCATGCTCCCAAACCAATCCTTCCCAAGCACTTCCAAGTACTTTCCCCTTGTAGAGTCATGCGTCGCAGTACATGCACAATACAATGCCCTTTGCCAGGTAAGGGTCTGCAGCGTACCCTATGGTGTGCAAGGATGTTTTAAGAATCCACTGCCATACACATATGTTCCTGTTGGTGGCTGCAGCAGCTGTGCAGAATGAATTTGTGATGTCATCTTTCAGGTTATGGGTGTTAGTCCTTGCAGTGCACAGTGGTAGCGCGAGTTATGGTTGCGTATCTTACCATAAATGACAAATTTCTGGGGGTTTTCGGTTTTACCTGTAACCATAACATCTCTGTAGCAACTTTTTTCCATTGAATTTCATAGGTTTTTTAGTAGAGCAACTTAACCATAATGTCCCTTTAACAATGTTTTTTGTTGTTTTATATATATATATATATATATATATATGATGTATGCATCTACGTTTTTGGTTTTATGATGTCAACGCACATTTGGGAAGCAAGATCCCTATACACAACATACAGGGGTAGTGAAGGACAATAAAATAGGGCAGTCGAGAGAGATTTGTGATTGTGTATGGAAGAAGATAAAAGGAACTATCATGACCACATGCATGGATGGAGAATGGCAGCAATTGTGGAAGAATTATTCCTTTAAGAGGTTGGTGCCTGAGCAGGCAAGGCCCACCCAAAACCTATAAATGCCCACTCTGCAGCACTCTGTGGACAGTTACGGATGTTAGTGTCACTGTAATTCTAAATTATTTATAACACGTTTAATACCCAGCGGTTTCTCCCTCCCACTGTGGTGGTCCCATCTACATTAGCTTCATGCCCCAATTGTTAGACACTCCTGGCTACTCCTCTGACATTGTCCCAGTTTCTAGGGACATAGCTTGAGGAAATATATACGTTTGTGTTTTCCTACTTTTATTTATTATGAATATGAGCAAAGGATAAACATTGTGGTGAAGCAGGGATAGATTTGTTATCAACATCAATACATTTGTGTTTGTATTCATAGCCAATAGGGCAATGGAATCCTAAAAAGATTTTGTAATTTGCTTGAGATCCCAGCATGATAACGTATCATTCATACAGACAACACGGCTGATTAACAGAGCAGTTTTCAATAGGATTGCACAGTTAAAAATGTTTTGTAAATCAGACCGTATGAATACATCCAGAGGGTTTAGAGAAACCTTTTAAGAGGTTTTCGCTGCTTTGTTTATTTTACTCATGTATGCTTGTTTGTACACTACATGTCCTTTGGTTGTATGACTTGAATTCACATATGATAAACCACTAGTGTGTGTTTGTTACTCACAAAAAAAAAATGGCACAGGTCCTACATAATTTCATGAGCAGGGAACAAGCAGTTGGGCAAATTCAAATTCAAAAGGGTGCATTGTTTTCTGAAACTACAATTGGAATATACAGTATTACATTTGAGGCATTCTCTTCTTATATACGTCCAACATTGTTTAAACATATTTGCCTATGTAGAGCCTATGACTTAAACATTGAGAATGTCACTAGCAGTGAGATCAGGAGCAAATGTCTTGTTGTTTAATTATCAAATGTTCTTTTGTACCTGAGGGCACCATAAGTTGGATGTCCTCTCATTTACAACTGGCACACTAATTCCCCAAACTAAGCATACGTCTTGGTAGTATATTTGTAATGTAAATATAAGTGTACGTTATGCATGAGCAGTTCACATTTCCAAACACAATTTGCATTTAAATATCCTTTTTCCCAAATATGGGCAGTTCACTGTTGGAGTTATTAGACGTCAAACGTGGATGTAATTGCTTTTGCGGCTGGCTTAACAGCATTTCCTATAGATGTTCAACAGGAATAGAAATCTGCAAAGAGCAAACAACACATCAACGTAGAGTAATGGCTGTTACATGCATGATTGTAACTTGGCTCCGATTCTTGAAGCTAAGAACTTTATAGTAACGTTTCTTTTTGCTAGTGATTCAACATGATATTGTAATGTCTTGTGCAGGTGCATACATATTTGTTTTTTAAAATGTTTAAATCGTTCAATGCTTTGTTCAATGTTTTTCAACAGGTGAAGGAAGACCAAGTAAAGCAAATGGATATAGAAAACAATTGTATCACCAAGTGGAAAGAGACTCAGGTGTGACAGATTGTTTTGTTTATTTTCACATATATCTGTCCATAGAACTGTTTATGTGGTGTACATGCCATATCTTGAAAGAAGTGTCATGCTGTATATACTAATTATACTAGACGCTCATAGGGCATGATTCACAAAGTGTTTTTCAATGGTATTTCTCATTAAATCATTGTTTGAATCTGTCCTGTTGACTCCTATACTTCATGTAAACATCCTAATTCCTACACATTTGCAGCAAATCTTCCCCTGTGTAGCAAACAACTAAGTACAGTCACTAACGATAACCAGAATAAAACACATACAGGAAGCTATATACATATATATATATATATATATAGTGTTCATTTACACAAATATGTGTGTAGCTCCAAATTATATTTATACACACACACAGACAAACAGACACACACAGATATGCATAACAATATAGTATAAATACAAATTGTTCTCATACATGTAAAAGTGCTAATATTGGGAGTGTATCTGTGTTTACCTTCCTCACATAGGAGCCCCCAAAAAACCGATTGAACGTAATACTACATACACATTAGCAGCATGTTGCTACTGTCATCCATGGTGCCAACAATATTTAGCACTACAAAAGTAGGCAGCGTCCTGATATGGAATCTCATGGGCAGCCCACCATCAGAGGACTTTAAAACATTTGGTAGCACCTTATGAAAAAAAGTACTGTTTACAGAAAGAAGCATGCATTTGTATTTGTATTTATGTGAAGAACAAGCATGCCAATTTTTATCAGAAATGATTTAATACATTTGCAGGTGGCTGAGGAATTTCTCACCATGGTGGCCTGTACAATTGTAGAAAGTTCAGTTCTTGGTAGCAAGCAAGTTAATGAGGGTGCACAACATTGCGACATAAACCAGGCACAAAACAAAACAAACGAAGACAAATATATAGAAGAAAACAGATGACTTTCAACTTTAAAATTAACCTAAGGGGACAAGTGCTTCAAACTAAAGATGAGTACTATATGAATATAGAAAATAGCATAATTAAGTGTCACTGTAGGAAGTGGTGGGGTCAGGTAGGGTGGATCGAGAGATGGCAGGGAGTGCTCCCTCTTTAGCCAGTGGGTGATGTTTAAACTGAGCTTCCAAGAGATCCACAGTTGTGCTGGAATTTTTAGGGGCCGTGGGTTTCAGTGGAGTGGGGCAGGTAAGGAGAAAAAGAGGAAGTATGAGGAGGCACAGGGGGATATGGGGCAGTGATGTAGCAGGTTGGGTGCAGAGAAGGATTGGAGGGAACAAGATATTGAGGAGCACGGCCATATATATCGTTGAAGACTAGAAGAAGGAACTTCAAAAAGGAAAGTTGTGCATGGTGAACAAACCTGTATGATGTTGGTAGGTAGAAGTGGGGGAGGATGAGGCTAATGTAGGCAATTTCCTTATAGACCACTTTGTGTGCACAATGGCCTGTTGGGACATTTCCACAAATGTCTTTCATGCATGCCAGGCAGAGTGGGAAAGAGTGGGAGGGGGTGGCTTGTCAAAGGGTTTCTTATGGGGAGGGCACAGGGACAGGGAGGAGGGAAATGTGCTCAGGGTGGTTAGGGTAGGGAAGGAGTTGGATGTAGCAGGGCCTAGTGAGAGATCTGGAGTGCGAGCGTGATCCCCACACAACAGGGGAGCGAGATGTGGTTAGGGGGAATGGACCAATGGGTAGGGGCTGAAGGAGTGAGCCCCACACAAGATGAAGGTCAGGGGGAAACAGGAAAAAATTACAATTGTCTACAACATGAAGACCAATCACAGGAAAAGATATTTTGTGATCAGTGGCCCGGGGTCAATTTTCATTGATCTGGAGGATCTGAGTCGGTTGAAGAGAATGCAGTTACCAAAGTGGATGACTTTGTGTAGAGGGAAGAGCAAGTACAGAGAAAGGCCAATCAGTAGGCTCAGCAGTCAAGTGTGCTGAGCACAAGGGTGAAGATGTGAGTTTTAGAGGCAGAGGGAGTGATAATGATGAATTGCAGTCAGAGGTCACTATCAAAGAGGAACCCAAGGTTGCAAGCCTTGGCGAGGGAGCAAGAAGGCCAGGCAAGAAGAAGATAGGAGAAGAGAGGAGAGGGATGGCACTGGAAGCTGGAAGAAAGAGCACATGCATGTTTGAAGAGTTCTGCATGAAGCAGTACGGAATTGCAATGAGGCAGTTTGTGGTCTGTTTAGAGATTGCTGGTGTAAAGGAGGGGAAGGAGAAAAATATTTGAGTGTCATCAACAAAAGGGTCACAATAACAGCCAAAGAAGGAGATACATGTTCCTAGTGCAGTGATATAGTGTGAAAAGAGAAGAGTTCCCTCTCCCTGCTGATCCTTCAGGGATGCTAGCAGGGAGAGGGGTGCAGTCAGATGTTCGTGAGTTCCAGCAGTATTTAAAGGATTGACCTTCCAGGTAGGAGGTGATCCAGGTGAAAGCAGATTTGTGAAACCCAAGGTCCTTGAGAGTGAGGAGGGAAATGGAGTATAGGATGAGTATAGGAGAGTTTGAAGTGGTAGGCATCAGAGAGAAAGTAGGAGACAGGCACGTGGGCAGTATCAGTGGAGTATTTACTATGGAAACCAAATTGAAGCAGACCTCCAAAAGCATTATTCACAAGTTACTTAGTGATTTAGTTGAAGACTACCTGCTGGGGATGGAGGGAAACTCAGTGATAGATTGCTGAGATGCTTGGGTCAGCAGAGGGTTTCTTACATACGGGTAAGACAGTTGTAGATTTGAAGGAGGTAGAGAAGAATCCAGAGGAGAGAGAGAGCGGTTAAAGAGCTCAGAGGGATATGGACAGGTGAAAGTCTCATTATGAGTTTGGTGGTATCTGGGTGGTAACTCGACTCAGATTCCACCAAACTGTATTACTGTTACCACCACCTAGACTGACATATTATCACCGGATTACAAGTGGCAGTGGCAGTGTAAATCCACATTTTCTTTTGAGTCCATAGGACGCAGTGGGGCATTGTCAGTGGAATTACTGCAGCAGTAATTCTGCTGTGGTAATTCTGCTGAAAATGGGCAGAAAATGGATTTACGTTCAGCTCATCGTGATCTTCCAACTTTCCACCCACCTCATAGTTGGGCAGTGCGACAATGTGGCAGTATATGGTAATACCACCACATTTAATCCGTACTGCACAACTTGTAATGATGTCGGTGAGCAAAAGGGTTGATATGAGCCCAAGATTGGTAGTCACTGTAAAGGATGGGTGCTAATTCAGTAAGTGAGGTATGGAGTCATCAAGAGTAGAATAGGTGGAGGGAGAGTTGGTCGGCAGGAGAAGGATTGGGGAGTGAAAGAGAGGAGGGCTGTGAGAGATTTTGAAGGTTTAGAGAGTTAAGAGAAAAAATAGTAAGTAAAGTCAATAGCAGAAATTGAGGAGGCAATGCACATTGGTTTGGATGTAAGTCACAGAGGATGTTTGTTTTGATGATCTGAATTTCAGAGGTGATGCAAGGCTGAGGGTGGGAAGCTGTGACTGTGCAAGCAGGATAGTGTTTGTCAAATGGAGTCACAAGTACAAAGTGAAACCAGAAAAGGCACGGTCAATGGAAGAGGCATGAATACAGTAGAAACAGGAGAGAGGTTCTCATGTTATCAAGGAAAGGTGCAAGATAGTCCTGCCGGAATGAGTTCCTCTTAGTTATTGAAGAGGTGAGATTAGGAGTAGAATTTAGTGGTCACTGATATAGGAATATTTGTTGCAGAGGGATTGTTAATTCCAGAAGCCAAGTGAAAGATTGGTATGAATTGGGGGAGGGGAGCAAGTCTTGTGTAGTAGGAGAAGGGGATAGATAAAGTTGGAGATCCTGAAAAACAGAGGAGGGGTTGAGGCTGAAAGCTATGGCAGAGGGAAGAGGAAGAGTGAGTAGACGGAAGAATGGAGCAAAGTCAAGGTGCATGATGAAGAGTAGAAGCAATAGCCTAGTGAAGACAATGAAAATAGGGTGCATCCCAAGAGAGAGAAAATAGGTGGGTGAGCAGACAGGGTTAGGGTAGATGCCTGGCTAAGAAGAATGAAGTGTATGTTCTGATTTGGGCCACAGTGGGGCTATAGGAACAAAAAGTCAGTTAACTGGCTAAAAACATAATGTTCATTGGTCCTGTGAGGTAACAGAATCTCTGTGGTGAATGCATAGTCAATAGGTGGAAGGATCCCTATGAGTGCAAGTCAGGTAAAGGGTGAACAGGACATCTGGCTCTAGGACTGTTCCAGCTATATCATGCCTAATTTGGAGTTGCCCTTGGCTGAGGACACCAGAGCTGGGTGCCCAAGGGAGACTGAATAATTGAATCAGTGCACCACATGACCGGCTGGGATCCAATCACATTGCTCCAGAGAGATTTAGGATGAACGGGCAGGGTCCTGCATGTTGTAGGTCTAGCAAGATTCATTTTGCAAACAGGAGCCTCAGATGACGCACAGGGTCTCCTAGGAAAGCAGGATGTGGCTAAGTAAAAGAAAAAAAAATCAAACCAACATTCAGTCACATGGCCCTCGGTGATCCAATCACAATGTTTGGCAGATGTCTGTCAGACCTCCAGGCAGTGCAGTGTACATGGTAGGCCCAGTGAGCTTTAGTCTGCAGGCAGGGCCCTCGGATGGTTCACAGTGTCCACTGGCAAATCAGGATATGGCCAAAAAAACAGAGTACACATGAAAACAAATATCCAGTTAGTCGCATGACCCTTTGGGAGCCAATCCCAGTGGTCCTGGTGGCTTCCAGACTTGCAGGCAGTGTCCTGGGAGTTGTAGGCACAAGGAGCTTAGTTTTTCAGGCAGGAACCTCAGATGGTGTTCAGGGTCCTTTGGAAAATCAGGATGTGGCCAAGAAAAAGAACATGAACATCCTGTCAATCGACCCACCTGGATGCCAATCACAGTGCTCTACATAATTTCCAGACTTGCAAGCAGGGTTCTGGGTCGTTGTGATCCCAATACGCTTTGGTTTGTAGGCAGGAGCCTCCGATCACACACACTTAGATGGTGTTATCCACACAGAAAATCTACTACATAGCAGCTTGAAACAGATGTGGTTGCTTATAAGATCTGTACACTGTACCGTGGACATTATCAAGGCCATAAAATATGCTACAAAACTTACACCTACATGATATGGAATGAACTTTCGTCAATCATTTTTCATGTAAACATACTTATATAAGGAGAGTACACTTACGTGTTTCTATACAACTTCTTTCACATGAACAATTCATGTGCATCAATGAACAAGTGGGTCTTGTATGCTTGTGTGGGGTTTGTGTATCGAAGGGATTTCAGTGCAAATCTGAACTTCATGTGGTCCTGTTGAAATCACAGATGATAGTTAACATATTTTTTTAAACATTATTAAGCAGATCTCTGGTGGAGTGCCATTGCTTTGTCAGCAAACTAGCACATTAGCAACTAAAACTAGACACAACAGTTTCATAGCATATACTTTTTTCCAATAAAACCCTACAGCAGCATTATTTCAGAGCAAGGAAATGTTATCTACTCCATTAGAACTTAGATTGAACTTCCTTTTTATTTCATTTTTTTGATACCAAAAACAAATTCAGTTGAGGTGTTTATTTACCATTGAAGCTAATGACATTTTTTTCTGAACGAAATGTATAGGGTAAAAATGTGGCGACTGGTTTGTACCCTTGCTACAAACTAAATTAGCTGCATAGGAAGTAAGGGTGGAAGCATAACCTTTTGGACAGCATGTTTATTATAAATGTTCAATATTAAATCAAATAATAACACAGGGTGCAGAGGACCAGAGCAGCCAGTAATGGCCCCATAGCCTAAATTATCAGGCTCAAGGGAAGCTTCAGTAAGGGTTGGTGGTTGTTAATGGGAATTATGCCCTTCTGTGTCCAGCAGTGTCAGCATTATTACCTAGCAGGAATGTGGTGCTTAGCAAGGCAAAGGAAACCCCTCCAACCATACAACGAAAGAAAGAGATTGTGTGACCGCACATCATGATGTGGAGTGACGGCTAGGCTGGGAGGGTAACAAACTGAAGCACAGTGAGTGCGGTTACCAACTACAAATGAGACTGACTCGTTGCACTCTCATCCCCCTTCACACCATTTAATGCCTGAAACCACACACATTCTTCTCCGATATATAGGATCAAAAAGCAATATGTGGCCATGAATGAATGTGAGACAGCTGACCTTGTGGATTTGTATTGATGGATTCAGAAGGTGTTCCCTGCAAGGTAATTAGATGAGGCCAGAAACCATGTGATTAATACCTGATAGGTACTTCTAACAAAGCATAGCCTTGTGTGTTTATGGTCTTTCAACTATATAGATGATTCTGAGCACACACTGTTCTGTTCAAATATAATAAATAGAACAGATTTTAAAGTCCCTGTTTACTGAGGGTACATACCCTGTGTTTAGCAAAGAGCAGCAAAGACCTTTAAGTGTTTGAGCGATATAATGTATATGTTCTGGGAGACGTTACTTAAGGTATGTGTTTGGCCAGCGGATGCTCTTACAAGCAGCTCATGCACTTGTGCAATATCTGGATCCATGTTTTTTCCCTGTAGGCCATTTTTGACGAAATCCCGTTTACCAAGTGCAGCTTCTTTGTTGCAGGGAAAACACATATTTGTGCCTGCTCTTCCACTTGCTTTTCTCTAATGCAGGGGTATCCCCATAGTCCCCTGTGTCTCACCGCCTGCCTTCCCCACCCTTAAATGCAGGGTAGAAACCAGCAACCCCGGGCTCCCACCAGCACCGCCAACCCCTGGGACCGACCTCTCTGCCTCAAAACACCTCTGCCCTTATCCTGCTCATTAGCCAGCCCAACCCCAACCTCACTGCATGCCCCACCCACCCCTTACCTCCGCAGTTTGCTGCCACTGCTGCCACTCTGTATTCTGCCCACTTTCACTAAACGTTCATCTCAACAGGCCAAGTTTGGGGAAAGCGGCCTGTTGGGGGAAAAGATTTTTGAGGAAAGTGGACAGTTTGCAATATATACTATCCTGTTTAAATTGGCAGAAAAGAGGACAACAGACATTTGTTGCAATGAAAGGAGCTTGCTTCATAGCTTTCTAACTGCTGAACTGAATTGTGCAGAGTGAACCCAAATCTGTGACCCAAATGGTTACAGATGGATATATCTTGGAGGGCATCTCCATCCACTCCTCCTGGGATGTATGAGTAGGCCAGAGAAAGAAACAAAGAGCAAAAAAGAGGACATGCTATGTCATAAACAGACACTAAGCTACAGGTTTATTTAGCGGAAGCCACCATTAGCTCAACGTCACTGTAATGTACATTAGCATCTGTGCACCTGAAAAATACCAACTTCTTCATTATATGAAAATGTCAGCCTGGTCAGTATTGCACATGCGGCTATGTTCAGTAGATAAAGAAAGCCTCATTTTTATAAGGTATCATTTTCTCAAATTCTAGAATATGTAAAGAAATGTATGAATACATACTTATTTCTTGTGATCATTTTGCAGTTTTGGATGTTGAAGAAGCTCAAGTAGGCATGTTGGCCCCTGTCAGAGAAGGCATAATAGGAGTAGGACCATCACTTGGTGCATATGTGTGTCATGCCTCATTACCAAAGGAGGGATAACGTGTGTTTGCTTGTGTGCTAGGTTTCCCTCGATGAAGATGTACTGATTGATATCTACGTGGACAGGAAAGAGTCTGATTGTTGTGTTCTAATTAAGGTAAGTGATGACAAAAATCACACGTTAGCAACTTGTTTTCTCTTTGTACTGGCATGACAATGTGGATTTACATGTTTACTGTACGCGTTTTATTTATATATTCACTCAGTGGTATCATAATAATGGATACCTCAAGTGGGACCCTTTCTATTCAGGTGTTTACTTTTTTAATACTTTTTGTAAAGGGCAAGTGCAATATCCCATCAGCATGTTTTTAGTTATCTTGAATGAGTAAATACATGACTTGCAGGCAGCCTTCCAGATGGGACTTGGTAAAAAAGGACATTTTCCGCCTACCCTTGTTAGTATAATCATGGGTTTATTGTGAAATCACTCCTTGTATTTCGTGTTCAGAAACCTTAAAACGAACCTTAAAATCCAATGATGCGTTTCCTGAAAGAAACTTTGTGAAACCCAGCATTAACTAATCAATCGTTTTGTGTTGTGGTCTGCAATGTTTACTTAGTATAAGAATGCTTCTGTCAGTTATACCCGGGTAATCAGAAAAACCAACACCCTTGGCGCTTATCTGCTCTTTCTAAAATGAGGAACAAATGGAGTTATTCTTATGACGTGGTCCACTTCTGGATTACAGGCGTTTACAATGCTCCCCAAGGGGAAGGTTTATCAAAGAACCTTGTTTTTAAGACAACAAAAAGAAAATGTATGGCTTGTCCTAATTAAAAAACAAACACATTGGATATAAGTTTGTCAGAGGAGATGTTAGAGAAAGTGCAGGTATTTTTTCATCTGGCGGTAAAATGTATTAGTAGCACAGATGGCACACCTAGATCTTTAGAAGCTCACAACACTGGATGGGGGGATCAATGACGAGTTTTTCTGAACATTTTGGGCATGTATTACAATTCCAACCTCAATGTATATATGGCTAATGCATTATCTGCTACCTTATATGGGGCGGAGATATGTAAAATTGAGGACGTAGCCGCACTGCAGCAGATTGAAAATCACATTTTAATGTCTCCTCGCAACCTGTGCCATGTCTTATTCTGACAAGACAAGAACTGGGTGTTTGGGGTGTTATAGTTTCAGCCCTGCTGCTACCACTATTAGCACACTGCCTAGGTTTTTTGTTCTCCTAATCCTATACGTTTGTCCTGCTTTTTGTGCGCCCTGAGACCTTGGGCCTGTGGCGCGGTATATAAAAATTCTAATAAAAAAAAAAAATAGAAATCGTTATTGACCTCTTAGTCAATCAGAATATTTGAAATGCAATCAATAACAACTGGTATTGACTGCACTCCCAGAGAGCCTATGCCTGCATTCAAAAAACAGCAATGCATTTTCGGAGCAACGTTTATTTTAATGACATCCCAACTTAACATATCACACCAAGGTGAAAGCTGAAACTTGAAAAAATGTTTTCACTTCTTATTTTATAACAACCGGTTCACTATAATATTGCTCCTAAATCTATTCCACTTCAACTAAGTTTGGAATTAAAATGCTTACCGTATCAAGGTAACATAGGTATTAAAATATTACAAAATAATTTCATGTAATACAATTTTCTTTGGCTTAACTCGCTTTTAAACTAACATTTAAATTAAACATTAAACATTAAACTAACATTTTTTACTTTGCCAACACAAGCCCAAAACCTTTTGCTATTATCAACATGTGCAAATTAATTTGCCCCAGGCATTAACTTGGTGGGGCATCCGGTGATAAGGGTCCCTCCCTTGCTCTATAAGGCTGTATTAAATGAGTCCAAGATTTGGAGCTCTTCTGTATTGTAGATTACTACCCATAGTCCCTCCTCTGCTTTCCATGACAGACATTTATTTTGTTTACCTTTTTCCTATTTTTTTAATTGCCACCATGGAAAGGGAGTCCATGGTGGCAATTTTATTTGTTTTACTTTTTAAAATTAATTTTCAATGGCCCTTTCTTTCTTTCTTTCCAAAACGCCGGAGCATTTCACAAAAGAAAAAAAAAAACACGCTTTTAGTACCTGAGTCCAACGGGCCAGGGTACTAATAGAAATAATCCCCATGCCGGGGGGCAGGGGGCATCCTGAGTCAGGTAATGCCCCTCAAGCTCGGGGATTATTGCTTAGTTATAGAAATGCCATGAGGAATCTCTTGACCTTACACCATGCTAAATATAATGCCTGGTTAATGCATGTTAGAGATATGGCTGACAAACTGAATATCAACTCTATCTGGGATAGATACTACAGGGTCAGCAGCAACATGTTTCATAATGCAAGCACACCAGTAATTATGCAATAAGCCACAAGTAGGTGGGGCATTTACAGCTTCAGGTAATGCTCCGGGGCCCGTAGTTACAGGCCTGAGCAAAGCAAGGGCGTAATGCAGGCTCGGGTCATTACCTGAAGTGTTAATGCCCCCCTCTGAGGGGCTTATTGCTATTAGTACCCCGGCCCGTAATACCGGGGTACTGAAAGCTTTTTTCTTTCATTTGCGAAATGCTCCAGCGTTTCGCAACTGAGAAAAGAAACAAGAAGTGGCTGCCAAAGAAGGGGAAACAAAGTCTGTTCTCCCTTTCCATGGCAGCCATTAAAAAATCGCTTTTTAAAAAAAGTAAACAAACAAAATGGCCACTATGGAATGGGAGACGGGACTACATTTAGCACCTTCTTCCTTTCCATGGCGGCTAGTAAAAAAATAGGAAAATGTAAACTAAATAATGGCCGCCATGTAAAGGAAGAAAAGGACTACATGTAGACCCTTTCTTCCATTCAATGGCAGCGTGTCGCAGATCAGGAGCGGACGTGCTGGGGACATAAGGGTTCCCAGCATGAACGCTCGTGAAAAGGATCCAAAAAGGAGGTAAGTGTGGGGGGAAAATCTGTGCAGGGCAAGGGAGCGGAGTATTTACCCTGCTCCCCGGTGGGGAAGAATGTGACCTCCAGCCCTGAGGAGGATCAGAGCAGCGGGATTACCTTTTGGTAATGCCCCTGTTCCGAGTCTCCTCATGGGCTGGGAGGTTGTCACCCCCTCTGTCGAGTACTAATGGATCATAACCTCAACTTGTCAGACAAGTCATTTACATAATAGCTATTTGGAGGTCAATATAACTCTTGGAGGCAGAAGATTACCTTGACGGAATAGTATGCAGTAAAAACATATATATACATATATATATATATAGATGCAGCTCGGTTCTCTGCCCCTGGACTTTTACCTCAAAATGGCGAAAATATGTGATTAATGCTGACTTACACATACCCTTATGTCCAATATATCACGACGATTCAATGCATGTTTTACTATTTTGTAACATTTGTAGTCCCATTAGCCTAAGTTACAAAAATCGGACAGCAGTTATTTTGTTTTATTATTATTATTATTATTATTATTATTATTATTATTATTATTATTATTATTATTATTATTATCTGAAATGGTTCATGAAACCCCCACTCCTAACTTAGGCACAATTTATAATGATAAAAATTCAGATACAATAGATCCATGTAAACAATACAACAGAAGTACACGGATATTGAGCCCATGTGGGAGAAAGCGAGATTAATGTGCCATCAAAATATGCCAACCAATGAGGAGGGTGGGGGGGCACCACCATCTTTGTGACATAATTATATAGGAATGAGGCATTCTTGGCAAACCTAGTCGATGAAAATGGAGTTGCAACATCGGCATTAGCCACTGCTTACTGTAGTTGTGTGCCCTAAACTATGTCTCAAACATCCAATAGTCTGCAGAACGAATGGCAGACTAACTGCTATTGGAGCTATGTCGTAGTGCTAACAAATGTTGATGTTTTTGATGAATGTTTTGAAGGTTTACTGAAATCAGATACACAAATGATTCATCCACAGGTGTCCCCTACAATGGAAGCAGATGAATTAACCAAAACAGCGCTACGGTTAAAGAGCAAAACGCCTTCTGCCACTGACATCTGGGCTACGTTTGAAGTCATTAAAAATGGAGAGCTGGGTGAGTAAATACACTGATTCATCTATATGGAAGTTATGGTATCTGAATCTATTAAGCAACGCCAGGGGTTATTTGCTGTTTATATTCGCAATACTATGGGCATTAAATATCAGGCACATGTCGCCAAACCTATCACTCTAGAGTGGTACATAATGAAGACAGATTGCATGTAACCTTTAGTAGAGGGATGTGATGTTATTCATCTTAGTATAATGTTATTTCATATTTCCTGCAGGAATTAGGTTTATGTATGTGCTTCATCCTGCCTTTATTACCACATATTAACTCGAATTGCATTTAAATCGACCATAATAGCCTATGCAACATTGTCACACATAAACCAATAAACCATATGCATGCATGAATTGTGAAAAATGCCGAGCAAACACTCCCCCTAAAGCTGTATGCTGATGCTCTGGAACATCATACGTCCTCACATCAGATTTGTTTTATTTGTCCGCAAATAAAAAAAAAAGGAACTTAAAACATATCTCGTTCAATATCTTTCTAGCTTCCGAGGATTATTGGCCCTGCATTACTGCATCGTTAGGAGCTCCCCACCATGGCTTTGACGCTGAATACTCCACTCCCTGAACTATTCATAGGATTTTGAACTGTGCCTGCCCCGTTGCACAAAGTACCACTGCCATGCCTCTTTTCAATCCATAGACACGAGTGCAAACATAAATACATACTTTTGCAAACAATCAGATAACGACCTAAATGCTACAGCAATTAGGGCTGCTGACCGCAGACAAGCAACATTACACCACAACCCTTTTCAGAGCGTGCATTGTTAGGCAGCCTCTTGCTGTAATGTGTCTTTTCAGAAGATGACCAGGGACCACCGATGCAAAAGAAAAGCTGCTTAATTCTTAGGTTACCGGATAATCATAGTACAGAACTCAGCAGTACCACAAGATATACACAGATATGATACATCCACTGGCACGCCCTCTCCATCCATCAGCCTCTCTCCAATCCATGAGCACTCACCAGGACACACACAAAGGCAGCATTCCATACTCAGAACATTCCACACTAAAATCATTGGGCAGGAAGGATAGCTCAGGGGTAACGAGTTTGTCTTGGAAGCAAATTTACAATTACAAAGATGCTCATCAAAACATTAAAATCAGGCCACTTTTACTTACATACTTTGGACATGGACGGTATCCTGTGGCTGTGTCCACTTTCCATACTGCACCATTCAGCACCTTAGAGTAACCCAGTAACCCAATACCCATAGCCTAAGGCCACACCCTTTACCCCCACCTCACTGTAGCTGAAGAATTCCACTTTGTTTTGTATTGATATATTTTTTTAACTCGGTCTTTTAAAATAAAATGTATTGCAAACAACTCTAGTTATCCACAAACGCCAGAAATAACCACAGATATTCTCATGTGATGCAATCCAATCCCTGATCCCATTTTCTACTATAACCATAATATAAACCCGGTTATAGCTCTGATATTGTTTCTCAGGCCCCCCCCCCCCCGATCCCCAATTTCTCATGGTGTACTATTCACCATCCCCACCTCTAGCCTGATGCCATTTCATCCATATTTCTCCTCCAAATGGCATTTTAATCACTTTTCATTTTTGGCTAACTTCGGTTATACACGTTATAACCCGATTATTTCTCACATCGAACAAAACAAATGGCAGATTTTTCTTTATGAAAAACCACTCTGATGCAAAGCAGCATGTGAGATATAGCTATAATTTTGGGAGAAGGGTGTAGGCCCTTCTCCCTCAAATATTTGAACAAATACCAGATTGAATAACGCTGGCCCCTCCTGGAAATTGTCTCAATCCGTTGTGCCCAACTTGTTTCACACCTTGTCCAAATTCCGCTCAGTGTTTTTTGCTGTGTGCTGCACAGAAATATTGACTATTTCTCTATGGGGAAATGAATAGGAATATGCCGAAAACAGCAGTGTGTTGCTTTCTTAATAACTTTTTAATTGGCTAGCAAATCTTTCCCAAAATGTCCAGTCTTGGAGGGCAGCAATGAAAAACATGTAGTTAACATGTAGTTAGCAAAATGTCACCCATATCTGTCATGCAAGTCAAAAGTCATTAGCAATTAAATGTTCAGGATTCTTATGGAATGTCATACTTAAGTATAGTGCAGCGACCACTTTCCACCAATATTGGAAAGTCTGGGGTGTAAATATGTGAAACTGTTTGAAAGATATAAAGCAGGCTTTCTTGCATTTGTTTAAATTACAATGTTCTACCAATATGGTAAGAGGGTTTAATGGGGATGTTTGCCCTCATTGGGGGTGTGGAGAGGATGAAACAGTAGAATTTGAAAGTTTGCTGGTCTATGAATACTATTTTTTTTTCATTTTTTGCAACAATGGCAAAGAATATTAACTGGAATAAAACCTTCATATGCATGGGCACTGTGTTGTTTTTGTTCATTCTCATATGAATTTGCAGTTTTCGTTGTAAAATTTTGAGAGAGAAAAAAGGGCTAATTGAAAAAAAGGAAATGCAAAATGTATGCTAAAAGACCAAATAATGTACACCCATTTTCGTTCTGGTACATCATTACTACAAAGAAAGCACGACGAAAGCCACAGGCCATGGGCCACAGATCCATAATGGGGAAACATCTTCTTTTCCGCAGCTTAGAAACATACTGATAACATTGCTTATGATATCTGATGCTGCTATAAACAGAAATAAACGTTTGTATTACAGGTGGTGTGAGCATAAAATATATGAAATACAAAAAAAACTTTAGTAATGAGAGTTAACTTGAAACAGTCAATGAAAACATCTTTAGTTGAATTGACTTTATGGTGATGATTTAACACAATAGCTTTGAAATTTGGCAAGTGCTCAAATGCTGTGCTACCTTAACTCTGTGTCCCCCTTTGATCAGCCCATGAGCACACACATAACATGACTGATGACATCACTAATGACACAGATGGCATCACTTGTGACATCACATATCTACATTTTTTCAAAAAGCTAAAATAATGCCATGCTTCAGTGAATTTGATCACAATTTATACGGTTCTGTTCTACGTTCTAATAAATTGATTTAAAACCTTAGTTTTTCTAACTATGTGTTACATTCAAAATGATGTATTTGATAAACAATGTAATTGAGGAAGACTTTTAAGCATAGTATCCCTTAATATGTATAAATAAAAGTAAAGAAACCAGAGACACCAGAGACATTACTTAATTTCTGCTACCTTCTGTCCAAGATTTTCAAATATGTGGCATGAGGACTCTGAACAATGTTCTACTTGTTGTATCCACCATCAATAAATACACATATTTGACAATTCAATCACTGCAAACACAAATCAAGCTACATGGATTTCAGATTCATTATTTATTTGAAGAAAGGGATGACAATGTTTGAGCAGAAATTACTTAACAATAGCACGTGTACCCATGATGGAAGCATTCCGTCGAAGATTGCCTGTACAAGAGTATAATGATGATAACAAGTGGTGAGGGTGTAGAAAAGTGGGCGATATACCAGGGACAAAATGAGCAGAAACAAATGTATATAGAGAAAACAACCACTTAGAGCTTGGGAGGATAGCTCAGGGGCAACGTGCATGCCTTGGAAGCAAGATGAGATGGAGCAACACAGGTTTGATCCCCGGGTCCATGCTGAGAAACCTCTGGATATTAAGTGTGCTATAAATAACCAATTACAATTACTTACAACATTAACCTTAACAGCAAACTAAAGAGTACTATATACATATATACCATTTAATTATTAGGTGGCACTGGTGGGTGATGGGGTATGGGAGGAAAGTTGAGAGTGTAGGGGGTACTCCCGTTTTTTCAAGTAAGTGAAGCGTACACCAAGTTTTGAAGAGACCCACAGATGGAATGGCTTTGATTGTGATGAGCAGAAGGTCCAGTGGAGCTGGGCAAGTAGAGAGAAAGAGTGGAAGTGAGATGAGGCATGGGTAGGGCATGGGACTGGGAGGTTGATTGAGGAGGAGGATTGGAGGGAACAAGATGATGAGTACACAGAGATACACTCGACAGGTACTGAGGAGCAAGACCATTGATAGATTTTTAGACTAGGAGATCAAATTAGAAAGGGAATGTTTCTACATGGAGAGCCAGCCAGTATGTCATTGGTAAGCAGAAGTAGGGAAGGATCATGGTAGGTTGTATAAAGTGCATGTAGCAAAGCTGAGGACTTTGTCAAGAGGGAGGAACGAGTAGAGAGAAAGCCAGCAATATGCTTAAGCAGTTGTAGTAATGTTGAGGAGGTGGATATGAGGAGCAGAAGCAGTGCTTGTAATGAATTGATGCATCCAGAGGTTGCTATCAAAGATGACCCAAAGATTACAAACGTTGGGCAAAGAAGCAAGAAGTTCACTCTCGTCCCACACCCCATTTTGCATTGCATTTCTGTGCTTTTTGGTATATTTGAATACTTGTGTGTTTTTGACAACTCTTCACTGCCATTTTGCATTGAATTTCTGAGATTTTTGGTACATTCTAATCCTGGTGTGTTTTTAACTATTCCTTGCCCCTATTCATATACTCAAGTCTCTTTATTGCATCTGTTTTCACACTTGTTTGGCTACTAGGCTGCCTGGAAGGTTTTTGCTCCTGCTGTGCAGTCTCTCCTCTATCTTCCATCCACCAACCCTATGGCACACACCATCTTCCCTATCTATTCCAACTGCTATACTATCACCTATCCTCTCTCAAAACGTCTGGAAGGGAAGAGTTTAAAAAAGACTTCTTGACCACTATCCTCAGTCTACTCATTGCAGACACCTATGTCAGCACAGCTTCCAGACAGATTGTCACTGATATACTTTTTTCATTGCCCTCTCCATGTCTTTGGACACATCATCTTATCTCTACTCTCTGTCCTTTCATATCACGACCCATTAATGGTGCCACTAGATGGAAAGTACTCTTAGCAGTACTCTTAGCAGGCTTCTCATCATCCAGGTGTATCATTAATGTCTATCGCAATGGCACTATCATGGCTCATGGTCTTCAACCCAACCTTCTCCTCTTCGATCAGCGTTTGCCGTCCTGTTTCAAAATCTTTCCAATACCTGTTACTCCTTCTTCTTTTGTCTCTGTCTCCCCTCATCCGAGGTATCAGCCAAAATGAGCAATAAAAAATGCGTAATTTGGCCGAATTTCAGCCGTTCAAAAATTCCGAACAGCCGAAAGGTTCAACAAGATCATGCATTCAGTGTTGCTGCATCGGTGTTCCTGCACCCTTGATCACTATATTGAGAGTGGGAAATGCGGGGGGAATTGTGTCCCCCACAGACATTCCAAAGAAAGGAGGGCTACAGGGGTGTTCCCAGCACCCGTGCTCACTATATTGTGAGCGAGGGTTGCGGCGGTGTCTCCCGCAGCCGTCCACAAATAAACAAATAAATAAGGAAAAGACACAGAAGCACCAGTTCCCGATCAAAATGCATTTTGTTTTTTTCTCCCTCGAACATTTCTACCTCAGTCTTTCAACCCTGATCCTCCTCCAATGGGTGTACCACGGCCCTGTACCTCTTATTGGAAAACCTACATGACGGCTGCACCTCGTGCTCCCTCTTCATTCTCCCCTCTGGTCCTACCCACTCAGCTGGACACACTCTTGATTCCTTAATCCACACTGATCTTTTGCTCTCAGCCCCACTAACTGCATCACAACCCTGGACAGACCCTTCCCTCCTCTCCTCTCACCTGGGTCTTCTCTGCCATCTGACCGCACCTCCCCCAGACCTTCCAACCTCATTCACAGACATTCATTTGATGAAATGATTATCTGCTCCTTGCTTCGCATGTACCTTCATCCCCACCTCTCCCCCACTGAAGACTCTACCTCTGATTCCGATTTCAGCAGCCTCTATCTTGCCATCACTAACACTCTAGATATTCTTGCCCCAGTCATGAGGATCCACCTGAAAAATGCCACCAAGCGTAAAACCTGGTATGATTCTGAACTTGCAGCCCTGAAACGCAAGTGCAGATCTGCATAACAGAAGTGGCAGACCTCAGGTTCACCCTCTGACAAACTGGCCTGTCACCTCCTTCAAAGTCAATACCGATTTATTCGTCCCAAGAAAAGGGACCACATTCAGGCTTGTGTCTCTGGTGCATCCAGCAACACGGCTGAACTCTTTAAAATCTGCAACAGACTATCCACCCTTACACAGTCTCTACCTCACCTCTTCCCTCTCAGGCCCTCTTCAATCCATTGGCCACACACTTCACTGAAAAACTCAGGACATCCTGAGCACTCTCTCTTCGTTTTGCCCCTCCACTCCCCCTACCACCGTTGGCCTCCCACCCTGCCTCTGCCGTTCTATCCGCCTTCTCTCCTGTCACTTCAGAGGAGGTCACTAGAGGGGTCCACTCTATGAAGGTGTCCTCCAAATAGTCCTCCCCCTGTTCTTCCAGAACATTTAAGGACAATATTGGCTCTTTTGCCCCTGCATTTGCTGATTTCTGCAATAACTCTCTTGCTACTGGTTCTTACCCCTCCTCCTTCATGCACTCTTTTGTGTGCCCCCTCTTGAAAAAAACCTTCTGACAACCCCTTGTATCTGGCTAAATACCACCCCATCTCTATCACCCCCTTCCTTAGGATCCTCTTGGAAAAGCTGTCTTCCCCCAACTGACCCAGCATAGTGAGCTTGTTGGTTATCTAAACAACCAATAATCTGGATTCAGAGCATTCAGAGACAAGGAAACTGCTCTCATGAACACCTGTGAAGAACTGCTCACATCTCCTGACTCTAACTCTCGAGCTGTTCTCATCCTACTTGATCTCTCCTCTGCATTTGACATGCTCAACCACTCCATCCTCATAAAACTGCTCAACAAAACCCTTGGTATTTCAGAGTGGGCACTGGACTGGTAGACCTCCTTTCTCACTGACTGTCCCTTCGAGGTTATCCTGGGCTCTTTCTACTCTCCCACCTATATATCCACAGGTGGAATTCTCCCTGGCTCTTTAACATCTATCTTGTGTCGCTTGCACACCTAATTTCCACTTTCTCCCCTGACTTCAAGTGTTATGCAGATGACACCCAATTCTTCTTCAAACTTCCCTTTGATACTCTCCTCACTTCCTCCATCATTCCTGACTGCCTATTTGCCATGCAGTCCTGGTGTGCCTCCAATTATCTATGCCTCAATGCCAGCAATGCTGAGATGCTTCCCGGTAGGACTCCTGTTTCCTCTTTCTTCACTTCACTCTGGCCACTCGCTATGGACTCTCCTTCTTTTCCTTCAACTGAACCAGAAACCTCAGAGTCATCTTCAACTCCTCTCTTTCTGTTCTCCCTCACATCCAGGACCTTGCCAAGAAGGCCCACTTTAAACTCCACCTCCTCAAAGGAGTCCTACCTTTCCTCAGTTTCTCCCAAAAGCTCAATGTCTCCAGAGCTCCGGTACTCTACTGCAATAGCCTCTTCTTTAATCTACCATCTTCCTCTCCACGTCCCCTCCAGCTTATCCAGGATAGGGCTGCAAGACTGATCCTTGGTCTCAAGCCCAGGGACTGCATCTCTCCAGCCCTAAAATCTCTACACTGGCTCCCGGTTGCTGCAAGGATCAAATTGAAATCCCTCTGCATCATCTAGATGGCTTAGTGTGGTTGGGGACCAAGCTATCTACAACTAGCTCTCATCAAATTCTCTCTCTCCAAATCTTTATGCTCCTCAGGCTGCATCTCTCTGTGTGTCAAGTGTTTCTCTAACCAGCAAGCTGGTGGCTGATCTCTTTCCTCGGCTGGCTCCTTCGTCTGGAATAGCATCCCCCTCCTTCCAAATTTTGAGCCGGATTGCCTCAAATTCCGTAAGCTCCTCAAGACTTTCTTTTTCACCTCCTCCTTCCCACTATCACTCCCTTGCTAAACCCATCAGTCACTGAGATTGGTGACCAGATCCCTAATGTGTCTGTCTGGGTCCTGCCCCCTTCCCAATCGCCTTCAGCCTCTGCCACTCCCAGCACAAGTCTTTAGACACCACTGGCTTGTGCTGTCCCACAGGCCTGCACTTATTGTATTGGCAGTTGACCACTCTTACCAAGTGATCTCTGCCAGGCACTTAACCACTGCTTGCAAATGTACTCCCTCCCTTGTCCCTATCTCTCTCTGCACTTGCATGTTCTGAATACTCACAAGACCTAGTAGGACTGCTTCTTTTTTCTCTCTCTTTGTTGTTATTATATTTAACTTTCATTCCCATGTTCCCTCCCTTACAAATGCTCAATAAATAAATAAATACATAAATAAGTAAACCAAGATGTCATTAGCAAACAAGTAAGTGGGTACCTCCAAATGAAAAGTGGGTATTTCATGTTATCCTTTAATTAATTAATCATCAAGTGAAAAGTTCAATATGTAAGTGAAAAAAGAAGAGGGGGTAGAGGACATCCCTTCCTTCTGCCCGGAATGACTAAAAGCATTGAGGCTGCTTCACGATTAGCATGACCACCAGAAATATTTCTCAGTATAGCTCCTTGAAATGAATAGTATTCAGAAAAAAAAAGAAAAAAAATCATCCACTGCATTGCTGCACAGAGGTAACCCATCTCCACTCTGCCAAAGTTTTCCCCACACCTATAACAATACAGTTTGGAGGGAAGATTGTGCGGATCACAATATCTAACACTGCATGAGTCAGATTACTCAGATCCACAGTTGAATTTTCCTTAATACAGCCATGTTGATATTGGCTGATTAACTAGGGTGTCCTGAGATTAATCCATATATGCATACAGTCTTTCCCCTTTCTGTAATGGCTTGGCAGGCTGAAGAACAAGTTTAGTTCTGAACTGTTGAGCCATCACCTGTTTTGTAGTGCTATTGTCACCCAAGCTACTCCTCACTGGTGACACCCAATGTGTCCAAAATATGTCTGGGGTTGCTTATGGTCTTGTGCAGAAGGGATGTGACCACGCAGTTTGGACTTGACTTCCTCTTTTTGGAGTGTGACCAGGCCTGATTTGCATATGGTCTTCTCACTTTCTGTAATGAGTTGGCAGGCTGAAGAACAATGTCTGAAGGGTAACCAGAGCGATGCCAGAGGTTAAGGTGAATTCTAAACCTTCCAATCATTACCTCTTGTGTTGTGCTCAACTGGGTCACCACCAAACCAACCTATTTGCAATGTTCTTCAATGTTCTTAGAACAAAACATAGTATCAGCGTTAAGGGGTGAATACGCCCACATAACAAGGTCTTAGAGAGATCTTTACCTTTTTTAAGCAAGACAATTATGTGTGCTTGACTCCTGATAGAGTAACAGGAGCACTTCCCGTATTTCCCGGATGAATCTATGAATATTGGCCCCAGGTAAGTCTTGAATGTTTGATGCAATTCCTTTGCAACTTTACACGTTGGTTGGGAAGCTATTACAGACATGTATTCCTCTTCGGTCAGCAAGGACCTCGAGCCCTCTTGTGCATCGATAGTACGACGTGACTTTATCTTGTCCCGAAAGGTGCTCACATGTATTCAGCATTTAAGGTTTCTACTGTCTTCTATAGCCTAATATTTCTGGAAGGTAGACAATTACATCTTGTGTATCACTTGAGGTACCCTCATAAGTATTTATACTTCTGATTTCCATATAGGCCTACCAGTCAGGGTCAAAACACCCCTAATATATTTTCAATGTGTGCTGTTTTCTATTGTGTTAAATATAATTCAATAGAGTTCAATTGTTTCTCGAATGCACATAACGGGCAGTAACATTTTGTGTCTTGCATTTAGGTGAGCCCCTGCTTTAGCTCTGTAGACTTTGCTGCATTTAAGGTGACTGAGATCAGCATACATATTTCAATAAAGAAAAATACACAGAACAGTGTAAACAGATAAACCATGAAACTGTTTGGTAGAAAAAAGATGTACATGTGCTCAAAACAGAACATACCATGGTGTGTTTGTGCAATATTCCATCTTTACTTTTCTGTCAATAGCAGAGTAAGAACTGTTCATAGCCAGATTGGTATTCTATAAATAGAGCCAATAACCAAAGTAAGCAGATAATAAGACTACTAACAAGGCCCCTGTTATCACATTTTCTCTCCTCAACTCAGCGCTTTGTGTTCTACCCTCTTCCTCATAACCTCCTCCATGACAGACCCCCTTTCAACTTCCAAACACTGCCAAACTGGTAATGACATCTTATGTCACTGTTTCCTTTTTGGTGTACTGCCAGAGGTACGAACAGCAAAGAGACCTGCCTGAAACCAATCAACCAGTGATGTTTCTGCAAACCTGGACAATTGTTGATATCCCACTGACCTCCTCCCCATATCAGTCTAATTCCGTCTTCAGTGCACGTGTAGCTTATCCTGAAGTTGCCAAAATCTAACTTCTGGAAATGGCTTCTGGAAATTGCGGTTTTACTCTATCAATCATACGTCACAGTTGGTTGAAATCGGTAGATGGATTTTAAGGGCATATTATGTATGGTCCTGGATCCTGGTTCTTTTTCAGACTTCTTGTGACTTTTGTTGCACTTCATTATGGAATCAAACATCACTTCCTCAGTGATGTTAATTGCTGTTCTGATATAACTTTAGTATCGCATGGGGAGAGAGAACTGAAAAACTATGTGCTATGTGTTTGGTGCTCATTAACACTGCATCATGTGGCGATTAGCAATTATAATTGTTATTGGTGGTGTGTCTGCAAGGCACACTCTCTCATGGCGATTGATCATTAAGAAATGGGTAATACATGAGAACTGTTGTTTAGAGACCTATGGCTATCAGAAGTCGATTATCAAGTCAAGAAGACATTATGTACGTTGATGTATTGGGTACCATTTGGTGGTGAGTTTAATTACCTTCTAAATATATCCCATAATATCTCCTGAGTAACAGTTTGAGGTCATGTTGTCTTTCTCTAAGTCAAGTTAACACACATTTTAATTTCTGACAGGCCTAAATGGATGAACTATGATGTTTGCATCATTAAAGTAACTCACACTGAGTTACTAGGGTAATCCAGATGTGTACCCCATTCTCACTGCTCTTAGAGAGGCACAAAACACGTGTCTGGGGTTGCTGTCAGTATTCTTCTTCAAAGGAGAATTGCCTAGCATTTCGGTGCTGGATTGCCCCAGGCAGGACAAAGACTGATATGTTACGAATATTTCTCCTCTTTGAAGGAGATAGTGAGCTAAAGAATCTGACTAAGACTCTCAAAACCAGGACTAATGGCTGACAGAGGGACTCCCAGACAGAGGGACTCCCAGAATGCCCTTTGTGTTTGTATAATTAAAATAACTCAACCTAAGTTGCTAGGGTAATCCAGGCGTGGACCCCTTGCTCACTGCTCTTAGAGAGGCAGAGCTACCACCCTACTGATGAGGCGCAACCAGGCCAAATCACATGTCTGGGGTTGCTGTTGGTACTCTTGTTCAGAGGAGAATTACCTAGCATTTCAGTGCTGGACTGCCACAGCGCAGGACAAATTCTTATATGTTATGGATATTTCTCCTCTGTGAAAGAGATAGTGAGCTAAAGAATCTGGCTAAGACTCTCAAAACCAGGACTAATGACCAGCTGATGGACTCTCAGAACCCCCTTGTGTTTCCACAATTATTTAATCATTTTTTCTACAATGTGCTAATATTATTTGCAGGATGCAGAGAACTGTTACTACCAATACCAGAAATGCTAGTAGTATTTTAAACGTGCTACCTAGCCAGGTAGGCCCTCATGAGAAAAGAGCCATAAACCCAGTCGGCATCCTCAACTTCACTAGTTTCCTGGACCATTATTGTGCACACATTTTGTAGGGAAGTTGAATTATATTTTATTAAATGTATAAAGGGACGTTCGCCGAAGGCACTGTACAATAAAGGAGAATCTCGAAACAGTACAGAAAAATGTACAAATGTGGTATGAGTAAATTTTACATCAGTAGAGAGAGAAAGAAAAGAACTTTAAGAATCAAGTGACAGAAGAAGGTAGAATTTAACATTTGTTTGGAAAATGCAAAGAGATAAGGAGGAGCGAAGTGAGAGGGGAAGAGCGTTCCAATGTTTAGGAGCCAAAAGAGAAAAATATCACAAACAAGATGAGGCACAGGGAGGCTTAGGAACAGTTGAAAGAAATAGATTATGAGATTGTAAGCAGAGGGGAGGGACACAGAATGCAAGGTAAGGTGGGGCCAGGCCATTGGTGCATTTGAAAACAATCATGAGAAAGTGACACAAAAGATGGAATTCGAAAGTAAGTAATAAAATTGAAAGCAGGGAGGATGAGATGGGGGACTGATGGGGTAAAGAAAAAAGGAGACAAACCTAAAGGTGTAGATAGAGTGAAGAAGTAGAAGATGGGAGGCAGGTAGATCAAGAAATAAATATGAACAATAGTCGATACAGGAAATGACAAGAGAAAAGAGAAGAGGTTTAGTAGCATGAAAGGAAAGATAGGAGTGAGCACAGAGAATGTTGAACATAGGAAATATGAAAGGAGAAGGAGAGAGAAGGATCAAAGATAACGCCCAGGTTGTGCACTGAAGGTGAAAAGGAAAGAAAGGAAGGTGGAAAGGAAAAGGAATGAGGGATGGAGTGGGAGCTAAGGTAAAGGGGGAAGAACAGAACCTCAATTTCTGAGGGATTAGGATGTAGGAAATGGGAAGATATTCAGTTCTGGACAGCTGAATGACAGTTTGAAAGTGAGAATGATCTGGGTCTCATCGGCGTAAAGGTGGAAAGAAAGGTGAAAAGAGGAGATAGAAAAGAAGAGGGCCAAATACCGAGCCTCGAGGGACACCATAGAGAAGAGGAAGTTAGGGAGAACAGTATCTGCCCAGGTAACAGCATAGGTCAGTTGTGAAATGTATTGCTTCTATCAAGCTCTCATTCTGCTCACTGTGTGCTGGGTGAATGTACAACAGTTTATTCCAATTTTTGCACATACACCACCCACCATGGCAGTGAGGAGGTCAAGGAAACACCTATTTTGGAGAGTCATTAATCTGACAGCTATCTGCTCCTCTTTAATAGCATTGAGCCCCATTTCAGTGGCGTTTATGGCCTGCATTAACTCCCATCTACTTATCTGCAACAATTTGGCATTTGCTGCCATTTGAAAGCCAGTGGTGAGAAGAGACACCAAGAACATTGATGCCTTGCTAAACAGCTTGTGTACAGATGGGATAGCATACGTTGAATCATTAGGTGCTATAGAAAAGTAATTCTGTCTTTTTGTGTGTTGTAGTGTTTTGCATATCTTAATTTTGTGTTCCCTTTTCACCATATGTTCACCTATTTGCGCCACATCACTTTGAGCAACACCCAAATGTGGCAGAAGCTGCACAGAGGCCCACAAACCACAGGCCCAATAGTGGTCCATTAGTACTGCTGTACCTACTTTCATGTCTGGCATATCCCTGATGGTTTACATTCTACATCATTTCCTATCTGCACTGTGCCATTGTTTCTGAAAAACAGCACTGGAATTGACAACCTTGTTATGTGTGCTGGCCCTTCCACATCCTCTAACCCCTACTCAATAACCAAACCTACTAAAACCTCACCCCTCTTCACACAACTCTGAAACCCTAACCAAACATAACCATACCTCTTAGAACACAGCAAACCACACACACTTCACCACACTGCAACAACAAACACACCACACAGAACCCCCACACGACAGATTCTGACCAGATACCACATCAAAAGCTCCACTAACGGTGTTAACCAAACTGAAACTGCCAACAAAACATCACAGCTCCCTTGCTCTCTCTCCAAACTTTTTCCTACTAATGTGCCCTTCCCCTTCCCCTTTCCTTTTCAGATTCGCACAAGCACCACGAGACCACTGCAGTTGTGATAGTGTGCAGTATGAATATTTTTTAACATTAACATAACATGTTAATAGTCTGGCATATTTTCTCCATTCTTCAAGACACATCTTAGCATGTTCTATAGGTCCTCATGAATATCTTATAGCTGCTTCTGCTCTACATCCTATTATGCCTTCTACCCAACACAGAGAGGTAAACGCATCACCTGCTATGTGTAACTGGTGTATGTCCCAATAAATGGGTATCTCTTTTCCTTGATTACCAGTAGGACGTTCATATTGACCTTTCATTGAAAGACTTTGATGTTGCTGGGTCAGGGTTCAAGACCTTGGGCACTGAATCTTGTAAACCACACCAAATTTTAGAAGCTCCATACATACTGGGTTGTTTTATGCTCATGGACTCATGTTCAATGACACCACCAATGTCAGCACTCTGCACTGGTTCCTGGGGTCGGTTACTCAAAATCATAGATACAAAACCTTAGGGGTTTGTCTAGTCTGGTGTTGAGAATATTTGGAGGTGAGTCTCTATGGCATTTTGAATCAATTTCTATAAGGGGTCCTTCTGCTCTGCTGCACCTTTCTCCAGTGGTTTCTGGTTCATCCATTGACCCCTGTATCTCTTATTTGGGTCTCACCTGGCCTTTCCTAGGGTTGTTTGCCATTAAACCCACACGGGTGGGGTAGAACTGACTTGCAATCACTAGATATCTGCAGATCTCTACAGCACTCAGTAGGCCGCCGGTCATGCAACCAAGTCCTGTCACTCGGCTGCTCAGCCCACAACCAGCATTTACGCCTTCCAGGCATCTACTTAAGGAGTTAAGGCCTGGCCCAGGCAGATAGCATTGAGTAGGTGACTGATCAACTGACCAAGCCTGGCATCTCAGCTGCTCCGTCCACCACCTATTTCACCAGTCACCTCTACACCACCATTTTCAGCAAAGGATGAACAAAGACAAGAACCTCATCTGTTTTTGCCTGTTCGTACCTGACAGGTCCACGGGCTAGAGCCCCTATCATGTATTCTACAAACAAAATATCTCTTATAAATGATATTCAGTAAAATAATTCATAATGTGTTCCTTTCTTCATAGCCCATCCCAAAATTCACTAGGGGTTGAATGGCCACACTTGTGTATTGGCACATTATAAATGCCATATCATATCATGTCATATCATATCAAGTGACCTGGGCAGCCCCAGCAAGCTACCCTAGCGTACATCATCAATATCACCCTTACAGCCATTCAACACCAGCAGACCACATGCACACAGCTTCTCATGCTGATCAATACTTGCGCAGCAGTCAGTCACGCTGTGGCAGTCGCTGGCCTCATCTCATGCAGCAACCTTGATGTCATGTTCATCAACACCCCCCCCCCCCAATGTTTTTGACATCCTCCTACTCCAAGGCTATCTCATTCAACATGCCAACCAGCCAGGAATGGAAGGAGGCGGAGTGGCAATCATCCACAGGAGCAATCCATCATCCCCTCTCCTAG
Organism: Ambystoma mexicanum; assembly: GCF_040938575.1. Lineage (NCBI taxonomy): Eukaryota > Metazoa > Chordata > Amphibia > Caudata > Ambystomatidae > Ambystoma > Ambystoma mexicanum. Next base: position 1,196,978,306 of record NC_090937.1, read on the forward strand.
AACAACCTTGTTTGAATCCCTTGCCTGCGGGTTCCTTTCATCTCATAAGGGATCCATCACCTTCCACCTCATCTACAGACCACCTCACAGGAGTAATTGTCATTGCAGACATTTCTCAAAATTACTACCCTCTGCCAAATGAGCACAATCGAATAATGTCTTCCTCAGAGATTTTAACAACCCTGAGTCTCAAGACAACCGCCACACTTGATGCATGCTTTTCATACTGAATGGATCCATGGACCTTGAGCAAATTGTGCTCTCCCGACGTACAACAAAGGTAGAACCCTAGACGTAGGCCCTCATTATGAGTGTGCCAGTCTGGTAAGAATGCCCAAATAAATCCGGTAATACCATATCTGGCACACTCAAAGTCTGCCGGTATGGGCAGGCTTGACTTGCCACCCACTCGAGTATTGTGTACAAAGGTCAGGCTGAACACCCCCTCATTCAGCACGGCTCCTCAAAATCCTTCCTGGGCAATGAAGGAAACAAACTTTGCAGGCTTCCCCACCACAGGGAATGCCTCAGTCTTCCTGAAATGATTCAAAAACTCTGCTACGAAACTGGTGGAGAGTAATCCCATCCCTCTAAAACCAGCCATGCTAAGACTTACAATCTATCAGTAGGTGCACCTCCAAACTCACCCCCAACAATTGGTCAATGAAAGCACTAGAGCAACGGAAACGCAAAACCTCAACAACTTCAAATCAATCAGCGACAACTGTAGGAGTTTGATTACTGAGGCCTACATTACTTCTACTTTACCACCATTGCATCAGTCTCTAACAGGAGCAAAACCCTCTTTGAAGTAGTAAAGCAGTGTACCCAACCCTCACTCGACACTGATGTACCATCAACTCAGGAAACATGTGCAAGAACCAACAACTTTTTCTATCGGAAAAATAGACATAATCCGAGAGATCATCTAATAAACCTCCCACAACATTAGCGCCTCATGCACCCCAGCATGCACACTGACCCTCTGGACTGAAGTCTCTTCTGTCTCTCCCCAGAGAACATAAAAATAAATTCCTACCGAAACCTACTTCCTACTCTGACAATACTATCCTAACCTCCGTCATTAAACAATTGAAGGGCCTGGTGTTCAATGCAGACCACGGCATCATCCATGTGTTCCTCACAGAAGGGTAATTTGGGGACACCCTCAAGACGGGTCTCATATGAACTCTTTTGAAAAAAAAACCCTAGACCTAGATGAAATGGCTAACTTCCAACCCATGACAAACTTCCTGTTAATTGGCAAAATCTTGGAAAACTTACTCATTACACAACTACTTGCCAGAATTGAACTTAACCTCCTAAATGACAGTCAGGGTCCCGCCCCAAGTAAAGAATCGAGACAGACACCATCCAGGTGATGGATTATGCATTACAAATCATGGATAAGGGTGACCTATTTCCTCCTTGTCCTCTTGGCTGCCTTCAACAGTGTCAACCACTGCATCCTCCTCTCCCTCCTTGTGAACAGGATGGTAATCTCAAGCACTGTGCTGGATAGGTTTGCCTCCTGCTTCTCATGCTGACGCCAGGCCATCCAGATTAACCTGTTGCATTCTAAACAACTACTAATCTCCTGCAGAGTACCCTGAGGCTCCATCCTTTCACCAATCTTTTTAACATTTACATGGAGCTCTTGGGCACTCTCCTGAAAGATCCAAATATAGCCATCCACCAATACACAAACAATACTCAGTTGTACATGAGAGTAAAGGTCGACAGAACATCAGTTGCATTCACGATTATCTAGCCATCATCCAGTTCGTGCATGTCAACTGCCTACCTCAATTTTAACCCATCCAAAACTGACATTGTCCTCATCAGTCCCCCCACTATAAAACAACTTGTTATACAAGATCTCAGTGATATATATACCTAGAAGGATTTGATCCACATCTCTTGGATTCAGCAAAATCCTAAGGCTTCTCCATTAACTTTAGCCTGTCCTTTCAGAAACACGTAGCCAAGAAAGCCCAAACTGTCCAGCTCCAAATCTCCACCCTTTATAAAAATCAAACCCATTATCTCGCTGCAGGACTACTGGACAGTAGTGCAGGCCCTTGTGATCTTGGACATCGATCAGGGAAATGCTGTCATGACTGGGCTCCCAACTGCTGAATTGGCTCTCTTAAAAGCAGTACACCATTCTGGAGCACGTCTTCTTACGGGTGCATGGAAATTAGACAGATACACCCATGTCCTACGAGAACTACATTGGCTTCCTCTCATGGCAGGGATACTGCTCAAGATTAAATGTGTCATATAAAAAGCAGTCACAAGTAGCACACCAGCATACCTGGCATCTAATCTCCACAAATCTGGTGGCACATGTTCCTTTTGTAGCAAATCGACCAACTGGCTTGAATCACAAGTCGTGCACCAAAGGAGATCCTGTAAATAATCCTTTCAACTTGCCCCAACCCACTGGAACGCATTCCCAGCAACAGCTTGGAATACCCTCACAATTCTCCAATTTTGTTAACCTCTCAAAACATGGCTTTTTTAAAATCACCTCACAAAAGGATTAATCCCAATAGACGCACATACCAATGCACAGATGGCAACTCACAGTGCTTTGCTACTGTTAAAAGGTGTGTTACGGAGATTTATCACACAAGTGCTAAATTCCCTCTACCTTAGAGCCCTCCAGCACTTTTGCTATATTTTTGGGCTTTGAACTTTTCATTTTCAATGTGTATTACTTTTCCCCCATGGCATCATCTTTTTACTATGTGTCATCCAGCACCTTTAGTGCAGTGACACAGGGTTGTCTTTTCAGACTTCCCACTTTAAACTAATTTTTCTGGGTCTGACTACTGTCTCCCAGAACATGTAAAGTTACCATTGACTTTTCTAGTCCTTTTAAATTTACAGACCCAGAACACCCTATCTTCCAATACAGTATTGGATGGGTTAATTGTTATCGCCTTTTGTCTGATAATCATGGAACATTCATATGTTCCCCTTTCTTTAAGATTTGGCTGGTGGCAGTGGCATCTACCATTTTTATTCTACGGAAGACTATGAAAATAGATTTTGGTACCATTTGAGGCTATGGTGGTAGTCTCGAACTCAGAGCCGGTAATCCACTTTTAATTTTACTTGGTTCCAGTGAAGTTGTTTTGCCATATCTTTGTGTAAAGGTCTTTCTAGTGTTTTACTCTGCATTCCAAACCAGGTTTGGTTCCTTTGTTTGCCGTCCTTTGGCGGGCTTCTGCACAGAAGCCCTCCTTAGGTGCCTGAGTGTCTGGGTGGACAGGATGTGAGGGAGTGGTTTGAGGCCCCCTGCACATGGTCTCCTGGGGACCCAAGTCGCACTCTTGTTTGATTGGCTAGGTGGCTGTCCTGCCAGGACAACCACCCTGCTGTGTGATTGACAGTCAGGCTGTGTGAATGGGGGATTTGGTGCATAAAAAGCCTTTCTCTGGGACTGGATGGCACAGTCGCCATTGGAACGAAAGAACCAACGAGAAGCCGAAGGAAGACGACTGCTGCAACTACTGGACCCCCGGTGAAGCCCTGCTGCAGGTTCGAATCGCCTAAAACTTCGACGACAGAGGAGATCTGCAAGGAATCTTCTTCCCTTGAGCTTGTTGGGAACAATCAGTTCGCCAAACACCAGACACCAGTCCTCATCTTGGTCGAATTTACTATGCATCGCTGCAGTAGATCGGATAGCCAGTGGGAAGAGAACCAGTTTGGGTTTTAAGGAGCGCCCCTTTTATTTGTTGTTTTGCTCCGCTGCTGGCTTCTTCTCTGGGCAGTGCAGGACACTCCAGCCATCCTCCTTCTTGTCACCATGACTGAAGCTTCCGGAACTGCAAGCCTGCAGGAACTGCCAGGAACAACTGCCTCAGCTACAGCATTCTTCTTCTTTAAAGGTACTGTGCAAATTCGGTTGTTTGTTCCGTCCGATCACGGTGAAAGTGCAGGAAATCTTTTGCCTCCCCGAAGGATCATCCTTCTCTTCGCCTTTAAATAACTTTTCCTCCGACCAACTTAGTTTTGAACTCTTGGCAAAGACTTAACAGCTAACTACTTTGAACTGTGTGATCCTCTGCAAAGACTCTGAACCATTGACATTGGCCCAGACCTATTGACTTGAATCCTAGTTGTAGTAGCCTTTTCTAGATTGCCCTGCCTATAACATGTTGGTGCTATTGATTTTGAATAACCTTGTCTTTCCTCCCTTTTAAATTGCTGGAGTGCCACTTCATTTTGAGCTTAACTTGGCCAGAATTTATTGGGTGTTGTTATAGTATACAAATACTGTGAGTTTCTGCTGCTTTATGATAGTGAACTGTTTTTATAAATGATGGTGTAAATAAGTGTATATTCTTTTACTCAGAAACCTTGAATCAGTGTTTGTTTGAACCATATTAATTGTTGTCCTTTGTGTAAACTCTTGTACTGCTCACTTTACTCTTGAGATAAGTATGGCTGCTCAGCCATCGCTACCACTACTGTTTAGTACAGGCTTGTACCAAAGGTGAAATTGTACTTACACTTGTAGTCTTAATTGTGTGTAGTGTTCCCAACGGTACTGCATATGATTCTGCCTAACAAGGTGCCAGCCCAAATGCTGGGTATCCATACTGTGTACAGCACACCGCTGTGCTCAAGGTAGGTCTGTGCTTTACACAATAAAATAAAATAAAAGACCTGATGAAGAAGTCTATGGACTTTCGAAAGTTAATGCATTTCTCCATCACTGTATATTACCAGTTAGAACAATAAAAGGTATTTAAATCTGCATTTTGAGGGACTTCTAAGCACACAAAGATGGCCATGACAACTCAAGAAGAGCTCCATTAGAGGAGGAAAATATAGGGGCTATCTAGGTCCAGGAAGAATTGGAAGGGGAAAGTGCAAACTAATTTAAACTTAGATACATGTCAGACTGAAGAATGCCATGCCTGATCACACAGGTGTTTATGAGACTTCAGATCGCTCAGTCCTTGACAAGACTCTTTAAGGCAGTGCCAACCAACCAGAGTGATTTTCCTCTTTATTTCTGCCAAAGAAAATATCATATATAGAGAGAGAGAAAAAAGAAGAGGATTGAGTCCTATGCAGCCTGAACAATAGATGCTATTTCAATGAGGCAAAGAAGGAATTGGTTAACCAGAAATGAAGGTACTTCTGAACTAACTGCAATTCTCAAGTAGCAAAAACAGTTCTAAGATGTAATTTCCTGCTGAAGCTGACAGCATCATGAAAGGGAGAACCTGCCTATCACATGCCTCCAACTGCAAAGAGAAGGGGCGTCTTCAAGGAAGATACCAGACACATATCAGAGGTCGAACAACAGATACAGATTCTTGAAGCAAGATTGATAATGAGTCTAGGGAAGGATCTGTTGAAATTAGGGGACAATATATAGTCATTTGTAGCAACAAATTACCAATGGTTAGAACTCTAATTTGCTTCAGATACTGACATGGAAAACAAAGAATCTCAATAAGCCGAATGAGCTCCTGAATTCTGACCCTGCTGCAGGAATGCACATACCCTCATACTATTCAGTACAGATATTAGGATCTTCATCAATGAGCTTCTGAGTGGAAGGAACTCCATAGAATGTGGTGTTTGACCATGTTCATTCTGAGTAGAGGAACTCCCACACCCTTGCTTGATTTTTAAAAACTTGTGGTTTCACCTTAAATAACACAGGGTAATTCAGATGTGAACACCTTGCTCACTGTGCCGCAGAGAGGCTTAGCTTTACCTCACTGAGGAAGCCCAACAAGGTGGAAACATATCTCTGGGGTTGCTAATGGTACTCTTGTTTAAAGGGAAATTGCCTAGTATTTTCGGTGCTGGACTGCCCTTGAGGGTGGGACCAGACTGAAATGAAAATGCATTTTTCTCCCATGTGAAGATTGCAGTGAGTCAACACATGGTTGTAGACCCTCTTGGGTCTAATAAATTCCATGGAACAGGGTATTTGACCCATGTTTGTTCTCTCTAGAGGGGCTCCACACCCTTGCTTGATTTCTCCTTATATTACCTTTCTCAAAATGGTCCTATTATGCAGATTCTTAATAGGTTTACCAGTTTTGTCCAGAGGAATGTCCTCAATTTCAAACCCTTATACTTCTCTCCCCTCTCACCAGTGGGCCACTGTGAACCTCACTCCAACTGGGTTGCATTTCCCTTCACAATTATGTGTTATGGGTTTAAATCCCCCTCTACCTATCTCTTCCTGAGATCCTCCAGTGTCTCTGTGTCATCTGTGTGTCTTACATTTTCCATGCAGCTCTAGATTTTTAACATCCGAAACAACATTGCCTTCTCCTGGTGTTTGATTCATCACAACTTCACTGCTGCATTTGGGCTTGATATCCAATAACTGCTGACTTAACTAAGCTGGACTTCTCTTGGATTCTCCACTTGCTTCTCTCTCTTGCTTCTCTCCCTTCAGCTACTCATGGTCTTCTTGTTTCTACATATGACCCCTCCTCACTCAGTTATCTTACTCTTCTTTGGACCACAGTTCTGTAGGAATCTCAAATGACTATCGACATAGACAAATACCCCTAAATCCTACTGGTATTCACTTTCACAAAGGACACGTTTCAAACATGTACCTTCAAATTCAATTTAAAGGCATTATAGCAAGCTCTATTTACATTCAAGGTCACATAACTAGGTATTTTGGAAAATCCCATCTGCAGGAGTTTACCTATAACACAACATAACATTTCTATTAGTTGTTAACCACTTTCTTGTCATCTTTCATCTGTCAAGCGTGTGGATACCCAATTCCTCACTGAACTATTGAGTGTGTGGAAAGTCAGTAGAATTTTTAAAAGTATTATAGAAGTGAAAGAATATTGTAAGCCATCCAAATGTAACAGAATCCTAGACATATAGCCACATAGCTAAAAAACTAGTCACTCCAATCCCACCATATCCTCCATAAATGGCAATCCAGTTCGGAATGCCCATTAAGTCTTATAGTCCTTCCTTTAATTTTAGCCCAACATTGCTGATTTGTCCAAGTCTAACAAAATTCTTGCTTTGCCAAGTAGCGCAAAAGTGTATCTACAACATCATGCATGTTAAGTAATCACAGGCACAATGATAGTTGTCACCTTTTGCAATTCACTACTATATGTAGATAAAATTGTATTCACCTTCGATAGGTCTGAGACCAACCTGTGGCTCATCCTTGATATTTTTCAATATTCATGAAGATACCAGGTTATACAATTGGCCTGGAAAAGCTGGTATCATAGCCCATAGACCTAGGGCCCTTTAAGACGAGGTAGCAGTACTTAGAGATAGATGGGGATGTAGAATGTAATTAAACATCAATAATTAAACCGACTCAGGAAGTTGGCAAAACTTGGTCTGTTTTATTTGCAATTGCCTGAAACAGGGAGTTACAACGGACTTCAACGGGCGTTGGCTCGATTTCTCTCAGCGCATATTATAAACAACACAACTTTTATAGTAAAAACTTGTCATACGTGATGTCATACTATGTGGCAAACTACAGAAACCTACTTGGGGATGTGATAGGGTTACAGGTAACATATAAGTATACGTTTCATACTAACGGGGGTTGTGATTGGATTTCTACTATCAGGTGGGCAACTAAGCCAATCCCAAGTGCAAGTCGTCTTCTGTGTCACACTAATACTTGACCATTCATTGATTATACAAACTATAGGGCTCTTTGATACATGGCCCTCTACCATTGGTTTGGCACTCTTGTACCCTTCTGGAATATTCCACACGCTAGCAGCACGTAGGTTACCATACCAGGTGCAGGGAGGGTTGGTGTGATCATGCCTCACCTCCCAATTAGCCCAACATCTGTCCTCACTCTTGCATTCTGCCAGTCAATTGAGGCTTTGAACTTGGCCTTGCAGGAGCTCTCTATGTCTGAGAAATAAAGGGAGCATCTTCTTAGTTTTGGGGTAGCTCGACCCAATGTCTATTTTGATCTGACCACGTTTTGAAGCTTTTTGCATTCTATTAAATTATGAACTTTTGATGCCTTCAGTGTTTTTCCATTCCACCTCAAATAGAAGTTTGTTTCTTTCTCACGTTCATGTAACTACTGGATGGACAACCAGGCACACATTGGCCTCAACTTCTTGGTTCTGGGCCAGCTAAGCCTTTCTTTAATTTCTCCTTTGCCATTGGTAATTTTCAAACTGAACCACACTGAAAACTCTACCCAATCACAGGGTTTCAAACTTTGCTAAAGTGCATTGTAGAGTATCCAGGTTCTATAAATTCCTATGTATCATACATTGGTGAATCCCCGCAACTATTCACTACGTAGCCAGCTTTAACATCGCTTTGTTACTGCATCTGTACAAGTGTAAACTAATTAGCATTTTTCTCCAGTGTTTCTGTAGCATGACCATCTTCATCTCGAGCCCGAAATGTTGCTCATCTTTACCACCTTCTCTTCAGATCTTATAGAATGTCTATGTTTTTTTTACCTCGTGCATCTTCTCCGGGTGCATCAGCTCTGCTCCGCATGATGTCACCAGTCGTCCTTTTCACTCATTTTCATCCTACCTCCGGATTTTTGTCCAAAAGGTCATTATTTCTTCATGAATGCATATAGGGTTTTCTCAATGGATACTTTGTTTCGAGGATTCTCTGAGGTACAGGAATTGGTAATGCACGTGTCACAATTTCCGGTTCCCAACATATATGCAACATTGGGGTAGAGACGCAGAGGTGCGCAACATACAAGGTGAGACATAGAAAGAGACATGCAATTTTGAAAAGCACTTCCCATCTTCATTATAGGGTAAAATGTGTTGATCGTGATGTAGTCCAGGTCCTAGATAAAGTATTAATTCTGCATGATTTTGTAGTGAACTCAGGCTATATATTTTGAGGAAAATGACAAAGATGTAGTAAGAGCTGCAACGTGATAAAACAAAGACAAACATAAAATCACTGCTGAAGTAGAAAACACAAGGGGAAATTCAGGCCAACACATAACACTATATTCATGGTATAATGGACTTACTCAGCTGACAACACAACCAACCTTATAGACTATACTTTATCAAGCAGGCAAAATGATTCCTGTTGACAAATGTATCTTTATACCACTGAAGTGACGTGTTTGTGGCAATGCAGAAGTGGCCTCGCATTAGTGTTGGAACCTCATTGGTGCAATCCTCTGGCCATTTACAGACCTGAATATTGTTGGCCAGCAATTCTACTGTGCTTCATATGACAGGAGGGGGGTGAGATAATTAACTCATAGCTTTAGAGAGGATGACTTGGAACATTTGAAGGACACGTAGGCTTCAAAGAAGACTACTGGAGGACCAACAGGACTGGAAACCAGCTATGATCCAGGTGATGAGATAAACTCCAGTTTAACCATAAGCTTGTAGACATAATTGCTTAATCAACAGAAAAAGGTGTTGCAAAATCCATAGAACAGCGGAAAATATGTCACTCACAAAGTCTTGGTTCTGCTGCAGCAAAATTTGCAAGTAACAATTATGAATAGCCTTAACAAATGTGACCTAAAATTCAGTTGCAGTCATGAGAGAACATACTAGTTGGGTAAAAATGCAAAGACATGCACACAGATCTTTAACCCAGAGATTTTCCCAGGGCATTTTCACTTGAATGGTACACTTCTGGGAATTATGTCAGCTTTGAAGTCAACTAGGAAAGAAACATCAGGAAACTGAAAACATTAAATGCTTTCCTTTCTGTCGTGATGGCCCAGGTTTGAAACACTGATTAAGGAACATAATGACATTTTTCATGATAACCAATTCATAAAACGCTCTGATCCTGAGAGGGCGCTAGTGAGCCGAGCAAGATGGCGGCTTCCTAAGGAGCTCCGTGTGGCTCGGAATTAATCCTGTCGAATCCATCCTGCTGTAGGAACGTCGCCGCCGGCAATCGCCAGAATTTGACTCCTGAAGCCGAGCTGTGCCCCCAGAAGCTTTCCTGGGCCCGCTCCTCCGCCTACATCCTGAGATATAGGCGCCCGACTGCAGGCCGCGGCCCGACGGATGTCAGCGCCTGCGCGACGCACACGGCTGAGACAAGAGGGCTGCTTCATCGCGATCCCAGACAACGGTCCGTAGAATCCTCAACTACCTCCCTACCAGAGCGGGCCCGCGCTCTGTGGCCTGCCAGTTCCCTGGGGCTGATTGGTGCGAGTCCAGGAGGGAACAGGAATCCTGAGCCGGGCTCATAACCCGAGGCTTGTGAGACGACACAGCGGACGAGTCGGAGGGGGCAGTGCCCGGCGGGGGTCCCGTGGAGCGGTCCCCAAGAGAGTGCAGAGACCGCGGTGTAGCGGTTGGAAGATGCGGCTGTCCCCCGCTGTGCCGTACCCCCAAGGTGGATGGGCCGCCGGACTGCAGCCGAGAGCTCCCGCACGAAGGTAGGAGCCCTACCGGGCACTTCCGATGCTGCACCGGGCTGTATCCTGAGAAAGCCGCGGATGCCATTGCCGAACCCTATCACGTGGGCACCACCATTCGGGGTCTCTGTAGGGTATATGTAAGGAGACGCCCGCACAACATCTCATTACTCACCTCGACAAGGCACAGTGTTTCCGGGTGGTCGTCTGTGGTCGCTACTACTCCTCCCGGGACGCAGGCGCAGCAAAAACATTGCTCTGGACATTCACTCTGCAGATCATCCGGAAAGGGGCTCTTCGGAGCACGTCCGCGTCACCGGTCCACGCGGTGCCCCACTCGAGTCCTCCGGTTCGCGAGGAAGTGCCACGCTCCCTCCTGGTACTCCATCCCCCGGCTTGAGGAGATCAGCGGCAGATAATATACGACTATACGCCAGACTCTTGATGAGCGGGACGGTGCTGGCAGCGCCGGAGGCGGTTGTCCGGAACCCTGCCGGTGCATGCCCCCAGAGTGGAGCGACGTCCGGCGGGCAGTCGAAGCGCCGCGTGGGCCCTCATCGGCCCGGTCACGCCCGGCCGTGACACGAGATTCAGCGCCCAGCAACAAAACACTGCCACAACCACACTGCGCTGGCCCTAGCCTCGGCCTGACCGTGAAGAGGCCCTAAGAGATCCCACAGCATGAGGAGGAACGATAAGTCCCAAAAAAAACTGAATTTCGAGGCCAGTGCCGCCACCAGGCCTTCGAATGCCGCGAGCAGGCCAGCGTCCCCGGCGCCAGACGACGGTGCCATCGGGGTCCAGGTCCCCGAGATCGACATCAAGGAAATCCTGTTGGACCTGAAAGCGGGCATAGGTGACTTGGGAAGCAAGCTGGACAATTTGTCGTCTAAAGTGGACCGTATCCAACATCGCCTTGACCAACACGCCGAGAGGCTAGACACTGTCGAACAGCGGGTGTCCGATCTGGACGACGGCGCGGTGTCCCTGACCACTAGGGTCTCTGCGCTGGAGTCCCAGGTAAAAAGCATCGCTGCTAAGAACGAAGACTTGGAGGGCCGTTCCCGGAGGAACAATATCAGAATTATTGGAGTTAGAGAGCAGCAACTCCAAACCAAGATGGAGGACCATGTTGAGCACATTTTCACTGAGCTGTTCGGCCCGGAGGTTCTCTCACGTCTATTCATTGTGGAAAGAGCGCATAGAATCCCTGCGGTCAGACCGATACCAGGAGCGCACCCACGCCCAATTATAGCCAGATTACTTAACTACAAGGACCGCGACGCTATACTCAAAGCGGCGAGGGAGAAAGGGAATCTCCAATTTCACGGCGACTCGGTTCAGTTCTTTCCTGACTTCTCACCCTCGGACCAAGCACGGAGGCGCTCCTTTACGGCAATCAAACGGCGGCTTCAAGTCAACCAAATACTCTACTCGATGCTGTTCCCCGCCAAACTTTGCATCCAACACGAGGGGAGGGCCCACTTCTTCGCCTCACCTGAGGAAGCCGCAGAATACTTGGATCGAGCGGGCTGTAGGCAGGCGCCCAACGACCGGAGCCCGCGCCGGGGAGAACGCATACGTAGGAATCCACCATAAAATGTACAGAAGCGGCAAGCTGTGGCGACACAGATCCTTTTGAGGCCAGCGACACCCTCTAGTCCCTACAGAACTGCAAGACTAAGTGTTTCTGAGCCACACTGCTACTTGCAAGGCGTCTTGCGCCCCGAGCACGGCATTGTCTGTGGTTCTCTTGTTAAGGGTGGGTACATCGTGGGCGGGTTGGGGGTTGCCCACGCAGGGGAGGGTTGCAAAAGTACTCCATCCCGGAAGCAATGGGATGGGGAATCCATGAGCCTGTTGGGGGTTGCCTGCGCATGGGAGGGATTCAGGAGTTTCCAAGTTGTTTTTACCTCAGCACTTACGTTCGGACACATTGCAGTTCCAAAACCCTACGTCTAAACCTATGACCAGCAAAACGCTTACTGACAACCGCGTGCCCTGTATGAGCTGTAGGGTCGTGGCGACACCGGTCCATTCCATCATATCACCACAATCTGGGGTCACTTAAAATTGCTACATGGAACATTCGCAGTGGGAACCAGCCCTCCAAACTCAGGAAAGTCCTACAATATCTACGGCGGCACAAAGTTAATATAGCAATGCTACAAGAGACCCATCTAACTCCAACAGCAGAGCAACCCTGGGCCCGGTCATGGTGCTGCCACAGATACTTCTCCTCATACTCCTCGTACGCAAGAGGAGTGGCAATACTGATTGACAAAAGAACCAACTTCAGCCTGATCAGCTTCAAGAAGGACGAAGAGGGCAGGTTCCTGTTAGTGAGGGGCCTGCTCGCCGGGAAGGAAATAGTTTTGGTGAACACCTACGCCCCCAATGTTGACAGTCCGGACAACTTCAATTGGATTATGTCCAACCTTAGTACACACACCTCAGCGACGGTCATCTGGGGAGCGGATCTCAACACCCCGCTTGACCCACAAATCGACAAATCACACGGCTGCAACAGCAGAGCCTCCAGGGCCAGCCGCCAAGTCACAGAGATCTGCCAAGCCCTCGAGCTGTCCAATATATGGAGACGCAGTCACCCGAACCCCAGAGACTATACGTTTCACTCAACGGTCCACAACACCAACTCCCGCATTGACTATCTTTTGGTATCAACACTCAGTCCATACAGCTGGGGTCCCTGCCACATCCTGCCACGTTCCCTCTCCGACCACTCCATGGTCACACTTGACTTTGCACTGTCAGAGATTCCAAGAATCCCTGTGAATTGGAGATTTAAACCTGGCTCACTTTCCGATCCGATCTTCGCGGATGGGCTCCGTCAAGACATCACCACCTTTCTTACGATAAACCAGGGTTCAGTAAGCTCAGCCGGCACGTTGTGGGAATCACTTAAATGCTATGTGAGGGGAGTATGTATGGCTAAAGAAAACGGCATTCTCAAACTGATCCGGCGCGAGTTGATGGAATGTGAACAACGCCTGAAAGCCCTAGAAAATACCCTGGCAACTTCCCCTGACAGGCAGACCCAAGCCAAACTAAAGATTGAACTAGATAAATTCCAGGAGACAGCAGAACGCAAACTGAAATTTCTGAGCCGGAGACATAAGATTAAACAGTATGGAGAAGGGCAGAGACCCGGGGCGCTCCTAGCCCGCCTGCTGAGGCTGGATCAAACGCCCCCCCAAGTTGAATGTATCCGGGACACACAGGGAACACTATCATACACCGAAGAGGGAATCACCAATACGTTCCATAAATTCTTTCAAAACCTGTATAGCTCCGATACCACCAGCAACCCCGAAGAGATTCAGAACTACCTGAATGACACTGAACTGTACTGGGTAATTCAGGAATTGCGCGAACCACTGAACGTACCTATCACCATAGAAGAAATTACCGATACAATAAAATCTCTCCCGAACACTAAGGCGCCTGGCCCTGACGGCTTGACAGGCGAATTTTACAAAAGTCATGCAGATGTGATCGCCCCGATACTCCTCCAAGTGTACGAGGAAGCCCTAGAGCGCGGGATACTCCCTCCCACCCTCCGTGAAGCCAACGTGATACTCCTGCATAAATCAGGCAAACCACAGGACGATTGTGCCTCTTACAGGCCGATCTCACTGATTAACTTAGACAACAAGATCCTGGCCAAGATCCTCGCTAACCGCCTCCTTCCCCTCATGCCCGCACTGGTCCTGGGTGACCAAGCCGGATTTGTCCCAGACCGCAGCACGACATACGGTATTAGACGACTCTTCGGCGTCATCGCCGCACTCGACCCCTCACAGCAGGCCATCGCGGTACTGTTAGACGCCGAGAAGGCGTTCGACTCGGTCGAATGGCCTTTTCTCTTTGCTACACTCACACAAATGGGCCTGGGGAAAACTTTTGTCAAAATGGTCTCCCTACTCTATAATGACCCCCGCTCCTATATCACCCTCGGCGCCACCAGATCCCCCGGAGTCAAGCTAGAACGCGGAACTAGGCAGGGATGCCCCCTATCCGCGCTTATCTTCGCCTTAGTCATGGAACCACTCGCCTCCAGACTGAGGGAGTTCCGTATGGATAGAGGCATCACTCTGGGCCCTCACAAGCTGATCGTCTCCCTCTACGCGGACGACGTGTTGCTTTTTATCAAAGATCCGCAGACAAACCTCAATCCAGTCATGCGCGAGGTAATCCGATTTAGCGGCGTATCTGGGCTCAAGATAAACCATTCGAAATCGGTAATACTTCCACTGACGTCGTCCACATCTAGGTTTCGCGACGACCACGGTTTTAAGTGGGAAAGCTCCCGGGTGCGCTATTTGGGTATCCTCATGTCACTTGATCACGACGCAATCTTCAGGGATAACTACGGCCAGGTGCTCCACTTCCTGCATGAGCGGGTCCAAAGATGGAAGTCTCTTCCCTTAACACTCTGGGGAAGGGTCTCACTGACCAAAATGGTGATTCTTCCCAAGCTTTTCTATTTGTTTACAAACATACCTCTAATACTCCCACGAGCTTTCATTCAGAAAATCAGGACCCTCATCCTAGAACTAATATGGGCAGGCAAACCAGCAAGAGTCGCATATACGACACTGACGTTGCCGGTGGCTCGAGGTGGCCTCGCACTTCCAGATATAGAAAAATACTACTGGGCAGCCCAGGCCCAATTCTTAGGCCATTGGTACGCGACTGAATATATCCGACCACATGTTCAGGTTGAGCGCGCCCTAGCGTCACCGGACTTCCTAACAGCAGTCATCTTCAGCGAGCAATCGGTTCCGCACAACACGCTAAACACAGTCCAGTCCTCATACGCCATCTGGAAGAAAATAGCTCGCAAGTGCGAAATACAGCTAAGATACTCTCCGTTATTACCCATAAGGTTTATCCCCGGTATACCTCTGACTAACGAAAAAGTCTTCCTGATTTGGCTGGATAAAACTAATATCCAAACTCTGGGGGACCTCTTCCCGGAGGATAAGTTCATAACCCCGCAAATGGTCAGAGAGAGGGGGGGCAACACCTCGCTCGACATGTTTCTTTATTTCAGGCTGCGGCATACCTTGCAGGCCCTTCTCCCAACATTCCCCGATCAACCCCCGACGTGGACCCTTTTACACAGTGTGATACAGGCAAGGGGAGAGGGGCGGTTGGTCTCCACGATTTATAGATCTCTGCTTGCTGACACTATGACACCAGCCGTCAAGGCGAAACTGCGCTGGGAGAGAGCTCTCCATATCACAATACCTGACGTGGAATGGTCCTTCATCCTGCAACAAACCAAAAAAGTAGCTTTAAACACTCGCTACAAGCAGATACACTTCAACTTCGTCCATCAGACATACTATACCCCCCAAAAGAGGCGGCGTCATCACCCCGAAGCCTCTGATCACTGCGAGTGATGTGCCTCTCCCGACGCTGACTTTGTTCACCTTGCATGGCGGTGCCCAGGTATAGCCCGTTTCTGGTCCTCAGTCTTACAACACACGAGTGATGTGATCGGGGAGGAGATTGCCCCACAGCCGACCATCGCCCTCCTGAGTATGACCAAGCACCTACAGGCTCCGGGGAGAAAGCTAGCTTCTCTGCTCCTGGTGCTCGCACGCAGAAGAATAGCCCTGACCTGGGGTCGCGGCCCCCTTCCCTCACTGACAGCGTGGAAAAGTGATATCCTATACTGTCAGGACATGGACACTGAATTTCTACGGACTCTCCCCTTACATGCACGTCCTCCAGATATATGGGCCCCCTACGTCAGATATTTGCTCTCTACTCCTGATGTCCCTACCTCCAAATCCTCGCCCACGATTCAGGACATAGCGGCGAGTCCGACCCTGACCAACCTCCAAGGCCCGCGGCAAAGTACTTTATCTTAAAGGTCATCTAAACAGTTGTGAATATGACTTTCAGAATTGGGAATTGGCATTGTAATTGTGATGAACACATTATTTCTTGCTGGTGTTATGTGGCTTTGACCTGCCCTTAAAGGTCGTTACTGTACGTTCTTGTTAAAACCCCAAAAATAAAGTTTTTTTTAAAAAAAAAAAGCTCTGATCCTCCTCTGAAGGGATATATACCCAGAAGCCACCAGGATGATACTAGAAAATATACACAAAGCAGTGCCAATAAGAACAATGGTTCCTGTAGATGCCCCATCAGAATTCAAATAATCAATCAATAGAAACATCTATGATGACGTACCACCCAGGACAACTCATCATGGATGTCCAAACTATGTGAGGAAGAGATTATCCACACTCTCCCCCGAACCACAGAAGCCAAATGGATTCGACCCTCCACTGTGTTTGGCACAGACACCTGGACGAAGGAGGGGGCCTGGTGGTAATGAATAACAAACAATATAAAGATATGGTTCTGCTGCTACTCAATGATAGAGATAGCTACAGTATCCTTCGCAAAGACCCTACAAAGGACCTCTGTCAGGAAATAAGCAATGCAGTTGCCTACGCACAAGAAAGAGACTGGATCTCTGATAAGGAGGCAGCTTTTCTGACTAGACCGTCGGGGAGGACTCCTTGTTTTTATGCCCTACCGAAAATACATAAGGACCCTCTGAACCCACCTGGTCGTCCGATTGTATCTGGCTGCGGCTCAATTCCGGAGCCCCTTTGCAAGTTTGCAGACCATTTTCTCCAACCCATCAGTACACAAACACGTACATACCTAAAGGACACTACACACACCATCTCCGTGTTTGAGGGCCTCAATTTTTGAGCCTACAGGTCAACTTTTGGTGACAATGGACATCAAGTCCTTGTACACGAACATCCCCCAAGCGGATGCCATTGAGTGTGCCCGAGAGTGGATGTCCGCTGACTCCTCTCCCCATAAGACCCCGATCAATTTTTTCCTGGAATTAATGGAGATTGCCTTATGTAAAAACTTCTTTACTTTCGATGGTGTAATGTACTTACAGACCAAAGTAACGGCCATGGGTGCGGCATTCGCCCCAAGCCTGGCAATATTGTACATGGCCAAATTTGAGAATGATTACATCTTTTCAGACCAGAACCAATGGCAGGCACAGATCACGAATTGGCATTGCTACATTGATGACGTCATATTCATCTGGACGGGCACTGACATTGAGCTAACAGCTTTCTGGACATGGCTAAACACCTGCAACAGGGACATACAATTCACTATTGACAATGGTAACTCAGAGATTAATTTTCTGAACCTAACTATCAGACACGAAGAGGGAACTTTACAATGTGACCTTTATCGTAAACCCATGGACAGGAACACCCTTTTGCATTATGCTAGCAATCACCCATCCCATACAAGAAACAATATACCCTACGGACAATTCCTCCGCATCCGGAGGAATTGTACCTCGATTGTGAACTACAAGTGCCACTCGGAAGACCTCTCTGCTCGTTTACGAGCTAGAGGCTACCCCAGGAAACAACTTGCACAGGCCAGGAAACGAGCCTGGCACACAAATCGAGAAATTCTCATCCATCCAGTACAGGAAGACCACCCGCCCACCGAGACTAGCATGACATGTGTGGTAACGTTTGGTGCACACACGGCGCAATTGAAGAAAATTGTCAAGAAACATTGGCACATAGCACGTCTGAACCTACCGGATGAACAACTCCCTTTAAACGTGCTAAAAACATTAAATAACATTTGGTACACTCTCTTTACCAACCAGATACCACATGCTGCAGCTCCCGCACACTTCGTCCCCTACAAGGTCATCATCCATGCGGCAGTTGTGTCGCGTGCAAATTTACAAAGAAGATAAAATCCTTCTCAATCGGTGCTCGACAATGGACCCTAAAAGATCTGTCCAACTGTGAAAGCTACAACGTGATCTATTGTATTGAGTGCCCATGTGGCCTTATATACATAGGCCAGACCACCCGGGCTGTTAACACTCGCATTTCGGAACACCGTTCTAAAATCAGATGTAAAAATCTGACAGCTCCCTTAGTGGAGCATTATCTGACTATGAACCACACCCCCAACGACATTCTGTGGTGGGTGGTGGAAAAAGCGAAAGGTGGAGCGGACATCCAACACAGTCTTCTAAAAAAAGAATCCAGATGGATCCACCGCCTAGACACATACCACCACGGTCTGAATGAGATTTTTCAGCCTCTAATTTAAGCAATAACCTCAATGAGGAGCCTGTTGCAGTGCACCTCACTAGGCACCTTGCCTGACGTTAAAACAACCCCCCCTCATCCCCGGACACTTTGCAGCACCACATGTGCACTTTGCCCTCAATGGGCTGTTACAGCCCCCGTGGACTTGCATGCCAGCAGCCACACATTTTGGGGCATCGGTACACCGCACATGAGGTATTCGGCCCATCTGCCCTGTTACCACCAACTATTTTTTTATGTGCCACACATCATTGTGCAGGGACCCATCAGCCTCGTACTGGGACGCATTATTATCAACCCCCCTTTTTACCTTAATCAGCCCCGAGGGACGAGGTTCTGTCGTTCCACGATTAGCTGTCTAGCGACTGCAGCCCCGTGTCGCCTCAGGGTTCCCATGGCCACCACCATATCAACAAACGAGAACGCGCTTCCCTAACCTCGCTCGACACCGCTTCCATGTTGCAGGGGATTGGCCAGCGTCACAGAGCTTTGGGCCCCGTGCACGTGCGGTTGCCATGGACGCCGCTTCTTCTACAATGGCACCCAGCACCCGCACCACCATTTACAACGCGTACTCGCGGCCTCCGCCAGCCGGACAGCGTTCTTCCCTGCGCACGGCTGGAATGCCTGAGCCGCTCACAAAGGTAATCTAACTCCCAGCTTTTTTGAGTTCGCCTGCTTGTGAACCGATACACATCTGGTGAAATATTTGGCCACAGCTCACTCAAGCTATAATCTGCACCTTCAGCACACGGTCACGAACGTTCGGCTTGCAAGCACCATAAGTACGTCAGGGGATAGGTTGATTCCCTCTTTTTTCAGACCATGACGCACATGCCATCAGTTTCTGTTGTTAGCCCTTCACTGGTAACACGACCGTGGTGCAATCTCTCACCATGCATTCATGCTCCCTCCACACAGCACGGCTAGCGCATGTTACTCACACTTCAACCATTCGTTTGATAGTCAGGCTTGGTTTCCCACCTTACCTTGGGTTTTTCTTTTCCTTCTTTGTCCCGGATTTCCCTAGGACTAATTTCAGCAAACACGCCTGATGCTTATGAAGAATTTCTACGCTTCAACCTTAATTTACCCATCACTCAGTGACCCATCACCTTTCGACCTGCAGGTACCTACCTTATGTATTTGTTTCACCGCTCAATGGTCTTTGCCCGCAAGATACTGTAGCCAGCAGTGAGGTACACACAACAGCCCTCATTATATCACTCCAATCTCCATTTTGTCCCCTGTGCAGAATAACGTTGCAGACCACGACTACTGCCTTGGGCCCGCACACCCTCCAGCAGGACCCATTTGAGAACCCTCCTTGCTCAGCCACATGCCCTTGGGTGATTGAAGACCGAGTTTTTGGGATTACAGCACCGGCAGGTAAGCCGCCGACACGGTGCTTGTGAGAACATGTATATTGTCATTTATGCCCGATGACCATTGGCATTCATCTAAATTACTCACTGTAGCTCTTCATACACATTGCAGGGTCGCCCCTACAGAGCCCTGATGAAGGCGGATGCTTCCTCACTGCACATCCGCCGAAACGTATCAATCCGGGAACAGCTGCATGTAGTGGTTCCCGTTTGAACCAGACTCTGTTTATTCATTCTCTGCCACGTTGGCTTTAAAAGATATCTTATTCTCCATAGGACCCTGGAAAATATATTGTTGTAACTAGAAATAACACTGAAAGGAAATTAGGAAACTGACTAAGAAACTTTCCACCAATTAGGACACCCTTATGAAATTGGGCGATGATATAGCCTCTTTCGCCTTTAATTTCTGGCCTTGGGATTCATTTACAAAGGACCTATGTGTCCAAAAGAATAGATACATTATTATGCAATAATGAAATATTTGTTCCGATTTATCTGTATACTAAATAATACAGTATATTTTTTTGTTCACTTTGTTGTAAATATTGCACTTTTCTCTTTTGTGTTAAATTGATGGTATCATTCATTGTTATTACTCTTTGTTTATGTATGTTGCACCTCCCAACATCCTCTCTCAAGTTTTTTATGTACTAAATGCGTGTTTGTATTACTTGCAAATAAATCTTTGCTTGCTACTCCCTGTATTACAAACCTATACTATTGTACGTCAGTGGTGAAGCTGGTTCTGGCAAAACATTCCTAATCAAAATCATCAGTAAGTTCCTTCAACAATTGATAAACAACAAACTGTCAGCTGTTGTCACTGCCCCCACAGGTTTAGCTGCCTACATCATAGGTGGTGTCACTTTACACCAATTACTACTCCTGCCAGTAGAACACCAAAACAAATTAGACTATTACAAACTTTCTACAGAAGCTGCAATGAAACTACGCAGAGTATTGAAACAAATGAAAATGCTTCTAATAGATGAAGTGAGCATGGTGTCCAACCTAATGTTGGCTTTGATTCACCTCATATTACAAGAAGTACTCAAAACAAACTATGAAGAGCTCTTTGCAGGAAAACACATTATTGTTTTCGGAGATCTTCTTCAATTGACACCAGTAAAAGGTGAGCGGAGTGGCGGCGTGTGGCAGTCCTGCAGTATCCCTTGCCTGTAGAGTCTGCTTTCCCTGTCTTCATAGGAAGTGGAGCTATTTCTCAACTACTCTATAACTACCTCAATAGTCCGCAGAGCGGACGCGGAGTGGCGGCGAGTGGCAGTCCTGCAGTATCCCTTGCCTGTAGAGTCTGCTTTCCCTGTCTTCATAGGAGGTGGAGCTATTTCTCAACTACTCTATAACTACCTCAACAGTCCGCGGAGCGGACGCGGAGTGGCGGCGAGTGGCAGTCCTGCAGTATTCCTTGCCTGTAGAGTCTGCTTTCCCTGTCTTCATAGGAGGTGGAGCTATTTCTCAACTACTCTATAACTACCTCAACAGTCCGTGGAGCGGACGCGGAGTGGTGGCGAGTGGCAGTCCTGCCGTCATGGCAGACGAGGCTGCGAGGACTGCCACCTCCCCAACCTCTCCATTTACTGACTTGGAAGCAAAACGCTGGATGCGCAGTTTGTGTCCTCCCTCTATTTTGGAAGAACTGACAAACGCTAAACAAAATCAAGTCTACTGTTTTTCCACAGCTTGTAGCTCAAATGGAAAAACAGGAAAAACTGATAAGCCGGCAACGACACTGCTCAACTATAAACAGCAACGGAGGAAAGCAGCTGCTCTTACGGCCCCCTCAGCGTTCTCGACGGAAGAAAAACAACGAGAAACGACACCGGAGCCAGAGCCAGGAGCTTCTGTAACATCAATCAGAGAGGACTTGCATCTTGAGGCTTGACTCACCGGGTGCCTCGTGGACCCTGTGATCACTGTCCCTCTGGCACCCTCACCTACTGGTCCCGGAGGAGATACTAGGTCCGTGCCGTCCGGGGGAGAGGATCCAGGCCCACGAGGCTGTACTTTGCTGTCGTCCAAGGCCTCAGCCTCCGATGCAGCCTCGAGGACCGGCAAAGACCGAAGTCGGCCGCACGAAGAAGGTCCAGCAATTACCGAGCCTGGAGCGGTCGAACCCTGCAATCGTGGAATCGTGGCAGATAAATTGTGCACTACTTCAATGCTGGCCAGGTCAAAACAAAGTAAACGCCCTAGACACTCACCGGCAGCCCATAAAACAACACAAATGAAACGCCTTAAAGGCTGAAAAAAAGACAACAAAAAAAGAATGCTGATTTTAAATAAGGGCCTAGTCACAAAGATAACTAACAACAACGGCCTAACAGCTTATTCGAAAAGGTCAGGTAAGGCAATGCAAAACAATGCCTCACAAAACCTGCTCACCAGATTTTTCAACCCAAAAACTTCTCAATACTCTCACTGCACACCAGAGCTTACGGACACTGAAATTTTGGAAGCACTAGAGGAAAACCCCCCACCGTTAAAATAAAGGAAGACTGTTTATTTGACTCACCACCCACAAACGTTGGCGATTTTAGCTACTGCTATTTTACACCAAAAGGAGGTGCAACATTCCGACACCTCAGAGGCTACGCCACCACCGTTAATCCAGAAATCCCAGCACCAGATGGTGAAGGGGAGAGAGCACCAAACAAACCACCCGCACAACCAAAAGCACCACCCGGGGAAATATCCAGCAAAAGCGATGACAAGGAGCGTGACGTTGGCCTACCAATCACTACAAACGAACCAGTCAAGAACTCTACACCGGTGACCACAAAAGAGCAAGTGTTAACAATTCCCAGATCGGAAGATTTTCAACCCGATCCCCAAACCTCTTGGCCAGGCTCTGGACCTCCTCCAGACCAGGAAAAGCATGAGTCTATTCCGACGGCGGATTTGGCCCAACTTATAACGCCAAATAGCGCCTCTACAGTGGACAAATAACATTTTAGAAGTACTGGTCGTGAGACGGAAAGCCCAAAATCAATTTCTACAGTACCAGCTAGGCCTTCTCACAGAAGACACTCTCTCGACCATCCCTCCACAAGACATTATCATAAATCTTACAAGACGGCCTCCACTGTTTTTTCACCTCAAAGAAGTCCTAGCAACCAAGCCAAATCGCCTTCAAAAATTCCATCAGAGAAAAAAACAGACATTTTTTCCATCATGTCCGCAATTTCAATAGGCCTCAACCCATTCACCAAACTTTACGAATCCTTAAATGAGACTCTCAAGGACCACACTTCAATTCAAGCGATGATGTACACTAAACTCATTTTTCTGGAGGGCTATGTGATGGCCCACGAAGAGCGCCTGAAACAAGCAAAAGATCAAAACCTTTATTTTACTCCATCTCAACACAAATCGAGAAAGGAAAACCCAACACTTGCCGATTTACCGCATAACAAAACCACGAGAGATGTGGGAGAACAAACCTCCATGTTCATAGATTTGACAATGAAAACTACTCTCAGAAACTGTCAAACCCAAACCGACACAATCCAAACGAATTCAATAACAAAACCTAGAGGCCAAGATGAGAAAAAGGAAGTTGTGCGAGTAGTGGACGACACCTTCCCCCCACTCACAGGATACCCCTTCCAGAGCCTAAACACTGAACAAGCCTTCAAGATCTTTACCAAAAAGAAAACGGATAAGGACCAAAGCAAAAGGACCGATTTCCAACCTTCCAACCCCAAGAAACAACAGGAACCCTCAATTAAACCCAGAACTAAACCGAACAGAGTCGACCCAGAATGTGCTAGAGTGGAGACTATTTCCTCGGCAACCCAGAGCACTCCCACTTCCCAGAACACAGTCACTCATTCTCCCAAAACGACTGAAGACTTCATGATCCAGGAATCGTTGATGAATATTAGCCTGCACTTAGAGGAATGCCACCCATCAGATACCATCGAGGAAATAGTTGAATCGCAAGGATAAACAGAAATCCTAGAGGGCCATCATTTCAGCTTAGACACCACCCTAGAAGAAGTGCGCTTAAACCAACTTGCACCCTTCCTCACATTAGAAGAACGTCGTAACAAAACAATTCAAAACTTAAAGAAGCTGGAACCGAAAGCAACGGAACTTCAGCCAACAACCCAACAAAAAAAAAACAACAACAAGCTCCTACAAGGTGAGGGACACTAGTTCAAGGTTTGACTCACAAAGACATCACGCTCGGAGCCACGAAGCCTCGAAAGAGGAGCAGTCACAAAAAAAAAAGTCTAGCGAAGATAGACCTGAACAAAGTAACCGAAAACAAAAAATCGAGGTTCTGCATTACAGATCCAAAACAGAAAAATACAAAAAGATCTCCAAAGCCCCTCAAGAAAGACTGTGGGTCCTCAAACTGGAACAAATTCCAGGAAACTATGACGACGTGATTTTGAATAGAAGCTCAGTTCTAATACTATTCAACCATGTGCCGAAGCTGAGGACAATTAATACGGATGACCTAAAGATTGTTGATCTAAGCCACAGGAAAGGTAAGGCGCAAACATATCTGCACATTTCTTCAACAACAATCAAAGACCTGTTAAGAAGAGAAGCAAAAAATCTACTGAAGATGGATACAACCTCACAGAATCAACAAACAGTAGAGACCATTCGCGCACTAAGCCCCTCACCCCGAGGGGAAACGGAAATTCCCAAGGCGACTATTCAAAAACTAATTCAAGTACTCAAACATTCCAAAGAAACGGGGAACGTTCGATGGCCAGAATAGAGCAGAGTGAGAACAGCGACACTAAAACCCATGCTTCACCCGGTCCAAAGGGGCAAGTCAAACCTATCTCGAAGTACGATGCAATAGGACCAAAAATGAACCTGAATATGCGAATGTCCTCTACAAACAGTACATCTAGAGAAAACTTACGCAAGACCTTCAGCCAACCGGATCAACCTTCAACGCTGGACAAAACTGGAACCTTATCCAAGTCTACAGCAACAAGCCTATGGACTTGGCTTCCAAAAGCACTAACATCAAAGAAATTCCAATAGCAACTCAAGTCCTCGGATAACAGCCATATAGACCACCAGACAACAGACGTGGGTAGACATGAAATCCGTCTATGTTCTTGGAACACGAGGGGTTTCTACTATTTGACCAACCCAGGCGAAATCCATCTAGGGGATTATGATATACTATGTTTACAAGAAATGTGGCTAACAAAATTACCAACTCTAGATGGCTACGATCTTGTCTTGGTGCCAGCCATCCGCATGGGGCACGGCTTACAACTGGAAAAAGTTTTAAGAGCCAACCAACACCATCTAGCAGTTCTTCTAAAGTGGTCCCAACAACACAATCACGACAAGAAAGATCAAAATACATATTTAGCCATTTTAAACATATACTGGAATCCAGCAAAAACAGAAGTGACTACTTTCCTTAGAGAAATGGAACTAGATATTGACGTGATTCTGACAGTCCACCAAGTGACGCATATACTAATTTGCGGTAATTTAAATGCAGCATGTCCCCAGCAAAAACCAAACAATAGCTATAACCCCTGGTTTTTTTAGAGGAAGTCAGTGGCTCGACCTTATGAAGTCTAGACAGTTCCAGAATTTTGACACGGTCTTTCCAGACAAGTCACGTCCACCGACCTGGTCAAATGGAGTCTCCGAGTCATCAATTGACCACATATTCGTATCACGCCCTTTCTAGAACTTGATCTTAGACTTCAAGGTGAAACAAACAACGGCAAGTAACCACAACCCTCTAATTACAACGTGGCAAAGCTCCAACAAAGCAGTTGAATCGTTGAACTATCAGGTGGAACTAAATCCTCAGGGAATAGATTACGCCTTACAGCGAAAGATATTAAAGAACTATCCAACAAGTACAGTAAGGCCAAAACAAGTAACCTGGAGTTTGAGACCGATTACGGCCCCTTGCTAACAACATATAGGAAGCCTGGCACTACAAGATCTCTCCCCCTAGCGTTAAAGCACTTTTATGACATACGGCTAGTGGAAAAACAAAGAGAATACCGCAAAGCAACTAGACTTGCCGGAAAACTTGAAGTTAACCAAGCAAAGAGGGAGAAAAGGAAAGCAAAGTCCACTTACCGCTCCTGGCTAAAATCTCATCGAAGAAATCTATATCAACAAGACTCCGAAGCTATTTTGAGAGCCATCTGTACAAAAAACTCGAAAGATTTCTGGACATCAATAAACTCCAAATCATCTACCAGAAGTGCAAGTATTGAAAACACTATTGGAGAAGTAACCTGGGATAAATACATAAAGAAAACCTTTGGTCTACCTTGGGGCCTGAAACCCGCTATACTAGAGAGTCAAGAACTACCCTGGGCAAAAATCAGCGATCAAGAAGAAATTTTCGACCTAATCGTCAACCTGAAAAATTCAAGGGCTCACGGTCCCAAAGGTATTACAAATATAGACTTGAAATCCAACCCAGAAGCTTGGTCCTCTTTTATCAGTCAAGTCTTCTCAAGATGCGTGGAATCAAAATCAATTCCTGCTTCTTGGACCACAGCCACGATTGTACCTATATACAAGAAGGGAGACATCAATGATCCAGTGAACTATCGCCCCATAGCGCTCCTTGATCCAATAGGAAAGCTAGTCGGCGCTTTGCTACTGAAAAGATTCCAACAATGGGCCCTGAATGCCGCATGCAGTGATCCATTTCAATCTGGATTTAAAAAGAACTTGGGAACTACAGCCAATATTCTTCTCATAAGTATACTAAAAATCAAAATGCTCGAAGGAGGGCCTAGGTTACATCTGGCCTTCATAGACTTTTCCCAAGCATTCGACAGAGTGGACAGGTCCGTGCTTTGGAGGAAACTGAAAACCTGGTCTTGCCCTGAGTCCATACTGAACCCCTTTAAAGCACTATATACGAACACGGCAGTCTGTGTTAAACTGAACTACCAAGGTCTGCTATCAAAACCAATATCAACCCAAAGAGGTGTTAAACAGGGATGCCCCTTTGCTCCCTCCCTCTTCATGGCCTACCTTGGTGATTTTCAAACTTCAGAAACCTCTGTGAGATCCTTCCCACCCCGGGTGGGTCAACACACCATCAGCAGAGTCTTCTACGCCGATGACCTTATACTGATCGATCAAACACCCATAGGTCTACAGCACCAACTGGACAACCTGTACGAGTATACTACAGCAAATAACCTGGAAGTAAACAAAAGCAAAACAAAAATACTTATCTTGGGAAAATCAATGAAGAAAACTGAAAAACTGAAGTGTTTTTTTCAATCAGAGGAGATCGAAAAAGTCCAAAACTTCAAGTACCTGGGCATTGTGCTGGACAACACCAAAAAAGAAACAGCCATGCAAGAACATCTGAGAACAAAAACATCCCGGCAATCGATTTCTACAAAATGAAGGTGGTTCCTGCTCTAACCTACGGTATTGAAGCAATGATATTGCTCCCGCGTGAAATTTGGCCAAAACTCGAAGCCTATTATTTGCGAACTGTTCTCGGCCTTCCTACTTCTACGCCTGTAGCATCAATTCGAAGAGAACTGAGTCTTTTGTCCTTGCAAGGGACGTTGAACTGTAATTCACTAAGACTTTACAGAAAAATCTTACTTTCTGAAAGTCCATTGCTATACAGACTGGTCAAAATCGAACTAGCAGCCGAGTCTAACAAAATTCTACAATCCTGGAAGGCCTACATCTCAAGACTGCTAAAAGAAATGGAATGCGACGAGAATGACTTGATCACAATTCCGGGAAAAATCCTGAAAAAAACTAAAGAGCTAGACTGGATTATGACGCTGGCAAAAGCTTCAGAAAATAAGCTCAACACTTGCCACGAATACAAAGAAACTAAATGAACTACAGGGATACATCAAACAATTTCCCAACAGAAAAGCAAGAAACTGTATTCTAAGAGTGAGATTGAACTTGTTGCCTACAAATGAAATTAGAGCCATTAGGGGTATGTCAAATCTATCACACTGCAGATTATGTCACAATACAAACGAAAAAGAGACAGTTCGACATCTCCTACTGGGTTGCCCAGAAACCAAATCAATCAGGAGCTCCTACATGCGACACTTCTCATCGGACCCTTCTTTAGACAGTGAACTTTGTTGGTGGTCAAGAATGACTAGTGGAGATAAACCGACTTGGCTAACGGCTACCACGCAAATAGTTCACCAAATCATGGCATAACTGGACACTTTGACCTCTCCAGAAATGACAGCTGCAAGTCAGGATGCGACGTTTGCCCTCTCAATCTCGCGAAACCCAGAGGTAGCAGCTGCGAGTGAACAGATATCAGAACTAACCATATCTTCCACTCACTAATACCAGCTTGAAGAGGCCGTTGAAGGCTGAAAATCCTAGCAATTTTGCTTCTCTCGTAAACAAAACCAACAAAAAGATATAGAACAGACATGGACAGTGACAAGATCTTTGTAAAAATCAATCTTTTATTTTGATTCATACAAATAAAAAAAAATAAAAAAAATAAAAAAGGTGAGCCTATTTTTAAAACATTAGGACACAAACTCTGCCGTAAAACTGTTGTCAGCATTGGAAATGTCAACCTTTGGCAACATTTCCAATACAGAGAATTAACAGAAAACATGCGGCAATCTGCAGATCTCACTTATGCCAACATCTTAAAAAGTATCAGAGTTGGTATACTTTCTAAAGAAGCAGAAGCAATATTGAAAACCCGGCACGTTCATGCACTTTATGGTGATAATGCATGTGCTACAGATGTTATGGAACAATTAGCCCACAAAAATGTCAATTGTATGGCCTTCATATAGTTTGAAAGCAGCACTGTCATGTTTATTGAAAATTGTCCACACATGTTCAGAGAAAGATGTATATCCATATTCTGAGAGGACTGCACACAAACATATGTTGAGTCCAAAAATATTTGAAAGCATCAACCTGCAGAACCCAAATTAATCTGGCCATTGTCAACCAATCAAATCAATCAATCCTTCGTTTCAGATAGAAAACATCCATAAAAGATAGCAGTTAATTTACATAACATTTGAGTAAAAATATAAAATACATAATATTAAATCAATATAAGGTAATTTAACACTAACCACCGACAGTTTAGAATTCATTTAAAAAAAAACAACTTCTTAGATAGCTACAATATATAGACTACAAAAAATTAAGAAATGTATGTGTTAGGAATGTTTAAGTCCTACCAAGACTTTCTAACAACCACATCTGAGGCAGCACAATAACTCAACTCTAAGTATAAGGTTGTACCACCTGAGAATGTGGTAGCATGGACTGAACAGCCAAGCTTATATTGGGAGGGAGAGAGGGCTGTAGGTTGATGCAAAGAAATTGTAGTATACATATGGTCCAAAGAAACACTGAAACAGTATGCATTGTAAAACAAATGATGTATTTATTGATTACACTGTCTAATCCTATGCTTAGCAACAGTGCAAAAGGTGTATATTCCAATAAATTATACTGACCTTGACTAGTTTTTGCTCTTATTAAAATGTAATGTTGGATTGTGCTTTACCTGAATTGCTTTAGTGCACATCTAAAAACATTCCACTAGGTTCTTACTTGTTCATTAATATCTTAAGACCCTCTGACACATGTGTGAGTTATTGTATTAGCTTTGACTATTGTTTTAATAAGTAACATTGGTAGTGTAACTATATCCATTCATAATAGAAGGAAGATACATATGCTGCAAGATATAATTGTAACAGTGTTGGTCTAATCAAGTAATTATTTAACTGAATTACACTATATGTTCTGACCAATGGGGTCTTCTGCCCTTAAATTACTTCTGGCATTCTAAATGTATGACTAACCTGATCTTATTCCCCAAGAATGAAGAATAGCCTAGTGTCATTCAGAATGTATAACCTTAGGTTTGACTCACCATGACCTACTTAATGCTCCTTTAGGTAAGGTTATATTTTTGTTTGTATACCACAGGTATGTGTTTATAATTGTGTTTATATGATATGTGATAGTACTTACCTTTCCCATGATTTATCTTTGCCTACATGTAT
The DNA here is from genome assembly GCF_040938575.1 of Ambystoma mexicanum. NCBI lineage: Eukaryota > Metazoa > Chordata > Amphibia > Caudata > Ambystomatidae > Ambystoma > Ambystoma mexicanum. The sequence continues at coordinate 1,197,008,292 of NC_090937.1, forward strand.
TTATAATAAATCATTTAGGTTTGTAATTTTGGCAGGTGCATTCTTTGTTTTCATGTTGTACACCATGTGCAATTTCTTGTGTTACTTCTTGAAAAATGCTACATTTCCCATTGTTTAGTTTTGATTGTAGTATAGTTAAGTCTTCTTTATCTTCATACTGACACATGGTGTTTTCTACTTCTGTCATAGCTAATTCTGCTTCATTTGTTATTAGTGGTTCTCCCAGTGGTTCTTGGCTTCCTGTTACAGAAGGTTGACTACTGTCAGGAGTGTCCTTATCTAGTTGGGCTTGGAGCTCTTCTTCGTGTTGCTGTTCATTGTGCAACATTGTTTTGTACTGTGTAAAGTTTACATCAGTTATAGTGCTTTCATTTGCTTAGACAGGGTCTTCATATGAGTCATAGTTATCTAGTATTTCTTCTTCTTTTCTCCATGCTTTAAAGAGTTGTAGCAGGGACACGTAATATAGTTTTTTTTTATGTTGAGGAGTCCTTAATAAAAATTTGATATGATTAATTAAATTTGGTTTGGTGAGTTTTACTAAACTGCCTTCACAGTTTGTCACTCGGGTTTTATATTATTTTTGTATGTGAAGTTTTGGGCTATGTGGTATAGACACATGGTTTGCAAAGTATTGTAATACTTGCAAACCATTTGTCTATACCACATAGCCCAAATAAATAGTCCAATTAATTGTTTTTTAAAATGTCTTGGCTGTTGGGATCATGTTTGGCTATTGTTTCTATATCTTCATATGATTTTAGAACTCTTTCTCTAGATTAAGCAGGACCAAGACTTAGCCATACTGTATTTTCAGATTTACCATACAATGAAGTACCAGTTAAACGATCAGCTGCTTCATAAGATCCACATTCTCTATGGGAGAGCATTTTTATGCCCAAGCTGGATAATTTCTGAGACACTGTTTTATCTGATGACAGACAGTGGGCAATGATTGCATTGTAATCATTGATATATTTTTGTTCTTATTTTCTTTTTATGTAATATGTATTTTTAGGTGACTTACCTTTAACACTATTTCTAACTGAAGACATGAGGTTTTTCACTTGACCTGTATTTGTAACCGGTCTAGGGAAACCAAAGAGGCATTTGGTGTAGTATTTCCCTTTGTTTTTGTATTTGCAACGACAATATTTGCCACATTTGTGTCTTTGAAATTGTAAAATGTGTGCATGAAGATCATTATTTGTGGCTTCTGATGGAATTTCACAAGTGACATATTTTTCAATAAACTGTAAAACAGTGGCATCACTGTCTTGACCAAATTTAGGAGCATCTTTAATCCATAAAAGCATGTGGATATGTGGTTCTCCTCTGATTGGTATTCTTTTCTCCAAAAGAAGTGTTGCACTTCTCCAAGGGGAGGAACAGTTTTTTTACAAATAAAGTGTAGCATAGCAATGTAGCGATGTAGCAATGGTGAAAATATCTTGAAACATTAACAGGATCCAGAGAACAAAGTTTTCCAGGTGTTAGTATATATATGTTTGTTTTGTTTTTGTTTGATATGCGTAGGAAATCATGTAAATCTTCCCATGCATATTCTGCACAACTTAATGTAACAAACCAAGTGGGTGGGCCAAGGTTTCTGATCATACAACACACATCTCCATGACGGTGAAACCAGTACTCTTTAGACCACGCATATTTGCTAATAGATTTGTAATATTTGATTGCAAAACCTCATCTTTTTGTTGCACTTTTTGTAATAATTGTGTAGCTGACATATTTTGAAGGTGAGATCCTGATTTTAATGTGTGTGCAACTCTGTAACATAAAGTTGCTAGTTCACTTTCAAAGAGTTGGTGGAATATGTATTCCACATTTTGTCTAAATCTGGGATCTTCAGAATACATCCGTAATGAGCGGTATTCTGATGTTGATATTTGAATAGGTCTATCATCGTACCTTTGCCAGTAGGAAAGAGTAGAGGAAATGCACGTGCTTCTATACTTTTTTCCCATATGCTGATTGGTGATCCTTATGTTTGACGCATTTGGTACGTTTCTAGTGCATCTTCTATTGTGTCATTAGAGTGCAATGGATGAATTGTATAATGGTCTAAAGTATTTGATATTGTAGCAGGATCTAGGAGCTCAAATTGACCAGCTTCTTGTGTCTCTTGAATTATATCAGTTGTATCCTTCAAGTTGTCATCAATATTAATTTCTTTGTAGTATTCATTATTCTCTTTTAGATATTGCAAGGCTTGTCTAACTTTATGTAAATCTACCAGCTGTTGCCATATTTTTTTTCTTTTGTAGGTACTCCATTTACTAAGATAATTAAAGATTGCTCCATTGGACGTTGCACTCCTAGAGTGGGCACATTTTCTTTTAGATCTAATGGTAAATACACTACTTTTCCACGCATACCTTTCACTAATTCGGAGGTAGGTAATTTTGCTGTTTTTGGTTGAAGGCGTATTATTGCTTGAAATGGGTGCACTGTTTGAATTATGATGTTCTCATATAAATTAATTTGTTGTAGGGGTTTTGGTAGTGGATATAATTCCAAATTATTTGTGATAATACGTGAAGGAGTTTGGTTGTTGTCAAGTGTTGTAGTGCAGTAATTGCAAAGTATTAAGGGGTCAGTTATTTCGTATTTGTTTTCTGCTATAAGGTAGAGAGCTAATTCATTCATCTTCATTGTCTTCTATTTTGTATGATAGGTCTGCAGTTTTTGTGTTACTTTTATAAAAAGTTCTGCGGCAACATACACATCATGTGATAAATATACATAGGGTAAACAGCAGCTTTCAAACAGAGCAATAATTTATTTGCATAAAGATAATCAGTTAGGTTATGAATTGTTTCTGCTACTACTTCTGCTTTTTTGCTTACTTCACTTTCCCTGTATATACTCATATTTGTATATGCTTTTGTCTCTTTATGTTTTGTCTGTAGTAATGCAATTATGTAATACATGGGTTTTATTAGCTACTTATTACATATTTCACAGTACACAAAACTCTAATGAGAAAAGAATTATCATTTCATTATTCAACATATCAACATTATGAATATTATACCTTCATCATGTATGCTGCACACAATGTTATGTTTCTGCATGAGTTGCTTTGTATACTAGATAGAACCTCATAATAGAATGCTATTTACATCAATGCATTGTTTAATGCACTAATTAGCTTATGATATTTAGTGCAATGATCCTTGACACATTTTTATCAACATTATAATAAGGATCCCTTGTACACACATTTCATGAAAAGTAAATACACATGTGATGTCATCAGTGATGTCATCAATGACATTTGTGATGTCATCTTTGATGTCATGGGTGTTAGTCTTAGCAGTGTACGGTGGTGGCGCGAGTTATGGTTGCTTAGCTTACCATAACTGGCGAATATCAAGGGTTTTTCGGTTTTACTTGGAACCACAACATCCCTTTAACAAAGTTTTTTCACTGAATTTCATAGGTTTTTAGTAGCGCAACTTAACCATCACATCCCTTTAACAAAGTTTTTTCAATAAATATATATATATATATACATTTCCTGACATATGATATCCAAATTAGGCATATTAAGATATCCAGTTCTTTTTGGATTTCAAATTGTGAGAATGAACTGTACTGAAAAAGAACTTTCATAAGTGTCAAAACTGATACACGTCTGTTTCTTTGTTGAACAAAATGTTCTCAGGCACACAGACATGTATTTATACTGTGCAAGGGCATCCTATTAAAATATGGCAGTGAGCAAAATGTGCAATTCAATATGAAGTATTCTTTTTCGAATATTGTCTCTCTCTTTCATAGAGTCTGTCTGTCATCAGTTTATTTCAGGCCATCATCCTTCACTCCAACATTCTTACAATACTGTTGTGGCAAATAGCATAATTACTTAAGAATTTTGGGATGACATATTACACTGAGGCCAATGAGTGGTAATTAGAAAAACACTTAAAACCAACTCCGAATGCCAGTCAATTTTAACCTTTAGGAAATACCTCTGGGGCTATTTTGCACCTCCTCGTGGTGGTAGCATACCTGCCTTTGCAGAATGAGGGCTATGGTTGATCTTGCTGAACAATGCATACTGGAATCATAAAGAATTAACTGAATCCATGAAGGTGAAAAAAGAAATGCATGATTCTTACAGTGAAATGATGGTTGATTTGCCAAAATCAAATTTTCCCAGGAAAATATGTAATGAGTTAGAGTTCTGTTAATATCGTTACGACTATGCAATTTACATTATTTCTGCTTTTAACAAGATATTCTCAAAAAAGGTTGTTGATATTTAACTCGAAATATACCTATTTATATATATATTTTCTTTTTAAGAGCGTCCACTGCACTACAGAGAGAAGGTGTTGGAGGCGCTACTGCAGTGGAGTTTGCTGTCTGAACCGGGGTCTGCATACCTCATTGTGAAAAGATTTAAACTGGGTGAAGCAGGAAAGCGTCACAATGGTGGGTTGAATTATCAGAACTGCACTGAAACTCGTAGACATCCTTTCTTTTGATGCACAGTATCTCTCTGCTTCAGCTTTTGTTTAAGATCACATGTTTACATACATGTGAAGGTTATCTACATATCCATGGCAGACTGGAGTTCATCTAAGTATTTTGCAGCTGAAAAGGACATGTTTTTATTCCAGAACAGGTTATGCTAAGAAATGAGGCTGTTCCAGTGAGAAGGGGTACATATGTGCCCACTAATATCTGTGAAACTGCTCTGCTCCTGAATTCTTCTTATGCTATTGTATTGATTCACAGGCAAAGAAAGACCTGGATTCACGTAGGTCACTTTCCCCCCACGTTCGTTCTCCGTGATGGTGCTCAATACGTGCTGCATATCTACCCATCCCAAAAAGACATTGAGAAACATCTTTACATGCCATTAAGACACCATGGCACATTGAAGTAAAAAGTATCCTTATCTCAGTAGATAGCTCAGATGATGGCCAGATTGCAAGCATTCTGAGACGCTTCCAATTGTAATCCCTCACCACCGTTCCCCCTTTCTTTACTGAGAGCTATCCAGCCAGGAGGGGAACGAGAACTGTGAACGTTATTTAAGAATCTAGGAATAAGCGCATTGTCATTAAGCCTGGATTACCGCGCTGATGAGTTCAGGAAATGTTTCACAGGGCAAGGAGTGCATGCACATAGCCTGATCAACTCTTTACACACAGAATATTTGATTCCAGAAGATAACACAATCTTTTATAAACACGATTATTTTAGGACTATAATTAATATTCCTCAATCATAGATTGTTAAATCAGAGAATAAAGAAACAGAAAATATCTACATATCTATATATATCTATATATGTATATATCTTTATTTTTTCGGATTGCATTTTGTTATCATCTGTGTGACTACAGATCAATTTCTTACACTCAAAAACAAAACAACACATAAAGACCACATTGCCCCATAAATCTGTATATACAATACAATAGTCTACAATTGCCTGCTTTTTTTTAATTCAGGGACTTCCTCTGTAGTGCCCAATCCCCTGTTCTCAGTAACTCCAGCGGGAAAAATAACATACATAGAAAGACCCATGTTACCCAGCTTACTGGCTCATGTTGATTATTGATCTACACAAACGACAAGTAATCAATCACCTGCTTTCTTCAATATAAATAGCGGTTTAAACAACCTCACTTCTTGTAAATGATTCCTATAGCTAGCCACTCCGATGTCCACAATGGCACACTGTATCCTTGCACAGAACCCCTGCTTGTTTAACAAAACGCACTGAAACATTCATCAATCTCAGATTAGGAATTGATCAATCAAAACATATTCTCTATCAAGAGTAGGAAGTTCCCACGACATAAAACCGCAGAGTCCAGCACTGAGTCTGACAACCGAGAGTATCCACGTACACTATGGACGGTGGATGGGGGGTGGCGGCAGCGAAAATTACTTAAATCTTGAAACTGTAACCATTAACAAATGGTGCCCAAAGTATAACCACATACATACAACAAGGTGGCAGTGACACTTCTCAGAGGCCATATATGTTGAAAACGTCTAGTGTCCTGAATGGCACACAACAGGAGAATAGACAGCATGCACATTCCAGGCAGATGCATCTTAGACCATACATCATATGTAAGAAAGAAACCACACCACAATAAATACCAAATTAAGGGAAATACAACTCATTTGACTCAACAACACTCACCCGGTATGGTCATTAAGTGGTTTCTCAGTAGGAATGGTTTCCAATAGTTGTTTTGCTCTCTCTGTGTCCCAAAAGAGATACTCGTTCCCATTCCAAGTCACCCTGAGCTTGGCCGCATGGAGCAGGCCTGCTTTGACCCCATGTTCCAGAAAAGCTTTCTTCATGACATTCAGGGCCCTTCTGTTCTTGCCAGTGGCCAAGGAGAGATCAGGAAAGAGTGGGAGATTTGGAATTCCACAGTGTTCTCAGCTGCTGCCACCTTCAGGATCCTGTCTCTGTCACAGGGGTCACTCTGGAGAACCAGCAGTGTGGGGGTCAATCTCTGATGACAGCTATGCTTTGAGTCCAGCTGACCTGAGCCTTTAGCATTTGTCAACATATATGAAGTCATCTTCCACATCAAGATGCTCAGGGAGCCATGTCGATACAACGCCAATTGGGTCATCCCCCTCGGCACCCAATTGCAAGACCCACAATGCGTTCTCTTGAAGTTCCAGTCTGCTATTTGTCCCTGCACTGCCTTTCACCAGTGCATCCATGTCATGGCTAATCATCATCTGCACCAGAGGAAATATTTGCACACATTGCTTGTCCAGCTCACTGGTCTTCTGCTCCAGTGTGGAGGTTCTTGTCTTTAACTGAGGTTGAGCCACTTCCTCTGTCTCGTTATCTAGTTTGTCTTTCTAGCGAGGGATTGACTGCTCGATTTGGCCCAGCGCTGCCATACCAGGGTCCTGGGGTAAAGGCTTTTCCAGATTAGGTTGCCCACTACAGGGCGCACAAAAGGCAGCATCCTCTTCTATGGTCTTCTTCTTCCCCTTATTTGATGCCATGTCCCTTTACCTCGGTCTGATGGCCGATCTTTGGGACTGCTCCGCAGGACAGCCAAGCCTCAATTTACCCACCACAAACTCCTGCAGCATATGGGGTGCCAGAGAGGTACAAAATGTGGGTCTTCTAAAGAGCGCCACGTTTTACAATACCCAGGCACATTTCCTCCTTAACCTGCATGATCATGGTGCCCTGTGGCCCCCCGGTGGGCTGCCTGCCACTGAATGCCTGAAGTTCACTGTGGTGGACACAAAACAGCCCCTCTGACTGCATTCTGTAGTGTTGCACTCCGGAGTCGCATTGTGCTGTCCAATTGTTCCTATATCGCCAGCTGAAATAGCAGCCTTGAATCCGGAACTGTGATAAGTGTGCCATGTGTCGGTGGTCCTAGCCCTCGGTGTGAAACCAGGTGAGAGCAACTCTCCACACCACGGCTCTGCAGTGCCAGAACCACTCCCCACCCCCCCCAGCACACTCTGCATTGACCAGGAGTGCACTCCCACAGCCCCTGCTGTCTCACTGGACCACCATGTCCGGCCTCAAACGACACAGTGATGAGCTGAAGTCTGGAGTCGGTGATCACGTGGCCGCAGCCGCACAGTGGTTAATTCACCATCTTGAGCAGATTACACTGATCTCACAATGCTTTATTATGGCCCTGTTTTTCCGGGCTTACCTTTGTGGAACAGAGCTTCCCCTTGAAACTGCCATCTGTTTTGGGCTCGCGCGATTATTGATAGGCAAAAATAAGAATCCTTTTATTTATAGATTAAAAGGATGTTTATTAGCCAGCCACATCTTGATGCAAACTAGACTGCTCAGTTCACATTCAGCATAGCGAAGTATGCCCTTTGGCTTGCACTTTCAGATTTATTTTGAACATTAGCATTTTATCGGATTGTATCATGCTTGTGTTTTTATAAATGTTATTCTCTTCTGATTTCATGTTGCCTTTATTCTGATTCTTGGCACTGGGGGTAGACTGTCCCACCCGTTAGGTGCGAGGGCTAACACATTAACTGATCAACTACTTGCAAGATACAGAAGGGCATTGTTTCAGTGTAGTCCTCTCTCTAGCCCTAATTGCACTGCTTTTTACATAATGTGATGGCGTGTCCATGAAGCATGCACTTGCTGCCGTGGAGACGCCAGTTCACCGAAGGTGCGCCTAAGGGAACTCGGTCTGCGCCGAGTTCAATCCCGTGGGAAACATATATTCCCACAACCCGCATTACGCTGACATTTATACAGTAGTTTGTCTAAGCAGTGGTTCCCAATGTACCATATTATCAAACTCGTCTTCGATCAGGAAACCATTGTTAAATTTCAATTAGATAACCTGTGCCATGGTATTGCTCTTACTAAAAACTATTGTACTAAAAAGCTCCCGGTGAATAAATATATCCTGGTTTCTAAAAGACCACTACAACACAATGCTAATCATGTACGTTACCTATTGCCCAATGCCAGATCAGTAGTTCACAATAGATACTTAATCCACAATATAATCATTGAACATAATTCAGACATCATACTTATTACTGAGATTTGGATACCTAATAATAGTCCCAGTTTAATGGCAGACTAAACTCCAACGAAGCACAGATATATTTTGAAATCAAGAACAAAGCCGACTTGGCCGTAACTGAAATACTAACCAGGGGCGTTTCTAGGTGGGGGCTAAGGGGGCTATACCCCCTGATCTTTTGGTTGTAGCCCCAGATAGAATCTCAGGAGCTACAGCCAAAAGACTAGCTAGCCCCCAGTCCCAACAGTTCCGACATCAGCATAGCACCGGGTCTTTTCCAGACCTAGCAACTCTACTGATACTAACGCTTACAATTTACACTCAATTTTCATATCCTATTCTTATTGCACTTCTATATAGAACTCCAGGTCCAAAAAAATATTTTGCGCACAAATGGTCTGAACTACTGTTCGACCTACACATGACTAGCAACAGGATTCTTTACTTGGGGGACTTTGATTATTGGATGGAAGCCAGTCCTGACCATACAGTAGTCCATTTGTAGGAATCCCTGGAAGACCTTGACTTCAAATTCCATATTAATAATCATACTCCTACAACTTGCCATGCATGGTGCCAACTTTTTACACGACAAGTAAGTGAAACCATAGATTCCACTTTACCCCTCTCCTGGTCAGAACACTTAAGGATCCCGTTCCACCTTGCCACCGAATCACCTATACCCTTACAAATTCAACCTATTTCCCCTTCCTCCTCACTTCCCTGGACACAAGTCACGAAAAATGAGTAACTAATTACCTGCTTGCAAACACTTGTACCACACATTTGAGCCTTGATAACGATCCAGTTAATCTAGTAGACATACTACATTCCCACACAATAGCGATCTTAGAAAGAACTGCTCCATTGATGACATCCACTTTAAGGACAAATAGGAGATGTGGCACACAATGGTTTGCACCAGAACTGAATATTTCGGCCTTAGGAAACTAAAACAATACCCACATAGCTATACGAACAGACATTCTTAAGGCAAACAAACGTATTATGGCCAGGACATCCATTCCGCTTCCAGTGACCGTCAAAAATGAGTCACTGTGGTAAATTAGTTACGTGATGGGACTGAATCTCCTGAATGTATTCCATCACAAATTCTCGTGAATCATCTTGCATCAAACGTCACACAGAAAATAACAAACCAGCTGGATAGGTCCTCCTCAAGTAGAGGTTCACCAAATTAGAATAATGTTCACACCCAAACTTGATTATCACAGGTGTTTGAAATCGTTACACCTCTTGAGGAGAATGCACTCTTGCATCTCCTACTATCAGCCAAATGCTCAGGTTCTCCATCTAAGAGCATTCTGCAAGAACTCGCCTAGGACAGCACTGTCATTGGAGGGAAGGAGCCCAACCCAAATGATTCACTGTGCTCTATGTAGTGCAAGCAGGCCGCCTCCCCTGCCCACATTACCTGGGATGAAGACTGTAAGCTGGCCAGTGTTAGTGTTCAATCCTTGGAGTGGGTGGACTAATTAAGTAGGCACATGTGAGATGTGCAGTGTTGGTTAGTTGGGTGATAAGAGGAGTTGGTATAGGACATCCAGGACAGCAGAGGAGGTGAGAGTGACCAGAGTGCAGAAGATATTGGAGAGAGTGGGTTTGTGGAATATTTGTGTGTCAGATTGGAGAGTATGAGGACTCAAGATAGGAGATAGAGTAGGGGTAACAGGAGGTGGATGTATTTGTAGGAGTAGTGGAGTGGTAGTAGGAGTAGGAATTAGTAGTTGCTAGTAGCGGACGGTAGAAAGTGTGAGTGGTAATTGTAGTGGGGAGAGCAGTCGTACTGAGAAATAGTAGTGGTAGTAGCAAGAGGCAGTAGATGAATAGGAGTAGTGATAAGAAAGGAGAGGGAGTAGCTGTAGCAGGGGAGTAGTAGGAGCAAAGAGGTAGCATAGGAATTAGGAGGGATGAATGAAAGTATAACAACAGCGGTAACAAGGGGTAGCAACTGTTAATGACTCCAATCAAGCATTCCCACTAAGTCAGTGCCTTGTCTGGGATTGCTCAAGGGAAGCCCTTATTTATATATTTTTATGACAAGTTATAATCTGGATGATGAAGCCTTGTATAACGCCCCTCTCTTAGAATCCCCCTGACTCCACTGAGCCAAGAAGTAGGTTTGTTTTGCAAATTAAAAAGGTTTATTTGAAAAATTAAACAATAGATATATATCACACTTTTATAATAAATTAATATTTGATATCACACTTAGACATATGACAGTGATCAACAATGGATGATGTTATACTAGCACCCTGGTTTAATTACTTAGGAGTAGTATAGAGGATAAGGTAGCTGAGAATGCTTAATGGTTTCAAGGAGATGCAAAGATGAATAAAAGGCAGTACAGAAATAAACTTGATATGATTTCAGCAAAAGATAATATGATCACTTTTTCTCTGACAATTCACTCCCCCCGTATGCAATGTAAGGAAATGGAAGTAACACACACAGTCTTCAGGAATACAATCACAGTACAATACGAATTCAGTTCCCCCTAGCAAGCGTATAGCACCAGGTATGATTTTGAAACACAGGCGAAAGACTTTCAGGTGATTTGTAAGGTAGTGAAATATGCTAACATTGATTTTAATTCCCTCTAGAGGTTCAGGGTGAGTGAGAGATACTTTAAATCAGTTCAGGTCCGCACTAACAATGATTAATGATGGATTATCAGTTTGAAAATGGATTCAGTAATGGAAGCAAAGGACAGATCTACACGTGATTGAAATGAAGCAAAATGTCAAATCGCGGCACTTTTTTTTTGAGTGCGTCGAGCGCAATTACGGAGGCCCTATAAGTAGTCGGAAAGCTGGGAAATTTCATTCCTAGGATGCACGGTTCCAAAGATACAGACGATTTTGTAAAGGTAGTTTTTCAGAAATGAAATTACAGTTTATGAATTACAGATGCGCTTTGAAAGGTTTGAATCAACAGGAGGAACACACAATTTCTTATGATGCAGTTTTAAACAGGTTCAAATGTTTTGAATCAGATTATTTTAAGCTAAGAGATGGGTTCTGCACAGTTCTAGCTGGGAACTCACTATAAATTTGAAAGGAATGGCCTCGTCACAGATCTGGTCAGCTAGTTTAGCTGCGGTTCTCTCTGCTCGGCGGGTCAATCAGGCACCGGTTCTGTTCACAGTGGTCTGGTCTGGGTCTCTGGTTCTGCTGGTCTGGTCTGGGTCTCTGGTTCTGTTCTGGATACACAGGATTCTTAGCAAGCAGCAAACCGCACAGCCCGGCGGTTGAATAGTTTGGTTTGGTTGCTAGATTCTGAAGGCCTGCCGATAGGAGTTCAGCTTCTAGGTTCTAGAGTTCCTTGGAGTCTGGTTCTGAAGTCAGTCTGGATCTCTGGAGTTCTGGAACTGGAGTTCTCCGTCAGCGGGCTGCGCAGGAATTCGGTTGAAGGTTGGAAAATGAATGTCCTTGTCCGGCTTCCAGAGGCTCTTTTTATGTCTTTTGAAAATGGGTGTGGATGCTAACTTTCTATGCCCAACCCACTCATGATTTGATATGTCAAGGATTTCTCTTTGACCTGATTTGAGAAGGGAGCAGTGAGGCATCCTATGTCATCAGGTGTCATGTTTATGGCTCCAAAGAAAGAACACTCTCCTTTGCTTTTACCTTAGAAAATCATTTTCATAACTAAATATATTTCCCAAATACACAAGTGGTTGACATTACATGTACATATCATATATTACATCGGATAGGTCTCTGTTCCAACTCTGATGTTTCTAAGAGCCAGGGTTCAAAAATGGCAACTTACTTTTGTTTTTATTTGGTTCACCAATATTGGATTTTTCCAAAAATTACACAGATGTACACCGCCTTTCTACACATATTCCAGTAAATTTTCATTTTTCTAGTGTGAACCCCGTGTCTGCAATCTCCATAATTCATGGGGTTTTGCCTCAGAACACGGTACAGAGTCCTAACACCTCTTAAAATGTGCACAGAAAAATCACAAGAATAATGATATTAATTATATAATTGTGACAAGTCCGTACTATGAATTATCCATCTTTTTAAAATGATGCTCTGGCCCAGAGGGGTGTGGTTTCCCAAAGCACATGGTGGAATTTCTGGTTTGTCCACTTCCTCCAACTCAAGTTGCTCACAGAGGCACTTCCCCTCCCAGTTTCTCTCAAGAGGAAGCCATTTACGACCCCCCCTAATTTAACATTTGCCTGAGCCAAGGAAGGCTCATTGTTCTGTTTCCCTCCAGTCCTAGGTGCTCCTCCCCTGATTCAATCAGGGAGGTGTCATCTCCTTTTGGTGGGGGCAGCAGAATGCAGCCAGGCCTGGGAAGAGTGGCTGTGCAAGTTTCAACTCCTGTCGGGGGTAGTTGCCGGGCAGAATTCACTCTCTTCAAGCCAGTCTTCATCCAAATGTCACTTTTCTTCCCAGTTTTTCTTCATTCAAAACAAACTTACAATTTTTACACATGCATCTAGAATGCTGATTCTAAGTTCAAAACTATGATATTTAACAGTTACAAACTATGTGACACTCAACAGTAGGTCACTCATTTATTTTAAACATTTAGATTTTAGTGGCTTTCAGTCCAATTTAACTTAAGCTGCTGACATCCACAGCTCAGCCAGTTTCATTATGAACATTATTTTAGGCTCTTTCTTTTCCCAGATTTTGTATGCACACAAGACTACATTCTGCCAAATGTCTGCTGGTGTTCAGTGAGATTTTTGAATATCTTGCAATGTTTAAAATAGGCATTTTTAGCTTGCATTTCAGAGAAACAAAGGTGATTTCAAAGCGCTTTTTGAGCTAACAGGCACTGCTGTTTTTCCTTTGGCGCCACGTTCCACTCATGGCACTCCTGGCCCATCACGCTCGCACTGGTGGGTGGCAAGTTAGGCGACCATTTTGGTGTGCGCAAAAACTGTGCTTTTCCGCCATCTTGGATTTCCTAAGCCCACAGCACCAAATGTTTCAGCATAATAGTCCAAACATGGGTCAGGACACCCAACACAACAGTAAGAAGTGATAAAGTTGAGACGTGAGAGGAGAAGTCAGATTAAAGGGTCGAGGTAGAAAGGTAGAGTTAGAGGTCAGAGTGACAGCAGGAAGATGGGTGGAGAACATTTGTCTTGATACCAGGGTAGAAAAGGGTCAGGAGAGAAAAGGCATGAGAGACGGAAGAGTGACATCGGATGAAAGAAGGCATCTTACCTAACCTCCTAAGACTACTAAGTGGGATAGGTCAGGGAAAGACTAGAAGATCGAGAGAGAGTCAGGTAGCCACCGTATTAGTGAAAACACTATTAGCCCCAGGAAGAAGACAGGCAGTAGGGGTCACCTGGCGATATTACTAACATACTGTTATGGGCACCTGGACTAGGGAGGAGGGAAATGCCAGGGCAGACATGTTAGGGAGGAATGGCCCTAGCGCCAAGCCCCCAACAGGCACCAGTAGCCCGAAAGATCTCCCATCAGACCTAGTGTCAATATTTTGTATTTCCAAATGAACACGCTTGGACTTGCTAATTGATTTAGCGTGGTTGTTTTTGGTGGGCCATCCTATAACACAAAAGGGTTGTGGGGGTGGGGCCCAGAACAGGAGAGCGCACACCTGAAAGTCAAGAAGTGATTAGCACAGTTATTGGTTTAGCTGCGGTCTTGCGGATGGTAAGGTGATCTCCCACTATCACCTGGACTAAATTCAATTCCATCCTATAACACTTCTCTTTAATACATTTATCTCATAAGGAATCTTCCCATCTTCAAGCCATTGGTCAAAATGGCCACCTTAGACCCTAATGACAAAGGACACTTGCCTCTAATATCACAACACCCCTTCTTATCAAAATAACCAGAGGGAGTGGCTGTGTCCCAAATACAAGCCTTCACTGAAAGCTAGAATACTAGACAAGAACCAATATAGTTTTCACCCACTTCAAAGCAAGCATGCATCACAACCTCAATCTTAGAACAGCTAAAAGTGAAAACGGATAAGACCCAATCAGGTGCCCTAATATTATTGGATCTGTGGGCTGCATTCAACACTGTTGACCATGGCATACCTCTATGTAGGCTCTCTGATTGCGGCTTCAGAGACTTCAGGGGCAATGCCGTTGACTGGATTAGCTCTTTTTTAACTGATTGATACCAGTAAGCATGGGCCCCTTTCGTTCACAACTCGTGCTTGTAACCTGTGGAATACCACATGCTCTGCTGTGTCACCAATTGTGTTCAATATCTATATACATCCCTTAATGAAAATCATACACCAACACTGCCTAATGTTCTTTAATTACGCTGATGATACTCAAATTCTAATAGATCTTGATCAGGTTACAAAACCTCAGCTTCCACATACCAAAAATGGTCTAGTTGCAGTTAAGGACTCATTGAAAGCAAACTTTATGAAAATCAACCCTGATAAAAACAGAAATTATGCTAATCAATTAGACTCCCAGTCCCCAAATGCTCTCCTTCTGGCTGGAATATTTCAGCCTTGTCCCAACCTAAACATGAAGTAAAGAACCTAGGTTTTATTCTAGACAGCTCCCCCACTTTAAATGGTAAAATTAGTGCAGTGAAAAAATCCTGTTTTGTCCTGCTTAAGAAAATAAAGCCCATACTCGTTATTTGTTCCTTTCTCCAACAAGTAACTGTTATGCATTCCTTTGGCTTATCCCGATTGGACTTTAATAACAGCATATACTTAGGTGTACCAGAGTTTCTTCTTCAACACCTCGAGAAAATTCTTCTGTAGTGGAAGAGACATGACCATATCACTCCAGCCTTGATATATCACTCCATCCCTGGCTCCTGGGCATTCCAAATAAAGCAGCAAATCACTTACTTGCTGTTTTTTCTTTCAGGCCACAGTTCACCCCTATCCTACCCCGGCAAATCTGCAGGTATTACATTAAACATCCCCACTGTTTGATTCAATTTACAAATATATTTGTGCATTTATTTTTCTCATGTTTAGCTCGGGAGTATAGCTCAGGGGCAACGTGCCCGCCTGTGAAACAAGACAGGATCCCCGGGTCCCCGTATAGAGACCTCTGGGGTGTATCATACCATGTCATGTTTCCCCTTGCCATCTGAAATTTTCCATGAAGGAAATCAGGATATTATTGAGTTCATCATTTGTGACAGGTGCCAATGTTTCTCTGTTTACGCCACTTCTTGTGAATCCCAGGTTGCGAGTGGGCAAAAGCACCAATTGCAAATGATGTAGAGAAATGTTTGGAGTCGGTCACACTGTTTTTTCACACCTGATGCCCGACTTGGTAGTTGAAAGGAAAGATATATTATTTCAGACTGAATCATCCCAAGTTGTGTGTGGTAACGCTGTACAGATAACCTCATCTCTTGGTTTTATGGCCATAACTCGGTAAAGCCACTAAACCGTGTAAATACTGGTCCCACTGTGTAACATGAAAGGAATGTGCGGTTTGGCAGGAAAACTTGCGTCTGGGGCCCAAACCCAAAAGTACGATACATATTTTTTTGAATAGGAAGCACATGTCCATTTTAAAAATACAAAGTGCTCACCCTATGGTATCTGCGACGGGCCCAATACTTCCCTTTGGATGATTGAAATTGTGATATAAATTGCTAGAAGTTTTTATATTCCTGTTTCTTTAACAAAAGTAAGCAAGGGCATGCCTGTTGGAGTCAGCCATTGAATGGGATAAATGAAAAAGAAAAGTTAGATGGACGTGTATGGTACTGGGTGCACATCAAGCAGAGTCGTAGATATTGCGAGGTGTTGCAACAGAGTGAACAGGTAAAGTCAATTTGCCTTTAGTTCTATCAGCAAAAAACGTCTTTTGACCAATATTACAACTATTGATGAAAAGTACTGTAGAAAGTATCAATAGTGTCTATTAAAAAGAAAATTGTTAAAACATGTTTTTGTTACCTGTTTATGGAAGAGCCTGTGTTCTGAAACTTCTATGGGCCTGATTCATGGACATGTGCACAGAAATCCCTCAGGGGCCGCATGCAGAGAAGGACACTGCGTTAGCCTGCATGCAGATTAAGAAATGCATGCCCAGCGTATTCATGGAATTTACTGTGCAATGTAACCGTATTTCGCACCGAACACCCCTGGCCCGCCCCCACGCAAAGCAACAACAACCAGGACATCTACCTTAGCGTGATCACCCCGGCGCAAATAAATGCACCCTTCAAACAGTGCGTGGGATCCCACGCAAGCAGGCCTGCCTTTCGGTGACCCTGCATAGGGTCCCACACCCCTAATTTGGAGCGGAAATCCGGGTAGCGTACATGCCCCCTGAAATCCAACATGCAAACCCACTTCCCTGCTGCCATTCCTATGCACAAGTGTACTTACGCCTGCCTTCGGGTGGCGGATAGTATGAAGGGCTTGTGTGGACATTTCCTGACCAAGAGGTTGTGCAATAAAATCCATGAATACGTTTTGTGCCGCGCAATTGTGGGTGTGCGAGGGACTGCCTACAGTCTGTCCCTCGGAACGCCCACTTTTTTGCAGGTTCATACGCATTGTTGGTGTTCCACCCCCTTCCGTGTAAGCCACGGCCACGCCCTGCATGGTGTCTCACACAAGGCCCCGGATGGCTCGCAGATGTGCTGAGCCTATGCGAACTCCACACAAGTCCAGGAAATGTCCTGCGTATTCAGTTCCATGAATCGCCGAACAGGGACTTGCACGCAGTTTGGCGTGCAATTCCCTGATTTTCCCTGCAAATAACTCCAGGAATCGGGCCCATTCACTTTGTGACACTGTGAAACCTCCCCTTCGAGAGATTATACAAATCTTAACATTTTGCTCTGAAAACCACTGAATTGGCCATGTGAGTCTTCTTTATTTGCTTTTCCACATAACATTGGCCTACTTGTACTATGATTGCTGAAGATAATCATGACCCTCCCTTTAGTAGCTTGGTTATACCACCAGAAACCCAATGCTCATCAATGAGATAGAATCTTTAAACATACACTGGAGGAACTCAGCCAGCAGCTCCTTGGGACTGATACATGCATTTACCATCAGTGTTGAACTATGTGTATTCTATGTGAGGATGTTCCCTCAAACCAAAAGGTCAGGACTTCTATGACTGCTATTGAAGTGGCTGCAAATAGATTGTTGGTGGTCATACCACGTGCTTGTTCAGTCTCCTCTTCTAATACCAATCCAAGATAATTTGGGGGGAATTTTACATTTGGCTATTAATTTCCATGTGGAAGGCAACATAGAAACAATACAGTTTCACTTTCACAAATAGATACTGGCATGTTAGACTCTTCCCTCTGGGAAGAGCTCTGGGTTACAGAAGATTCAAAATCCCACCCCCAAACCTCATCAATATAGCTGGGTCCAACCAGGGGGAGATCTGTTAGTTTCACAGTTCTGGAACCATCCTGTTGTGAGTTGCATGTAAATCAGGTTTACATCATTGTTCACAATTGAATTTCTGAGCATGGAGATTGTGGAATGTCAGGACGTGATGTCATCAAGGTGGCATGTGGATGTTTGAATAGGAGCACCATTTAGAGACTTGGAAATGGTTGCCAGTGGTTGTATGAAGCGTACATCTTGTTGTATGTACTGGATCTAATGGAACATACAATTATATGTGCATGGAAACTCAGCTGGAGACCACAGAGCTTTATTATAACATTGGCGATGAGCTGAAGAACCACCGAAGAAGAAATTGCTGTGGTGGGGGAAAAGCCAGCCACAGTCACTGCCCCATTCTGCCGGTGGCCACATATGCAGTGAGGGTGAGGAGCTTGAGGATGTCCTGTTAAGCTTTCTGGGTGAATGAGTTTGTGGTGATAGGCAATGCCAGAGGGAGGTGGAAAGCAATCGTTGCTGAGTGAGTGTTGCGAGGAATGCAGTGGGAGCAGGAAGTCAGTGAGTGTCAGTGTAGTGGCCAGTTGTGTAGGGTGACAGCCAATAGTGTAGGACAGTTCTGGGTGGCAACACTGTTGGAGGACACTGAAAGGAGGAACACCAAGTGTGACAAGTGGGCAGATCATTGGAGAGTTGGAGCCAAATGAGCTCCATATGGTGCTGGTTTGGCTAGTAGAAGTATGACATCAATGGGAGCCAGAGCGGCCGTTGGTTCGTTCAGTAAAAGCCTGCAAGCAATGGGCTGTGTGAGCCAACGGACAAAGTTACCTTCCTCTAATATGATGCTTGGATGCACCAGAGGATGGAAGTTGTATCTCAAAACAATGTATGATGAAACACAAGCTACAGCGATGAGCTGTAGCTTCATCGAGATCCTCAAGCATGTGACCCAAAAGTAGCAGGACAATGAGAACATATTGCCTGCTACTGGTAGATGAGACTGAGAATGTTTTCTGTGCCAGAGTGCGCGATTAAGTGACAAAGATAAGAATAAGTACAAGGAGATAGGGAAGGTGGATATGGTGTGGGCCTGCTTGTTGGGAGGGATCCCCAGACCACGGAAGCTTAAACATGTGAGTAAATTGGAAGATCTGGCATATGTACTGGCGAAGAGAAGGATTGCAATGGGATGGAAAGCTTACCACACGCCCAAAGTGGAGACGTGGTGGAGGGACTTGCAGAAGTGGGCGGAGGCAGAAACAGTGGCATGGCAGGAAGCGTGTAAAGGGGACATAGAGGGTGAGGCTGGAGCCCTAGCGGGTTGGAGACAACTAATAGCAGAGCTATTTGGGCCCTCGTATGATGGACCAAGTGATGATGATTCAATAAGCGTGGCGGGAGAGGTCTCCCCAACACAAGAGGTGGAGACTAACAATGGGAGAAAGTAGGCTTGGGAGTGGGGTGATACGGGAAATACAGTGGGCGAAAAAATAACAATGTATGTGCATTTATGAGCAAGATATGTAACCACTGTAAATTGAGTTGGGTTTGTTATTTGTTCTTTGAATAAAATTAATAAAATTGTTTAAAAAAAAAAGTACAAGGAGATAGGGTGAAGAGAAAAAGACAACAATTCACAGGGCCATTTAGAAGATCATGGACAGATGCAAGGGAATAGACACACTGATTACTTGGAGACTGGTGATCTGGTGATGTAGACAGAGAATTTTGAAGTGGATCTTGGGCAGCATTGAATCGTGGAAGAATGAACTGCATGCACGTTGAACTTGAGTCCACAAAATTTCAAAATCCATAATGCACTGGTGGAGTTTGCACCAGATTTGCTCCAGTTGGTGGCCAGTTTGAGGCTAGGTTTACCTGAAGGTGAAGGGGATGACTGGAGCGGGAGCAGTGAGGGTGGTGGGAGTAAGCAGCTTATAATACTGTAATTGTAAATGCTGTTGTAGTTGGCCTTGTGGTGAGAGCTGGCCATGTTGTGGCTCCACTGTCTAGGACAATTGCATGTTTTGAATAGTTCTACCTGTTCCTGATAATTATTGATGTGTGATGTTGTACTAATGAGAGGTGTAGTATGTGAAATGGTGAATCAACATGCTATTAAAAGTCATTGTGGTCATGCAGGCTCTAGGAAGTAAACCTGCAAGTATATGTTTTAGGCTCTGCAGGGATGCAACCTACTAAAGTTAAGGTACTGTGTGAATGCAACCTGTAAGTTGAATTTAGTGTCTGCAGGAACGGTGGGAATGCGACCTGTGAGGAACATTATTCTCATGAGTGGAATTCGGGGCTCTGTGGGGATGCAATCTGCTATCAGACATTCCATGTTATCATGGGATCTCTGGGAAGCCAACCTGCACATTGTAGTTATTAGAAGCGGTGTTTGGCTCTGCAGGGATGAGACCTGCTATAGATTATTTTGTTTTGTGGGCTTTGGGATGTCAAACTGTGAATGTAGATGTCAATCTGTAAGAAGAAGTTGTGAGCCCTGCTTGGAAGCAACCTGCTATCAGAATTTATTGTTGTTTTCTGGGCTGTGGAAGGTCAACCTTGTGACTGAGAATTGTTGTGGGCTGTGCTGGGATGTAAGCTGTTATATAAGTTGTTTTAGTAGGCTCTGTGGGGCTGCACCTTGCCAATAGGAGTCAGTGTTTGACAGCTATGCAGGAAACGTAACCGATGTGGCGAGGCTGGTCATTAGGAGCCTTACACTTAGGCAACCCATTAGTACTGATATTGTGTCTTAAACAACCCATAGGCCAGTAAAGAGTTAGGCACTGCATGTTTGAATGCATTTGTTGGCTAAGAGCAAATGTCCGGTGGTTAAAGGGCTTATTAGTAATGGAGACCAAATCAGACACCAATTTCCATATCCTGGATATTATACCAGTGGACTTTCAATTTAGATGATATGATATTGCAGGAGTGGAGAACATTACGGTTTCCGTTGCAGTGTGAACAAAACGAGATATGTTGTGACTTTCATGTAACTCAGGTTTACATCATTGTTCTGGATGAAATCTCTGAGTGTGGAGATTGTGTGGAGATTGTGGAATGTCAGGGTGTGATGTCATGAAGGTGAAATGTGGAGGTTTGAATCAGAGGATCAGTTACACTGTCATGGAGACAACCAACAGATTCGGTGTGGAGATTAAGCTGGGAGATGGCCAGCTTTTCCAGGAGTTTGCCCAGGAAAGGAGTGATAGAGATCGGATGGTAGTTTGCCGGAGAGGAAGGATTGGCAAAAGGATTTTTTAGGAGGGGGTGCACAAGGGAGTGCTTGATGGGAGAGGGGAAAGTTGCAGTGGCAAAAGGGTGATTGCAGAAATCAGCTGAGGCTGGTGCAAGGGTGTCAATGTGGTCCTTGATGGCTCTGGAGGAGCAGGGGAGCACCTCTTTGGATGACACTTTCATAGATCAGCCTTGTCTAGAAACATTGTCAGGTGTGGTCAGAGAGAAAGAAGGAGAAAGGAGGAGGAGATGGAGAGACAGCCAGTGGTGTGGAGGGGGGGTGGGAGAGGTAGAAGGAGAGGAAGAGGAGAGAGAGGACAAGATGACCTGAGTTTTAGTGGCAAAGTGCTAAGCCAGAGCAGAGGATTGGCCAGCTCCTTGCAGATTTGAAAGAGTTTGGCCACAGAAACACAGGCTTGTATGTGAGCTCTCTTCTTTGACAGGACAAAGGGTCTATATTGCCTTTGGAGCAGGCAGCAGGCCATTTTGTCAGAGGATGCACCCGATGCCCTCTACTTCATCCCAGCCACCCTACACTTGTGTTTCAGGGTGGCGAGGTTGGAGTCATACCAAGAGTTGCACTTGGGGGTAGGCTTCAGATGGATTCTCATGACAGGGGCAAGGACATCCAGAGTGTTGAAGATAGAAAGAGGCAGGTTTGAGAGGGCTGTGTTAGAGTGTGAGTCAACCACAGGTGTAGGAGGAGCAGACAAAGTAGCAGCAAAGGCTTCCACTAACACAAACTTTATGGGCCAAATGACCGAGAAGGTAGGTGACAGCACTTGGCTGGGCTTTGCCTGGGGACAGAGAGCTTCAGGTGAGAGGAGAGCAGAAAGAGGTCAGTCCAAGAGAGATGAGTGGTGAGAGGGTTTGAGAGGGGGATGTCTGAAGAGATGAGAACATCCAAGGTGTGCCCGGCAGAATGTGACAGACCACAGGGTAGAATGGAAAGAGATAGAGTGTTGCAGATGTTGCAACGAGTCCTGAAGAGGGATTAGAAGCATCCAGGTGGATATTGAAGAGAGAAGGATAGGAGTGGACAATGATGCCAAGGTGTGTAGCCCTTTGTGGGTGGGAACCCATGGAGGGTGGCCAGAGAGTAGGGGTCCCAATGAGGTCTTTCTGGCATTAAGGCAGCAACCGTTAGCAGCACACCATGCCTGAATAGCAGTCAGACAGTCAGGAAGTGGAGAGAAGATTACAGGAGAGCTGTGTGCAATCCACATAACACTGGAAGCAAGGAGAGAAGGTGATTAGGTGGGCCAGAGGGGCAAAGTAGATGTTGAAGAGCCACAATGAGAGGATGGAGCCCTGAAGGACACTGCAGGTGGAAAGGGCATGGAGGAGAGGAAAGGACGCAGTTAAACCTGGGAAGGTCAGCCAGATAGGAAGCAGGTCAACCAGTCCAGTGCCAGGTCTGGAATGCCAAGGGTATCCCAGAGCTGATTAATAAGGGTTGCATGATTGACCATGTCAATGGCAGAGGAAAGATCGAGAAGGATGAAAAGGGAGGGAGAGTTGGAATCGGGATTTGAGAGCACGTTTTCACAGGTGTTCAGGAGAGCAGTTTCCATGACTCTGGCTAATCGGAAGCCAAACTGGTGGTCATGGAGGCAACCAACAGATTCAGTGTGGTGGATCAGTTGGGAGATGGCCAACTTCTCCAAGAGATTTCCCAGAAAGGGGGTAATTGAGCGATAGTCATATGTGCGGGAAGGGTCAACAGATGGCTTTTTAAGGATAGGATGCACCAGGGAGTGCTTGAGGGGTAGTGGGAAGCAGCCAGTAAAAAGGAGTGATTGCAGAAATCTTCCAAGTCTGGAGGAAGAGAGGCAATTTTGTCCATGATAGTTCTGGAGATTTTGTCCATGATAGTTCTGGAGGAACAGGGGATAAGCTGTTTGGAGGAGACCGTCATAGAGAGGATTTGTTTGGAGACCTCATTCAGTGCTATGGGTGAGAAGGCCGAGAGTAGGAGGGAAGCGGAGAGGGTGGCCAAAGAGGCCTGAGAAGAGGTGAGGGAGGAGGAAAGGCAGTAGAGAAGAGTGAGGACAGGATGTCCTTGGTTTTGGTTGTGAAGTGGGAGCCCAGAGCAGAGCAGAGGGCCTGGGAAGGCAGAGGCAAAGTGGAGACTGCAGTAGGATTGGCGAGTTCCCTGCAAATTCTGAACAGTTCAGCCATGTTGTTGGTGGCCCAAGAGATGTAGGCTTGCATATGTGACCTCTTCTTTGAATGGATGGTGAGTTTGTATAGCTTTTGGAGCAGGCGGCAGGCCAGTCTCTCAGTGGATGTGCTTGAAGCCAGCCACTTCCGTTCAGCAACTCTGCACTTACATTTCGGAGAGCCTTGGTCAGAATCATACCATGTGTTGTGCTTGGATGCAGGCTTAATGCAGATCCTCATGCCAGGGTCAAGGACCTCCCGGCTGTTGGAGATGGAGAAGTGATGGTTAGCAAGGGCTGTGTCAGTCTGAGAATCAGTGGCTGGAGTGGGGTGAGGCATGAAAGTGGTGGCAAAGGCTGCAACTGAGACTCTCTTCATCGGTCGAATGATGGAGCAGGAGATTGGCAGTGATGACAGAGGCTTAGCTGGGGGGCCCAAGTGATCCAGATGAGAGGACAGGAGAGCATTGGTCAGACCAGTAGAGAGATGTAATGAGAGGGTGGGAGATGGGGATGTCTGCTGAGATGAGAGCATCCAAGGTGTGTCCAGTTGAGAGGGTTGGACCGGAGGGTAGAATGGGGAGGGAAAGAGAGTCACAGAGGCTGCAGAAAAGTCTAGTGGCCGCATCAAGAGACTCAAGTTGAATATTGAAGTCTCTGAGGAGAAGCTTGGAGGTAGAGGCCAGGAGAGAAGAGGTTAGGTCAGACCAAACCGAAAGGAAGTGGGAGACCGGACCAGGGGTCCTGTAGATGGTGACGAGAGTGAGCAAGAAGAGAGGGGATGTTATGGCTGAATAGAATGTGGAATTCAGGCTAGGGAAAGGAATGGAATGAGGGTCGGGGAGTGGAGAAAGGTGGGCAGTTAAGAATGGAGAATAAAGGAGTGCAGACATGTTTCCAGATACAGCATTGTTATTTAATGGTGTGCTCATTAATTATGAATTTCTAAGCTAGTACACCACAGGGGAGACACCAAGCCTGCAGACAAGGCATTCAAAAGGAGGAGTAGGACTGAGCGGGTATGATAGTAGCAGAGACCCATTCAGGGAAGATTTGGGCCACTCCACCTCAGACCAGTTAGACCTGGGTTTAGAGTGGATCTTCTAGCCCTCAGGGAGGAGTGTGCCAAAAGCAGTGACAGAGCTGGCAGTGAACCACATCTCAGTGAGAGCAAGGACATCAAGGTCAATGTCTTCAAAGAGGTGATGATGTCAAAGGAGTGTTTAACATCAAAGCGAGAGTTAAGGGTATCTAATTGAAGCTGGTTGCCACCTTTGAAAGTCTTCTGAGGATTGGTACAGGGATGTGGTACACCCGTCAGTGGTGACAAAGGGGTCAGGGGGGTGGCAGAAGGAGAAGTGGCAGGAGAATGGAGGACATTCAAGACAGACAGAAGATGCCTATCAAGAAGGGGGAGGTTGGGCTGAGATCCATGGGCCATAACAGTGACATTCTGTTAGACATTAGTTTTCCACCTAGATTATGGGAAGTGTGCCAAGCGTACTTTCCATCTGGTTTCGCCATTTATGGGTGAAGAAGACAAAGGGGAGTGGACTGAGACCATATTGGGAGTCAATAGGACCAGAGAGGGGGAGACAAAGAGGATGTCAGTGACAATCAGCCTGGAAGAAGTGTTGACATAGGTGTTAGTGATGGGCAGGCATGGGTTGGAGACCAGGAGATCTTACTGGAACATTTTCCTTCCAGGCTTCAAAATAGAGTTAGGATAGGTGATAGAGTAGCAGTTGGACTAAATGGGAGTGATGGAGAGCACCAGGGAGGGAGCAGGCAGAGAGATGGAAGGGGGAGAGAGAAGGAGAAACTGCACAATGCATGATGAACTCACTAGGCGGCCTAGCAGCAAGACAGGCACAGATGAATTAGTTGCACTTATTGTGCAGACAATGCTCACTTAAATTCTCTAGAACTTAGTTCAATACAACATCAGGAATACAAGATGGAGAAGATGGACTCAGAGGCCTAAAGTGAGTAAAAGATGTCTTCTTTGTTTCCTCTGTTCCATTTTTAAAGTCCTGAAATTGCCAGGGTATAATTAAAAAAACTGTGAGTCCTTTCTTCGACGATAATAATATATTCAACCATAAACTCCGTTTTTGAAAGCTTCAGTGATTTGTAAACAGCAGCTTTACAAAGTCTTATTAAAGCTGCCATATGCAAAATAAAAAGCACTATTGTAAACATGTTTCAATTACTGTTTTCATAGACTGTCATTTAACGCCAAAAACATACATACTAAGAACATGCTATTGGCTTCTGTAGCGGACTTAATCGGTGGTCCCGGTCTCGACTTCTTGACCGACTATGGCGTTGTTCCTTGCTGCGTCTCCTTTCCTCGCTTCTTCTTTCTTTCCCAATCTTTGCTACGTTTTGGTTCTTTACTCTTGCTTCTCTTCCTCTCCCGACGGCGGCTCCGGCTTTTCATACAGTTTATCTGGCCACTGACTCCACTGAGACCGTGAGACCTAGCGCCAGTTTAGAACTGTAATTCACTGCTGCTTTCCCACATGCGCATGGACTTTCTTAGAGACTAATTTACAAAACGTCTTCCAATGTGACAATCCGATTGAAAAACGCTTCGTAAATCACGCACAGGAGTTTTCGGTGCGCCCTGCTGCAAGGCAGGCTTTACTGTAGAACCTGTCCCAGAAGTTGTTTGACTCAAATGAATCGTCGGGAAACGAAGCATGGTGGTGTTAATTAAAAGATAATGAAGTGTTCCATTGTGGTAAAAAAAGGTGTGAATTTTGGAAAAAAAAAGTATTATCCTACATTATAATGCATTCGTTTAGTTCAAACTTGATTGAACATCACAGTATACGCAGATGTGTTTGTTGTGTAGGTGAAAAAGATGCGAAGAGCTACATCAGGTTACAGTTTTTTTTTCTTCTTCTTTTTCACAAATTGCTTTATGGTTGATAGTCACAATAACAAGGGCACACCCATATATAGCATGCTTTAACCTGCGACTTAGATGTACAGTTTGTGAGTATGAATTCTTAACGGAGACATGTAAGCAGTCAGTATAAACTGCATGTGAATTTATTTTAAAATGGAAAATCATATTGACCAACCCAACTTGTCAAACAGCGTTAAATCATATACATTTTCACACGTTTTTGAATGTTGTATTTCTTCCAATTCTAAGCACTGTACTAATATTATTGGCCACCTCCCCACTACATTTGAAAACATGTTCCTACATATATCTATGTCCCTACTGCACCCGGCGGTATGTGCGTAGGGTAGTTGTGCATTGTACAGCTAGCTAGGAAGAAGAGGGGCACTGTGCAAAAGTGAATACGAGGCTCACAGGAGTGATGGCACTTCGGTGATGGGGCGTCACAGGGTCAGGCGATTTAAGGTTATCTGTTATTTTCCACTCTCGCCATTGTGTGGCTTCTGGAATGGAGATGATATCCAGAAAGGCCTGGCTCTCTGGCTATATAATGCAAATGTGCTAAACCTGAGGGATGCTCTTTGGGCTCTGTCTCTCATTGGTGTAGAAAGAGCTTCCCAGAGCTCCCAGAGTCCGTGAATGAAGTGGCAATTTTCAGGAGGGAGCAGTAGAAAGTTAATATTCCCGCGCTTCATGCTCATTGCTGACTATCGCAGCATGTAAGCAAACAGTCTCCATATTTACCCTATCATGTGAAATATGTGGAGCATACATTTGGTGGGTAGAACCATACGTTACTGTCATCTGACTCCCTAATGCACACTTTCAAAACACTAAGTGTGGCATCCCACACCCAAATTCCAATGTATTTGACACTGGTTATCAGTCTATATAATTTTGGAAGGAATAGTCATGAATGTTAGTAAAGATTCTTCTTTTTCAAACTCCTCCGCTATTTTGCTATGCCTTGAGACCTAACCCGACTTTGGAGGAAGTTAGGCAGTTTTGATGAACCTACCTTGATAACATGACTTAGTTTGGGGTTACTGATTAGCTCTTATGGTTATCTCTACAAGTCATACTGCTGCCCAGAACCTCGTCATGGTGAAGGAACCCTGAAAGTGTGCACCAGACTTCCTTGTGTTGGGAGACCAAGAACAAAGACTACACTTCTTCCTGAGACCCGGGAGAGGGACTCATATCACCTGAGTGCCAGGAAGTCATGAAACGGTGATTCAAGCCCATTCAACCCCATTCAACCATACAGAGTGATCAACCATAAGGACCCTCCGTAGCTGCCCACTCTTCAAACTGCTGAACTGCATGTTCAAACCAATTCATTTATTTATTGATTGATTCTTTTTGCATTAATAGCAGCGCGCCAAGCCCTCAGGCATCAGGGCGCTAGTTACAGTAAGTGCAAAGTGTTATTCTTAAGAGTGGGGGATCGCCTATACAGGTTACAGCAAGTGGTTCTTAGTAGTATAATCTGGCAAAGTCATCCCTCATGGTGTGGGGGCTATTGTATTGTATACTAATTTATAAAGCGTGGCAAAGACCCAGAGGCATCAAGGCACTGAAGCATTGAAACTGCTGGAGAGGGAGGCATGAAGTACAGACTCAGAACAGACATGTTTTCACTTGCTTCCGAAAGGCAGATTATGCCTGGATATTCCTAAAATGCAGTGGGAGAGCATTCCACAACGTGGGTGCCAGTACTGAAAAGGATCTGCCACCCATCCAGTTGCGCCGAAAGCGGGGAACAATGAGCAAAAGCAGATCAGTCAAACAAAGGTTTCTCTTAGGTTGATAGAGAGCGTGCCTTGACTGAAGGAAAGAAGCCCCTTTACCATGCAGGGCCTGGTGAACAATACACAGAATTTTGAACTCTACCCGAGCCTTTACTGCTGAATTAATGCCGCTGGTTGACCCAGAGTTTCTAGGACTCCTTGCATTATGAGGTGAATTAAAGCCAATATAAGATTGGAAACCATGCTTAGGTCATCTATTAGGAGCACTTTCATTTGTTTCAGAATTCGGCATACTTCAGTAGCAGCGTCTGCTGATCATTTTTAGTACTCTAATATATTTTGGTGTTCTAGTGGAAGGAGGAGTAGTGGTGTAAAGTTACAGCTCCTATTTTGTAGGCAGCTTAACCTGTGGGGGCTGTTACAAGAGCCAAAAGGTTGTCACTTTTTAAGGTTTGTAGAAATGTGCTGATTATTTTAATTAAGAATGTTTTTCCAGGACCAGTTTCACCACTTATTTACAGAGGTTTATAATGCTTACAGCTACACATTTTAGTCGCATGCTTAAAACCATGTTCAATTTCTTCAGTGACTTCTTCTTTATCATTTAGCTGTTATTTGAGCACTGACAAGTCTTCTTCAGATTGTTTTATTGACACATGGTATTGTCTAAATCCGTCATGGCTGCTTCATTTAGAATGAGTGGTTCTCCAAGAGGTTCTTGGCTTGTAAGGGAAGGTTTTTATATCTATTGCATTTCTATCTTGGTTTGCAGTGCCTACAAAGTCATGCAAGTCATCCCAATACTGGAAACATTTCATCTTTGTCTTTTATTTTTTTAAGCAGTTGCGTAGTGGACATGGTTAACACATGAAAGCCTGTTTTTAATGTGTGCCATTCCATAACATAGGGTTGCTAGTTCACTTTACAACAGGAGCTGGAGAATCTATTCTACATTTTGGGCCTCATTACAGCGCAGGCGCTAATGGGTTAACACTTTTCATCCATAAGCTCCCTCGGGATCCTTTGGCTTGATGCATTTGATATGTTTCTAATGCATCTTCAATGGTGTCTTTGGAGTGTAGTGGGTGAATTGTATACTGGTCTAAAATGTTGGCCGCAGTAGCAGAATCTACATGTTGAAATTGGCCAGTTGCTGGTGTATCTTGAATTATTTGTGTTGTTTCTTTTATGGTTTCCTATATGTGTATGTCTTTGTAGTTTTCATTGTTTTCTTTTAGATATTGTAGGTCTTATCTAACTTTGCTCAAGTCAACTAGTCGTTGTCAATTTTCTGTTGCCTTTGTTGGTTGCCATTAACTATTGCAATCAAAGATTTTTCTTTTTGTCCTTGCACTCCTAGAGTTTCTACATTTTCTTTAAGTTTTAATGGCAAGTATACTACTTTGCCACAAATGCCCTTAAGTAACTCAGATGGTGGTAATTTGGCTGTTCTCGGCTGAAGGCATATTATAGCTTGAAATTGGTGTGCTGTTTAGATTATAATGCTCTCATACAAGTTAAGTTGTTGGCGAGTCTTTGGAAGTGGGAATATTAAGTTATAAGTGATAGCATGTGATGGCATTTGGTTATTGTCAAGCATTGTGTTGCAGTACGTGCAAAGTATTGAGGGGTCAGTTATTTTGTATTTATTTTCTGCTGTTAGATTTAAAGCTAATTGTAACCATTGCAATTCTTCATTGTCCTCTATTTTGTAGGCCATAGCTGTTTTTGTGCTATTTTTGTAAATAGTTCTCCAACAACAGACGCATACTTCATCCGGTATTTTAGCAGATGTGTTTTGAAACTTAACTATTTCTTTTATGTATGTGTTGGTAGGAAGTTGGCGTGTGTAAAGTGTTTGGTTATCTGAAGCTACTCAATTGTCTAAGTCAAATTCAGTTCCAAAGTATTTACTTTGGATGTGCTATATTATTTGAAGGAGTTATTTGGCTGTTCTATGTAGGAGAATGTATTTACATTTTGTAGTTCTAGAGCAGGAGTTTTTGCAAACTATAGTCGATGCACAACATTCTGTATAGCGGAATGGTGTGTTGCTAACATTTTGATGTGGTGGAACGTGCTTTTGCAAGCAGTTCCCGAAATACTGGCTAATTAATGTCCTTGCAGACCAGTGTGCAGTCCATAGTTTGTAAAGTTCTCATTCTACTTTTGTCTTTTAGTTTGACACAGTGATTGTTGTAAATATTTGAATTGTTGTAAACATTTGAAAGATTGTTGCCTTACATTAGACCTTGAGCTGCTTCTCCATCTGTACAGTAGACAATTTGTTTGGGCAAAAGGAACATTTGGTTGAAAGTTTGTTGGGGACATTTTCTTCTATAAGGGTTTCTTTTGTCATATTGGTTTCACCCAACATTTCATACCTTTGGCCATTACTGTCTATGGTAATTGTTTTTGTTGTTGTTCTTGTTTTTACTCCTCTTCATTGAGAAATGGTTCTGTGCTGCTTGTATGAATCCATACACCTCCACAGAAGTTTGAAAAGGTATCTATATTGGCATTGCACATGTGTAGAAGTATTTTTTGTAATGTATACATTAATTAGTCAGTGGTTTCATTCTGTTTAAAAGCAATAAAACAATGTTCTCATTCGTAGAAATGTGCTATCAATTTGAGCTTGAAGGATTAGTCTCCTGTGGTAGTTTAAGGGTAGATCGGGACATTTCAGCTTTTGTGATACGATTGTGAAGAAATCTATGGTGAACATTTTTTTGTAACATTTATTTTTTGGATTGCATTATAATGGTTAAGTTAATACGGGTACTAATAGTGTTAGGTTCAATAGTAGGTTTGCTTTTCTTTCTTGATATTTATTTACTTTTAGTTTTTGCAAGAGGGACTTCACCTTTTTTTAGTTGTGGCTGGTTATGTTTTTTGAGTGAGGTTACTAGCTCTTTTTCTTTTAATGTTTTCTCTAAATAGTTTTAGATGTCGATGCTTTTATTTTTATCTGCTCTATTTTTCTTTCTGTTCTACAGAGTTGCTTTTTAGCAGCCATTGTGTTGTGTCTGTTGGAAAAAAGAAAGTTTGGGTTTGAAAGTTGTTGAATGTATATGGATGTACTGTGCATGAGTGTGTGCATGTGATAATAGAGATGAATAGCGTATTGTGTGATTGTGTAGTGGGATGATAGTTGTGCATGAGAAGGTTACAAGAGTTAGAGTGCTTACAGTTGTAATGGGTTTGGGTCAGTGAGTTAGATAGTGGTGGTGCGAATACGTAGGAACATTGTGATGTTTTGAAGAAAACAGTGGGTGTTATACCAGTGAAGTTGAGATGGGAATAGAAAGAGTGTCCATGTTACAATATAAGGAGTAAGAGTGAAATAAATGGTGTTGATTTGAAATGAATACTCTAGGCTAATATATGATGACACTACATTGTTACAATAGTAGAGAGATGAATACCGAATTAACTGACTTACTTTGTAGGATGTGAATAGTGTTCTTTTTTTGGTACATGTGTTTGTGAATTTTATTCTTTGCTGCAATTGTAAAAGAATGTTAGTAGATATATATGGTAATGGTCAAGTACTTTTAATAAGAGAGGTTGTTTATAAAGGTAGGAGACGTTGGTGGGAAAATGAGTTAATAAAGTTGTGTTATGGATGGTGTACTAAAGTATGTTAAATATGTTCTTCGAATAATTGGAGTATGAGTTGTGATGTTTGGGGGATTAGAAATAGCAGGGCAGAAACCAGTGTAAGAAAAAAGTGCATTTGTAGGTCACTTTAGTGTTGCTGATTTTAATGAATGGGGATTGTTGTTGCAGCAGTGTTTTGTGTCTTATAGTAGAGGTTGGAAAATAAGAGTACTTTATATGTAAGGTGAAGTGTTGTAGACTCACTGGCTCCCCGTCGCTAGCCTGATCCTCTTTAAATCTATGTATCTGGTGCATTGTGCCTTTTATGGCATGGGAGCTGAGTACCTCCAGGCCAAATGTGTTCCCTACGCCTGACCCGGCTGTTGAGAACTCGAACTGCGCTTCTTTTAGCAGTCCCTCACTACTGCCTGTCACGTAAGGGAGGGCGAGCCTTTTCTGTGGTGGCTGCAAGATCCTGGAATGATCTTGCTCTTGCTCTTTGTGCTTCTGTGGATCATCTCACTTTCCGCAGACTTCTGACAACCACCCTCTTCTAGTCTGTTACTGTCTCTGCTATGTTTATTGTTCACCATCCACTCAACAGCGCCAAGATGCCCTCGGGCATACGTGTGCACTACTAAATTTCTATGAAATAACATAATATAACATAACATAGCATAGATAGATACTTTGGCGGTATACAAATATAGGTAAGTAGACAGACAATTGTGGCAGTGTAAGGGGTGCAATGAGTGAGTTTGGAAAGTGCAACATGTTCATGGAATGGAAAATGGAAAATGTTGCACATTTGCAAATGTTTCTTTTTAGGAGCATTTTCATGAAAGTTTAAAAATGCATATGTGCAACTGTTTTGTAAAAGAAAGGATAAGCAGATGGAAAAGATTTGTAGCACTTGGTGCGTGTTAGTTTAATATGTTGGCATGCATACTTGCCAACATAATCTATTCCAATCTGTAGGTGGTTATGTAGTCCTAGGTTTTTTGTTTGCCTTGTGGGACTTCTAGTTCCAATTTCCAATTATAAAACATGGTCTACAAGTTCCAGATTGCACAGACTGGTTAAGCACCTGCAGGTTGGAATGGGCTATGTGAACATGTATTTGTGTACTGCCAACATATTATACTTCCACATACTAAGTGCCACTTAAAAATGTTATAGAAATGTTTTGCATCTGCTTTTTTTTTGTTTAAGGAAAGCATTACATACAGTGCTGCTATAAATGCACATATGCATTTTTTTAAGTTTCATGAACATTCTCCTAAAAAGATTTATTTTAAACGCACAGCATTTCATATTTTCCATTTGATATACATGTCACACATTTGAATATTCCATTTTACTCCAGTTTTTTTCTTTGCATTGTGGGACTTGTAGTCTGAGTTGTATAATGGGAAAAGTGGAATTCGAAGTCATAGAATGCAAAGAAAAAAAATGAAGACTTGATAAGCACCTACAGATTAGAATGGGTCATGTTGGCAAGTATGCATGTGCTGCCCACATATTCAACTTGCACACACCTTATGTCACGTAAACATATTTTTGCATCTGATTTTTCTTTCTGTTAGAACAAGTTACATACCGTGCTGCAGTAAATGGACATATGCATTTTTCAAATTTTATCAAATTGCTCCTAAAAAAGAAACATATTAAATGTCAGCATTGTGAGTATTTGCTGCTTGATGTGAGTAGATGCTGAATGCTGCAATGCATGGATTTTGCTTGAGTGGTTAAAAAAGAGAATATGCTTATCCAGAAGCTAATTACAGAGTAAGTAGCAGGAACCTCTTTATATATATATTTATAAAAGAGTTTCAGAAAATACTTAAAAAATATAAGCATATGTATACTATGTATTGTTAGATGGAGATGGTGAATCTGGAAATATAAATGTTGGAGAGTTTCACAGTTGTTTTTGATGCAGATGGCTGTGATTAACAGGAGATACATACTCTCAGAGTTCAAGTGTACATCTGAAGTGTTGAACTGAGATGACAGGGCTGGGTGTAGAGTTTTTGGATGTGATTGGTGGATGGATGTGTGACTCTTGAAAGCAACCAGTTAGAGAGTATTGAGAACATGAAAGTGGAAAGGGTAGAAGGGCTGTCCCTGTGTTACAGTGCCCGCGGACACCGCGGTGGTCTGCAGACGGCATGTGTCACATCCATGTCTTTGGTGGAAACCTGGCATGGAAAGGGGACTCTGGGGATTAGCCAATAAGGTGTTCTGGTTATGGTTTACAGGAAGACATGGTAGTAGGTGTTTTGTTTGTTCTGTGCAGTTGAAGATGGATGTGTCTATGGCTATTAAGTAGCAAAGTGTGTGGATTTTGGAAGATTTTTCAATTTAGTCATTGGTGTATGCTGAAAATAATGGTATCTTTGGAAGTATTGGATTGGCAGAAGTGGAGGTTTTGTGACATGCAGTGTGTGGCTTATACTTGGCAAGCTTGTTCTCATTCTGTCAGAGTATGGCTCACATTAAGTGTCCAGACGTTGTAATTGTGCATTTTGGAGGGTCCAGTCTGGGTTATGCTACTCCAATGTATTTGCAGGTTTACCTCAAGGATTTCTTGAAAAGCCTAATGGAACTGTTTCCTGCTGAAAAAATGATTATTTCTGAAATGAATCAGACACCAACATGGAGATGTCCATGCATTTTCAGTCCATAAACAGAATAATCAAGGCAGCTTGTCAAGAAAGTTGCACCTGATTTTGTATATGCTGCTGGAATGTCATCTTTTGAGAATGATAATATGATGTGTGATGGTGTGATTTTTTTTTCATGAAGATTAAGTTCATTTTGCAGATGTTGGAAATGCAATTTCTCTTTACAATGTTGGGATTGCATTGAAAAATGTAATGTAAGAAACGTGTGAGGGAAGATGTAGAGTGTATAGTACTACTGTACATGAAAGCAAAAAAAGGAAAAACAGTGTTTGTAAACTAGCCCAAATAAAAGCAAAAACCAAAGGTTCATTTCAGAGCAACCACTAAAGAATACATAACTGAAATTGAGTTTAAACTCCACCCACCACTTTCTTTGGCTGCAATGTCAGCAGACACCGCTGTAGTCCGTGGATGGCATGAGCACATCTGAGTATTTTATGGATGACTGGCATGGAAAGGGGACTGTGGGGATTAACCAATGAGGTTTACTGGGTGTGGTGTACAGGAACTGAGGGTAGCAGGAGTTTTGTTAGCAGGAGTTTTGAGAGCATTGATAATGGCTATGGCTATTTCTTTGAGGAGGCAGAGAGTATGGATTTTTGGGGACACTTGGATCCATTGGCTGAAGGTCTATGTTGAGCACTGTGGATTGGGTAAAAATCTTGGATTCCATGAATTTGAAGTGTCATGGTATGGAGTGCGAAAGGTGAAGTGGGTAGATGTGCTCCTGTTTTGTGAGAACATGGTTCACTTAAAACATCCAGACATCATTGTTCTTTATTGAGGGGGGAACAGTTTGGGGTATGTTATTAGAATTGTATTGCAGTTTGCAATGAAGGAGACATTTGGAAAGTTCATGGAAATATTTTCAAATTCCAAAATATTATCAAATTATTCAAATTTATTTTGTCCGCGAATGGAAAAAAGCAAGGTGCAACGTGAATAAAGCTGTGTGTGCTATAATGCGAGATGTTGGCATGACATATTTTTATAATAAGAACATTCAATTTGATATTGTCAAAAATGTTTGGAGAGATGGAGTGTTTCTAGCTGATGTGGGCAACCAGATTTTTTCTGGAAAACGTTAAAAATGCATTGAAGCAGTTTTTGTGAACGCACAATAATTATGTTTTGTAGCATCTTTGTTAGTTTAGTATATACAACAAAATAATCCCAAAAAATGTAAAAGTCAAAAAGACACAACAAAGGTTCTTTAAGGACCACCATTTTTGCATGAAAAACAATTAAAATGACTCTCTGCGGACTATGCAGGCTGCAAAGGGCCCTGTGACTTTTTGTATCACATCTATTTTTTTATTCGGAACGTTGGCTCCTAAAGTAACTGTTTTAGTGTGTTTTTTTTGTTTTGTATTTTATTTTGGCTTTTTGTGCTTATTTTTCAGGAGAGGCAAGGTAAGGTGTGAGAGGAAAGGTAGGGAATTGAGGGAAGGGGCACCAACCACAGAGACCAAGGGGGAGGTGGGCAAATTAAAATATTGGGCAGGCCTTAATCAAGTTATGTGGCAGTGTTTCTCATGCTCCTTGACTGTGGATTCAAAGGTCCTCCAAAACATCTCCCCTCTACAGATCAGTGCTTCAGAGTACAAACATGTGACCCTCAAAAGATAAGTGTCAGCAGTGTTATGTGTGGCGTGAGAGGATGCCACTGAGATCCTCTGCCCCAAAGGCTTATTCTTTGTGGTAACATGAGCAGTTGAAGACGATGGGGTAGAGGACGTCACGCTGCTTTTCCTTGAGAAAGGTACCACATTCCTCAGAGCACCCGGGTGGTTGGACTTGGTGTGGTGCCACATAGAGGTGGTGCCATAGGAATACAGGCCCGGTTTTCCGCAACTAAGTACAACTTTGCACTCAGTGCATCGAACCTTGGCTGCACGACCTTGGGTACATTTCCAATGGTGGTAAAAAATCACCAGACCCAGGACTCACTCCAAGGACTGGAGATAGGGACTTTCTCTGCCTGGTCTTCATCTTCCTCTTGATCCTCATTATCTGTGTCACTGCCCCTGTTCCCCCGTCCAGGCCCTCCAAATGGTGGTGGTGGTGGTGGTTGGGGTGGAGGAGTAGCCATAGCAGATGGCATTGATGCAGTATTGAAGGTAATCTCCAAATCAGGTGCTTCAAGATGCTCTCTCCTAGATAGCCAGATTGAGAATGACTGAAAGCAATAGGCAGGTCCATTCCGAGGAACCGTCTGCGGACAGTTGTGCTGTCCACGGATAACCCAGTCACAGATAGGCCTGAAAAGTTGTATTAAGTTGTCAGATGAATCAAGAATGGGCGTGGGAGCTATGTGAGGGTAAAGTTTCAGCTCGAAACACCCGGGATTGGCTGAAAATGCAGAATGAAACTGTCCACGGCGGCAGACACCATTCGAGGACACACCATCACGCTGCATGGGTTCAGTCACATGATGCTGTCAGGGGATGTCCGTGACCATGACAGCTGTCCGCAGATACCCATCGAATAGGAACCGCAGCGCGCATGCGCATGGATGTCCGCAGAACCAGCTCTGTGTCTGCAGACTAATTAAAAGTGTGCCATGAGAAACCGGACATGTCCGGACATTGTGCCTGTCCGGGGGAACCTTCATTTTGAGTGCATACACCCCGGACAGTTGTATTGTCCGTGGACTCATTATGTGGCTTTTAAAAAAAAAGAAATATCACACAACAATATGCAACACATTTATAGTAAAACATACATGTATTTAAGAAAGGGATGGGGTATCAGATTGAGAAACATAAATGGGAGAATTATGATTTTATATACAATAATGATAAGGGTAGGAAGAGAGTGAGGTTTCATCAAATCATCTTTGATTTAAATGTTGGGAACTTGATGGGGATGATTGCTGGGGAAAAGGGGGACAGGTGCAAGAAGGACAGTTATAGGGGACCTTTTTAATGACATGATTTTTGACATATTGTCAAAACCACGTAAATTGAGCTACAGCCACCTTAACATTGCACCCCCTGTTGCGCAGCCTATAACCACAATGATGACCTCACAGATTGCATTACTGATGACATCACTAATTAAATTCCAACAGTAACCAGCATTAAGGATGGCCTTCAGCCATGGTCACTGTACATGGGCAAATATATTTGAATACATTAATGAGTACAAATCATGGCTTTTAGTCATGGAGAGTGGTCACAACCTTGACCCATGTGCACTGAATATTTTAAAACACTACAAACAGACTACCAACCATAGATGATGGCCTTTACCAGTGTATACAGCTTTCAACCATGTCCACTGTATATTATATACATTAATCAGCCACGAGACATGGGCTTTAGCACAATACTGGCCAGTGGCCACAATCTTTGACAGTACCCACAATACATTCTAATATATAAATGAGCATCACTAGCCATGCCCTTTGACAATGAGCAGTTTGTACATTTTTTTGGACATGTCCACTGTATATTTTTAAAAACTAACATGCCAAAAGCGATGGATTTCTGACGTGCCCACTGTGTATTTTACAACACTAATTAGCCCCTTTATATTATATATACTAAAAAGCCACTCGCCACTAGCCATGGTATTCAACACAATACTAGCCAGTGGGTACAGCTGTTGGCCATGCTGACTCTATATTCTAATATACCAATTGCATATTCTAACATATTAATGGGCACTCGCTATGGCCTTTAGCTATGGCCACTGACTACAGCTTTCAACGTTGCAAATTAAAATAGTGTTGTCACCAGTGATGGTATCAGTGACGTGATTTGTAATGTTTATGTTTATGTTTATTGAATTTATATAGCACTTTAAGCCCAAGTGCTTTACAATAAAACAACAGGTACAAAAGTGAGAGAGGCATATATACAAACATGAACAGGTCATTAGAACAATGAGTAATTAATAATATCATCAGTGTTCGCATAAAACATGTAATGAGTGATTTCATCAGTGATGTGATCTGTGATGTCATCATTGTGGTCATAGGCTGCGCAACAGGGGGTGCTAAATTAAGGTGTCCAGGGGTTTTGCGGTGTTAAGTGCTCACCTTAACGTCCCTGCAAATAAATTGTTTTCCTTGAATTTCAATGGTTTTGTTACAATATATTGCTCACCTTAATGTCCCTGCATTTGCTTGTATTTCAAGAGTTTTGTTATTGCATAAATAATTGACATTAATAATACAGAAAATTGGGCTAATGAAAATTATGTATCATGTGTAGAAAGTAAAAGAAAAAGAGAATATACAACAGCATTCCCCCCCAAATAAACCTGTTGTTAAAAAGCTTTGTTTGCATTTGTAATTAAGATTTTTAAGTGTTTAAATCTATATGTAATGTTGATGAATAGAAAGGTATTAAAGTGTTACACTAACTGTGTACAAAGACTACACGCAATGTATCCTGAAATAGATCTTTACAAGACTGCTGTCCACATATATATGTACATGGGAGGGTTTTACCCAGTATTTCCACAGGTTATAACAGCGGCTATAATGAAATACATAAGGGTATGCATTTTCTTTTTACACACACTGTAATGAAAGTGTTAGGCAAGATTGTATGTAGTACCCTTTGGGTGCACTACAACAACCCTGAGCTCCTGGCAATAAGAACCCAACCTTTGGTATAAATCTGTACTACACAGGTTGGTAGTGTGGTCGAGTAGTCAAGCTTATCTCCAGAGGGGCCAATGTGAGCTGTAGGGAAGTTACACAGAGATTCACAGTGACCAGTTTTCAAATAAACCCTTACACACAAGGTTTCTTGATTAAACAATTATTAATTTATTTAACAGTCAGTTAAAGTAAGCCTTCTTCATAAGGGAGTAATGTAAAGCAACACACAAATACACTTAAAAGAATACACACTCTTAAATTCTAAATCAGCAAATTCCCATTTGGGATGGCCCACAGACACTACCTACACCCTCAGGTGACTTCAATAGTTAGGGTGCTGGGGACATTAATGTATCACTGTTGCATTTAGAATATTCTTGAGAGGGGTGTCAAAGAAAAGAGGATTCAGAACAGACAAGCATTCTCACAATTATACTTAAGCAGATAAGTACTTTCAAAATAACCCCCCAATGCAAAGTCAGTTAATCCTTTCCTGGAAGGAAGACAAAACACATACGCAGGAGAGAGAAGAGTAATTCAGGGAGCCAGGCCAGCCAATGTTAAGGTAGCTAAAGTCAAGGTGAGCTGCAGCACTTCTTGCAGGTAAGTAGAAAGTCTTGCACAATGTTTAAAAAGTGTTTGTAGGATAGAAGAAATCAAAGTAGGGCCACACGCTGATTAGGCTTGTGAGGTAAAGAAGCTGATAGCAACTCTACAGATGCAACCAAGACAAGATTCTAACGAGGACAAATGAGGTTACACAACAAGAGGTAAGTTCTCTTAGACCTGTAGGATGATGAAAAAGTGCAGAAGATGACTTATGTTCCTGTGCAGCTCCGCAGATCCTGGTGTTCCTGGGCCTCAGTCATGGAGGGATGACTTCTGGGGACTCAGGCACTGCACTGGGACGGTCACCGACCACAACCGGCAATCTTCAAACAAGTGGCACTTCAGTGTTTCAGCTCCTCGCGTCTACCGCAAATAGCAACAACGCGGTTCCTGGCTGTCGAGATGGGCTTTCCTTGCATCTGGGGTCCTGCACTCTGTTGAGGGGGCTCATGCTTGGTCAGTCCAGCTTCCGGGGAGACCGGAGGATCTTCCTGGAGCTCTTAGCCAGCTTAAAAGCAATGCACACAATCTGGTGTTCCTCTCCCTAGTTATTCAGTTCCAGCAGCGACTGCAGTTGAAATTCAACGAGCTCCGAGAGGATATCCCGGTGGCTTACTTTGGAGTTGATTCATTCCACCAACTCAAAGGGAGAAGTGGTCCTTGCAGGGGCTTCTCTGTTGATACGAATTTGGAGTTTCAGCACAGCAGCAGGGCTTCACCGGGCAAACAAATGGTCCAGGAGTTGCAACAGGCATCCTCTTCAAGTTCTTCTTCGGATTCCTTCATCCAGTGGTCGACTCTGCCTTCCAAGCCAAAAAGTTTTGCCTTTTATGCAGGTTTCTCCCATTCATTCCAGCCTAGCTGTCAGTCACCCTGCAGGGTAGCTTTCCTTGCCGGTCAGCCAGCCGGCCAATCACCTAAGAGTGCATTCCTGTCTCCTAGGAGACTAAGCACAGGGATTTTCGGGCCCCTCCCTTTCTTCCTGCTTCCGCCAGACACCCTTGAGCCAGAGGCGGGCTTCACTTGT
The DNA here is from genome assembly GCF_040938575.1 of Ambystoma mexicanum. Taxonomy (NCBI): domain Eukaryota; kingdom Metazoa; phylum Chordata; class Amphibia; order Caudata; family Ambystomatidae; genus Ambystoma; species Ambystoma mexicanum. The sequence continues at coordinate 1,197,048,812 of NC_090937.1, forward strand.
GAATTTTTCCAAAGACAAAATGAACAATGGGACCAAACCTGGTTTGGCGCACAGAGTACATCTCAAGAAGGAACTTTCCACAAAAAAATGGCAAAAAAAGAAGACAGGGCCATTTTTACCAAAAATGGCACAGTTGGGTGCTTTACTGCAGCTGCGAACACAGCCCGTGGTAAATGCACACCACAGTAGTTAAAAGTAAATCACTGCCACCAGCCATTCATCGAGGAAAGGGTAACACACAATTGTTACATGAGAAACTAGACAAAGGGCATACTAAGTAACACGTCCAGCACGCTATTGTGAGATAGTGTGTGCTGGGTCTAGAAAGTTACAAGTGTAAGTAAAGTCAATTTCACTTTAATGCTCTTGGAAACAGTAGTTTATCCAAGAGAAGGTACTTAAACCTTTGGGAAATCTAAAAGACTTCCTGTGCTACTGCATTGAAGGTGCTGTGTGACACAATGTAAAAGATGATGCCTATGGAGTTTGTCAGACTCCACAACCAAAACAAACACAGAGTTCAATACATGAGAGAGTGGGAAAAAGGGTCTCACTCTCTCCAGGTTAAAAAATGTAAGTCCTCATAATTTAGCAAAGTTACTTGCTCGAAGGTAGAGAGGAATTAGCACATTTCTGAGAATTCTCCTTAACAGAAAGGATCAATTAAAGGTGCTTGATCCATATACACAGTATTTGTTTTTATTGTCTATTTTTATAACTGAGAAGTTGGCCCTGAAATTACCATTTTGGTGAATTAGGAAAAACGAGGTAGGAACTGTTAACAACTTTAGGATTCATACATATAACAAAAGGGTTAAAACAAATTGACAGTTAAAAATATACCTAGCGTTGGGGGGCGCTGTTGAGCAGCCGAAAAGATGGCTGCCTAGCTCTTGAGCTCCGTGCACAGCCGCTCTTCATCCGATGACATCTGCGGGCTAATACATCTCTGCACCTACTCGACCGACCCCCTGTCCTTCCTATAACTGGGGCTACGTACTGCTGCGATCCTGGCTCGAATCGGACCTTGGGAGCTGGAGATCCTCGCTGCGGGAACCTCGAGGCTGCCACGGCGCTTGGAGGCCCATCGGGGTTTCTCTGCCCGGTTCCCGCCACTCCACTATTGCCTCCCCTGCTGCATCCTTCCACTGGCCCGCCTGCTGGGACGCATACCGCGGTGCCCTGCGGACCGCGCTGGGAGCGCCGTGAGGTGGGCCGCGCCCTTCGCTGGACCGGCGGCCGCAGCTTGAGCCGTGCCTCGCGCCGGCCGTCCTGGACTTTCTCCCCGTTCCGTGGTCGGGGCCCTCGGGCCTAGGTGACCGGTCCTCCCAGCCGGACTGCCTCTCCTCCACGCCGCTCGACACCTGGGCGGTGCGGCCCTCCTGGAGGAGCCGCGCCCGCTGCTGGGCTTGACTGCGGCGCCCGACTGGAGGCCCACCGGCCCGCGCCCGCGGCCTGGGCTGCGGCCTACATCCTCCCGTTCTGTGCTGCTGCTGGGACCTGATCCGCCCCGGCAGCCCCCGAGGACCGGAGGAACTACACTCGCTCCCTGACTGGATAACCGCGAGATGCACACCAGGTGAGGAGCTGCTGGGGCCGCTGCGCGTCAGAGCTGCATTGCCCCCGGATCCATTAGAGGCCAATTTCTATCTGGGCCTCTCTCCTTACCGTGGCCCTCACTCTGGCACAGCCTATCTTCCTTGCTGGTCACCGCCGTCACTGCCCCAGGTAGCACCCGCTCCTGCACTAAGGCCCACACTCCTGCTGGTTGTACTCTCTGTGGTGCTCACTCGGGGTCTGTTCTGGACTCCATCCTCATTCTCTAGGGCGGCTCGATCCCTGCAACTATTCTATACCTCCCCGCTGCCACGGCTCCTGCCGCCTCTGTCAGGATTGTTTACATCGGCGGGCCGGACCACCATCATTGACCTTGAACCTCTCCTGCATCCCCTCACTCGAGTCTTCACTCTGCCCACTCAGGGCCCCTGCAACACTATCCACGATGTCTAACAGATCAAGGAATAACAATAAAACCGGGGCCATGGACAAATTCGCTAAAGCCGCCCCGAGGCCTGACTCGGCCCACGCACCAAGCGACCCAGCCGACGACCCGCCATGCGCCGAGGCACCCACCACTGACCTCACAGCGATAATGGAATCCATGGCTAGAAACTTTGCAGCTTTCCACGAAAAGCTTGATGACATTAATGCCAACGTGGCCTCACTCAGAGCTAAACTGGATCAGCAGGGGGTTCGAATCACGGAGACTGAAAACAGGATTGGCACCAACGAGGATAATATTTCTACACTCCAGGGCACTGTGTCCACTCTGGTCTCGGATATGAAGGCCAAGTGTGATGACCTCGAATCTAGGTCGCGTAGAAACAACATATGCATCGTTGGTGTCCCTGAAAACGCGCTGAAGGGTCGACTGGAATCGGCGGTCGAGGACCTCTTGAAGGAACTACTGGGCAACCCTGACATGTCTCCCTTCTTCACCATCGAGAGGGCCCATAGGGCACTGTCACCCCGGCCTAAACCTGGTGACTTTCCGAGGCCCATCATTGCCAAGGTTCTGAGCTTCAAAGACCGCAACTTAATCCTCCACCTCACACGGGAAAAAGGCGAGTTACGAATGGACTCGCAGGTGATCAGGATTTTCCCCGACTTTTCCACCGGAGTTCAGCAGGAACGTCGCCAGTTCCTCAGAGTGAAGAAACTCCTCAGGGAAAGGCACATCCCCTACGCCATACTTTTCCCTGCACGCTTGAAGTTCACGTTCAACGGCAAACTATACTTTTTTACAGTGCCGTCTGAGGCGGTTAAATTCATCGAGGCACATGCTCCTCTCCACCCTCCGGCTGATGACACTGTGAATAATGAGTGAATTTTATGTTTGCTTTGCGATGCCTTGATACTATGCTTATTGGTAGATCGATTCATGCCACTCTTTGTTCACACCCATGAGTGACCACACCTCTGCATTCACTTGTATACAATGTGTACCTACGCAGGTTTAATTTACGCTCTCTGGGGAGCAACTGTCATCCCGTCCAAGTTATTCTCCCACACTTACTTCTGTTGCTCTCTGACATGCAAAGCTCCCTTGTTCTGGCAGCAACCATTGCCCTCCCTTCACGAGCACCGGGGTATGTTTCATCTCATGGTCTCACCTGGGCTGGGCTGCTGCATCCCTGTGATGTGTGTGTCGCTCCCTGCGCCCCATTGGGTGGGACTGGGGTACTCACGATATGTCCGCTAATAATGTTCGTTTTGTAACGGAACCAGCTGGTTCCTAGCGTGCTCATGCATGGCAACGGCGCACCCCATTGCGATTGCACTGTTCTTGGATATGCCCTTGTTGTGGGTCAGCCCCTGTTGGGCTTTTGGGCAGTACGGGCCACGTTGGGGCCGGCCCGGCTCTGCACAGTTGAGGGTGGGTGTTGTTTACACTGCTGAAGGTGGGTCGGTGGTGAGGGTGGCGGGTGGGAATGGGATGTTTGGAAAAAACGGCATGCTAGGGCTCACGGCACGCACACTGGCGAAACATAAGCGCTCTCCCGACTTCAACCCCGGTAATGCGCATTGCTGCTGGATCTGGGAGGTTCATTAATGCGAGTATACCGGGATTAGATATTCGTCACTGACATGTCTACCGTCATAATGTCCTGGAACATTCGCGGATTAATCAATCACACCAAGGCCCGCAAGATCATGGCCTTTGCTAACAGGCATGGCTGTAAAATACTACTCCGACAGGAGACACACTCCAATGCCCACATTCCGGGCACCATGGCCCCATCGTGGGGTCCCACTAGATTCTTCACTTCCTACTCCTCCCAATCCAAGGGAGTCCTCACAATGATCCACAAATCGATCAAATTCATTCTGCACAAAAGTTACCTATGTCCTGAGAGTCGCTATGTTATACTACACTGCACGATGGTGAATAAAGAATACCTACTTGTTAACACTTACTGCCCCAATGTTGACTCCCCTGAGTTCTTCGATGCGATAACTGCCATACTGTTGGGCTATGTGGGGGTCCATATTATATGGGGGGGAGACCTAAACCTTATTCTTGACACCGTCCTGGACAGGACTGGCACATCCTCTCGAGCCCCGACCAGTGCCGCACGTAGGCTGCGTGGCCATTTGCAGACGCTCAATGTCTGTGATGCCTGGAGGACAGTGCACCCCATGCGCCGGGAGTATACGTATTACTCATCTGTCCACGACAGCTCGTCTCGTATAGACCTGTTTTTAGTGTCCAATGAAACCATGGGAGGGGTGGAGGGGTCCTGGATTCTCCCCCGCACTCTGTCCGATCACTCTCCAGTCACACTTTCCTTGAGGCTGGGTATACCCACCCCGACACTGAGCACTTGGCGTTTCAAATCTGAGGCCCTCAGGGACATTGTATTTAGGGCTGAGATCCTCGCAGACATTACATCCTTCTTTGACCACAACTCTCTCCAAGACACATCAGCCGCGGTTAGGTGGGAGGCCTTTAAGGTTTGCATCAGGGGGATGTCCATCTCACGGGAGGCCGGGGTACTGAAAGCTATCCGAGCCAGCCTCGGTCGCTCTGAAGCCAAATTGAAACAGTTGGAGCAGCAATGCGCCACAGGTGCTGATCCCGCCTTACTTCTCAAAATTAGCGAAGAATTGCAGGCGTACAATGCGCTCGCTACCAATGAAATCCGGTACTTCAGCCGCCCACAGGCTGCCAGGAAATATGGTGAGGGTGACAGACCGGGGAAGACGCTGGCAGGCGTAGTGAGAGGGGAATTTGGCCGAACCCAGATCACCTCCATCAAGGAGGCATCTGGCAACGTACAGTGGGCTGACCAACAGATCTTGGAGGTATTTACTGAGTTCTACAGGTCCCTCTACTCCCAGCCTCCTGAACACTCCGAACGCCACATGCACGAGCTGCTCGCTCAGATGCCCACCACCGAAATATCCCCCACTGCCCGCGACCAACTGGACTCCCCGATAACACTGGATGAGATGGTGACCGCCATCTCTAGCCTGCCCAAAGGCAAGGCGCCGGGACCTGACGGCCTCACGGCTGTGTTTTACCAAGAACACGTGGCCACACTGGCTCCCAAGTTACTCGAGGTTTGGGTCGAAGCGCTCCGCTTCTCTATTCTCCCCCCGTCCATGCGAGAGGCGGTCATCACGGTACTGCTTAAGCCTGGCAAACCAGACGACGAGTGTGGGTCCTATAGGCCCCTTTCCCTCATGAACCTAGATACGAAAATCATTGCTAAGATTATAGCTAACCGCTTTCTCCCCATTATGCCATATCTGGTCCATGAGGACCAAGCGGGCTTCGTCCCCGGCAGGTCCACCTCCCACAATATAAGGAGATTGTTTAATGTTATGTCCCGCATTAATCAAGACGCCCAGGCCGTGGCGGTCACTCTGGATGCTCAGAAGGCCTTTGACATGGTCTCTTGGAACTACATGTGGCTGGTGCTGGAGACAATGGGAGTTGGCCCAAACATGATCGGGTTCATTAAACTATTGTACGCCTCCCCTGTAGCCCGGGTCAGGGCTAACTCCCTGACATCTGACCCTTTCACACTCTTCAGGGGTACCCATCAGGGCTGCCCCCTCTCCCCGATCCTCTTCGCCCTCGCAATTGAGCCGATGGCGGATCATGTCCGTGCTCGGCATGCCCGCAAGGGGATACGGTTGAAGTATGACCACGAAATCATATCTCTGTATGCAGACGACATGCTATTATACATTAGAGAGCCCTCGGCCCACATTGACCCCATACTGATGGACATCACCCGCGTCGGCACCTACTCTGGCTTCACGATCAACTATTCAAAGTCAGATATCTTCCCGCTCACTAAATCCACCCAGCAACCTACCACCGAGTACCCCCTTCGTTGGTCCCCGGACGGTGTCAGATACCTGGGGGTGCAAATATCCCTGACTAAATCCACTCTGTTAGCCGACAATTACTTCACCGCGGCGCAAACGGCTGAGGCCAAGATGTTAAGATGGCAATCGCTCCCATTATCCATGACTGGTCGTCTCTCTCTAATCAAAATGATCCTGCTCCCCAAGCTCCTTTACACTTTCAGCAATGTTCCCGTGTGGCCTGGAAGGGGCTACTTCACTAAACTGCATACACTATGCGCACAGTTTCTGTGGCACTCCGGCGCGGTGCGTAAGAAGTGGTCTGACATGGCGCTCCCCTATAAACAAGGGGGGCTCACTGCCCCGAACCTGCTACTCTACTGGACTGCGGCCCAGGCTCAACATGCCACCCACTGGTACCCGGGCTCCCCAACGCGTCCACATGTCACGTTAGAGCGACTAGCGGCCGCCGGCACCAATTTGATGTCCCTTATATTGCATCGCCATTACACACCTGACTCGCCCATTAACCCTGTCGCTGTGACCATCCACGCATGGGAACGCCTGCTACAGCCGACGGACGCGTCCCCCCTTACTACAAATGGCTCCCGGTGTGCCGCCTGCCTGACTTGGAACCAACACATGATAATGCCTTAGCCCAACATTGGGGAACGCTGGGGTATCAAGCACTGTCCGACTTCTACCCAGATGGCAAGTTCATTGGCCCCCAAACATGGAAACAAGGCCACACCAGATCCGCCTTGGAGACCCTCCAATACTATAGGCTACGCGCAGCGTTCCGCGCCGCGTGGCCCTCATTTCCTGATGAACCCCCGGATAACCCGGCGATCGCATACATTGCCAACTCAGGCGGCACCCGGGGTGTCGTCTCTTCACTATATAGGATCCTTCAGGAGTCCGGCACAGTCCCAGTGCTCAGGGCGCGCAGCGTTTGGGCGAATGAGTTGGGCCTGGAGTTGTCTGATGGCGATTGGGGCGCAATGTGCTTACACACCCAAAAAGTCTCCTTCAATTTCCGTTACCGCGCCATCCAGTACAAACTCCTCAATAGGCTCTACTACACTCCACACAGGACTTCGACATTCGCCCGCACCGCGGCGGCCCTGTGCCCACGCTGTGGAGCCGAAGAGGCTGATCACTTGCATATGTTTCTGTCCTGCAGGGAGCTATCTGGGTTCTGGCAATGCATCTTGAAAACACTCTCTGACATAACTGAAACTGTGGTTGACCCTGACCCCCTGTCGATTCTGTTCAGGGTCTGGAAAACCGATGAAACCAGACGCCTAGCTAAGTTCCTAAATATAAGCTGTATGATTGCCAAAAAATGTATACTCCAGAGCTGGAAAAGCCCCGCTCCCCCGGTCTCTCAGAAATGGTTGCGCTTACTCACCTGGTCACGCAATTGCGAGGAAGAATACTTGTCTATGCTCCCCGCCCAGTCTCGCCCCAGGAACATCTGGGCTGAATTTAATGCTTACCTTAGCGTCCAGAGCGAGGGCACCCCCGAATCTGGTCCGTCCCCCGCCCCGTCGGGCCCTGATCTCACTGCGTGAGGCCCTAATTTGTTCCTTTGTTTTTCTGTTGGTGTACTCCTTCTCAGATACCGTCCGACTGTCCATGCTGTGATTGCTGTATCCCTTAGTGATGTGCTGCTTCATGATGTAACTGCTATGTATCTGTTGCCTTGTGTGTGCCTTGTGTACTTATGCCGTCCAAAAATAAAAGTTTAAAAAAAAATATATATACCTAGGGTTGGCAATTGGCCTTTTGTTCCGAAGAGCATTGCGCAAACCGTTTAGGGTGCCACCTCCCACCTTGATCAAACTGTAACAGGTTTTGCACATTAAAATAAAGTATGAAAGATCAGGTGCAGGCAGGATGGACTGAGGTTGGGTGTTAGATGGTGGAAAATAGTTAGTAATCGTGTTCGATGTCTCTGGCACAGATGACAAATACTGCTGTGCTGATCTTGCTCCATCTGCTTTTACATGAGCCTTCCTATAGGATTCATCCACTTCATCCCAATGAACACGAACAAGATGTTGGATTAATGTTGATGTCCACAAGCTTTCCGATGGCTTGTGTGAAGTTCCCCTTCACAAAATCTTACCACAAAGATTACACAAGTCCTTCTCAATCTCATTTTTGCTGTGTTCGTCCTTTACACAGAAATATTTCTAACTGTCAATGATGTCTTTTTGTGCACATTGCTTCCGCACCAGCTCAACATCACTGCTGGTCGTAGTCATATTGAAATGCAGGACCGTGAATGAAAAATAAAAACTTTAAAAATACACAACACAAAAAGACTCTGCCACTTAATATAAAAAAACACAATCAAACAAGCTAACATAAAAAAAACGAACACACTACAAAGTACAAGACAAAGGCTCAAAATTAAGTTCACCCATCAAGAGATGAAAAACAATTACAGAAAACATGAAAAAGGTGTTTGGAAGAGGGGTATAACCGTGATTACAAACCTTATCCAACCTAAATGTGTTTTCCGTACACGTGGGTATGCCCAAGCGCAATGACGTGTTTGTGACAAAATTATTGACCAATCACATTACCCAATGAGGACTTGTGCCTACATGTGACAGTAGCCACGTCAATGGAAGGCGCAATCACTTTGAAAGTTACATTGACAATGGCTACGTGGCTTCTCTCCTGTTTTTAACAGTCACATTATGGATTGTGCTACCCTTCTAGCCATGTCAACAAACAAGCCAATGACACGATTTGATGTATTGCTGCGGATACGCCCATGCCCTATGCGTACTAAATGAGCCAATAGAACATCAGAATCTTTCAACGTGGCTATGAATCTTCGTGCCTGATGCGCCACCCAATCATATGATGCACTGTGGCTCCATGCCTACACATGACATTTATCCACGTCAACCAACAATCCAATCACACGTTGCAATGTATTGACGCGCCTATGCCGTTTGACAAAACCTATGCATGCAAAAATGAGCAAATAGGATGTGGACATCCTTCAACGTGCCTCTGCAACTTTGCGCCTGATGTGCCAGACAATCTTATGGTGTGTAGCGGATCCACGCCTACACTTTACTTTTATATGCGTCAACAAACTTTCCAGTCACACATTGCGATGTCAAAGAATTCAACAAAGGTAGCAGGTGCCCCTCTCTCGAAAGAACAAGGCATTATAACCTGTTCAGTGGTTGTTAAACACATTGAGAGTTCACAGCCATCTGCTTTTTGCTCACTGTACCTTTCACAGATGGGAAATATCCATTTGCATATCAGTCTTTGTCCCGCCCACATGGGCAGTCCAGCACCGAAATGCTATGGCAATTCCTCTCTGAACAAGAGTACCAACAGCAACCCCATACACGTGTTTCAGCCTTGTTGGGCATCATCAGTGAGGTGAAGCTGAGCCTCTCTAAGCACAGTGAGCAGGGAGTCCACGTCTGGTTGCCCCCAGGGAACCTAGGGTGACCAACCCCAAGTTCCTTCAAAGAAACAAAGGTTGCATGCGCCTCTCTCTCGGAGGAACAACACATTGCGATGTATTGACGCAGCAATGCCCATGCCGTTTGTCGGAACAAACGTGTGCAAAGTGAGCCAATATGACATCAATATCCATCAACATGGCTATGCATCTTCGCACCTGATGTGCCTGCCAATCATACCACGTGTTGTAGCTCCACACCCTATCCATGTCAACAAAACCTCCAATCACACATTGTGATGTATCGACGGGCTACACCCATGCTGTATGAAAACATCCACGTGTGTGGAGGTGTCCAATCAACGTGTGCTGTGGTGTATAGCCACGAATAATCACCCCATCCACACAAAAAAAACCTGATGATTGCTATCACTGCTAGTTAGTGAAAGATTATCCAAATAACTGGAAAAACCTTTGGCACTTAAACCATTTAATCATACTTCCTTGTTACCGACTTTTCACATAATCCTCTTTTCCATTGTCTTGTGATTGGTTCAGTTTGCATTTTTTTTTTTTACTTTTTCATTTTTTGAGGCATTGTCTTTTTAGTTTGTTTTGTTTGTTTATTATTTGATAATGCGCTCCAAACCCAGGGGTAGCCGGGCGCAGCAGGTACAAGATTACTTAAACTTAGGTTACATACATAGGATACAAACAGCTGATGCAATACATGTCATGTTACCATATTTACAGTACATATATATAAAAGTACAAGATAAGGGTACCTCACAACCCACAGAGGGCAGTGAGATGGTCTGTAGTCCAAGTTTCAGAAGTATCAAGGCGTTGTATGCAGTGATCCAGGGCCTAGTGAAAGGGTACAGTTTGTTAGTTGTCGTTGGTCCAGATCCAACTTTTTACCTTGCATCTAAATCTGTAGTAGGGTAGATTAGCTCTCAATGTAATAGGAAGTGCATTCCAGGCTTGGGCAGCTTTAACAGGGAAGCTTGGCCACCCGCTTTTGTTGGCCTAAATCTAGGAGTTTCTAGTAGGAAATGGTTAGAGGCTCTGGTGTGGTGACTGGAAGATTTTCTGGTCAGTCTGGCCGAGATGTAAGGAGGTGCAGTATTGTTCAGTCCTTTGTGCGTGAGAGATAGCGTCTTGAGAAGAACTCTGTCACTGATTTTTAACCAATGGTGGTCTTTCCTGATATTAGAGATGTGCGCTCTGCGGGTTATCTCCAAGGCTGCTCTAAGAGCTTTATTTTGCAATATTTGCATTTTGTTTATGACAGTTTTATTGGCGCCCGCGTAAAGGGCGTTACAGTAGTTCAGCTTAGACATTACTAATACGTTAGCTAGTGTGATGCAATTGGTTTTAGAGAGGTAGGGTCTGCAGGTCCTGATTAATTTGCAGGTGTATGCTGTAGAGGAAGCCAAGGTGTTAACTTGTTTTTTGAGAGATAGAGTGGAACCAAGGTAGAAACCTAGTGTTTTTACCTCAGTTGCAACCTTAATTATATTGCCATCTATGTTGAAGGCGAGATAGTTGGGGCTGAGTTTTTTAAGGTTAGAGTCGGAACCCAGGATCAGTATCTCTGTTTTGTCGTCATTTAGGCAAAGGCCGTGGGAGGCCATTCATGCCTGAATGAGGAGATAAATCTTGTTTACTGTAGCTGTATCTTTGACAAAGTTGCCAGATAGTGGTATGAGGATCTGCGTATCATCCGCGTAATTAGTATAAGTTACCCCCTGTCTGTCAAGTTTGTCGAAGAGTGGCTTAGTAAAGATATTGTACATTGTGGGGGAGACACATGAACCTTATGGGACACCACAGGTGATATGTATTGGGTCTGCTGAAGCTAAGGGGGAGAACACTCTCATCGTACGGTTGGCTAGGAAGGATTGTACCCAGGCTATAGCTTCACTTGAGAAATGGGCGGCAGACGCTAGATGGTTGCATAACACTGCATGATCCACCAGGTCAAAAGCCGCCGATGGGTCAAGGAGGAGGAGCATAGCTGTTTTACGTTTATCCTTCAACTCGTCGATTTGTGTCTTGAAGTCAATTAAGGCCGTTTCAGGGCCATGTAGTGGTCTGAAACCAGATTGTCGCGATCCTAGTAGTTGGTTTGACTACAGATAGTTTTGAATCTGGAGGTAGGCTACTCTGTCAATAATTTTAAGGAGAAATGGGACCGTGGTGATAGGCCTATAATTAGTGGGGATGGCTGGGTCAAGAGTCTGTTTTTAAGGAGAGGCAGTACCCAAGATTCTTTGAGGTTTGTGGGTACAGTACTAGAATTAAAGGAGGCGTTGATTAATTTAGAGATGAAGGGTGCTAAATCTCTGGCTGCGTCCTTAATAACTTGTGCAGGGCAACTGTCGCCTTGGCAGTTCGATGGTTTCAGGGATAATATAACTTTTTCAGTTTCCAATATGGATATGTTGGAAAACCTGAATGGTTTGCAATTGCTTTGTGTAGTTGTACTTTGTGTATCTGTCAAGAGGGTGGTATGTGTTACAGTAGAGCTCAAGGAGGCTTTTTTCTTTGCAATTTTGGATTGTAGGGTTGTGATTTTATTTGCTAAGGCATCTTGGATGCTAGTGCACCATAGTTTGTGCTTAGGGACATTGTCTGTGGGCGCAATTGGGTTTTCCATTTCTCGGAGAATGGAGAAGAGTTCTTTGGAATTAGAGTTAGCTTTACTAATTCTCTCATTAAAAGTGTCTTTTTTAGTTTGGATGATTTTCTTCTTGTATTTATTGGCAAAGTTGGCAAGTAAGGTTTTATTCTCAGCTGAGGGTGTGTGCCTCCAGATAGCTTGGAGTTTGCGTTTTTGGATACGTAGTTCTTTGAGGTGGGGGGTGAACCATGAGTTGAGTTGAGATTCTCGTTTACTTTTACAAAGTTTGATAGCGGCTATCATGTCCAAGGCTTTGGCCATAGAATTGTTGAATGTCTCAACTAGCGTGTTTGGGTCAGAATTAATAGTGCTAGCGGTGAGAGCTGGAAGAGTAGTGGGAGTAGTTTTTCAACAGTGATTTCTTTTTTACTTCTCAGTGGCATAGGAGGTGCTATTTCAGTAGTATTTAGTTTAGGAGGCTCTATGGTGGCTTGAGACGCATATGAGATGGTGGTTTGTCCAGGTTTGTGGTAAAATATTAGAAATGGAGGTGTTGCAGTTACGGTTAGCTATCCAGTCTAAGGTACGTCCTTTTATATGTGAAGGGGCTAAGACTTTTTGGGTAAGACCATGATCGACTAAAATTGATTGGATAGAATGAACATGTTTATCCTCAGCATCATTGAATCCCAAGTTAAAGTCACCTAGTAATAGGAGCTGGGTGGACTCTTTGATGCTGTTAGTGAGGAGGCTGGATAGGTCTTCCTCAAAGTTACCTAGTGGGCCTGGTGGTCTGTACACTAGGAGAATAGTTAGTGTACTATTATTAGAGATGGGTATTTTAGCTGACAGATGTTCGCACGATGTAATTGCTGGCGTTGGGGTAAGTCTTACAGCTAGCTTTGTTTTGGCAATGATGGCCAGGCCACCTCCTCTGGAGTTAGGCCGATCAACTCTTAGTATATTGTAGTTGTCTGGTATTGCAATCATGAGTGCAGGACCTGCGGCATCGTGGAGCCAGGTCTCAGAGACAGCAAGAAGATCTAAGTTGTCCATAGCAAGTATGTCAGCAATTTCCGTGTTGTTAGCTATGAGGGACCTTGCATTGATAAGGGCTCCTGATAAGGTAGGAGTTGTGATTGTGTCTTGGAGGAGTCTAGGACTGGGGTGGTTTGGTCCCTTCTGTTTGTGGTGCAAGACGATTTGTGATTTAGGACACTTTACAGCCGCTATGGCAAGAGGGTTAGTGGCAGTTGGAATGGATGTAAGGCCTGATAGACTAGTTCTTTTGTTTTTGAGGTCGTAGAGTCAAGGCAACCTTGCTCTGAGTCGCGGGTTTCTCTCTTGCTGGTCGCAAGGTATAGAGTTGGTGAGGGCCATTATTATGGTGATGGTTAGACTGGTCAAGGCTAGGGACCAGATTGTGTATAAGAGGCAAGTCTTGGTAATGCGCATGTTGGGCGACAATAGCAGGGTGGCACCTAGATTTGACAATCCTATTCAGGACTAAAATGCATACTTGCTACAGCAGGGCATCTAGATTTAACAATCCTGTAGTGTTGTAATTTTTATTGTTTCACATATTCCCCCCGTTGTACATTCCATCATGTCCTACCATGATGGTAGCAGCAGTGTTAACAATCTCACGTGCGTCCATAATCCATCGCCACCCAGAAAGAAAGAAACTGGAATGGCTGTCGCAGACAGTTGGCCTACCTCTGGGTGAAAGAACACTGTTTGAAAAAAGAGGCAGTGGACATACTATGCAAAATGTGCAAGAACACTCTAAAAATGGGTCCTTCTATTGTTCTGCCACAAAGCCCAGTGTGATGCTGGAAATGCCTTATGGAGGGACAGGGCCTCCTATCCTTGTCCTACCACTTCTCTGTGTGTGCCTGGACCTCTGGCAGTGCAGCTCTTCATTCTTATCTTTTGGTGAACATCACCCATGGGATACCACTATGGCACCTATGGGTGGGGGTACATCCCTGTACTCCTTTTGTGTGTTTTTGGACACCTGTGTGTGGCCCACAGAGCAGGGTATGGGCTGGTGGCAGCTACATGCTCACTTGATTGTGGCTCTGAGTGTTCTCCATTTTGGGATACCCAGGCCTTGCCATAGGAATCAGTGGGTTCCTGACAGAAGGCTAGATGGCCCATGTGGCCTCTTGGTTTCTATTGCCTTTGACCTTGTTTCCCAAAGTCCTGGGAAACCCTGACTCTGTCCATTCCTCCTGAATGGCTGGTGGGTGGAAACACCATATATGCCTCTATTGTTCCCTTTCCCCCTGACTGGCTGTTACTGGAGCTGCCTCCTGTCAGACTGACTGGAGCCTTCCCAGGTGTTGTGTGTTGTGGGTACACCCTAAGGGTGGGACCTCTGTGAATGGAGTCTGAAGTGAACTCACATTCTCTTTTGTGGGTGTCTGGTTTCTGTATGTTTGACACAATGAATGAGACAGATCTGCCTGAAACTGAAATGAACGCAATGTAGTGTGCACAAGGGTTGGGAACTTGCCCAAATCCACATCTTTTGTTGTGGGTGCATGGGTGGAGTGAATTGCCTGAATGCCTGTGCACCTGATTGGCTGCCTGCCTGCATAAATGCCCTACTGTGTGTTTGGCTGACTGAGCTTGTCTCAGCCAGAGTGAAAGAGTGACAGATGTGTATATCTGGGCACCTCTCACTTACCAATTTGTTCATTAGAATAAGTCGAAGCTTAGCAGGAAGAATCTGCTCATTGAAACCCAGCTGGAAGAGAGGTCTGCTGCTGCATTTCTTCAGCAATCCGAAAGCGGTCATGTCGCCCAAGGACTGATCCAGAGAGGACCTGCGAAGGAGACCTCTTCCCGAGCTACAAGGGACCATCATGCAAAACTGCTACTCTTCATCAAAGTATCCTGGAAGCCAGTCCTGTGAGCCTACCTTCCAGAGAAGGGGTCTTTGAGAGGAGTGCCAAACCTCTCGAGCCAGAGAATTCCATTGGTATCGCCAGGGTCTGGAGGTGCATTGACCGCTGGAAGCCATTGTTGTCTACCGCCCAGAAGAGGGGGTACCCTGGCATAGTGCTTCTGGACACCCGGAACTGCGAAAGTTCCAAACTGCCTAAGAACATTTTAAAGGGCATCCTTGAAGTCACCACTGACTGTTTTTTCCTGCCAGAGAGAGCCCAGGACATGGAGTGCTGTGGAAGGTCTGCCAGTCGGTTACCCTATACCAGAAGCTAACTAAGTCGTCCTGAGAGTACAGACTTGCTGAGGTTCCAAGGTCCTCTCCATTTCGCACCCAGGCGGGAGGTCTTTACGATATGGGGTGGGGATTTCAATTGTGTTAGAGATGCTACACTAGACAGGTCCATTCCCCCCTGGGAGGCTCATCCCCAGCCAACAGGGCTTTGAATACAGCCCTGGTAGAGCTGGATTTGGTTGATAGTTGGAGGACAGTGCACCCAACTGCTAGTGGGTATTCATATTACTCTTCGCCACACAAATTGCACATTAGAATATACTATGGGCCTCATTATGAGGTAGGTGTTAAGGGATTACCGGCACCGGTAAGGACACTGGTGCCGGTAATCCCTTACCACCATATTCCGAGGTCCCTTAGCGGGTCCCTTCCTTAACGCCTGGTTTTACCAGGCTTTATGGAAGGGACCCGTTAAGGGACTTCAGAGCTAATAACGGTCCCGCAAATTGCGGTACCGTTTTTAGCTCCATCCCCATTCCCATTGAGCCCTTTGGGGGCTTGAATGGGAATGGGGAATGGTTCCTGGAATGGGGACTTACCGGGTCCTCCAAGGTTGGAATGACCCGGTAAGTCCCTATTTTGGGAACCCGGACCCGGAATGCGGTAAGGGGGCAGCCATGGTGCTAATAGCACCATGGCTACCTCCTACCTCGTAATGAGACCCTATCTCTTTGTAGGATCCGGTCAACTACCTGAATTCTGCGGTGCAGAATACTTGGGGCGCTCTATGTCGGACCACTTCCCATTATTAGTGGAATGGAACCTTGCCAGTGCCAGACCACCTAGTCTCACATGGCTCATGCAGTTAATGCATTGACAGATGAGGAGGTTAGGAGAATGCTGTCGGAACACTTGACTGTTTTGTCAGTGCATTTTTGGAAGTGTGGAAAGCTGACCTATTGTGTCTGAGGCAATGAAGGTGGTAACCCGAGGTCATAGCTAGGGCTGGTGCCATTTGCTGGTTGCTACGGGAGGAATTGGAGGCCACCAATGAGGAAATTAAGATGCTAGAGGCCCAGCACCCACACAGTCAGGTGACGGAAGGTCATCTGAAGGACATCTGCTCCCGGTGTGAAGAGATGTGGGGAGGACTGTCTAAATATGTTTATGCTGCACAAAGGGCCAAAGCACATGTTGAATGGGACAATTCACCTGGGAGATTACCGGTATTGCTGTGTAAACGCGAACACCCCAGACTCCTGACCACTCTACTGGTAGATGAGTATGGGGTCCTGTGCAGATCCCAACTGGTGATTAATGACACCTTCGCCACCACATACTATGCACAATTATACAGCCACAATGATCTGGTTCCCCAAGAAGACCTATCACTGATCCGGCTCCCGAGGGTGGCTACCAATGCGCAGTCCTCCCTGGACCAACCCATTACTGTGGAAGAGATAGGTGTGGCAATTACTTCTCTCCCTTAAGACCCCAGAAAGTGATTGGCTCCCTATGGAGTTCTATAAGGTATATAGCCATACCCTGGCTCTGATACTTCTGAAGAGCTTCAACGAAGCCTATGAAAGAGGCACACTGCCTACTAGTATGAGAGAGACCCTGGTGATACCCTTACCCAAACCTGGCAAGCCAATGGGTAAGTGTGACTCTTACTGCCCCTTGGCCATGCCAAATTACGATGTTAAGATACCTACCACAGTTTTGGCGGCACGCCTTTGCAGAGTCATATCCTCATTGATACACATTGACCAAACTGGGTTTGTTCCAGGTTGTAGCATGGCCCTGAATCTCTGTAGGCTTCAACATATTATCGATCAATAAAATTCCCGGGTAGAACACTATGCAGTGGCATCATTAGATGCCATCAAAACCTTTGACTCAGTGTATTGGGAATGGATTGTTGCATCGCTGCAATGCTTTGGAGTCGGGGAATGTTTCATCCAATGTTTGGTTTTACTGTACACTGCGCCAATAGCGCGTGTGAAATCTGGTAGCCACCCATGCTTTACCTGTTAGCCACGGAGCCCTTGGCTGCATTCTTGTGCCAAGAATAAGTGGGGGGTCTAGGCACATGATATCACTCTACACAGACAATGGACCTCATTATGACTGTGCCGGGCTGGTAACAACGGTGCTGGTAAGCCTACCGGCACTCTTGTTACTGGATCGGCACAGTATGACTCTGCGGGCGCACCTGCTGTGCTGTTAACGGTGCCGGTACTTCCACGTCCCCATTCTCATGGGACTCGATGGGAATGGGGATTAACAGAAATACCAGCGCCTGACTTCTCGCCCGCCAGGGATGTAATACCCCAGTGTTACCAGGAAGTCAGGCGCCAGTAATTGTTTTTGGATCTGGCGGCAACCCGCCGGTATCACTGGCAGGGTTACTGTGAGACCCGAAATGAGGCCCAATGTCCTACTTTACTTATGGAAACCACACCACAATCCCCCCATGATATTGGACATATTGGACACATTTGTGGAATTATCAGGGATCTCCTTTAGCCCCTGGGTGGTCTTTGTGGAAAAAACTGACCGACTTACCGGATATGGGCCTCCCCTGGGAACCACAGTCCTTTCGTTCCCTGGAAAACCAGATCACACAAATGGAAGATATACACAAATGAAAAATGCTTGGGGTGATGAGTGGCCTTTAGGAAATCCATGTCCTTCTTGTCTCGGTTGCCGTTGTCATTCATGGGAAGAATTGCTATTGTAAAAATGATTGTCCCCCCTAGGTTCCTCTATAATGTCATCAATGTCCATTACTACATAGGGGCAACCTTTTTCTGCCAAATCGACTCCTTGATTAGGGACTTCCTATGGGGTTTGAGTCGCCACAGATTGTCCCTTACAGTTCTTTCTCTGCCCTATGAAGATGGGGGGCGCAACTGCCAAAGCTCGAGCTGTAGTATCTCGCTGAATATTGAGCTACATCTCACAATGGCTGTCTGATGGTCCAACCTCTGAATTAATGCTGCTCCAATACCTGGTGATGCCGGACAGACTTAAGGAGGCCCTGTGGCTACCGAAATGTTGTATGAACTTTCTACCTTTGCTGGTCAGGTTGGGCTAGGACCCTGAAGGTACTTAAGGTAGACCGCCCCTATTCTCCCAATATGACAACAATGGCTGATAAGTGTACAAACAGAAATGATCTGGGGTTTTTTCAGAGAAGGAGGTCCAGAGCCTCCCTCATTGTAGAAGGCATGTACCCTGAGGGGACAAGGCTAGCTGGAAATTACATCAACGGAGCACGTGTAATAGCAGAGCTAAAGACCACTTCTGTATAATGTTCCGTGTTCGTAGTGATCAATGCTTTTATACCAGTTTCAATCATTGTTTAGCCCAAACAGGGAGCAGAGATCATGTGTTCTTCCTCTAGGTCCTTGCAGAGATCAATTATCTCCTCTTTAATCATGGGACCCTGAACTGGATAAAAGTCAGTGATTTTCCTATCGACTTTATCTGCCTCCCTGTGTCAGCAAGGTTCACTGTTCTTTGCGGCCAGACTCGGGATTGAGTCTCGCTCTTTACCGTTTTTCATGTAGGCATCACTAGGTAAAAAAACACACAATGCCCCCAACACCCTGTTACTATAATGGGGGCTGTCGATAGGAAGGGGAGGAGGGAAATGGAGTTGTTCTGCCATATTGTCCACCCCCTCCCCTTCAGCCATCACGGTATCTTGAATCAGAACCGAAGAGGGAGAGAGATTTGTCCTTGGCTGGAATCTGCTGACTGCCGCATATTTACCTGTGCTGCAGTAACCGTGATTGCCGCACAGCGCTTCTGCATAAGGTTAGAAAGGGAGTCAAAAGAGAAAGCGGCATCGTGACAGAACGTGTGCACACACTCTAGGGTCGAAGTGAGAGTATTTTTCAGGAGCGCAGTTGGCATTTACCAATGTTAGCGTGTGTGTGGCAGCCGGGCATATCCCAAAGCAATAGAGTAAGTCCACTGTGTACCCTGCACTCAGACACCAAGACACTTTATTACATTCTGCTATGCTAAGCTTAGCCTAATAGTTTAGTAGGCAGACTGCTTGATTGAAAACAGATGAAAGACTTGCAACACTTCTGTGGTGCTGTTTCTCTCCAGAAAATCAAGAGCACTTGAATGAAAACAGATGGAAGACTTCCACCACTTCTGTAGCCTGTTGTTTCACTCCAGGGAATCTCCCCGGCTCGCCACAACACTCGATTACACTCCCTATTTACACTGCATCAATCCTTCACACACTTTCTCCAATCATGTAAGGCTAATCTATAATAGCTATATCTGCCTTTAGGGCAAAAGGCATTTCTTCACCAGCAATTTGAAGGAAGGGCACATGGTCTTCTACCTTTACATTCATTCATCACATAAAACGGAACATTCAAAGTGTGCATCTTAGTCCTAAACACAATAAACATGGTATAAATGATCATAACGTGTTAATTTACATACATAACTATGTGGCAAGATAATCGGATACAAATCTTTGGTTTGATGTAGAAACCTGCCATTCATCAATCTCTGCTGTGTCCTCAATTCACGAGGAAGGAGATGAGGTAGGAGACCTGGAAGGTTATGCACTCCAACTCAGTTGCTCCACCTAGCTCCAGTTTTGACACCTTTCAAACCTCTATTTAAAGACTGTAGCTCAACTCCAGGCACACAGCATTGAGTAGGCTGATGGTCACATGACCAGAACCTGCCACACACTTACTCCTCCCACCACCTGTTTAATCAGCCCTCCTTAAGCATCCTCATTAAAGGACATGCAAAGACAAGGGCCTCACCTGTTTCTACCTGTTCAGGCCTGACAAGGCCAATGGCCTTACCCACTATCCTGCATTTCACCTGAAAACCAATCACTACTACTGCTACTCAACAAAAGACATCACCATGTGCATCCTCACTAGAGTTTGAATGGCCAAGTGCACTGGTCAGCCCCAGAATGCTACCCTAGAGAACCTCATCAATAATGCTGTTGCACCCATTTCAGTGAACATTTCTTCAGTAATCCCTGACATACTGTCACCATAACTTCATAATACAATTCCCAAACCACTTCTAAAGAGAAGAAATGTTCACTGGAAGCTTACCAATTAAAATTAACTTTCCCTGTAACATGGCAGAATCCATGAATTACCACAAATAGAAAAATTACATTTTCCAACATCAAAACCAAGTTAGCATTTATCAGAGGCACCCCACCAAAATACTTAATATTTAAGGCCACATTCAAAATTATCCACAAATCTAATACAAACATAGTTACAAATATGAGATCATGGTGAAGATCTTGCTATCTACCTTCAAACCACAAACACAGCAGCAATCATTTTCATGGGTAGAGGTATGCTGTTTGTTTAATGATACAAATTACTATGCACCCCTATTCATTTTACATCTCCCTATGTTAGTGAATTGTAGGATCTCGGCTTTTGAGAATACACTTTTTTTAATAGAAGACATATGTTGGCCTTAATGAGGTTTTTGCAAAAGCCATTAGCACATTTGGTCTGAAGATAGAGAGGTAGCACTATACCTTAAATATCGTTACTATAACAATCAAGGTAACATTGTTGTGGCATTTGAGCCTGCAATTGGCTTATGTTAATATACTTCTGAGTCTATATATTAGATATGTTGTCTATGCTAGGCATTTAGTTGCATTGTTTGGACATTTAGAACTACACCTGCCATACAATGGCAACAAAACATGCAATGGTTGAATATGCCAGGCATATGATGACATTGTTGGGGCTTAGAAGGCAGGACTTGGTATACACTGGCAACACTGGCAACACATGCAATGTTCTTTCATATTATATATGCCAAAACTGTTGACTTTGCCAACACATGTTTATTTGTTAATTGTACTGTTTGAATGTAATATGCAAGCACTTTACTTCATGGCTATACATCATACTGAGTTGGTGTTCCAGAAACAATGGTGCCGGAAAGCTCACCGGCACCCTTGTTTCAGGACCACCACACTATGAGACTGCTTGCAGGAGATGTTGCCCCGGCAGGGTCAGACCTGCCGGCTGCAAGACCCTCCTGCAGGCAGACATTTCACAGAAGACTTACCCAATCCTCTGCCTGACTTCCCGCTCCATCGGGACTTGTAATGTCTCGGCGGCACCGGGAAGTCAGGCGGCGGATGCAGTTTTCGAAGTTGGTGACAACCCACAGGTAGCACTGGCAGATTACCGCCAACCTCATAATGAGGCCCACTGACTTGGAATAGCAGGATTTGACCACTTGAGTTGTGATGTCTATTGGTGTGCATTACATGATCTCTATTTAAATTGCATGGTCATGCCCTTATTGAACAAGCTTAAGCCATTTCTTATATATTTGGATTGTAATGCTTTTTATGTGTCAGTAAACCATTGAGTAAATAATAGACCTACTACGTTTTTGATTTTACATAGTGAAATCAATAGAAACACATTTAAAAACCAGAACATTGTTCCAGACATTTACGATTGACTATGCTTCATTGTTGTGCTTTACAGGTGATGGTGTAAAAGCAGGATATTTAAAATTTAAAGAAGAGCCATCAAAATTGTTATCTGGGAACAAATTTCAAGAGCGATATTTCGTATTACAAGAAGGAAAGTTGTTTTTATACAAAGATATGAAGGTAAAAGTGAACATATTAACTGTTTAATTTTGTCTGTGTAAGATATGTTGTAAGATATGTTTTGCAATTATATGCAAAACATATATTGTTTCTGAGAACGAGCAGCATACCACATTGCTGGGACATTTAAGCACTGTAGTTGGAGAGAAAGTGACATGATGTTGGCCACACATTTTATATTTTATCTAAAAATGTAGGGTTTTCAGCAATTTCCTAAACGTGAGGAGGCTATTTACACTTTGAAAAGAAATGTGGAGGATATTCCAGAGTTCTGTAGCCTGAAAAGAGAAGCAATGCCTAACTCCTACTTAGTGGCCCTGAAAGACAGTGGGTAAAGCATACGACAAAATGCAGAGCACTGTGGCTTCTTGGGATTTTTTTGATTGGAGGGGTGTCTGCAACCAAAGGTAGCAATGGAGCCACAACCAACCAAGGAGTATTGGAGGGTTTCTCCCCAAGATTTATCTCAACACAATAGCTTAAAGTGGTACATTTAACAATATATTTTCTCTGAAAAATTGTTTAAAAATCCACACAGTTTACATATGAAAAAGATCCAACAGATGCCAGGTCACCAACAGTGCACAGACTAATTTTCCAATGCCTTTTCATGATGGCTTCACCATCAATATATGTCGGATTCCTACAGTTTAAAAATACTTTTTTATGCTGGCTGTGCCAATATATGCCAGTATCACCAGGTAAGCACACTAATCATGTTGCCTTTGCTCAAAATTCCAGTAAAAACTTGATGCCACTCTAATAAAACATGAGCATACTGGATACACCATAGTTGAGGGGCATATGTAATTCTGTTTTACTTTGAACAAAGGGAAGTTATGAATGCCGGGGGTACATTCAAATGAAGCATATAATCATTTATTTCTGTTTTCTGTTTTGTCTGAATTTGTGGCAGAAGGCCTGTGTGTTGTCATTAATAAAAGATAGCCGCTGATACAATTTATGAATCCGAATTTGATCTATAACTCCTTTCTGAGTAATCCTATCAAACATTTTCTGAGGACCTTTGTAGTTCACCATAAAAACAGAATAAAGAAGGTCCTTTAGTTGCACCTTCAAACACTTGTATATAGGTGTGTTATAAGTGCCATATCATATCATATCATATCTTAAAATAATTTGATATCTCTTATTATTTTGATGTTTCTGTTAGCAGTTTGTTTTTCATGATTTCTAACATTATGTTCCTTCTATTTTGTAAAAGGTTCTGATAATTGCCAATAACATTTTAACAATATTTAGGACCCTGAAGTGTGACATTTGAACAAGAAAAAACAGATAACAGACTTGTCCTTGTGTATCTTATGTCAACAAATAAATAAATCTTCCCTGGTTAACTCAAAATTTTATGAAAAGGTTTTAGAGTTCATTAAGAAGAGACCCAATTAGAACAATAACACATACTTGAACATAAGACTACGATTTGGCAACTTAACACCTGAAGCATTCGGAATGCTGCAGGCAATGTACTCATAAGGCACACATGGATCGAGGCAAAAGATTGCATGGAAAGCAGTTATGTGAGTCAAAGCCATCTATCTCCAGCCATGAAGAAGAGGAAGAAGTAGAAGAAAGCTATACTAGAAGATCAAACATACCTATGTATGACAGAAATAAATGCTTATTTTGCAATAAAGAAGGAAAAATAAGAAATCAGTTATATTTGATAGCAACTGATTCATCTGTTTGAAGAGAACAGGAGAACTGTCTAACAATGAAATATTGAAGAATCGTCTTTGTGATTGTACACATCCTGAAGACCCTCACGCAAAGGAAATTGCATATCACAAGCTATGTTGGAACACACATGTAGTGAATGTCTTACGACACACTCTGCACGAAGATGCTGCCAAATTCACTGTCTTACTCTTCAATCAGCGATTTACTCCTTGAAGGTAACGTAACAATAAGGGGGAGAATTGAAAAGCTTTACATGCAAATTTCAGCTAGTAATGGTATAGAAGAGGCCAGATGAAACAAGAAAACTAATCAAATGTTTTATAGAAGAAGAACTTGAATGTATTTGCTTTATTTTGTAGAATCCCAAAAGAGTAAATAAACTACGAGTCTCACTGAAAGTAACAGCGGAAGAAGAATTTGAGGATTTTGAGAAAAATATGAGAACCCTTTTTAAAACAGCTACAATTTTAAGGAGAGCTGTACTAACTTGTGCACATTGACATTCACTGGAAGTTTTAGAGAAGTGAGTTTGGCAGATGTTCCAAAGAAGGTTGCTCTTTTTTACAAATGGTTCCGTCAAGGACTGATGGATATGAAAAGCAATTCAGAAAAGCATGGAACCACTGTAAAAAACGCGGCACACAAGTTGCTACACGTGTTTACATATGAAATGCTACCAACACAATAAGCTTCATACATGAGCACTTCTACCATAAACCAACCCCATGAAATGCCCTTGCAAGTGGCAGTAAGACTCTCAATGCACACAGCTACAAGCAGCAAATTCATCATTCAATTTCTGCATAGTCTCTATAGAATATGATATAGTCCTTTGGTTTGAGACAAAGATAGAAACATAGTAATGCAATGCATGGAAGAGTTTGGAGGATATTACGTTCCCTCAGAGTTGACCAGAGGCAGATTAGTCTATTGTTCTGCTGACAACATTGCCTTCCACATGGATACTCCGTATGGCAAAGGTACTTTGCACAGTACAATTATGGTGGTCTATCAGAAGAAGGATGAGTGAGATGTCCTAAGCCCAATTGAAATATCAGGACCATCATCACTTCGATCAGTGCAGAATATTCCTTATTCCCTGTCTTGAAACATTCCCAAAGGGTGTAGACCACAGATTCCTGTAAGCAGTCAAATCACAAATTATCCAGAACAAGGTTACTTTAGATTCCAACAGGCTTGAGGACCTACTTTGGATGATGGCAGAAGTCCTGCCTTTGAGTGATCTTTAAGAATGTTTCTGTTGTGGCAGCAATTCTATGGAATCAACTGCCTTGCTCATTGCATTGGATAGAGGACCACCTTCATTTACGTTGGTTATTAAAAAAAATATTTTTTTAGAATGTGCTATAAATATAATAGTTTTTTTAAAACACGCTAAATAGTGAAGAGGTTTCTAAGCACGGGCCCGAGATTCAAACCTGTGTTGCTCTGCGTCAACCTGCCTCCAAGATGAGCGCTTTGCCACATACTACCCATGTTGCTATGTTGCTGTATCTGTTGTAGTTATTTTTTATCACCAAGTAGCCCTTGGGGGTTTGTTGCGCTTTATAAATGTCCACAAAATAACAACATACCATGTTGGCTCTTTCTTGGATGCTACAGGCATTGAGGCCACCTTAACTGTACTTTATGATGCACATTTGTGTTGAACATTTTATTAGGGAAGTGTGTAAGGAGAACAGTTGAAGCACACATGTCACTAAGGCTTGCACTTTTCAAATTCATCATAGATGAATTCTACAAACAACATGTTGATATCAAAGAAAGGATGGAAACGGAGCTTAAGAAGTTACTTAAACGTATACAAGTGGATGATTCCAAAGAAATAAAATCAGTCCATAATAATGTTCTGACAGTTCTGAAAAATTTGAATGTGATGTCCAAAAGGGAAGCAATTGTGGCTAGAGAATCTCAAGAAAAAGCAGCACTCAGAGTTGCTCTTCAGTACATTCATATGGTAGACACAATGCTTTTATTTATCAGATCTGTCTGAACTGCACAGGGATTACACCTTGAATCACTTGAAGAGTTTATTAAGTATTTATTCATCCTCGGTTTGATAAACTACGCAAGTTTGACAGCATGGTACCTAGTAGAACCAGCTTTAAAGCAAACACCCAGACTTGTGGAGTGTATTTCAGAAAGGAAATTGGGTAGTAAGCAAGCCAAAAGTACCCTTTTGTGCTTTAGGTTCAGATGAAGCTCTGGAACATCAAAACAGGGCAATGAAAGTAAATGGTGGTAAGGTTAATATTACTCAAAATAATCAGCCTATAGCCTGATTCTTTTTAGCCTCTCCTGAGCTGTCAAGCCTGTCTACAGAAGCAAAAATAAATGTAGGACTCACAAATTACGAATGGACAAAACATCACCACCTAACAGCATTCAAAGGAACATGCTAAACGGAAGATGTTCCACAGATCTGCAATTCGATCATGACATTGACTAACACTGTGAGTTATGATGGGAAATAACTCATCAACATCTCAACAAAAGCAGTTTTTAATGGAAAAATTCAGAAGGACTCATCAAGAATGATAGAAAAAGGTTGCCAAATGTTCAACAGCTTTAAAGAAGACTCTATTAAATCATACAGTTGTAGCCTCTGGGCACCATTATAAACGAGAGCCCAGCTGTGTAAAAGTGCATGCAAAGTTGTTAAGACAAAGGTAACAGATATCCAGTAAATATCAGGGGCAGTCCAGCACCGAAATGCCTGGCAATTCTCTTCTGAACAAGAGTACCAACAGCAAACCCAGATACGTGTTTCAGCCTGGTTGGGCCTTGTCAGTGAGGTGGCGCTGTGCCTCTCTAAGAACAGTGAACAAGGGTTCCACGTCTGGATTACCCTAGTAACTTAGGGTGAAAACCCAAAGCTACATAATATGCAAAAACAAGAGGGGTTCTGGGAGTTTCTCTACTACCGCCCTGTAGTGGACATTTCTCTTCTGTGAAAGGATGGTGAGCTAAAGCCTCTGGTTGAGACTCTAACCCCGGATATAGGCCGTTTGTAGAGAAACTCCCAGAACCCCCATTGTTTTTGCATATTAAGTAGCTTTGGGTTTGTGTACTTCAGCAGCAGCCTCTTCAGGTAATTTGTAGTATTCTAATGTATGTTGGTGTTCTACTGGAGGAGTAGTCAGTGAAAAGCTACACATCCTATATTATAGGGAGCTAGACCTGTGGGGGCTGTTTCAACAGCCGAAAGGTTATTTGTTAAGGTTTCTAGAAATGTGCTGAAGATTTTATTTAAGAGTGTCTTACCAGTACCAGCTTCATCACTTACATGCAGGAGCAGAGGTTTATAATTTTTACAGCTACACATTTTAGTTTCATGTTTGAAACCATGTTCAGTTTCTTCAGTGACTTCTAGATATATGGTGAGTTGTTCATCATCTAGCTGTGATTTGAGCACTGACAAGACTTCTTCAGATTGTTTATATTGACAGATGGTATTTTATACCTCAGTCCTGGCAATTTCTGCTTCATTCAGAATGAGTGGTTCTCCTAGTAGTTCTTGACTTCCTGTAAGGGAAGGTTGACTGTCCTCAGGAGTGTCATTATCTAGTTCATCTTCGATTTCTACCTCTTGTTGGCACTCATTGTCCAACATTTCTTTGTATTGTTTGACATTTGCATTTGTTATACTGCTTTCATTTGCTTTGAATGCAGTGTCAAATGAGTTATAGGGCCTCATTCCGAACTGGGCGGTAAGGGATACTGGGCACCAGTAAGGGCTTTGTCCCTTTAATGTTGTATGTGTTTTTAGGGGATTTGCCTTTTATGCTTTTCATACCAAAAGACATCACGCTATTTACTAGTCCTTTTTTACAAAAGGGTCTAGGAAAGCCAAAGCCACATTTGGTATACTATTTACCTTTAACCCAAGCCACATTTGGCATACTATTTACCTTTGTTTTTATATCTACATGGCAGTATTTGCCACACTTATGCTTTTGGAAGTGTAAGATTTGTGCACGTAGGTCACTGTCTGTGGTTTCTGAAGGGATGTCAAAGGTTTTATATTTTTCAATAACCTGTAAATCAGTTGCATCACTGTCATGGCCAACTTTTGTATCCACAAAAGTATGTGAATGTGTGGTGCTCCTTTGGATTGACATTCTTTTCTCCA
Source organism: Ambystoma mexicanum (assembly GCF_040938575.1). Taxonomy (NCBI): domain Eukaryota; kingdom Metazoa; phylum Chordata; class Amphibia; order Caudata; family Ambystomatidae; genus Ambystoma; species Ambystoma mexicanum. The sequence continues at coordinate 1,197,076,465 of NC_090937.1, forward strand.
AAAGAAGTGTTACACTTCTCCGAGCGCAGGGGTAGTTTTATTTCAGATGAAGTGCAGCATGGCAATGAAGCAATGGTGAAAGTACCTTGATATATTGACAGGGTCAACAGAGCAGAGTTCTTCTGGTGTTTTTATATCTATTCCATCTTTATTTTGGTTTGCAGTGCGTAAGAAGTTGTTGAAGTCATCCCAGGTGTACTCTGTACAGCTTAAACTAACAAGTAACAAACCATGTGGGCAGGCCTAGGTTCCTTAGCATACAATGCACATCAGTGTGACATTGGAACCAGTATCTTTTTGTACCACACATGTTTTCCAACAGATGTGTGATACTTGACTACAAAACTTCAATCGTGTCTTTTATTTTTTGAAGCAGTTGGGTAGCAGACATGTTTAAATAATTAGAGCCTTTTTTTATGTGTGTGCCAGGCCATTACATAGAGTTGCTAGTTCACTTTTAAACAGGAGTTGGCAAATGTATTCTGTATTTTATCGGAAGTTTGGGGTCTTCAGAATACATTCATAAACAGCGATATTGTGATGCACTAATTTGTGTGGACCTTTCGTCATATCTTCCTATTTTTCCTGTAGGAAAGAGTAGAGGAAAAGAACATGCTTTACATTTATTCCCATATGCACAGTGGTGATGCTTTGGCATGATCATTTGATATGTTTCTAATGCATCTTCTATGTTGTCTTTGGAGTGTAGTGGGTGAATTGTATAGTAGTCTAAAATGTTGGCTGCAGTAACACGATCTACACATTCAAATTGGCCTGTTACTAGTGAATCCTGAATTATTTGGGTGTTTTCTTTTAGGTTTTCCTCTATGTTTATATCTGTGTAGTATTCATTGTTTCCTTTTAGCTATTGTAGGGCTTGTCATATTTTGTTCAATCAACAAGTTGTTTCCACATTTTTGTGTCTTTTGTTGGTACACTATTAACTAGTACAATCAAAGATTGATCTTTTGGTCGTTGCACTCCTAGAGTTTCTACATTTTCTTTAAGATTTAATGACAAATATACTACTTTACCACAGATGCACTTTAGTAAATCAGATGGAGGAAATTTGGCTGTATATAGCTTGAAATGGGTGTACTGCTTGGATTATAATGCTCTCATACAAGTTAAGTTGTTGGAGAGCCTTTGGAAGTGGGAATATTAGTTATAGCATGTGATGGCGATTGCTTATTGTTATTGTTTATTGGTTATTGGTTATTGGTTATTGGTTATTGGCAAGCTTTGTGTTGCAGAATGTGCAAAGTATTGAGGGGTCAGTTATTCTGTATTTATTTTCTGTTGTTGTATATAAAGCTAATTGGATCCATTGTGATTCTTCATTGTCCTCTATTTTTATGCCATACATACTGTAATTGTGTGCTCTTTTTATAAATCTTCTCTGACAGCAGACACATACCTATAGGCATACCTGTACTATGGAAATAGAAATGTTGGAGAGTTTCACAGTAGCTTGTGATGCAGATGTGGAGAAATTTACTCACAGAGTTCAAGTGTACATCTGAAGTGTTGAGCTGAGAGGAAATGGTTAGGTGTAGAGTTTTTGGAAGTGATTGGTGGATGGATATGTGACTCTTTGAAAGCAGTTGATGAGGGAGTGTTGATAACATGAAAGTGGAATTGGCAGAAGGGCTGCCCCTTGTGTTAAGGGGTCAGTACACAATGTGGTAGTCTGCGTAAGGCATGTGCCACATATGGGTCTTTCAAGGATGCCTGCCATGGAAAGGGGACTGTGGGGATTAGCCAATTAGGTTTTCTGGTTGTGGTCTACAGGAAGAGAGGGTAGTGGGTGTGCTCATTTATGTGTGTAGTGAAGATGGCTATGACTGTGGCCTTGAGGAAGCAGAGTGTGTGGATTTTGAGAGATTTTTCAATTCAGTCATTGAAGGTGTATGCTGAAAATCATGGCATCTTTGGAGCTATTGGATTGACAAAAGTGGAAGTTTTGTGGCATGCAGTTTGTGGTTTAAACTGGACCAGCTTTTACTCATTCTGTCAGAGTATCGCTCACTTTAAATGTCCAGAAATTGTAATTGTGCATTGTGGAGGGGACAGTTTGGGGCATGTGACTCCAATGTTTTTGCAGGTTGCCCTGACATATTTCTTGAAAAACCTAATGAACCGCTCCCTGCTCAAAGATAATTTGATCTGAAAAGAATGAGAGGCAAACATGGAGATGTCCAAAGGTTTTGAGTCAACAAATGGAAGATTCGAGGCAGCTTGTCAATAAAGCTGTATCTGCTTTTTCATATGCTGCAGGAATGTCATGTTTTGAGAATGACAATATACTGTCTGATGGTGTGAATTTTTCTTGTGAAGATGGAGTTCATTTTCCAGATGTCAGAAATGTGATTTTTCTATCCTGTAAGAAAATTGTTGTATAGTACTACTGTACATTACATTAAAAAAGGAGAACAAAGGTGTTTGTTAACAAAAACAATAAAACATGAAAAAAGTGTTCTTTTCAGAGCTACCACTAAAGAATAAATAAGTGAAATTGAGTTTAAATTACCCCCTGCCACTTTGAGTGGCTGCGATGTCCATGGAAACCCGGTAGTCCGCAGACAGCATATGCACATCCAGGTCTTCCTTTACAAAGATCCGAAAGTGCATTGCATTCTATAATTACTTGTTTCTGGGTTTCGTTCACATTCATGCAGTGCTGGCAAGGTCGATCAACATTAGTCAGTTTGCTACGCATCCCAAAAACATCCTTTAACAAAAGAAGATTTAATTTCAATTGTGCCCAGAAAGACCTTGATGTATTTGCAGGATGTCCAATAAGACCTTTCTGTATTTTGTTAAATGGTTTAATATTCGATGCAAAATGTGCAAAAATGTTATATGTTTCTAACCAGTTGAATTCAAAGTCCAATTATTATAATAAATGTTCAATTTGACCTTGGCAGGAGTGTATTCCAGGTCAGATACAGATAGATTGTTGGTTTTAAGTATAGTCATAGGGCCTCATTACACGGACGGCGGTAAGGATTTACCGGTACCGGTAAAATACCGGTACCGGTAAATCCTTACCGCCTTACTATGAGGTCCCTTTGCGGGTTGGGGGATTTAACGCCTGCTTTTTGCAGGCGTTAAAAACCAACCCGCAAAGGGACCCAGGGAGCTAATTACGGTACCGCAATTTGCGGTACCGTAATTAGCGCCTTCCCCATTCCCATTGAGCCCTATGGAGCAAAAATGGGAATGGGGAAGGGCAATGGTGGAAGGGGGAATTACCGCCCCGCCAACCTTGGAATGGGGCGGTAATTCCCCTTTCCGCCAAGGCGGTGCCGGAATTTTACTGGCATGAACCATGGCGCTAATAGCGCCATGGTTCTCCGCCATCCGTGTAATGAGGCCCATAGACCCCTTAATCCATTGAGTCAAAAGAGTGCAATCATCATGAGAAACAGATACATTTAGATGTTGAAACACAGTAACAGCAGGGAGAAATAAAATACTGTGTAATCGCTGTAATCTACTCCAAGAGATCATGTGCTCCAGCTAAACGAGGTCCAAGTTGTGCAGCCAAAGGAACACACGGTGGAAGGCTGAGGACACGCCTCTAAATAACTTCTTCAACTTTGGCCCACAAAAGACCATCTTCTTGCACTTCGGCTCCATAAATCAATCTCAGAACCAGGATTTATTATACATCTTTATTACTTGGGCAAGAGAGAATCAGTCATATTTATTATCATTAGGCCGAAGGTGGGTAGCGGCCGAGACAGCTTTTAGCTTGAGAGCCTGGTTTGCCAGTACCAACGATCTCTTGGAATTGAAAATCAAGTCAAGATATTTAAATTCAGATACTTCCTCAATTTTTTGAACATCAATAAACCAACCAAAGTTTCTTCTATACGACAACAGCTTTTGCCGATTCATAATGAGAACCTTAGATTTAGGAACATCAATGTGCAGACCCAGATCCTTAAAATAATGATCAGTAGCCATCAAAGAATTTTGTAGTCCCACTGCGGTGTAATCCATTAGAACTGCATCAGCAGCGTAAAGAAGATACTGCAATTTAATGTAACCCGATTTAGGTGGGTTTGGAACAGTGGTGGCAATGGTCGCTCTGATCCGTAGAATATACAAGTTAAACTAACACACAGCCCCGATGAAGACCTGCTGCATGAATCCATTCAGTATATGTTCCCTTTTGATCTAACTTAACCTTTAAAAAAAAGTCTGTATTTAGATGTTCCAAAATACTGACCAGATATTCTGGGCAGCCCCATTCCCTTAACATCTTCCATAAGTGTGCTTGGTCTGCGCTGTCTAAAATGTGTCTAAAAATGCCACATACAGGGGGCACTTTGATAGAAGCCTTTGTTTCATTAACACCTAAGGAAACATTTAAGGGATGAATTAGCTCCTTTTCTAAAACCAGATTGGTTGACTTCAAATTTCCAAGAATCCTCAACCCAGCGATCAAGATCATGCAGTAAAAATCTCAAAAACATTTTGCATTAGGTATCAAGTAGAGAGATAGGGCAGTAATTTGCAGGATCCACTCTATCGCATTTTTGAAGATCACTACAATCATTGCCTCCTTCCAAGTAGACAGGAATACCTGACACCTCAGTACTTTACAATACAAGAGAAATAGAACCTCTGTCCATAACCAAGGAGCAGTTTTAAGAGTAAGATTTGTTAGGCTGTCTGGGCCTGGAGCATTAGACTTTTTTGCTTTCTTAATTGTCCACACTATGTCCTCTGCATCAATTTTAAAATCCTCCCATGAGGAAATGCAAACCGATACTAAATCGGAAGCCACAGTAGAGGCACTTGTTCCTTTGAAACTGCCATATAAGGTGCTAAAATGAACTTCCTCAGCTGACCCTGGAATTGGCCCTGCTAGCAGGGATATCTGGACCACTTGACTGCAAATCAACCACCAAAACTAGCCAAGCTGCTTGATATCACTGCATACTCTCTGCGTATTTCAGTAAAAGTAGGTACCTACGGCCTCTTGGCCATTTTTGATAAGTCTGTCTGAGTTTATTTATTAGTGCTGGAGTAGCAGGGCCTATCTTGTATGCTTACCTAATTTTCTGTCTAAGATTTTCTTAATCTAACAGCAAGGTTGTATTAATGGGAAGGATCAGGGCATGAAGTCCTTTGGGACAGCATAGATGGGGTATTAAACCCTGCAATATAGTCTGTAGGTTGAGGCCAACCTTATCCGGGGACTTGTCAGTGAAGATTCCCTCCAATAAGTGCTGTTCTACTTTAATATTAAAGCAATCAGATATTTTAGGTCACCATAATACTGCGTTATCGCGTTGTCCAATCTCAATGTGGAGAGGGGTATTTAACGTGGTCCCCCCATTATTAAATGCTACCCATGAGAATCTAAGCGGCAAATGATCACTCTCCTGGCAATGTTTAACATTCAAAGCATGGAAACTAGTCTTCATAGAGTCCCAGATAAATACGTAATCTAGTGTTGATCGATGACTCTGCTAAACAGGCATATTTAGGTGGAATATCTCCATAGGTTCTACCATTTAATGGTGTTAAATTACATTTGACCATACCAATCGCCCCCTCACTCTGGCATTCTGCATATATTGGCGATCATGAACTTGATTATATCAGGTAGCATCTAAGCATTCCGCGTTAATGTCACCCATAATGACCAAATTAGTTTCTTTGGAAGCACAATGTAATTCGATGCACTTAGTCATTACAGATAAGAAGTCAACCAGACATGTAGAAGCAGGATTAGAATAAACATTTAACACAACCAGCGACTTCCAAAGAAGATCAACAACCTTGCACCAAGTAATCTTAATGCCCAGAATATCTCCACGGCCAATGACAGTTCGTCTTGTAAACAAATAAAGTCTACCTCTTCCCAAAGCCGTCCATTAGAAGATAGATGGGAAAAACTTTGCGTATTCTGTGAGAGCAATCGCGTGGCCAAATTTCAATTTGAACCATTATGCACCCTTTTATGCTCTTCAATGGAATTAATCATGTGAGCCCAATCATATGAGACTGTATGCTTTTTATTGATAGGGAATCCTGTGCCAGTAGAACAGATGAAGTGTACTTTGAAATTAACAAGGACGGGTTCCCGGCAAATTAAATCTAACCCCTGACTAGAAATGTCTTTTTCGCTGCCACAGAGAAGTTCATCAACTACATCAGTTAACAGGTATCCCATACTGAATAGCTCCTCGGCTTCGGCCATACCCAAATTCTTAACCAAATGGGGATGAAACCCCACTTATACAATGTCACCTTTCTAAAGTCAACAAAACATATTTATGCAATATCCCTAGATGTCAATGAATATAAAGATGGAATTTCTTTAAACAAAGCCACAATATATTGGCGGTTCAGTGGATAAACCCAGTTGACCATAAAGGTACATTTTATTGATAGATAGACTAAGCTATCCCGAAATTCATAGTGGGCCACACAAGACCTGGAAGTGCGGTCACCTCGTCTACCTCCCCTATTACTGGGCGCTTAAAAGGTGCCATAGTTATTGGGGCTTTTGGTTCCCAATGAGTGTGCTCTGAAGAACCAATTGGCACTTGCTCCCTTGTAGCTTTAACCTTCTGTTCTTCCATAGTTATAAGGGTGGCGATCTATCCAGCGCAGTTTGGGGCATGCAGGAGGCAGGTAAACAATTAGAGGCATTTGTATTAAGCATAACTGTGGGCTGCACATTTTCAGCTAAAACACGTAGGCTTGCTCTCTCACCCCTTCTCTCCTGGCTCAAGGCACCCTCCAACGGTACATTGACAAAATCTGGTGTTACACTAGAGTCACACTCTGCAGAATCTATACAAGAAGTAGAAAACATTGAAAGATTAGCCTCACTTTTCATCACAACTTTGCCTTTAAGTTTAAAAAAAGCTGTGATAAAGCCATTTTGCTTATTATCATTTTGTGACAATTTTGACTTTTTAGAATACAAACTAGAGCGCTTGGTCATGTTTGTTTCCCTCCTCCGTGTGGCCCGTTCCTTTGGTTTTCACGATGAAGAAGCCACCTCTCGACCCTCATCACGCAAAACCTATGGAGACTGGCCTTCAGGGAAGACTTCAATCTGTGCTTTCATAGATTGCAAACATTTAAGGGACCCTTTATTATTTTGGTCTAACATAGCCTGAGCTTCTTTTGCATTTTTAGCTTTCTTCTTTTTCTTTTTGGAAGCAACAAACTGGGCAAGTGAAGGTTCTCTTGCCAATTCAGTCTCATCAGTGGTCCCGGCGACCTCAGTGAAAGAACCCAGAGTAGGCAAAGTGGCAATTTCAGCCTGCTGATTCGCAGCCACTGATTGCAGCATGGGTTCCATGACCAGTTGCAGTGACACACAAACCACAGCCGGAATTGCTGGCACATCAGAGACCACCCCAAATGCAACTTTTTCCAAAGGAATCATTTGAGAGGCACTAAACGGATAGTAATGTGATATGGCTCTCCTTCACCTTTACCACCTTTAATATTGTAAATTCCGAAAGCCATAATAAAACCTGCAATAAAATTCCTTTTCGCATAAAGGTCTTTTAAAACAGAGCGAACTGTACGCAGTTCATGCAGACTCTGATCATTGCCTCTATCCATCGTATCCAGGATCCTGGAAAGGACTGTAAAATAAAATGCATCAATTATAGGCTCTTCCTCACTCAAGGGCAAACCAGCTCTTGAAGGCAAGAACTGATCATCTTGATTCTGCACTTTACCTGCACTCTTCAATGGAGAAGAGCATTGTGAGGAATCTGGTACTGGTAGGTTGAAAAATAGGCAGGCTTCCACTTGATTAGGAGAACGCCCTGGGTCCTGGCAATAGGCAGGAAACTTAAACACCACTTTTACCCATAGATTTATGTAAAAACACTTCTTCCATAATCCCTTGAAGCATTCCAGGGCTAATCACCAAAGGATCTAATGAATGTGGCCCCAATGACAAACAAACCCGTTTGGACAGTTCAAGGGACACCACTGGGGCCAATACTGAAATGTCCGAAACATAGTATGAATCAGCACAATCCAGTTAATTCTCGGGATCCACTTGACTTGGTGAGCATGTGATTCCCAGTTGTGCTTCTGTGGTTTTACTGTTAGTAAACTTTGTTATAGAAGCCTTTGTAAAAGCGGCCTCCCACGCACTTCCTGTTTTTAAGGGCGATGCTAAGTCTTGTTGAGAGGACAAGGGCTTAAGGGGGGGCTCCTTGGAAGCATTGTCTGTTGTAAGGAGGATGTTAAATCTGTCTGAAGGGGGTCCAGTCCCTCATTCCCGACGGATTCCGGCTCCTCAAGACGTTTACCACTGCGAAGACCATGCACCATGAGGAGGCTGAGTGATCACGTAACCAATCGTGAATAATGTTTTTTGAAAAGGCAAACAGGGTGATAATAGCAGAGAGATTGCAACAATAAAAAGAAATACATTTTAGAGTGTGGCTCAAAGAGTATATCCCCACAGTCACCACTTCACAGCACTCGAATGATTTCAAACTGAGGGTAGACAGCTGTGGCTCAAAGGGGCGTGGCCCAGCATTCACCACAGCCGGAAGGTCATAATTCTCAAAACTATGACAGCCGCTGAAGCTTCCAAGAATACTTGCTTTTACAAGGGCTATATTGTTTGAAGAAAATCAGGCAAACAGTTTAACAGGTGATCGAATAGCCAATTACAGCCCTGCAGCCATGTTTTTGTTCGAGGACTAATCACAAGACCAACTGTTGCTATTGTACGGCAATCCCGCAAGAGATAATGCAGCTGTAATCACACAAATGCACTACCCGCAAGAGAAACTCTCATCTATGTTCTCTAAAACTTACTTCTGAAGGATGATATGGCCATCAGGTGCTGATGTAATTAACAAAGTGGTTTCACTGCCACTGATGTGTTCCTGCTCTGACCGAAGCCACAGAACACCAAATACTCTGCTACACTCCCCACTGCTCCGCTTGGTGCCAAAGTGTATGTAGCATATTGGGACCTCCTCCAAAGTAAGTAAGCACTGTAAACAGACTACGCTTTAGCAAACAAACAGGCACTGACTTCCATACTGCACCAAACACTTTGCTACACTCCACACTTCTACGATTGGTGCCGGAGTGTATGTAGCAGATTGGGACCTCCTCCAAAGTTAGTAAACAGTTTAAACATACTCAGCTTTAGCAAACAAACAGGCACTTACTTCCTCACAGCACCAAACACTCTTCTACACTCTGCTACACTCCACTTTAGGCCTGGGATTACTCTTATGTTGCAATGGAAATATTGTTCACAAAGTGTAAAGAGAAGAGCATTAATTGTAAAGGAAGTAAGCTTGATTTAATACACCGGTTGTGGGACCATAAGACTGGCTTTAGAGAACCTATATCCACTTCTAATAATAATGCTGAGAGTGAGGATAAGGGTTCAGACACTTGTCCAAACTCCTCTGAGGAGGAATATGAGGGTTCTGATGAGGAGGATGTTAGTTCACCCTCCTCTCCTTCTCCTGCCTCTAACTTGCCTCATACCATGACTTCTGAAATGTCTCTGGAATGTTATAAAAGGCAATCCCTGTGGAAACACAACCTGCAGATTTGGGAAAGTGAGAGAACATAAAACATATCTGCCAAAGACAGGTTTCTGGTCACTTCTTCTTTTTCAGAGTTTTATGCACCTGAAGTTTCCAGGATCACAGGACTAGTGAATCAGTATGAAATTAAATGAGACTTTGGTGCATGGCTGAAAACCTTGGACCTCCCTTGTAAAAGCTTTGGTCTGTGTGAGAGTGACAGAATACCCTGGCTTGTTTTTAGGCTTCCCAAGAGAGACTACTAAGTAATCTTGGATTTAAATCTAGTTAAAAGAAGTAACTGGGATAGGGAAAAATAAGGTTTAATAAAAGGATATAAGAAGACAGTTTCTCAATATCTAAACCCCTTAAGGGACCATGAGAAGAAAGGTAAGTCTAAAGGTGCTATCTCCCCATCCCTTTAGACTTCTGTCAACACTGAGTGTAGCAGAAAAGCTGTGACCTTAGGCTCAGCTGAGCCTCCTTATAAAAATGCTGAGACCCCTAAACTTGAAGTAAGAGAGGTCACCTTAGGAGACTCCTCCTTAGAGATAGAAGGCATTAACTGCCACTCTAAAGGGTACTTGTGTGTAGCACCTATAACTGCAAATAGGGAACAAACTCTAGGCCCACAAAGCTAGAAGTCACTTCTGTGACCCCACCTTTAGCTGCTGCTAAGGTGACTGAGCCTTTTGAAAATCCACATATAGTGGACGTGGTTAAACTAGTTCCCAGAAACTTAAGAACATCTGCCCTAGTACCCAATATGGTGTCATGACATTAACCAGGTCACTGGTGTGACCCCACCTTCATTTCACACTGAGGTGAAAGACTTTTGGAAACCAACCTATAGTGGAAGTGGTTCATCCTGTGGATAGGAACTTAAGTGTCCCTTTCCAATCTGTAATACTGTGTAAAAGCGTTGTTGGAGTCACTGTGACTCTACCTTCAGCTGAGCTTGAGGTGGAAAGTCCCTCTGAAACCTTACAGACAGTGGAGGGGGTCCTTGAATATCAAAACTGGCCTCTCGAGCCACTGCTGTATCTAAAAATGGATATACCTGAAAACCCACTTAAAGGTGCGTTAATCCAGTTGGAAGTAAAATGATTTGGTGTTTTTAAGAAACCTTAGAGGGCAAGCAGTGTCCTTGACCCCGACATAGGAATTAAGTTTTCTCCTTTATTTAAGAGTGGCCAGAAGGAAACTTCAAGGTCTGAAAAACTGAACTATCCAAAAGAGTTAAAAGAAAGCTAGACATAGGCCTTACTAGGCCTTCTAAGACAACTCTAAATCTTTGAGAACCTCTACAGAGGATCCTACTATACGTCCTTGTGTTCGTTGGGCAATATCTAAAACTAGAATGTTAGGGACATGGGAGCCTAAACCATGCTCCACCATTTCAATGCCAAATGTAAAGTCTGTGACCCACACTGCTTTTGAGGAAGGAGTGGATCGACAAGTTTGAAACCTATCTAGCCCTTTTAGGATTGGTAAACCTCAAAGCTGGTGGAAATCCATAAAAGATAAGCCAAAGGCTGAACACTTTGACAATGGGGGATCTTCTGCAGAAGAGCCCATTTTAAATCCTAGTGTTAGAAGGGAAACCCCTTACCAAGGTAAACCCAGATCTAAGAGGAAGTCGAAGGATGTACAATGCTCTGCTACAGCCCCTCCAACTATGATACCTGAGACCCAGCATACTCCCTTGAGAGAGGTGGTGAGGAATGATGGAGACCCCTATAGGTCTAAGGGATTTCCTTACACAAACCCCTTTAACAAGCTTATTGTAGGTTCAGAAGTTGTCACAACTTCCGAGGCACTGTTAAATCAGATCCCTTATACATTAGACAAGAGAAATGTACCCAACAATACTTGTAGGTCATATAGTTTGCAAATTATAACTAATATTAAAATGTATCACAGCAAGGGTTACAAAAATATTGCAAGTGGACTCAGCAAACAGTTCAACTGACTGAAACATGAGATCCATCCTAGTGAGGATTAGATCCTCCTGTTCCTTTGCCTGGGAGGGACGAGTATTAGGTAACATTTTCATAGTAATGATAAATCCTCCTGACCTGTGTCAACCCCCAAACATTTTGCTTTACTGGTGGATTATTTTTCCTTATACCTCTGTGAGTCGGTAAGTTTTTTCACACTCACAGAATCGTTTACTCTTTTTATGGGTGTCATTTTTTAAGACTCTCCACAGTGTCTTTTATCCTCTTTGACAACTTTTTGGCCCTACATGCCTATTGCTGCTGGGTTGCCCTAGGGGCTCCCCTTTTAACATTCTCTGGCTAACCTGTTAGAACTAAAGTTCCCAAGGGTAGAAAGGATCTTTGGATCCCTTTTACATTTTATGAAGTGAGACCAACACCCCTCATCGTATGTGGAGTGCTGGGGCTATACTGAGTACCCCCTTTCTCATTTTAAATTTAACGTTCATGTTACACAGACAAACTTACCTTTAATGGCTGGTAGCAGTGAACCTTTTTATTCATTTCGTGCACCTGTACCATGGGTTGTTTTCACAGCCACTGTAAAGGTATCCATAGGTGTACATTTTACCAAAATGGTCCCAGTCTTGTTTTTTCTCCATTTTAGTGATACTTGTCCTTCTTTCTTGCATCCCCTGACATACAGAGCAGGAAATTCTGTTGTGTGATTTTTATCTTCAACGGGAGTCCTGTGGTCTCCCCACCAGGCTCCAGAGTGTCTGTGAAGGCGAGAAGCAAGGGAGGAGTCCAAAACAGCCCTTTGTCTTCTGGCCTGAGTATGAGATTCAAGTTCAGTTCAACAGTTCAACTGGAAGGATGGCTGTCCTGAAAGGATTGGCAACTCCCCAGTTTGAATGTTGCAAGGCTGTTTGATTGGCTGGGTCCCTGCATAAAAGTCTGAACCTGGAAACTGAAGAGGTAGTTGACCACTGGAACTAAAACTTGCGGCTGAAACGATTTCCAGCTACCAAAATTTAACCTGAGCCTGCTGTAGCTCTTCCTTCCAATCAACCTGGGACCCCCGTAAACGACGACCCTGACCCAGGGCCTGGTGAGACCTTCTAGACACAAGGAGCCTTGCATTTTAGCCTTGTGGGGCTGCAATACCCTAAAACCTTGGGACCTCAAGCCATTGTATGGTGCACGGTCTTCTGAATTCAGAATCTTGCTGAAACTTCGTAGGCATCCTGCTGGATCTCCAGAGGCATGATTCTAGTCTGAAAATTCTCCTCACCAGAGTGCTGGACCTTGCAAATGACGAGAATCCGACTGGCGATATTCTGTCTTCTTCTGTGCTCATAAAAAAGGCGCCAAATCCACAAAGCCGCATCCAGCCATGAGGAAAACCTTCTTTAGAACCTTCCTCATAGTCCTTGCTGCAAAAGTCTTTCCAGTGTCCTGTCGTTTGTCATCTTAATGAAGGAATTCAATAACTTGGTTTTTGGCTGCAGATCCTGAAGTCCTCCTGCCGCAAAATCTTCTGTGCTGAGGTACTGTGCTGGCTTTGGTATTTACTAATGTTAAGTCTCTTGTGATTACTCTGTATGTTTGGGGTGTTTTCTGTGATTGGGGGCCCTCTCGTCCAGTGCACCCAGGCCCCTGCTGGAATTCTCCTATGGTGTCTTCTGTGAAGCCCCTGGACCCTCAATTAACTCTAAAGTAAAGTACTTACTTGTTCGAACAGTCTTTATTAGGAACTCTGCATTTTTCTACTTAAGAGCCTATCCTGAACTGCCTGTTAGACACTAGACCCAAGTGACCCCCCCTTCTGCCGCTGAGAACACTCGTGCTCCAAGAATAAGGGAACGACTTCTAAGGATTGGGACTTTTGCCTCAAAAAGAGAAGAAGTGTTTAAAAGTTACTTACTTGCAAAAGAAGTTGATTGGTTACTGTAACTCTGAGAGTGAGCAGTTACAAAAGTTATTACTTACCTTAGAAATGTTCTGCCATTCTGGAAAGTATATATACATTTGTTTTACTTACCTTAGAGATGGTTTGCCATTCTGAAAAGTATATGTTGCATCTCTCTTTCATTAGAAACTGTTTCAAAATTCAAACAGAAAGTAGATGTAAGGGTATATTTCTCACCTGTGATTTGGTTGTGCCTTTTCCCAAAAGTAATGCTGTTGTTTTCACTTCACTATTCCTGTTAGGATAAAGTTATGCGTGTCCCCCAACTGGTGCTTCTTTCCCCTGACTTGCTGTTAGCCTGTCCAAAATAAGTATGCATTAAGTTTTAATTACCCAGAATAACCTTGAATCATTCATAAACAGTAACATTGGGGTTTGCTTTCCCTGGTCTGTTTTAGACAGACACAAAAAGAGTCTTAAGTTTACACCTGCCTTTAAGTTGCTGATAGCTCCTGTAAAAAGTGTGTAGGTATTACTTACCTTGAGTATAGATGTGCTATACTAACATAAGTTAGAGAGACTGATTCCCTTAATCTGTGAACTGAAAAGCAATTGTAATTGAATGTTAGATCAAAGGGGTTACTTACCTTGAGTTTGACTTTGTTATCCAAAAATAAGTTAGAGTTATTGCTTTCCTTAGTCTGTGAACTAAAAAGCAACTGTCATTGAATATTACACCCCAAGGTCCAACTGCCCTAGAATAACTGTGTTATCCTGAATCAGAGTTACAGCTTTATACTGTCCCTAGAATCTGTGTTTCACTAGAACAGAAAAGTATATTGTCCAGTTGACTTAGTATGTGATTTCTTGCTGAGCGGGATGGTAGAACTGACTGGGTCTACTACCCTTGGATTACTGTAAAGTAATCTGAAAGTGATTTATGGTTTTTACTTCCCAAGAATAGATGTGACATATAGTGAATGTGTATGAAAAGGTTTGAATTACCTAGACTCCTGTTAGTTCTCTAAATAAGGTATATGCTTTGGTCTGTGAACTTTAAAGATAGTGTTGTGTTTCAATAATTGTGGTTATATATAATGTGATAATACTTATTTCCCCAAAGATTTATCTGGGCCTACTAGTATTTAAATAAACCATTTATTTTTACCATACATAGGGCCTTATTACAACTATTGCAGAATGTGTTTAACGGTGCCGGTAATGGTGCCGGCGCTGTTAAATGCATTCCGCAATATTACGAGGTTCCCTCGCGGGACCCGCTCTGGACGTCTGGTTTTACCAGACGTCCAGAGTGGGTCCTGCGAGGGGCCCAGGGAGCTAACAACGGGCCGGTCGTAATCGGCCCGTTGTTAGCTCCCGCACCGATTCCCATTGAGCCCTATGGGGGCTCAAATGGTAATGGGGATAGTCCGGGCCTGGGTTCCCTGAAGGAGGAATTACCAGACCCTCTTAACTCAGAATGGCCTGGTAATTCCCCATTCAGGGAACCCGGACAGGGTTTTGGAGGCAGCCATGCCCTTACCAACGGCATGGCTGCCTCCAAAGTCGTAATGAGGCCCATAGTGTTTCAGTTTTTCTTTGGACCATTTGTATTACAATTTATTTTTACACTGATTCTACAGCCCTCTGTCCCCTCCTAAGATAAGCATCGCTGCTCGATATACGCTACCATGAAGTCAGGTGGTACAGCCATATACTAAGAGTGGAGTTGTGTACTGTCTCAGTTGAATGGTTTTACTAACATCTTAGGACTTCAGAAAAACTGTCCTAACACTGTTGTACTCCTATCTATAGCAAGGGGACGGTTTACATAATTGTATGTTTTCACTTTGGGTCGCAAATGAATGGTAAAGACAATAGATGGAACAAGTTAAGGACCAGAAGAAAAAGAGCCAAATTAACTTAAGAACAAAAGAGTCAAAAAAGGGCATTTATGTCAATTTGAAGTTCGTGGGGTGACTCAAAAGTAAAAGGTAACAGGGCCAGGACAAGGATAACATATTGGAGGGAATAAAGGAAAGACGACAAGGGTAACCTATAAACACAAAGAGACAAAAAGGGGCACACTGACACCAAAAACACACCAACACAATACACTGTCAGCAAAGAGCACCAACGCAGCACTAAATGTAAAAAAACCTCTCAGAAACAAAAGTTGTGGGCTTGCCCTGTAGAGACCTCATCGATCAGCCCAAATCAACAGAAAAAGACAAAATGAAAGTGACTTGGTTCTTTCTTTGCTCTCTTTGACCACCCACATCACACTGAAAATGTTAACGTGATTCGATTGGGGTCATTACAAGGTGGGTGGTAGGAGGTTAATGGCGCCAGTAATGGTACCAGCGCTGTTAACCCCTTACCGCCCTATTACGTGTCTGCTCGTGGGACCCGCAATGGGCGCCAGGTAAAACCAGGTGCCCTTTGCGGGTCCCGCTAGCAGACCAGGGAGTTAATAATGGGCACCATTATTAACGGGACCGTTGTTATCTCCCTCTCCATTCCCATTGAGCCCTAGGGGGGCTTGATTGGAATGGGGATGTACCAGGTCCGGGTTCCTCGAATGAGGAATTACCGGGTCCTCCAAGGTTGGAATGGCCTTGTAACTCCTAATTTGAGGAACCCGGTACCTGTTAAAGAGGTAACCATGCCGCAAATTGTGGGGGAGCATGGGTAACGTTCACAATTTATGGGCCTTGACATCCGATACAGCACTCACACAGATGAGGTCAGAAGGTCCATGATGTAGTCACATGTGATGGGTGTTAGGCAGAGGAAGAATCAGAATGCATGTACAGCACTGTATGGTGCATTTGCCAGATGACCGACATGATACCTGTAGGTTTGCCCATCATGCTTTCGACCATGACAGAGAACCAATACCACTCTGGCCTCAATCTGGGACTTAAGATCACCGCGGACTCTGCAGGATGCGCTGCACTAATCCTCCCAGACCTCTCTGCCGCCTGCGACACAATTAACCACTCAATCCTACATGACCGCTGTGGAACCGCTCTGAAATGGATAGCCACCTTCCACAACAAAAGGAACCAAATAACCCTTCTCTCCACCTTTGCCTCAGCCGCTCGACCAGTCAATACTGGAGTACCACAAGAAGCATGCCTATCAGCCCTCCTGTTCAACCTCTATATGTCCACCCTCCCTGGAATCATCCGCCCGCACAATATCCTGTGCTACAACTATGCTGATGATACTCAAATCATCCTAAAACTCCTCAACTCAGACTCCGACCCTCAGCCCGATCTCGCAGCCTGCCTCCTTGACATCGACCATTGGATGACTACAAACCACCTCCTCCTGAACCCCACTAAAACCTAAATCATGGTGTGCGGCAACACAGAGCTTCTCCTCCACCCTTTACCTTGGCCACAACCATGGGCCAACCACCCACCTCCTCTACCACAGTAAAAAACCTTGGATGCACTCTGGACTCTGACCTAACCCTCTCTCGTCAACTCAACAACGTATCTATGTCTTGTCATTACCACCTCAAAATTCTTAGATGATTTTCCCTTACCTCTCCTTCCCTAACAGATTGCCGTTGTAATGTCTATTTTAATGTCAAGACTGGACTACGTTAACTCACTTTATCTCGGAGTCTGGGCATAACACCTCATCAAATTGCAAAGAGTACAAAACGCACACATCTCCAGCTCTCAGAATACTCCACTGGCTCCCAGTTGGACGAAGGGCCACCTTCAAGAGTGCAGAAGACCGGCCCTCTATACCTGCAAGACAAGCTAAAATCCTACCTCCCACCCGCACCCTAAAATCAAGCTCTGCCCTCCTCTCAGTAATCCCAACCACCAACTCAGACAGGATTGGAGGATCCTCATTCTCAGCCTTGGCCCCCACTCTATGGAACTCGCTTCCACCCGACATCCGACACACCGAAGCCTATCTGTCATTCCGCAAACTACTAAAAACGTTGCTCTTCCCATAACATGGATGACCACCTAAAGATGTGTCCAAATCCTCCAGCAACCCAAAGACAAAACACACTCTCTATCCCTCTCTATTTTCCTTCCTGCTCAAAGGAGCAAGTTCTGCTATGGGAGTCCATCTAAGATGAGGAATCTTTGGGAGGACATTATCCATTACATGAACAAATTATTTACCTCTTGGTAATGTTCTTCCTGATGGATTTTTCTCCTATGTATTCCTCACCACCCTTCCAATCTGCCCAACAAATTAGAGAGCAATTGGCTTTTCTTAAGACTCTATTTCTTTTCCGTAGGCTCAAGCCATCCTGAAGTTAATTTGACTTTGCCTAAATTACAAAGTGACTGAGCTATTTGGGAAAGAATGTGGTAACTGAGTTCACGGGAAGCAATACCGGCTATTTATTTCAATGTCACATCCGGACCCAAGCTTGAGAGGTGTTGATAACTCTCAACACCAATGTTGCATGGTGCCCCCTGGTGGTCAAAAACTCTCGGCTGCTGTTCTTGCGGCACAAAATACATCGAAGAAGAGGAATCCATGGGAGGAGCATTCATCAGAACAATTAATACTGAGAGGTAAGTAATTTGTTTGTCTATGATTTGAATTTCCTCTGAATACAACATAATAGATAACTGTGTATGTAGTGAGCGCATCATTTCTTTCAAAAACATATTATGTAACCTTCCTAATATTCTCTTCCAGAATAGTAAGCCAGAGAAGTTTCTGTCTGTTAGTTCTACAAAATTTTATCTTGGAGTGAAGAAGAAAATGAAGTCACCAACAAGGTACAACTAGTTGTTTCAATACATCCCTGTATGTGTGAACTTTCTAAATGCATATATACCATACAATGTTATAGGATGTTTTTGCCATAAGCACTGTGCAGCAAACATAAGATATTGAGTTACTAATGTGATAAGTGAGGAACCCATCATGAAACTGTCTCTAGCTCAGGAACCCAGTACTGTATTATCATTTGAAACAGGATACTGTTTAACTGATATGCATCTTTATTACAATCAATGATTGAAAGTAGTGGGTCTATATGTAACGAATAAAGGTGAATAAAGGTGAAGTTTGTGAATGACCATACTAAATCCTCTATTCCCATCTCGGAACATTCACTCTCCAGTTTGATCATGGGTAATGCAGGTGTCTGCAGAGACATGCCCTCAGTCCTTTCTTTAATGATTGCATGTCACCATTAATTGGCCCCCTTCTTACTTCGTTTCTGTTGCTTGTATATTCCTATAATGCTGCCCAGCCCTTCCTGCATCTTGCCACCTTTAGGAGATTTTGTCTTTTTGGGCAAATTTGGGATTTGGCGGTATTTTCTTACTGTGATATTTTGGTGGTAAACTGGTGATAAACTGACATTACCATTAGAGATAGTTCAGTATTACCCTATTTTGGTGATAATATAGTGTTAGCCTGTATTGGCAGTGATTTTAGTGGTATCTTACTTTTCTGGTATTTTCAAAATTACCTTATTTTTGTGGTATAGTGGTGAGCATATTTTTTTATATTACTGCCCCATCATAAAACAAACATTTCCTCTCTATTGGGATACCTCTTGGTCACCTATAGAGAACTCTCTAGACCTGTCACACTTTCAGGGAACACAGTGAGTTTATTCTGAATGCCCCTTATTGTATGTAACCCATGTTACTGACTTATTTACATCCAGTAACCTATGTATCTTAGGTGACACCGCTTTCTCTTCTGCATGCAGAGAAATGCACATTCAAAACACATACACACCTTCCTACCTGGCAGATGGATATATATATATATACCTTTTCTTGTTTACTACTTTTAGCACTGGTGATAAAATGGTAAATGCTTTAGCGCCCCAGCATGAACATTAATCCCTTATGATTTTCCTTTCCCTTGAAAGATGACCGATAGATGCATGAAATAAAGCACAAAACAAAAACCCAATCTACTTTCAGTACACGATGTATTACACAATAATGATAACAAGGTTACATTATGCGTTCTTAAAATAATTTGCTCTTACCACGTTTGTCACAGCTTCGAGCCTACAAAAGATAACAGAGAAGAAAAAAAAGAAAAAAAACAACAAAAACTTCAGCCCCCTAAGCTAATCTAATTACGTCAGCCACCCCCACATACTCCTCACTTAACTTCACTCACCCAGAACTTATATTCGCAATCTCACAGCTCACAGGCAGAATTCGGAACGCCTTCGGTTTCAATGCTAGCAAGCAATCTTTTTTTATGGGCTGCCAGCTGTGTTCAAGGATGCATTCCCTGAGTCCCCATTCAAAGACATCAGCAGCTCCTGAAACCCTGGCTGTTCGCATTCAGATCCCAAACAGCTCTGCCTATATTTTATAGCTCAGCTCATTAAAAATCTCTTTCCGTCTGTCACTCTAGTCGAGTATGACAATATTGAGACCCAACTATCACTCAAACATAACATGGAGAACACGGCTCCTAAATCAGACTCAAAATGTATTTAAAGGGTCTGCAGAGAGACACTACCAGTTATTTTTTATAAATGACACATCTTGAACATTACTGCTTAACACTCAGTCAGCAAGAAATCGGTGCCTTATTTGTATCATGTACTGCTATGGCTGAAGAGCAGCTGGATTTGAAGACAATTACACCAAAAAATGGTCAATATTATTTTGGAGAACTATGAGGAGTCTGCACAGACAAATAGTATAGTGGACAATAGGAAGTAGGTAATAACGCACATACAGTCAGATGACGTACGTGAACTACAGGATACAACAGGCACTGTAGAAATGTTTAGTGGCTTAATAGATTCGCTAGATCAAAGGATATATAATAAATGCCTCACGAGTCGTTAAATATTACGCTAGAAATAATGATGATGCATACGATGCAGGAGATCTCATTGATGAGGAGCTTTACCGGAGTGCAGGCTAAGAAGGAAAATAAAGTGGTAACATTTGGTAAATGTAAAAGGCAGAGCAAATGTCCCACTGTTAAACTGCCTGCACCACAACATTCAAATGAGGCTGGTAAATTCTCCTATGGACCTCTAAGCAAAATTTCCAAAAGACAGGATGATGAATCTATGCAACAGGTTGCTCTGCGAGGCCCATTAGATAATTGGTTGGCTCCTGGAAAGAACAGAACCATCTCTGAGCTATTAGCTTCTTCAAACACCGCCCCTGAGATGGAAAAATCTCGGAATCCTATTCCTTCGCTTCAGCCAAAAAAAACATCCCGGATGCAGGTTGTATAAAGGTACCTTGGTTGGCTACAAAGTAAGAGGATCCAATTTTCCCATTGCTGTGTCCTCTAAATAAGGATGTGGCCAGAGTTCTGCCCTGTTGGTAAGAGATGGGTTTTACCTGATGTAAACATTGGTGATCCTCCCAACAGCAGGCCTTGGCCTTCTGATGACCGGACCACTGGGTTTTGTGGAGACAATGAATTGCGGGGGGTAGTGGAAAACGTGGTGATCTCAAACTTAGGCCCATTTGTGAAACTTGGGGGAAATAAATCCCACGGCTACAAGCCCATGTCTCAATTCTTTCTACATTACTAACTATATGGAGATAAATCCCTTGGTTGGTCTCAATTAATAGTTAAAACATGCTGTGTATAAAAATATCAAAATGAGATAGTATACCAAATTGGGCATTAATTAAATGTGCTTCTCCTGCAGTATCTCTTTACTTTACACATGTGCAGGATCTTTATTAATGATCGGTTATAGGTTAACAGTTTGCTATGAACACCCAGTTAATATATCCAGAGGTGGTTTGAATGGGAAGGATGTGTCTATGAGGTGTAATCGAGTCATCCCGGTAAAAGGGGATAAGATGGTAACATTTGAAAATCAGGTTAAAACATACTGAAATTGTAACTTTCGAAACTTCAATACCAGGGATTTTAGCCATTTAATGGATTATAAGGTTGCATTGCCCTTGCTCTTGACCCATGAGGTATTTATGCTTTAAGAAACCTGGTTAGATTCAGCACTATTCCTGGATGGCTATCACATCTACCAAAGGAGGGCTAACAAAGGACCTTGGGGTTGCCCCTTTGGTGGCCTGATCATTTGAATTAGACAATATTTTCCTTCCCAGGAGATTGCCCTACCCAAACCATGCAACAATTTGTGGCAATGAAACTAAAGTTGGGCGACCACATGGAAATCTATATTATGATGGTTATCAACATCTATTCCCACCCGGACACTGCATGCCTTGATGTGATAAATGTCTATATTGATGAGCTGCTTGTTAGCTCGGTGGGGGTGGAGGATAATCAGATTATCTTGCTGGAGGTGAATTAAATGCGCATTTTTGAAAAGTGACAACATTCAGATTGCCCCTCGGGGCCCTCAAGGGATTCTCACGGTCAAGCTGCAATCTCAGCTTCATTCCTTCTTTCCCAACATCCAACTAAGAAAGGCGAGCACTACGATTCCAGTTGACGCAACAGTGACACCTGTTGTGAGCCCAAGCAGTGCCCCCTTACAGTTGGAAGGGTCTTCGGCTGGTACGGTAGTAGCTGCTATTCCTTCAGCACCTCCCGTTGTGGTAGTTGAAGATCGGGCTTGTCCTGCTCTCCAACCAGAAGCGCCTGTGATTTTGGCGTCCCCGGTACGACCTCCTAGTGTGGAGGTTGTGCACTCCCCGCAAACATTCGTTGGAAAACCCATTCCTGATGCCTTGTCCTTCACGCACACACCAAAGGACATGAAACTAATCCTTGGTTGGACTAGTAATCCGGAGATAAATGGCCCAGCTCGCATAAACAGGTCATTCTTAATGAACTCGTTCTTCCAGATTCCAATTCTTAGGAATCTTTCATCTAAGGACCTCGACTGGGTCAAACTGGCAACTCACAATAACCACAGAGCCCTCTGCAGAGTCCAATCGCAGATTATAACCAAAATGCCATTGGAGTTTGCTGAGGACTTTTACTCTATTGGTCTCACACCATGCCTATTTCCGGATATGGATAGTGCATGGGCTTTTCTTGACTGGGTTCCTCCCACTTTACCAGTATGTTCAGTGGGTCCAGGCATAGATTCGTCCGACTCCCAGGTTAACCAACTATCACTCCAACTGGCATCGCTAACCCAAGCACTGAGTGGGCTAGCTTGGCTGGAACCCCTGATAAAAACAGCTGCAGCCATCAAAGGGCCCACTTCGGGCTCATAATTGGCCAGTTTGACTATTTCGTCTTGGAATTGTTGTGGCCTAGGCAACCTGGTAGGATGGCATAAGCGGGTTGTCCCCGATAAGAAACCAGACATCTTATTTCTTCAGGAAACGATGACCCTTAATGAGATTACTCTCGATGGTTACTCCAGCTTTTCTGTTCCAGCAAGCCGTATACTTGCAGGCCGACCTTCCGGGGGTATTGCTGTTCTTATTAAAAATGGTCTAAAAGTAGTGGCCTCTATACTGGATACCTCGGTATCATGCATTTTAGTGGAGCTGTCGTTCGAACACTCTAAGGTCTCGCCTTTGCTTCTAATGTCGCTGTATTGGAATCCTATGTCAGTTTCTCTTACTCTTCTTTTGGAGGATCTGGACCGGATTTTGGGCCATGCTTCTGTCTCGTGCCCCAATCATGAAATTGTGATCGGAGGTGATCTAAATTCATATCTCCAGTTTCCTAATTCACTACGCTCTTCTACTTCTTCCTCTTTTTATGCACAACAAGCCTCTCATAGAGGGCAACAATTGATAAATTTCTTTGAAACATGGGGCATTTACCCAATTCACTTGGCGCCTCACTCTCTACATACTTCATGGTCTTGGGGCAATGCCTCATCCCTCATCGACTATTTACTTGCATCCAAAGTGTGTTCTGGTTTGCTTGAACCAGTCTCAATCTTAGACTTGGGTCTGAGCGATCACCACATGCTGTGCTCGCTACTCCACATGGGGTGTGATGCCTATATGCCTTCAGCTCTTGCCTGTTTGGCGGCTTGTGACAGAAATACCATCTCTGTCAATTGGAATCCCTCCGTGTGTAGGAAACTGGTGTTCCTGGTGAATAGGGATCTCATACTATGTCATGATGACTCCCTATCGCTGGAAAATATCGAAAAAATCAACGGAATAAATACCAATATGATTCACACACACCTCTTATCCTTAGTGAAGGACGCCTTGTGTAAGGGTATCCCTTCGGATGCCCATCTAAACTTGAATCAGATTGCAACCTTAAAAAAGCAAAAAAATCGCGACTTGGCTAACCTAAGAAAAAAGTCATTCAGCCCTCTTATCTATCATCGTGAAAAAAACTACATCATTACGCGCTCTAAGCAGCAAATAAAGTTTCTTCGCCAGGCTGCCTATACCCTCGCCAATCAACGTATGATTGGCCTGCTCTGTAAAAAAAAAACGCAAGAGATATGGGCCATTTTAAGAAATCTGTCTGGTAAGGCGGATATCCGCTCTGTGGCGACCATCTCGGGACCGGAATGGGAGAAGTTTTTTTCCCAAAAATATGCTCTGCCAACTATGCACGCCAAAATAGAAAGTAGTAATATGCAGTTGTCCTTTCCGCGGGTTTGTCCCTGGGATATAAAAGATATTATATGGGCAATCTCCCAATTGAAGTTTTCTAAAGCAGCCGGTCTGGATGGGTTGCCCCCTTGCATCCTAAAAGACGATCCTTATTTCTGGGCTAGGTACCTCCTTCCTCGCTATCAGCTGATCTACAAAACTGGCAGTATTCCGAAATCATGGCTGACCGCCATAATTATTCCGATACACAAAAAGGGTGCCTTAAGCAATCCTTTAAACTTTAGGCCTATCGCCCTTATAGACACAGCTGGGAAAATCTTTGCACGATTGATCCTGTCAGAATTGGAAGTCCATATACATGACTTAAAAATTCTCTCAAAAGCCCAGGTCGGATTTCGGAGAGCAATGGACACACAACTAAATGCCTCAATTTTAGCCCATCTCCTTTGGAATGCACACTCCAAGTCAAATGGCACCATATACATGGCAGCATTGGACCTTTCGGCTGCATTTGACAATGTACTTCACATTCGGCTTTGGCAAAAGATGCTGGCATATGGTATACCATCTCCACTGGTAGCTCTAATTGCGGCATTACACCAAAATACATCTTACCGGGTCCGCATCAACGCTGAAGGGCTATTAACTGACAACATACCTACGTACATAGGTGTCAAACAGGGCCGCAATTTGGCTGCGGTCCTATTCAACCTTTACCTCGTCGATATTGACAAGATCTGGCAGGGCTCAAATTCTTTTCCGGCAATATTGGGTTCCATGCGGCTCCACTGGCTATCATTTGCTGATGATGTCATAATATTTGATAGAGTGCCTTTTGGACTCCAAAATAAATTAAACCTGTTTTGTGAATATTGTACACTGAATAATATGACCATTAATTCAGCCAAATCACACATATTGGTCTTCACCGCCAAAAAAAAGCTTCCGAGATTTAACTTTACAATAAATGCCCAGCCCATCTTGAGAAAAGAAGAGATTACGTATTTGGGCTATCATCTATCAGATGGGACGTCTATCAGCAAGTGGCGCACAATGTTGAACGCGAAGTTTAACCCACTACTGGCCCAAATGAGAATCATTTTCATCAAATATTGTTGTTATTCCCTGCTGCCCCTTATACAATACTATACCATGAAAATAGAGCCCATCCTCCTGTATGCAGTTGATATGTGCCTTCTGAATTTGGGGCCCCTCTTAAATCTCCTACAAGGTAAACTTTGGAAGAAAATTTTGGGGCTTCCTAGATATCTACCCAACGCTATCATTATACATGAATTGGGCTTATATCCATTAGCGGACAAATATCTCTGGCGGATTGTAACTGCATTCTCTAAAATGATTTCTCCACCTCCAAACTCACTCTATGAGGATTTCCAGGAAATGCTTGCTGGAAAGTGTCCAATTTCGATCTCTGAAGTGAAAGATATGACACATGCGATCTTAATATCATTGAATATGACGCAGGAGGATTTGATTAATACCCCTGCTAAAGTTAAAAGGCGCTTCTTCAAAAAATCCTGGGCTCACAACTCCGATCAGATTGGAGGTTATCCTTCATTTGCCATCTGTGCCACTTTTAGGCATGCAGTTACACCTCGGCTGCCATATATTTTATGTTTCCCAGACAAAGCAGCAAGAAGGTCTTACATGCGCTTCCGCTTGGACCTTATCCAGATGGGTGCCCGTATTAGGAATTGGGACTGTTATAGGGATCTGGCAAAATGGGAGGGATGCAGATTTTGCCTAAATACATCTGAGCCCGAAACTTTGGAACATCTCTTCATGTACTGTAATTTCTTTTTTAAGCATAGGCAATGTTGCTTAGACGCATACCTTACCTCCTATTCCTTGTTTGAATGTCACCTAGTATGGCTGAGATGTATGCAGGGAAACTCAAACTCCATCATATTAGCAACTGTCAGACTTGTTGCAATAATTGAGGAGCAGCTGTTGTCACTCAATAGGACCTTTTGGAGTGGGTAATTTTGGGTGTCTGAGATTTTGTCTTTCTTATGATTGATTGCACTAGCCAATTGTCTGTGTCTTGTGGGAGTATTTAAGTTGGTGGAGGGCTGCAATGCCATATTATTGTCGTGTTATGTTAGGTATGCTATCTGATGTTGTAGATTTCCATTTGCGATTTTTGATGACGTATTGGAAATATGTTTAAGTGTTTTATCATGTTTTAGTTGTTCAGGTATTGATCAACTTCGATCAAGTTTTTATGATTTTATATGAATTTTATGTGATATGTATCATTTGTAAAGGTGTAAATTAATTTTTGCTACCAAAACAAATAAATAAATAAACAAAAATAAATAAATAAATAAATGCGCATTGTACTGATAAAGAAAATTGTGCATCATATCATAATGCTTTGGAAAACTGTGCTATCCTACAGAAAGGTACAAATTTAAAAGGTGACAATTCGCTGGATTTTCGAAGAGAATGGGAGTTAGCTTTATTGAATGGCATAAGGATGGGTGATTGACCAGGGCAATTTACTTGGGGTATAAGCGAGCAACGCTTGATTACTATTTTGGAAATAACATGTTTAAAGAAAGTCATAGGATTAAAGGGAATAACAAATAACTTTAGTGACCACACTTTACTTGCTTTATCTTTTGCTGGAGTAGCTTCTCCCAACTATCCTGAATTGTTAGTGGGGTTAATATAAATGCGGTTGGAAATCATATATGTTGGAAATGCAGCTCTCTCATAGGTAGTCTCAAGTGATAAGAGCATCTTGAGTCAATTTAGTGTAAATTAAATGGAAGCATTTCTAAAAGATCTTGCCATGGGAATTGGTTTGGTGAAACTACAACATGAGACCTTTGAGAAACACGCAAATAGATTTGACATTGTGATAAGAGATGCAAGAGATGTGAAACAGATTAAGAACAGTAAATAGGAGGTGAGTGCCATTAATGGCGATGACACAACAGATTATAAAAATAAAGTCGGAGTATAGGGGATGGCTTGAATGGAGGAGATACTCAATTAAAAATCACCAGTGGCAAAATATGATCTGTTCCCTTGGCAGCAAAGATACGAAGCACATCTGGCAGATCTTTGGTTCAGCCAAAGAGAGAGAGCCAAGAAAATTATACATCCTATTAAAGAGAAGGTCTGGCTATCACACTTGAAAGATAGAAGTATTAAAGTGATTATTCAAATTGATGTTGCACCCTACCCTGGTGGATGGCCTCTGGTAGTGACTGTGAAAGATATAGAGTCAACTATTGTTAAACTCAAGAACACTAGGGCGCAGAGGTAAATTAATTGGCCAGTTCTGTATTAAAATACAAACCTGCGTGGTGGGCCCTGATCCTTAAGATCTTGTTTGATAAAGTTTGTCAACCAGGGGTGATTCCATAATCATGGCAGCAATTTATCCTGATAAGATATATAAAAAGGGGGATAGATTGCTACCTGATAATTAAATATTACTATCTCTATTAGACACCCCCTGGAACATTTTTGGTACGCTTGTACTACAGATTTTACAAAAATGGGTTGAGGAAAACCAGCTACTCCAATTTGTCCAGACTGGATTTCGTCCTGGGAGTGCCACAAATCACAATATTCGATTTCTTGACCGATTGATTTGTTTAGTTGGCCTTAAAAGCAAGCCTGTGCTCTATATTGTATTCTTGGACTTCAGGGCTGCATTCGATTTTGTCAATTGGGATAAATTATGGCTTAAGATAGAAAGGATGCACTGCCCTAAATGATTGTTTAACGTTCTCAGAAGCCTCCATCTGAACACTGGAGGACAAGAGAGGCTGGATATGCAAGTATTTATCAATATAGGGGTCAAACATGGCTGTGGGCTGGCACCTCTTTTGTTCAATTTATACTTGGAGGACCTTTCCCTCTGTTTTCTCGCAGAGACAGGATGCTGCCCCAAAATGGGAGGGGTGCCCCTTCCATGTATTCTCTATGCAGATGATTTGGTGATGCTTAACCACATATTCAGTGGTGTTAAGACTGTGTTTGAGGAGCTTATTGGGTATGCTGAAAATAATGATCTTGTTCTTAACATGGATAAAACTAAGATGATGGTGGTAACTGCTTGAAATGGCTCCCGACCCACTTTAATAACAAGTTTGGCAATCCTGAAGTATGTGGAAAAATACACTTACCTGGGCTTAGATGTTATAAGTATTACGCGTATATAAAACAAGCAAAAATAAGGAAGGTCTGCAAATTGACATCAATGATTGAGGCATTTGCTCCTCACACTGTCGGATATTCCTTGGACGGTATAATGGCCCTATATAAGCAAAGCTTTTGCCCTGTGATTCTGTATGGTATTATTGCAATTGCTATGTTTGTTTAGATTGGTTGGATAGGCTGGAAGGGTTCTTTTGGACAAATTGCCACCATCCAAGCCCATCCAATACCTGGATTTGGAATTAGGATTGGTGTATTTAAAGCATCAGCATTTGGAGAGGCAAGGGGAATTGTATATAAAAGCCAAATCCAACCCCAAATGTCAGCTTTTGGTGACAGCTGGTAAAGATTGGCATACCAATATAGACTCGGTTGTGTGTGAATTTTTGGCTTTGAACAATAGACTTTTCACAAAAATGTGTTGGCTCCCTGATTTTAATCTTGGTACGGACAGCACCACCTTAAAGGCTTCATTTAGAAAGCAGATAAAATGATGAGCTTGGGAAAGGAGCAGTTTACATTTCAACACTTTACGATCATATAGTTACATCTCTAACGTAACCACAGGTATCTGAGAGCCCATTCTTATTCATGCCAATGGCGTAATCCGGAAGTGTGTGACTCCATACACAGATTTCGAACAAGTCAGTTACCTTTGCTAATTTTTAAAGGGGCTCTGTTAAAAATACCTAAAAGAGACCAGAAGTGCCGAATTTACAATATCCAAGAGAATCTTGAAACCACGAAACATGTTTTACTGAATGTGTTGCGCTAAAAACATCCCACTTATGTATAATATGTACCTGAAACTTGGAATGTCTGCCTTAATTCAGAGGCAGTGATCTTACAGATCGACCTACATTGGCTATGGCATGCTATACAGAGGCTCATAGTGGTGGAGTCTTTGAGAAGTGAAAGATGGTAGATTTTAAGGTTTTTTTATGAACAAATGGATACTAAAAACTATAAAGGTGTAGGTTTTAATAATGGTTATAATTGTTTGTAATATACTGCAAATTCTTCTTTTATTTATTTGTTTTTGGTTTGATAAAACCTTTACAAAATGTATTTTCTAATTATTTATATATACATACAAGAATTCCACATCATTATCACAGATCACAGGTCAGCCCTACAATTTATATATCGCCTCTCATTATCGTCAAGCTAACCAGTGCTCTTCGCATTATCAAGGTCCAAACACAGTAAGAATTTATTTCACAACTGACATTTAAACCTTTATTCTTCTTATGTGTAGGATCTGTCTCCACATTGTTCCTGATGTTAATATCCGGTTGTCTCCAAAAAGATGTGTGAAGTGCTGTTTCCTCAAGTCTATGAGTTTAGGGAATTCCGTTACTAAATGTTGCAAGGTTTCTAATTGATATGTATCACACTCAAATCTGCAAAATTGTCCCCAGCTGTGATTTGTTGTTGTGTTTGTTATACTGCACATTTATTAAATGTAGGTTGTGTGGAGATTTTTAATAGAATAAGGTTGACTGATATGAAATCTGTAATGCTCTGAAAAAACAAATTACATTTCTGAATCCAGTAGGAATAGGATTGATGCTTGATGATTAAAATGCTGTTCTTCTTTTTCTTTTTGTGAAGGTTCTTTTAGAACCATATATATATATATATATATATATATATATATATATATATATATATATATATATATATATATATATATATATATATATATACATATAAATAAATAAATGAATAAATGAATATCTGGTGAACATCGAACGGATTAAATCTTGCAATTAAGCTAATTGAATATAACATTAAGCACACAAATTTGTTGGAAAAGCAAGTGGGCAAAGACAGCTAAAGGGAATGTGCCTATATGACAACAATACACAAGAAAGTGGCACCAGTGTGAAAGAGTGCCTTATATAGGTGGGACAAGAGTAAGACCACCAGAAAACAAACTTTACTGATAAATTCAGTGTGGCAAGGCCAAAGACTGTCAGGAGGTGTGCAGCATACTCTGGTAGAGCCAGAAGGCAGACAAGGAGAAGCTAGAGAAGGATGAATATTGTGCACAAACCAAGAGGCCAATAAAGACAGGGATCCTGGTTGTGTGACCTGTGATGGGTGGACCGTGTGGTCTGACAACTGTGCATAGACAAGTGAACTCTGAACTCTGGGAACCCAAAGTAATTGTGGAATAAAAGAAGAATGGGTACTGCCAGAGAATGGATGAAGCAATCCATAAATATGGTCAAGCTTACCTTATGTTGTGTTAAATCTTGTTCTTTGAAATACTGAAAGAGGTGTACTTGTCGGCACTGAAGTCTTGTGGAAGGGAGGCCTGAGACATGAGGAGTTATACTTGTTGTCTTCAGAAGAAATCTCAAGACCATTTGCTTTGAACTGTGCTGCTTGGAACTTGCAGAAGGCAACCCCAGGGATTGTGTGGAACATTGTTACCTTGAGTGGGAGAGAGGTCATTCTAAGACTTTTGTGGAATTTTCTTTAACTTGGGAAATGAGAGTTGAAACAGAAGCTAAGAGCTAGAAGAAGCTTGAAACTTTATGTTGATCATTATTTCTTTGATTATTGACATCCCTACACACTGTGTAGCTTTAGTTGTGAGGGCAAGCATATGTTTTGGACACATACAGTCTTTTAAGATTAACTCTTTGACTCAGATGTTCCTTAGTGTTTCTTCAGGTAAGGAAATCCCACTGTAGTATAGGGCAAGTTAGCCTTTCTACCATATTGACGTTTGAGGTAATTCATTACTTTGTTTTTAATCTTGAATCGGTTGCCTGTATCATACTTCAAGATACCTTCACAGTGGCAAGAGAACATTTTGGTGGTGTCAGAAAATGTTTTGGAGATGGTGGTGATCACAGGCCAGGGGAATTCAGCACTACCTCCCTTCAAAATGGGCTGCCAGTTTATGTGGCATTTGAGGCAAATAGTACCAGAAATGGCATTGTCCTCAGAGTCAGCAGACAGACATGGAAGGGTGAGAGCAAGGCACTGTGGACATGCTGTATGGTGCACTGCTGAAACAGTAGCTGTTGCTTTTTCATGGGTTGCACAAATCTTTGGCAGTAGAGTAGTAAACCATCAGTCAATACCCATAGGTTGGGGCAGAGGTATGGATGGATTTGTATATGATTTAGGTGCATTAACAGTGTGAGAAAATGTAATATATTCCTACATATAATTACATATTACAGCAGAGTCCATATAACGTGTGAATTTGGCCAATGTAGATTACCTACTAATAAAAAGTAAAACCATGGAAGAACCATGTGATGAAACAGTTAAAAAATAAAACATGTTAATAGTTAATGTACCACTATTGTAAATTACTGCTTCATTCTCAAGCACAGTGACCAGTTTTGCAAAGTCAGCACCAGATAATAGTTGAGTCTGAGGATGGCCTTTTGTGTCCCTGGGACATAGCACCTGGACAGCGAGGACTGGTGGTATCTACTGTTGTTTCCATTAATACTACAGGCTTAGGCTCTGGAGATTACATTGTATTCTATGGTGATGGATGGTGGTGACTGTGTTGATGTTGATCAACAATTATGATGCTGCAAATGCCAAGAATGAGAAGAACCAAGTGTGCTGCATTTTGTTTGTCTACTCCCAGAATAATGGTGTGAATTATCAGGTTTCTTTAGATGTTGCAATGTTTGAACATATGTATTCACACACTCAATGCATACAACTCTCCTCTATTGCAGGGGAAATGGCACAGCCTGAGTGTTTATGTTTCCTCTGTCTCTCAGAGTTGGGAATATAGCCTGCATATGTCTTTACTTTCTCACAGGAGTGTGAGCACATACTGCATGTGTATGTCTCTCCTGCTCTTCAGTCTTGATGGTGCACATCTCTTGTGTCTGGAACACACCCAGTCCGTACCTCTCTCCTGTCTCACAGGGGTGGGGGCAACAACTACATATTTACATCAGGACTGGGGCACACACTCAATTCACCCCTTTTGCTATCTTGCACGGGTAGGGTAGCAACCTTAATTTTATTTGTACTTCTCTCATATCTCACAGATGTGGGGGGCACACAATCAATTTGTTCTCATCTCCTGTCTCACAGGGATTGGGGCATAGCCTGAATCTTAGTATCTCCCCAGCTTATCAGAAGTGGGGAGCACACTTAGTTTGTAACTCTCTCCTTTCTTGCAGGCATGGGGGCACGGCATGATTTGTTGTATCGCTCTTGTCTCATAGGAGGGGAGCACATCCTGAATTTGTATCTCACTCCTATCTCGCAGGAGGGGGGTTGTAGCATGCCTTTCTACATCTCTTCTGCATTGCAGGATGGGCACACACTCACATTTATATATCTATCCTGCCTTGCACAGATGGGGAGACAGCTTGAATTCAATGCCTCTCCCTTCCCGCATGAGTAAGGACAAACATTCAATTTGTACATATCTTCTGTCTCTCAGGAGTAGGGGCAGAGCCTGAATTTATGTATCTTCTCTTTGGTGCAGGTCATACAGGAGTAGGGCACACTCTCAACCTATAAGTCTCTCCTGTCGCACAGTGGTCGGAACACTGCATCCATTTTTACACCTCCCCTGTCTTGCACAAGCAGGGGCTCAGCATAAATGTTTACATTTCTCCTTTCTTACAGGAATCAGAGCATAGTCTGATTTTTTACATCTCTGTCCTGTAATGCAGGAGTCTCTCCTGTCTCGCAAGTATGGGGACATAGCCTGAATGTTCAAGTCTCTCATGCTTAGCAGCGGTGAGAGTTCACACTCAATGTATCACAGATGTGGGAGAACAGCCTGATATTCTTTTTATATCCCTCCTGTCTCTCTGGAGTGGGGATACTGACTCAATTTGTATGTCTGCAGGGTTTTGCAGGTGAGGGGACACATCCCACATTTTTAGAGCCCTCCTGTCTTACAAGGATGGGTCACAACCTGAATTTGTTTCTCTCTCCTTTCTCACAGGGGTGTGGGTAAACACTCAATTTGTATGGCTCTCCTGTATTGTAGGGGTTATAGAGCACACTCCAGTTGAATGCCTCTCCTATCTTGCAGGGCTGGGGCATAGCCTGATTTTTTTATATTTATGTCTCACAAGAGTGGGCGTACATAGTCAATTTTTACATCCCTCCACTCATAATGGTGTCGGCAAAGTGTGAATTCATTATGTCTCTCCTGTCGCACAGGGGTGGGTGTACCACCTACATTTTAGCATCTCTCTTATATTGCAAAGGTGAGGGCAACCCCTGTTTTTATATGCCTATCTCTGGAAAATGTTTTTTAATAGAGAGTAGTTGCTCAATGAATCACTTTCCAGCCTGAGCTTAATAACTTCATGCGGTGCGACCAATAAGTTAATGAACTACACAAGCATAGGCTCTACTTCTGCCCCTAGCATCAACAATATACACACACATTTGAATATTCCCAAAACATTTCAGAAAATACCATATATAAAAATAAGATCAGATTATAAAAATATATATGTGGAATATTAATTCATGATTTGGTAATGGATACACACAGATTTAAAGCTACTTTTAAGGTAGATCAATTCATATACAAAACATTAAACCCTGTACGAGTTGTGATCCATATTGCACAACCTTTTTGTATTTTTACATAATTAATATGAATACCTCCTTACGCACTAAAAACAATATAACATAGTTTTCACCCAGCATGCCAGAAAATATAACTACCATTTGGAATATTTCTTAATCTTGAAAGAACCTGCACAAACAATGAAGCCTTATTCGTGGAAGCACATAACTTCAAGAAAAATTGTTAACACATGCCTAACCAAAGAACGCAGAAATTAATGTAGTGGAATGGGTCAATTACACTAATCCTATACAAATATTGACCTGGAAGAACAAATATAAGCAAGAGCAGAACATTGTATGCATCAATACCTTGCCTAGTAAAAAAGTTAAACAGCTGATTTGGAACAATTTGCACATTTCAAAAGATAACAAAGACATCATAAAAATGCCTCTATCTGCATTCTAAAAGGGAAATCTTTACTAGAAATTGCAGTAAAAAAAATAGTGAACCTGAAAGTAAGACAGTTACCCAAATGTGGGGCTTGCGGGCAAAATTGGGACATTTCCACTTAGGAATTGTACATCATTTTAGAAGACTTGGACCTTGAAAATATTTGAATGTGGAAAATGTAATGGGAACATCTTTATTTTTCTAATTGTAACACTGAAAATATGGTGTATTGCCTGATATGCCCATCCAAACCTCCATAGATAGTCTTGATTATAAGGTCTGTCTGTCTTAATGAACTTAGATGATGGTTTAGAAAAAGACATTCCACCACAAAAATTGTTCCACACTGACAATCAGAACAGCACCCTGAATTGGAATTATGTGGACCCTCATAGGGCGAATACAAGGTTCTAAACATAAGGATAACATTGTGGAGACATTGGAGACATGAGAACAAAATTGGATCATCTGATTACATTAAAACAACAAAGTCCTTAATGACAAAGAAGACCTCTTGTCATAATGGTTGCATTTACTCTTTTAAATCAAATCTATAAATCAATTTTATATATAGGGAACTTTTTCATATTTTTGTATATTAGCTTGTGAGCTGTTCAACAATAGTTTAAAGGTTTAATTTTTGTTTAAACCTCTCACAACCTGCAACTATTTCAGAGCGAGAATGTTACCATTTTATAACACTAAACATAATGCTCTGGTGGCAATAATTAAACACCATACTCTCAAGATAATGTGACAGCAGCCCCCTCCAGATAGCGCGATATGCTCAAGAAACACAACAGTGCTGTGTGTCAATGCTACAGACACACTGAGGAGTTATGCGTGTTCATTTATGTGCTCCAAGCATATACAAAAAACGTTCATAACACTGCTGCGTGCTAATTCTAAAGACACACAGTGGCTTTATGAGAGTTTGTTGACGTGATCTGAACAAACAAGACTCTCATAACAGGCTATGCAATTTGAGATATTCATGTTGTCTTGTGGCCAAGTGTTTGCTCTTTGAGCCATTCAATTTAGGTTTGAATGCTGGCTGTGGCACTCTTACATGGGGTGCTGAAAGCAATTTTTTTGTGTTTTTAAAGGATCTAAGGTCATTAGGAGTTGCACCTGTCCCATAGGAAAACTAATTTAAATGGGTTTTCCATTACTAGTTGCATGGTGGAAGGAGGTTAAAAAGGGTGAACTCCACCCTTTAATGTATTCATTTTAATCCAACTGTGTTAATTAATAATTTGCACTTGTTAATATTCAATGTTTTATACATGTTAGAAATTGAAGATGAGTACTTCCTGTGAGCCATTCACTAACATTAAAATACATTAATGTGGAAAGTTGGCCCCTTTTACAGCCAGTCTCAATAATTTTGGTTTGCTAATTTCCTTTTACAAACTGTTCTAAACAAAACATTCCACTATAGAAAATATGGCTTTGTTCATAAAAAATGCATGGTCCTAAAATTGAGATTAAATTAAAATGTTACTTTTCAAATTATGTGGTTACCAGCTATGAATTGTCAGATACATTCATGGATTTATGGATGCTTCCTCTTTGTATAACACTCGAAGATTTGAGCATTAAAATATTTGTCAAACATTTGTAACAAATTCTTATTGTTATAATTACATATGTATTGCCATTACATAGTATGAAATAGTTTTAAATTACATTGGGGTAACCATTAACAGTTTTTGTTTTTTAATTGTGTCATCATGTGGATGTCCAGCAAGTGTTCTACCATGGTTACACTTTTTATTCTTAGGTAATCTACATTGGCCAATTTCTCTCTTTATGTGGGCTCTCCCATACAATAAAATTAAATGTAGGAATATATAGGGAGTCGAGACCGCTGTTGTGTTTGCAAAAGATGGCCGTCTGAGTGAGAGCTCAAGATTGGGAGAACTAATCTTTGAAATCTGCGGTGGTACGACAAATTCCTTGGGGAAGGGACTGTCAACCGACTACTGTTGCCCTTCTACAGCAATTGCCAGAATATCATGCTGCAGGAGCTTGCCGCAGCAGAGATATTGCCACTCCAAAAAAAGAGCAGGAGTTCTTCTCGCGCTGATCTGCACCTCGCCTCCAGGAGGGGTGGACCCCTGTGGGCACGAGTGCCATGGTGGTGGAGACCTGCAAGGGGGAGGGACGCCCACTGCCCTGGCTGGTTCGCCTTGCCATCGCGGAGAGGGAGCAACGTCCGAGGCTTGACGAGGGACCCGGCTGACAAGCAGTTCTCTGTGTACACAGCTCGTCGCCTCCTCTGATCAGGGCCTGCGTGTTGGATGCTGGCGCCGGAGCACAGAGAACTGTCCGCACAACTTGGCACACACTTAACAACAGCTCACCTGGTGCTGCCCGGGCTTGGCGTGTCCTCCCATCTTTTGGGGTCGAGGCGTTCCAGGCCGAGGAGCTGCGAGCTGGATCCCTTGCAATACCAAGGTGGAGAGCAGTGTCCTGAATTCGGGAGGGCTGGCAAACACTGGCCGCTGATTGCAGCCCCACCGTGGTGAGTATGTGGGACTCTTTACCTGCATACCGCCCTAATACCCCCTATACCTATACAAACTCTGCTTGGATCCCATGCGGGGGACAACGCTGGGGATCCCTGCTTATAGTGACTGATGCGGCGCAGATTACCGCCCCCCTCCATTTCGACTGCAAACAGAGATCGGCTGACAGAGCTGCGGTGTGGGTAACTTCTGGTCTTCATCACAACTCAGCGGTCACACAGGTCGCTGTTAGGGAGAATTCTCAAGAATGTGCTATTTTCCCTACCTTTTGATACACCCAGCAACTTTGTTGGATGTCTAGGATTTACATTTTTACCTGGAAGGAGTTAACACCTTTTTTCCCACTCTTTCATGTGTGTTTTACTTTTGTGTTCTTTGGATATGGGGTTTTAAACAACTTCATAGTCATCATCTTTTTCTGTGTGTCACACAGCACCTTCAGTGCAATGGCAAAGGGGTGTCTTTCAGACTCCCCAAGGTTTAAATACCTTCTCTGGGACTGACTACCATCTCCCAGAGCATGTAAAGTTAAATTGACTTTACTAGACTTTTTAAATTCATAGACCCAGCGAACACTATCTTCCTTTAGAGTGCTGGCGGCGTTGCCTAGCATCCCCTGTGTCTAAACACTCATGTAACAGTCAAATGTTACCCTTTCCTCTTGAAATGGCTGGTGGCAGTGGTTTTAGAACAAGCTACCATGATTTTTCCCGACCGCAACCACTGGTAGCTAAAAATTGGGTCAGCCATGTTTTTCAATAAGGCGACCATGACCCCTCTGTAAAAACAGACTCCGGTCATATTTTCTGCTGCTTCTTTTAGGAAAGGTCCTTCTTGTGTTCAACTCTGCCGCCAAACCATGTTTGGTCCCTTTGTGCGATGCCCTTTGGTGGGCTTCAGTGCTGAAGTACTCCTCTGGCACCTGAGTGTCTGGGGTAGACAAGATGTGAGGCAGGTGCCCGAAATTCCCTGTGCTTAGTCTCCTAGGAGACCTGCATGCACTCTGGCATGATTGACTGGCTGACTGTATGGCAAGGACAGCCACCCTGCTGGGTGAGTGGCAGCTAGGCTGGGATCAATTGTAGAAAACTGTTTAAAAGCAGGTCTCTGGGACTTGGAAGGCAGAGTCGACCACTGGAACGAAAGAACCGAAGACGAGCTGAAGGCAGACGACTGCTGCAACTCCTGGACCATTGGTTTGCCCGGTGAAGCCCTGCTGCAGGTCCAAATTGCCTGAAAATCCTTCAAGGATGGCTTCTTCCTTTGAGTTGGTGGGAACAACCAACTCGTAAGCCACCTGGACACCGTCTCCATACTCGTCGAAATTTTTATCAGAGTGCTGTTGAAAACCGGTTAGCTAATGAGAAGGATACCAGTTTGTGGACTTTAAGGCACTCACTCCTTAAAATGACGCTTGCCAGGCTTGTGGCCTCTTCCCTGGGCAGAGCAGGATCCTCCTGACATCCTCCTTCTTGTCCACAGGAACAGCAAGTTCTGCAGGAACAGCCAGAAACAACTGCCTCAGCTATATCGTTTATTCATACCTAAGGTACTGTGCAAACGCGGTGTGGAAATCTTTTCTGCCGCAGTGAAAGTTTGTGAAACTTTCCCCACTTTAGAGTCTTGTTCGCGCCTAATCCGACATGCAACTCTTTTTCTGGCAAACTACTCCCTCGAACATTGGCAAAGACTGAACTGGTTACTACCAGAACTGTGCTATTTTATCCAAATCTCTGAATCATTGACTTTGGCCCAGGACTACTGAATTGCATTGCCAGTTGTAGTGAACAGAAACTATTTGCCCTGCCTATGAAAGAAATTGTGCTTTAATTCTTTTAACCATTGTCTTTCTACCCCTTTTGAAAGTTACTGAAGTGCCATTTTGCTCCCACTTCAGGGGAGCCTAACTTGTTCAGAAACGTATTGGTTGTGTACTGTAGTGTATTAAGATTGTGATATTAAGCTGCTTCTTACTAGTGGAATGTTCTCCAACTGACTGTGTAAATAAATGTATATTCTTTTACCAAGAAACCTTGAATATTGTTTGTTTGAACTACTGTGATTGCAAGTCCTTGTACTACTCACATCCCTCTTGAGATAAGTCTGGCAGCTCAGCCACTGCTACCACATAACTGTGTAACACAGGCTTGTACCAAAGGTGAGATTGTGCTTACACCTGTAGTCTTAATTGTGTGTAGTGTTCCCAAAGGGTACTGCATGTAATTGTGCCTAACATTCGCCACACCCACACATGGGCACAGCTTGCCCCCACGGCCTATTACACACCTAGAGGAGTTTGCACCAGCTACCAATCCCTTGCTAGGCTTCATCACCCATTGCATGCCCTGGGGGCCATCA
The DNA here is from genome assembly GCF_040938575.1 of Ambystoma mexicanum. Taxonomy (NCBI): domain Eukaryota; kingdom Metazoa; phylum Chordata; class Amphibia; order Caudata; family Ambystomatidae; genus Ambystoma; species Ambystoma mexicanum. The sequence continues at coordinate 1,197,115,427 of NC_090937.1, forward strand.
TACGTGGGGGAACTGTTAGGGAGAATTCTCTATTTAGGCTGAATTTCCTAACCTAGTGAGTCCCCCAGCAGCTTTTCTGGATTTCGGGAGTTTGTTTTTTCCATCCTGCCAAGAATGAGACTCTTTTCCTCCCACTCTTGGACATGTATGTGTGTAATTCCTTTGAATGTCAATGTGCTCTATGGGCTATGGGGTCTTTTACTCCATAGGGTCTCATATGTTTTTCTATGTGTGTTACACCGCACCCTATGTGCCGTAGCACTGGGGCGTCCTAGCGGACCCCTACCATAGACTCCATACCCGGGGACTGACTACTGTCTCCCCGGGTATGTAAAGTCACCATTGGCTTTACTAGACCTAAATTTACTAACAGGACTAGTACCAACCATCTTATTGTGGACGTACTAGTAGGGGTAATTTGATTACTCCTGGATCTGTTACTCGAGGGGGCACTGTCCCGTCCCCCCTCGTCGAGTTTTGGCTGGTGGCAGTGGAAACTACTTGTTATGTTCGACCCCGGACATAACCCTATGGGATTCGTCCCATTGTTGGAGATTGATACTTTTCTCGTTAATCTCTAACATACCACCGGTCTACTTATCTTAAATAAGTTTATCGGATGGCATTTTCTGCCAGAACTCGGTTTTTAAAATGGCGTCTGTGTTCGTCTCTGTGACTCCTAAACCAAAGGTCGAGCCCTTTGTTCCACTTTTGGCGGGCTCTGTACAGAGACCCTCCAAAGTGGTGCCATTCTGTCTGGGTTACCACAGGGGTGTGGGAGGGGGTTTAGGCACCCTGGACCGAGTTGCCTTGCCAACTCCGGTCGCACTCTGGAGTAATTGGCCCAAGTGGTGAGCCTTCCCGCTCACCACTTAGCATGTGTTGATTGACAGCTAGGCTGAATGAATGGGGGTTTTCTGCATAAAAGCAGGGCTTTTGGGACTGGATCTTCAGAAGTCGCCACAGGACCTAAGAATCCGACGAGGGTAACACTGAGCCGACCTGCAACGACGACACCTCCGGTGGAGCCCTGCTGAGCCGACTCACCACTTCCCGACGACAGAGGAGATCTCCCTGCCGGAGAGTCTCTTCCCCTGACTGGTGGGAACAACCAGTCCCCTTTGCTTTTTATTCGCCTCAGGACGCAGTGGTCGAATTGCCTGTGCAGCGCACCTCGGCAACCGGATAGCCACTACCCCTGTACCGCGACCAAAAGGTGGTGCCTTGTGACGGAGCACTCTGCGGCTGGTCTCTTCCCGGGTGGGGCACCGGACTTCACTTTTCTTCAACGACGAGAACCTCTCTACTCTTGGCAAAGACCCGACGTGCATCCACCACCAGGAACAACTGCCCCCGCCGGAGCTGCCCTCCACAACAAAGTACCGTGTCCGCCTGGCTTCCCTTTCGATCGGTTCGAGTGAGGTGTCTTAATCCTCTCCTTTCCGTTGGGTCACCTCCAAGCTTTTCTCATTTATTGTTCTGAACTGGTTCAATCTGCCGATAACAATTTGCTACAAAGACTTGAATGCATCTCCACTAGAGACTTTTTGGGACATCGCGCCTTGCCTCTCTCCGAGTGGGCCTGGCCTCTGAACTTTATGATCTATTGTGGTTCTTGCCTTCTTACCGTACATTTTGCCCGTGAAGTATTGAACTATGTTGATTTCGTAACCTGCCTATCTTTTTCTCTCCCGTCCTAACTAATATTCGAGTGCCATCTAGGTTGAGGTATACACCTCTGTCTGAAAATAAGTGGTGCCGGTAGAACCCAGGCTTATCGAACTATTGCTAGGGGGATTGATCGTTTCTTCTTCGTAGAGTAATTGTGTTTGATTTGTTTGCCGTGAAAGTGCCATAGTGTTTTTCATAGATGTTTCATTATAAATAAATACAGTAATATCTTTACACTAAGCCTTGTTGCGTGTTTGCTTGTCTTGCTGTGAAGGATTGCCCTATTTTGTATACTCCACATACTGCTCAACTCTACTTGAGGGAAGTCTGACTGCTCAGCCACAGCTACCAAGTGAATCTGTGTGGTACAGACTGCTACCAAGTGGGTTCACCACCAAACACCTGTAGTCCTAAATCTTTTGCAGTGGTCCCAGAGGGAACTGCACAGGTTTCCGCCTAACAGGAACACAACCCATTTGGGTACAGAACGGACTAGCCCGAGCAGACACCGCTGCTGATACTGCTCCCACCGGGAGCCTACCTTTCTCTGCCAGAATTTCATATTGTTGAGGCCTCTTTTCAAGACACACAACAAAGCCTGTGACACCCAGCTTGGATCCCGTAGCCCTTCCCCATTACCACACAGGCCCTTTTCCCCAAATCAACTTGATCCCCGGAACAGGCATGCTTATTAGCCTGTACACAGAAACACGAAGCACCAAAGACTGACTCCCCACAAGGCAATTAGAGTGGACTACCACACTTTTCAGCACTAATCGAGGGATAGATGTTCCTGACCTAGATCACCCTTGTGCACATCCATGCAAGATACTCCTTCAATAGACCAGAGGGGTCTGTACCAGCACAGCCAACAGAAATCGAACTCCTGGAGGACTACTCTGTTACCGCCTTACTGTATTGCCAACTGGGCTCTGACCTACGCATTACTTTTCCATCAAACAAGAGATCCCACTGCCAGTCTGGTCCCGGAATCTGCCAGCAGCTTGAGTTGAATAGTCGTACCCCTTGTGGATACTTGTTGAAGGTGGACCGTCTGACCCTGGGCAACCGTTTCCGCTCCAAGTGAGCTGCAGAGTCCGCCTCGGGTAGAGACTACTGGGACCATGACAAAAAGAGCTAATAAAATGCAGAGCTCCATCAACATGTTTGAGAAAGCACCACCAAAGTGTTCTGAGCTCGCACCTGTGCCTGAAGCTGCCACGTCATCCCCTTCAGAGTCCACTGAATCTCAGAAAATGATGAACTACATGCATGAAGGATTCACAGCTCTACACCCTAAACTGGACGACATGAATGGGACCATATCATCGATCAAAGCTCACATGGAAACAACTGGTAATCGGGTTGCAGAGGTGGAAACTAGGGTCAGAGTGGCTGAGGATGACATTGCCGCCCTTCGAGCGGAGGTGACCACACTCTCCAGACAGGTTCTGGACGTCAGCAAGAAAATGAAGATTTTGAATCATGCTCTAGACGCAACAACCTACGCATTATCGGGGTCACGGAGGATAAGATTGACGGTCCGATGGAAGACTATATTGAATGCACCCTTCTCATGCTACTAGATTCCCCAAAACACTCCCCACAATTCACAAAAGAGAGAGCCCACCGGGCCCTGACGGCAAAACCTTAGCCGGGTGCGCTTCCTTGTTCCATTATTGCAAGAGTTTTAAACTATCACAATAGAAATTCACTCCTCCGGGTGGCAAGAGCCAAGGGGACCTCTTCCTTGGCTCCTCCACTTGTCACTTGTATTACGATTTTTCTGTGTCTGTTCAACAGGAGCGCAAGAAGCTACGAGACCTGGGGGTCAAATACTCAATGCTTTATCCGGCCAAACACAAGATTGAACACTCAAATCAAGTCTACTTCTTCACCATTCCTGAGGAGGCCTCCAAATGTATTGACAAACATTTCCCGGGATGACCACACACACCTCGGCAGTCAAGCTCACGCTGCTTTGTTCATCAATAACCCTGGAGCTTGTCAGTAGAAGACCCTTGGTCCAAAGTCTACTCTGGTCCAACTGATTCCTTGCTCAATGTCACAAATGTGTTCTCTTCACCCGTTATATATTTTCTTCACGTTAGGCACCACAAAAATGCCTAGCCTTTTCCCTGCCGCGGAGGCATTATTGCTCACAGCCGATGCACAGCCCCCCAGGTGATACTGCCACTGTTCTTGGTTTGGCTGGAAGTTGTTCACCCCTCGATTGGGAGAAGAGTAGGTTGGGGGAGGGTCGGGCGATGGTGTTATGTTGAAAATTGCTTGACATGCGGCGGGGAGCGAGAATACTCAATCATACCCAGTTTCACATATTTAAATCGGGCCATGTTCACATTTCTGTGGAGCCTATGCGCAATATGCTGTTTTACAAATGTTTGCCACTTGGTCCAATGACAGTCCATAACCTTGTTTGTATGAGTTGGAATATCAGGGGGATGGGTTATTATACAAAGATGCGGAAATTACAGCTATATGTTGAAACTATGCCCGCACTGGTGGACGCGAGAGGTTCACCAAATCATGGGGCCCCCAACAATACTATACAGATATTCCACCCAGATACACAAACGTCTTAAGTTCCAGCATAAGGCAGTCCATGTAGACCTTCTAGGCCGCTATGTTTTGTTATTTGAGACCCTATTAAATAGTGAAGGCAGTCCATGTAGACCCTGTAGGCCGCTATGTTTTGTTATTTGGGACCCTATCAAATAGTGAAGTTATACTGTGGATGATCCCAGATTTTACACGCATTTGGCATCCCTGCTGTCCGGGTTCCCCCTTTTCCCTATCATCTGGGGTGAGGACTTTAACACTATTTTGGACGCAGATCTAGATAGGTTGGGTTCTAGGCCTCGTCAACTCACTAAGTCATCTAGAACTATCATAGAAATCCAGACCCAGGTGATGGTGTCAGATACTTGGAGACTGGTGTATGCAAACTCCTGATCATACTCCTTCTATTCCTCAGTGCATGACTCCCATTCACGGATTGACAGGTGGCTTGTATACTAATACAATACTAATCAGAACCATCACACACATGGCAATTCTTCCCAGAACATTCTCCGACCACTCCCAAGTAACAATCTCCCTAGATTGGGAGATTGAGAACAATGGACATCGGTCTTGGAGATTGAAATTGCATGCTTTATTAGATATTGCCTTTAGGATGGAACTGGAGACCGCCACAGATTACTTCTTTGCATTAAATACTGGTTCAGTCCACACACAGGCTATTCTTTGGGAATCGTTCAAAGCTTACATTAGTGGCATAGCAATCTCCAGCAGTCTGGGATCTTTAAAGTGATCAGGAGCGACAATGCAAAGATTGAATTTCGACTCTTCTCCCTTGAGACCCACAGTCACTACCCACCCTCTCTGATATTGGCATATAACTAGACACATGGCCTCAGCACGACTTTGGTGGTAACCCTTAAATCCAGCGGTAGCGCTATTAACGTTGGATTTAAGGGGCTGCCAAATCAGGACTTCAGCGGATTTCGCCCCAGCTCTTAGCTGGGGGGAAATCCGCCGAAAATTTGAGCTCATACCGCCGGCGGGAAATCCACCGGCGGTATTAGCATGAAATTTCCCCATTGAGCCCAATGGGGAATGGGGTATTCCCGAATGGGCTCAATGGGAATGGGGATTAACATTACCGCCGAACCCGTGATCTGGCGCTATTAGCGCCGGGGAGTTTGGCGGTAGGGCTAATACCGCCAGCGGTAATACCGCCAGCGTTACCGCCCAAGTGGTGGTGAGGCCCACATTCCGCTCCCATGAGGAACAGGAAAGGAAGTTCCTGGATGACCCCCACTCAGCTCACAGGTATGGGGAGGGGGAGCGCCCTGGTCGTGCCCTGGCTAGGCTTCTCCACCAGGAGTCCGGCTCACCCCGCATCCCAGCTATAGAGAGGTCTGACGGCACACTGGCCCTATCATCACCAGCTATTAATGCAGAATTCCATTCATTCTACGAATCCCTCTACTCCAATGATGACAGTATTCCAGCAGAAGATGTTGAGGCATACTTTCCACCGAGACTAGGGACTCCTTAGATATACAAATAACTACTGAAGAAATCTCCAAAGCCATAGACTCCCTGGCCTCTGGAAAAAGCCTCCAGCTCTGATGGCCTCCTAGTTGAATTTTATAAGCAGTATAAGGCCCACCTGGTCCCCCAACTGTATGCACTGTGGGAGGAATCCTGTGAGTTGGTCATTCTCCCACATCGCTTTGCGAGGCTATAATCCCAGGGCTCCTCAAACAAGGCAAACCCCCCACTCAATGAGGAATCATATCAACCCCTTTCCCTCATTAATTGTGATGTTAAGATCTATGCCAAAGTGGTGGCTCTGAGACTGGCCCCGTATATAACTTATATCATACACCCAGACCAGGCGGGATTTACCTCCCTCAATATTCTTGCCCATATTGACCCGACCATACAAGCAGTGGTGGCCACCGTTGACATGCAGAAGGCGTTTGACTCTGTCTCCTGGACCTCTGGTGAGTCCTCAAGAAAAGCAACTTCGGGCCCCGCTTTCAGTCTTGGGTCAGACTTCTCTATTCTCATCCAGTGGCCAGAGGCCACACCGAGGACAGATATTTGGCCCACTTCCAAATTGACTGGGGTACACGGCAGGGCTGCCTCTTCTCTCCCCTGATCTTTGCCACAGCCATTGAACCCCTAGCTGACAGGATATGCCAAATGCATGCACAGAGAGGTCTGCGACTTGTTGGTTCTCCTGAGATCATCTCCTTATATGCCGATGATGCTCTCCTTTTCATTCCCTCTCCTGCAGACAATCTAGCCCCGATCCTTCACAATGTCATACACTTTGTTGAGTTTGCAGGTCTCAAGATGAATTGCTCCAAATGTAGCCTATTTTCGCTGACCGAAGTTACTCTCCCCCTCCGGACCTCTTGGGTTAACATGGTCACAGACCGTGATCACCTACCTCGAGTAGTGGTTGCTCGTCAATCTGGCCCTTTATACACAAACAACTTCAGAAAATATATTACTACGCTTACCAGGAAATGCACAGGCTGAGTTACACTACCAATTTCTTAACATTCGCCACACCCACACATGGGCACAGCTTGCCCCCACGGCCTATTACACACCTAGAGGAGTTTGCACCAGCTACCAATCCCTTGCTAGGCTTCATCACCCATTGCATGCCCTGGGGGCCATCATACGTGGGGGAACTGTTAGGGAGAATTCTCTATTTAGGCTGAATTTCCTAACCTAGTGAGTCCCCCAGCAGCTTTTCTGGATTTCGGGAGTTTGTTTTTTCCATCCTGCCAAGAATGAGACTCTTTTACTCCCACTCTTGGACATGTATGTGTGTAATTCCTTTGAATGTCAATGTGCTCTATGGGCTATGGGGTCTTTTACTCCATAGGGTCTCATATGTTTTTCTATGTGTGTTACACCGCACCCTATGTGCCGTAGCACTGGGGCGTCCTAGCGGACCCCTACCATAGACTCCATACCCGGGGACTGACTACTGTCTCCCCGGGTATGTAAAGTCACCATTGGCTTTACTAGACCTAAATTTACTAACAGGACTAGTACCAACCATCTTATTGTGGACGTACTAGTAGGGGTAATTTGATTACTCCTGGATCTGTTACTCGAGGGGGCACTGTCCCGTCCCCCCTCGTCGTGTTTTGGCTGGTGGCAGTGGAAACTACTTGTTATGTTCGACCCGGACATAACCCTATGGGATTCGTCCCATTGTTGGAGATTGATACTTTTCTCGTTAATCTCTAACATACCACCGGTCTACTTATCTTAAATAAGTTTATCGGATGGCATTTTCTGCCAGAACTCGGTTTTTAAAATGGCGTCTGTGTTCGTCTCTGTGACTCCTAAACCAAAGGTCGAGCCCTTTGTTCCACTTTTGGCGGGCTCTGTACAGAGACCCTCCAAAGTGGTGCCATTCTGTCTGGGTTACCACAGGGGTGTGGGAGGGGGTTTAGGCACCCTGGACCGAGTTGCCTTGCCAACTCCGGTCGCACTCTGGAGTAATTGGCCCAAGTGGTGAGCCTTCCCGCTCACCACTTAGCATGTGTTGATTGACAGCTAGGCTGAATGAATGGGGGTTTTCTGCATAAAAGCAGGGCTTTTGGGACTGGATCTTCAGAAGTCGCCACAGGACCTAAGAATCCGACGAGGGTAACACTGAGCCGACCTGCAACGACGACACCTCCGGTGGAGCCCTGCTGAGCCGACTCACCACTTCCCGACGACAGAGGAGATCTCCCTGCCGGAGAGTCTCTTCCCCTGACTGGTGGGAACAACCAGTCCCCTTTGCTTTTTATTCGCCTCAGGACGCAGTGGTCGAATTGCCTGTGCAGCGCACCTCGGCAACCGGATAGCCACTACCCCTGTACCGCGACCAAAAGGTGGTGCCTTGTGACGGAGCACTCTGCGGCTGGTCTCTTCCCGGGTGGGGCACCGGACTTCACTTTTCTTCGACGACGAGAACCTCTCTACTCTTGGCAAAGACCCGACGTGCATCCACCACCAGGAACAACTGCCCCCGCCGGAGCTGCCCTCCACAACAAAGTACCGTGTCCGCCTGGCTTCCCTTTCGATCGGTTCGAGTGAGGTGTCTTAATCCTCTCCTTTCCGTTGGGTCACCTCCAAGCTTTTCTCATTTATTGTTCTGAACTGGTTCAATCTGCCGATAACAATTTGCTACAAAGACTTGAATGCATCTCCACTAGAGACTTTTTGGGACATCGCGCCTTGCCTCTCTCCGAGTGGGCCTGGCCTCTGAACTTTATGATCTATTGTGGTTCTTGCCTTCTTACCGTACATTTTGCCCGTGAAGTATTGAACTATGTTGATTTCGTAACCTGCCTATCTTTTTCTCTCCCGTCCTAACTAATATTCGAGTGCCATCTAGGTTGAGGTATACACCTCTGTCTGAAAATAAGTGGTGCCAGTAGAACCCAGGCTTATCGAACTATTGCTAGGGGGATTGATCGTTTCTTCTTCGTAGAGTAATTGTGTTTGATTTGTTTGCCGTGAAAGTGCCATAGTGTTTTTCATAGATGTTTCATTATAAATAAATACAGTAATATCTTTACACTAAGCCTTGTTGCGTGTTTGCTTGTCTTGCTGTGAAGGATTGCCCTATTTTGTATACTCCACATACTGCTCAACTCTACTTGAGGGAAGTCTGACTGCTCAGCCACAGCTACCAAGTGAATCTGTGTGGTACAGACTGCTACCAAGTGGGTTCACCACCAAACACCTGTAGTCCTAAATCTTTTGCAGTGGTCCCAGAGGGAACTGCACAGGTTTCCGCCTAACAGGAACACAACCCATTTGGGTACAGAATGGACTAGCCCGAGCAGACACCGCTGCTGATACTGCTCCCACCGGGAGCCTACCTTTCTCTGCCAGAATTTCATATTGTTGAGGCCTCTTTTCAAGACACACAACAAAGCCTGTGACACCCAGCTTGGATCCCGTAGCCCTTCCCCATTACCACACAGGCCCTTTTCCCCAAATCAACTTGATCCCCGGAACAGGCATGCTTATTAGCCTGTACACAGAAACACGAAGCACCAAAGACTGACTCCCCACAAGGCAATTAGAGTGGACTACCACACTTTTCAGCACTAATCGAGGGATAGATGTTCCTGACCTAGATCACCCTTGTGCACATCCATGCAAGATACTCCTTCAATAGACCAGAGGGGTCTGTACCAGCACAGCCAACAGAAATCGAACTCCTGGAGGACTACTCTGTTACCGCCTTACTGTATTGCCAACTGGGCTCTGACCTACGCATTACTTTTCCATCAAACAAGAGATCCCACTGCCAGTCTGGTCCCGGAATCTGCCAGCAGCTTGAGTTGAATAGTCGTACCCCTTGTGGATACTTGTTGAAGGTGGACCGTCTGACCCTGGGCAACCGTTTCCGCTCCAAGTGAGCTGCAGAGTCCGCCTCGGGTAGCGACTACTGGGACCATGACAAAAAGAGCTAATAAAATGCAGAGCTCCATCAACATGTTTGAGAAAGCACCACCAAAGTGTTCTGAGCTCGCACCTGTGCCTGAAGCTGCCACGTCATCCCCTTCAGAGTCCACTGAATCTCAGAAAATGATGAACTACATGCATGAAGGATTCACAGCTCTACACCCTAAACTGGACGACATGAATGGGACCATATCATCGATCAAAGCTCACATGGAAACAACTGGTAATCGGGTTGCAGAGGTGGAAACTAGGGTCAGAGTGGCTGAGGATGACATTGCCGCCCTTCGAGCGGAGGTGACCACACTCTCCAGACAGGTTCTGGACGTCAGCAAGAAAATGAAGATTTTGAATCATGCTCTAGACGCAACAACCTACGCATTATCGGGGTCACGGAGGATAAGATTGACGGTCCGATGGAAGACTATATTGAATGCACCCTTCTCATGCTACTAGATTCCCCAAAACACTCCCCACAATTCACAAAAGAGAGAGCCCACCGGGCCCTGACGGCAAAACCTTAGCCGGGTGCGCTTCCTTGTTCCATTATTGCAAGAGTTTTAAACTATCACAATAGAAATTCACTCCTCCGGGTGGCAAGAGCCAAGGGGACCTCTTCCTTGGCTCCTCCACTTGTCACTTGTATTACGATTTTTCTGTGTCTGTTCAACAGGAGCGCAAGAAGCTACAAGACCTGGGGGTCAAATACTCAATGCTTTATCCGGCCAAACACAAGATTGAACACTCAAATCAAGTCTACTTCTTCACCATTCCTGAGGAGGCCTCCAAATGTATTGACAAACATTTCCCGGGATGACCACACACACCTCGGCAGTCAAGCTCACGCTGCTTTGTTCATCAATAACCCTGGAGCTTGTCAGTAGAAGACCCTTGGTCCAAAGTCTACTCTGGTCCAACTGATTCCTTGCTCAATGTCACAAATGTGTTCTCTTCACCCGTTATATATTTTCTTCACGTTAGGCACCACAAAAATGCCTAGCCTTTTCCCTGCCGCGGAGGCATTATTGCTCACAGCCGATGCACAGCCCCCCAGGTGATACTGCCACTGTTCTTGGTTTGGCTGGAAGTTGTTCACCCCTCGATTGGGAGAAGAGTAGGTTGGGGGAGGGTCGGGCGATGGTGTTATGTTGAAAATTGCTTGACATGCGGCGGGGAGCGAGAATACTCAATCATACCCAGTTTCACATATTTAAATCGGGCCATGTTCACATTTCTGTGGAGCCTATGCGCAATATGCTGTTTTACAAATGTTTGCCACTTGGTCCAATGACAGTCCATAACCTTGTTTGTATGAGTTGGAATATCAGGGGGATGGGTTATTATACAAAGATGCGGAAATTACAGCTATATGTTGAAACTATGCCCGCACTGGTGGACGCGAGAGGTTCACCAAATCATGGGGCCCCCAACAATACTATACAGATATTCCACCCAGATACACAAACGTCTTAAGTTCCAGCATAAGGCAGTCCATGTAGACCTTCTAGGCCGCTATGTTTTGTTATTTGAGACCCTATTAAATAGTGAAGGCAGTCCATGTAGACCCTGTAGGCCGCTATGTTTTGTTATTTGGGACCCTATCAAATAGTGAAGTTATACTGTGGATGATCCCAGATTTTACACGCATTTGGCATCCCTGCTGTCCGGGTTCCCCCTTTTCCCTATCATCTGGGGTGAGGACTTTAACACTATTTTGGACGCAGATCTAGATAGGTTGGGTTCTAGGCCTCGTCAACTCACTAAGTCATCTAGAACTATCATAGAAATCCAGACCCAGGTGATGGTGTCAGATACTTGGAGACTGGTGTATGCAAACTCTTGATCATACTCCTTCTATTCCTCAGTGCATGACTCCCATTCACGGATTGACAGGTGGCTTGTATACTAATACAATACTAATCAGAACCATCACACACATGGCAATTCTTCCCAGAACATTCTCCGACCACTCCCAAGTAACAATCTCCCTTGATTGGGAGATTGAGAACAATGGACATCGGTCTTGGAGATTGAAATTGCATGCTTTATTAGATATTGCCTTTAGGATGGAACTGGAGACCGCCACAGATTACTTCTTTGCATTAAATACTGGTTCAGTCCACACACAGGCTATTCTTTGGGAATCGTTCAAAGCTTACATTAGTGGCATAGCAATCTCCAGCAGTCTGGGATCTTTAAAGTGATCAGGAGCGACAATGCAAAGATTGAATTTCGACTCTTCTCCCTTGAGACCCACAGTCACTACCCACCCTCTCTGATATTGGCATATAACTAGACACATGGCCTCAGCACGACTTTGGTGATAACCCTTAAATCCAGCGGTAGCGCTATTAACGTTGGATTTAAGGGGCTGCCAAATCAGGACTTCAGCGGATTTCGCCCCAGCTCTTAGCTGGGGGGAAATCCGCCGAAAATTTGAGCTCATACCGCCGGCGGGAAATCCACCGGCAGTATTAGCATGAAATTTCCCCATTGAGCCCAATGGGGAATGGGGTATTCCCGAATGGGCTCAATGGGAATGGGGATTAACATTACCGCCGAACCCGTGATCTGGCGCTATTAGCGCCGGGGAGTTTGGCGGTAGGGCTAATACCGCCAGCGGTAATACCGCCAGCGTTACCGCCCAAGTGGTGGTGAGGCCCACATTCCGCTCCCATGAGGAACAGGAAAGGAAGTTCCTGGATGACCCCCACTCAGCTCACAGGTATGGGGAGGGGGAGCGCCCTGGTCGTGCCCTGGCTAGGCTTCTCCACCAGGAGTCCGGCTCACCCCGCATCCCAGCTATAGAGAGGTCTGACGGCACACTGGCCCTATCATCACCAGCTATTAATGCAGAATTCCATTCATTCTACGAATCCCTCTACTCCAATGATGACAGTATTCCAGCAGAAGATGTTGAGGCATACTTTCCACCGAGACTAGGGACTCCTTAGATATACAAATAACTACTGAAGAAATCTCCAAAGCCATAGACTCCCTGGCCTCTGGAAAAAGCCTCCAGCTCTGATGGCCTCCTAGTTGAATTTTATAAGCAGTATAAGGCCCACCTGGTCCCCCAACTGTATGCACTGTGGGAGGAATCCTGTGAGTTGGTCATTCTCCCACATCGCTTTGCGAGGCTATAATCCCAGGGCTCCTCAAACAAGGCAAACCCCCCACTCAATGAGGAATCATATCAACCCCTTTCCCTCATTAATTGTGATGTTAAGATCTATGCCAAAGTGGTGGCTCTGAGACTGGCCCCGTATATAACTTATATCATACACCCAGACCAGGCGGGATTTACCTCCCTCAATATTCTTGCCCATATTGACCCGACCATACAAGCAGTGGTGGCCACCGTTGACATGCAGAAGGCGTTTGACTCTGTCTCCTGGACCTCTGGTGAGTCCTCAAGAAAAGCAACTTCGGGCCCCGCTTTCAGTCTTGGGTCAGACTTCTCTATTCTCATCCAGTGGCCAGAGGCCACACCGAGGACAGATATTTGGCCCACTTCCAAATTGACTGGGGTACACGGCAGGGCTGCCTCTTCTCTCCCCTGATCTTTGCCACAGCCATTGAACCCCTAGCTGACAGGATATGCCAAATGCATGCACAGAGAGGTCTGCGACTTGTTGGTTCTCCTGAGATCATCTCCTTATATGCCGATGATGCTCTCCTTTTCATTCCCTCTCCTGCAGACAATCTAGCCCCGATCCTTCACAATGTCATACACTTTGTTGAGTTTGCAGGTCTCAAGATGAATTGCTCCAAATGTAGCCTATTTTCGCTGACCGAAGTTACTCTCCCCCTCCGGACCTCTTGGGTTAACATGGTCACAGACCGTGATCACCTACCTCGAGTAGTGGTTGCTCGTCAATCTGGCCCTTTATACACAAACAACTTCAGAAAATATATTACTACGCTTACCAGGAAATGCACAGGCTGAGCTACACTACCAATTTCTTAACATTCGCCACACCCACACATGGGCACAGCTTGCCCCCACGGCCTATTACACACCTAGAGGAGTTTGCACCAGCTACCAATCCCTTGCTAGGCTTCATCACCCATTGCATGCCCTGGGGGCCATCATACGTGGGGGAACTGTTAGGGAGAATTCTCTATTTAGGCTGAATTTCCTAACCTAGTGAGTCCCCCAGCAGCTTTTCTGGATTTCGGGAGTTTGTTTTTTCCATCCTGCCAAGAATGAGACTCTTTTACTCCCACTCTTGGACATGTATGTGTGTAATTCCTTTGAATGTCAATGTGCTCTATGGGCTATGGGGTCTTTTACTCCATAGGGTCTCATATGTTTTTCTATGTGTGTTACACCGCACCCTATGTGCCGTAGCACTGGGGCGTCCTAGCGGACCCCTACCATAGACTCCATACCCGGGGACTGACTACTGTCTCCCCGGGTATGTAAAGTCACCATTGGCTTTACTAGACCTAAATTTACTAACAGGACTAGTACCAACCATCTTATTGTGGACGTACTAGTAGGGGTAATTTGATTACTCCTGGATCTGTTACTCGAGGGGGCACTGTCCCGTCCCCCCTCGTCGAGTTTTGGCTGGTGGCAGTGGAAACTACTTGTTATGTTCGACCCGGACATAACCCTATGGGATTCGTCCCATTGTTGGAGATTGATACTTTTCTCGTTAATCTCTAACATACCACCGGTCTACTTATCTTAAATAAGTTTATCGGATGGCATTTTCTGCCAGAACTCGGTTTTTAAAATGGCGTCTGTGTTCGTCGCTGTGACTCCTAAACCAAAGGTCGAGCCCTTTGTTCCACTTTTGGCGGGCTCTGTACAGAGACCCTCCAAAGTGGTGCCATTCTGTCTGGGTTACCACAGGGGTGTGGGAGGGGGTTTAGGCACCCTGGACCGAGTTGCCTTGCCAACTCCGGTCGCACTCTGGAGTAATTGGCCCAAGTGGTGAGCCTTCCCGCTCACCACTTAGCATGTGTTGATTGACAGCTAGGCTGAATGAATGGGGGTTTTCTGCATAAAAGCAGGGCTTTTGGGACTGGATCTTCAGAAGTCGCCACAGGACCTAAGAATCCGACGAGGGTAACACTGAGCCGACCTGCAACGACGACACCTCCGGTGGAGCCCTGCTGAGCCGACTCACCACTTCCCGACGACAGAGGAGATCTCCCTGCCGGAGAGTCTCTTCCCCTGACTGGTGGGAACAACCAGTCCCCTTTGCTTTTTATTCGCCTCAGGACGCAGTGGTCGAATTGCCTGTGCAGCGCACCTCGGCAACCGGATAGCCACTACCCCTGTACCGCGACCAAAAGGTGGTGCCTTGTGACGGAGCACTCTGCGGCTGGTCTCTTCCCGGGTGGGGCACCGGACTTCACTTTTCTTCGACGACGAGAACCTCTCTACTCTTGGCAAAGACCCGACGTGCATCCACCACCAGGAACAACTGCCCCCGCCGGAGCTGCCCTCCACAACAAAGTACCGTGTCCGCCTGGCTTCCCTTTCGATCGGTTCGAGTGAGGTGTCTTAATCCTCTCCTTTCCGTTGGGTCACCTCCAAGCTTTTCTCATTTATTGTTCTGAACTGGTTCAATCTGCCGATAACAATTTGCTACAAAGACTTGAATGCATCTCCACTAGAGACTTTTTGGGACATCGCGCCTTGCCTCTCTCCGAGTGGGCCTGGCCTCTGAACTTTATGATCTATTGTGGTTCTTGCCTTCTTACCGTACATTTTGCCCGTGAAGTATTGAACTATGTTGATTTCGTAACCTGCCTATCTTTTTCTCTCCCGTCCTAACTAATATTCGAGTGCCATCTAGGTTGAGGTATACACCTCTGTCTGAAAATAAGTGGTGCCAGTAGAACCCAGGCTTATCGAACTATTGCTAGGGGGATTGATCGTTTCTTCTTCGTAGAGTAATTGTGTTTGATTTGTTTGCCGTGAAAGTGCCATAGTGTTTTTCATAGATGTTTCATTATAAATAAATACAGTAATATCTTTACACTAAGCCTTGTTGCGTGTTTGCTTGTCTTGCTGTGAAGGATTGCCCTATTTTGTATACTCCACATACTGCTCAACTCTACTTGAGGGAAGTCTGACTGCTCAGCCACAGCTACCAAGTGAATCTGTGTGGTACAGACTGCTACCAAGTGGGTTCACCACCAAACACCTGTAGTCCTAAATCTTTTGCAGTGGTCCCAGAGGGAACTGCACAGGTTTCCGCCTAACAGGAACACAACCCATTTGGGTACAGAACGGACTAGCCCGAGCAGACACCGCTGCTGATACTGCTCCCACCGGGAGCCTACCTTTCTCTGCCAGAATTTCATATTGTTGAGGCCTCTTTTCAAGACACACAACAAAGCCTGTGACACCCAGCTTGGATCCCGTAGCCCTTCCCCATTACCACACAGGCCCTTTTCCCCAAATCAACTTGATCCCCGGAACAGGCATGCTTATTAGCCTGTACACAGAAACACGAAGCACCAAAGACTGACTCCCCACAAGGAAATTAGAGTGGACTACCACACTTTTCAGCACTAATCGAGGGATAGATGTTCCTGACCTAGATCACCCTTGTGCACATCCATGCAAGATACTCCTTCAATAGACCAGAGGGGTCTGTACCAGCACAGCCAACAGAAATCGAACTCCTGGAGGACTACTCTGTTACCGCCTTACTGTATTGCCAACTGGGCTCTGACCTACGCATTACTTTTCCATCAAACAAGAGATCCCACTGCCAGTCTGGTCCCGGAATCTGCCAGCAGCTTGAGTTGAATAGTCGTACCCCTTGTGGATACTTGTTGAAGGTGGACCGTCTGACCCTGGGCAACCGTTTCCGCTCCAAGTGAGCTGCAGAGTCCGCCTCGGGTAGCGACTACTGGGACCATGACAAAAAGAGCTAATAAAATGCAGAGCTCCATCAACATGTTTGAGAAAGCACCACCAAAGTGTTCTGAGCTCGCACCTGTGCCTGAAGCTGCCACGTCATCCCCTTCAGAGTCCACTGAATCTCAGAAAATGATGAACTACATGCATGAAGGATTCACAGCTCTACACCCTAAACTGGACGACATGAATGGGACCATATCATCGATCAAAGCTCACATGGAAACAACTGGTAATCGGGTTGCAGAGGTGGAAACTAGGGTCAGAGTGGCTGAGGATGACATTGCCGCCCTTCGAGCGGAGGTGACCACACTCTCCAGACAGGTTCTGGACGTCAGCAAGAAAATGAAGATTTTGAATCATGCTCTAGACGCAACAACCTACGCATTATCGGGGTCACGGAGGATAAGATTGACGGTCCGATGGAAGACTATATTGAATGCACCCTTCTCATGCTACTAGATTCCCCAAAACACTCCCCACAATTCACAAAAGAGAGAGCCCACCGGGCCCTGACGGCAAAACCTTAGCCGGGTGCGCTTCCTTGTTCCATTATTGCAAGAGTTTTAAACTATCACAATAGAAATTCACTCCTCCGGGTGGCAAGAGCCAAGGGGACCTCTTCCTTGGCTCCTCCACTTGTCACTTGTATTACGATTTTTCTGTGTCTGTTCAACAGGAGCGCAAGAAGCTACGAGACCTGGGGGTCAAATACTCAATGCTTTATCCGGCCAAACACAAGATTGAACACTCAAATCAAGTCTACTTCTTCACCATTCCTGAGGAGGCCTCCAAATGTATTGACAAACATTTCCCGGGATGACCACACACACCTCGGCAGTCAAGCTCACGCTGCTTTGTTCATCAATAACCCTGGAGCTTGTCAGTAGAAGACCCTTGGTCCAAAGTCTACTCTGGTCCAACTGATTCCTTGCTCAATGTCACAAATGTGTTCTCTTCACCCGTTATATATTTTCTTCACGTTAGGCACCACAAAAATGCCTAGCCTTTTCCCTGCCGCGGAGGCATTATTGCTCACAGCCGATGCACAGCCCCCCAGGTGATACTGCCACTGTTCTTGGTTTGGCTGGAAGTTGTTCACCCCTCGATTGGGAGAAGAGTAGGTTGGGGGAGGGTCGGGCGATGGTGTTATGTTGAAAATTGCTTGACATGCGGCGGGGAGCGAGAATACTCAATCATACCCAGTTTCACATATTTAAATCGGGCCATGTTCACATTTCTGTGGAGCCTATGCGCAATATGCTGTTTTACAAATGTTTGCCACTTGGTCCAATGACAGTCCATAACCTTGTTTGTATGAGTTGGAATATCAGGGGGATGGGTTATTATACAAAGATGCGGAAATTACAGCTATATGTTGAAACTATGCCCGCACTGGTGGACGCGAGAGGTTCACCAAATCATGGGGCCCCCAACAATACTATACAGATATTCCACCCAGATACACAAACGTCTTAAGTTCCAGCATAAGGCAGTCCATGTAGACCTTCTAGGCCGCTATGTTTTGTTATTTGAGACCCTATTAAATAGTGAAGGCAGTCCATGTAGACCCTGTAGGCCGCTATGTTTTGTTATTTGGGACCCTATCAAATAGTGAAGTTATACTGTGGATGATCCCAGATTTTACACGCATTTGGCATCCCTGCTGTCCGGGTTCCCCCTTTTCCCTATCATCTGGGGTGAGGACTTTAACACTATTTTGGACGCAGATCTAGATAGGTTGGGTTCTAGGCCTCGTCAACTCACTAAGTCATCTAGAACTATCATAGAAATCCAGACCCAGGTGATGGTGTCAGATACTTGGAGACTGGTGTATGCAAACTCCTGATCATACTCCTTCTATTCCTCAGTGCATGACTCCCATTCACGGATTGACAGGTGGCTTGTATACTAATACAATACTAATCAGAACCATCACACACATGGCAATTCTTCCCAGAACATTCTCCGACCACTCCCAAGTAACAATCTCCCTAGATTGGGAGATTGAGAACAATGGACATCGGTCTTGGAGATTGAAATTGCATGCTTTATTAGATATTGCCTTTAGGATGGAACTGGAGACCGCCACAGATTACTTCTTTGCATTAAATACTGGTTCAGTCCACACACAGGCTATTCTTTGGGAATCGTTCAAAGCTTACATTAGTGGCATAGCAATCTCCAGCAGTCTGGGATCTTTAAAGTGATCAGGAGCGACATTGCAAAGATTGAATTTCGACTCTTCTCCCTTGAGACCCACAGTCACTACCCACCCTCTCTGATATTGGCATATAACTAGACACATGGCATCAGCACGACTTTGGTGGTAACCCTTAAATCCAGCGGTAGCGCTATTAACGTTGGATTTAAGGGGCTGCCAAATCAGGACTTCAGCGGATTTCGCCCCAGCTCTTAGCTGGGGGGAAATCCGCCGAAAATTTGAGCTCATACCGCCAGCGGGAAATCCACCGGCGGTATTAGCATGAAATTTCCCCATTGAGCCCAATGGGGAATGGGGTATTCCCGAATGGGCTCAATGGGAATGGGGATTAACATTACCGCCGAACCCGTGATCTGGCGCTATTAGCGCCGGGGAGTTTGGCGGTAGGGCTAATACCGCCAGCGGTAATACCGCCAGCGTTACCGCCCAAGTGGTGGTGAGGCCCACATTCCGCTCCCATGAGGAACAGGAAAGGAAGTTCCTGGATGACCCCCACTCAGCTCACAGGTATGGGGAGGGGGAGCGCCCTGGTCGTGCCCTGGCTAGGCTTCTCCACCAGGAGTCCGGCTCACCCCGCATCCCAGCTATAGAGAGGTCTGACGGCACACTGGCCCTATCATCACCAGCTATTAATGCAGAATTCCATTCATTCTACGAATCCCTCTACTCCAATGATGACAGTATTCCAGCAGAAGATGTTGAGGCATACTTTCCACCGAGACTAGGGACTCCTTAGATATACAAATAACTACTGAAGAAATCTCCAAAGCCATAGACTCCCTGGCCTCTGGAAAAAGCCTCCAGCTCTGATGGCCTCCTAGTTGAATTTTATAAGCAGTATAAGGCCCACCTGGTCCCCCAACTGTATGCACTGTGGGAGGAATCCTGTGAGTTGGTCATTCTCCCACATCGCTTTGCGAGGCTATAATCCAAGGGCTCCTCAAACAAGGCAAACCCCCCACTCAATGAGGAATCATATCAACCCCTTTCCCTCATTAATTGTGATGTTAAGATCTATGCCAAAGTGGTGGCTCTGAGACTGGCCCCGTATATAACTTATATCATACACCCAGACCAGGCGGGATTTACCTCCCTCAATATTCTTGCCCATATTGACCCGACCATACAAGCAGTGGTGGCCACCGTTGACATGCAGAAGGCGTTTGACTCTGTCTCCTGGACCTCTGGTGAGTCCTCAAGAAAAGCAACTTCGGGCCCCGCTTTCAGTCTTGGGTCAGACTTCTCTATTCTCATCCAGTGGCCAGAGGCCACACCGAGGACAGATATTTGGCCCACTTCCAAATTGACTGGGGTACACGGCAGGGCTGCCTCTTCTCTCCCCTGATCTTTGCCACAGCCATTGAACCCCTAGCTGACAGGATATGCCAAATGCTTGCACAGAGAGGTCTGCGACTTGTTGGTTCTCCTGAGATCATCTCCTTATATGCCGATGATGCTCTCCTTTTCATTCCCTCTCCTGCAGACAATCTAGCCCCGATCCTTCACAATGTCATACACTTTGTTGAGTTTGCAGGTCTCAAGATGAATTGCTCCAAATGTAGCCTATTTTCGCTGACCGAAGTAACTCTCCCCCTCCGGACCTCTTGGGTTAACATGGTCACAGACCGTGATCACCTACCTCGAGTAGTGGTTGCTCGTCAATCTGGCCCTTTATACACAAACAACTTCAGAAAATATATTACTACGCTTACCAGGAAATGCACAGGCTGAGCTACACTACCAATTTCTTTAGCAGGCAAAATCGGCATTCTGGAAATGATTGTACTTCCCCAACTCCTCAATAAGTTCCTCAATATACAATAATGGCCCGGAAAAAAATTCTTCCAATCCCTGACCCGCACCGTAAATAATTTCCCGTGGCATTCTGGTGCAGTCTGCCTCAAATTAGACACGCTAACTGCACCCATGCCTGAGGGAGGTATTGGATTGTTGCACAGGCACAGTATGCCTCGCTGGTTTATACTCACAGACCTCACACCACATACCAGGCTCAAGCGGCTTGCTATGGAGGGACGCGATATCCGCTCTTTAATCCTTCCCTCCCAACATGTCAAGCTTGAACCCCTTGACCCTGTAGGCTCCACGTCACTGGCTTTAACTAAACTGCAGAGACTGGCCGTCGCCCCACTTCCCTTTCATGGCAACCTTCCCCTCTGGAACTTCCTTCCGGAGGCTCCCTGCATATCCCCGGCTACGGTACATCTCTGGGTTAATGAAGGATTTGAGGTTGTCAGAGATGTCTTTAACCAGGGTTACTTCAGCAAATGGCTAGATCTACCCACATCCCTGCATAGGAGACCCTCCCATTGGCTCCAATATATAGGCCTTCGCCGTTCCCTTAAGAAAAGATACCCGGACTTTCCCGCAATTCCACCAGATGATCCTATACTATCTGAACTCCTGAATACTATGTCCTTTAGTGGGAAGGTCTCCAGACTATATGCTCTACTCCAGTCCAAGGTCACCCCTCCCTTTGATAAAATCAAACGTACCTGGGGTGAGGATCTGGGAATCTAAATACCTGATCAGTGTTGGATCCGTATGTGCGCTCGTACCCATAATATATCGTTCAACTCCTGCTTTAAATTGATCCAATTCAAAGTACTCAACAGGTTTCACTATACCCCGATTGGACTACATTATATGTCGAAGGTCCCCCCCCCCCAGGTGTCCCAGATGTGGCTTGACGATGAAAAGTACATACATATGTTGTGGTCTTGCCCACAGCTCACTCAGTTCTGGGATGAGGTTTACTCCACGATATCTGACATCCTGGATTGTACGGTCACCCTGTCCCCACTGACATGTCTTTTTAATGAACTTCCTAGACTTGATGGGAACGCCAAGAAATTAACAGGTATCAATGCTGTTATACTAATCTTTGGGTATTTGACTAATACATAATAGGATATGGTAAGTCCATTTTAAAATGTTTGGAAGATTTTAAATGCCGCTTTCGAGAAAATAAATTCTGTGTGAAGATGAAGAGCATGTGAGATGAAAAATGATCAACTCAAACCAATTTTCAAAGATGAAACTATCGCCCTTGCAAAAGTTTGGCTAAATAAAAGTAAATAAAAAATAAAATACAAAAAAAAAAGTTTTGGAATCAAACACCTTTCTAGTGGAGATGTCTTAAGCCAAAATTAGACTCTGGCGATCATTATTTTCAAACAATATTAAATGAAAACTAGTATTGGAGTCAGATATAGAGAACAGCCTTGTTACTGAATGATATTATTTAAATGAATACAAGCTTATTCATAAAAAGGTATGTTAAAATCTTATTTTATCTGGGAAGTACATTGTTGTGTAGTTTCATAAATAGTGACTGTGCCTTTTTATTTTTACTTCAAAAGCATATGGTAGCACGTTGTGTAATTTTCCAAGGACTGTTTCAGGATAATGCAATGATTTTCACGATGGATACTTGATTCTTAGCAATCCAGTAGCAAAAGACGCATCCCCCATTGCTTAGCATATATTTCTTTTGTGTCCCTATTTTCCTCTTATCCTTCTGTAGTTTTATTTGGAATATTTTCCTCCTATCCTTGTCCACTCTGACCTATTGATTCAGTTTCATTGATGTTTCTAAGAGCATAAGAACTAAGATTTTCCTTTAAGTATCTCATCATTTGACAAATGCTCTCTGTCCATTCTTTGATCTGTTGCTCCAATTGAGAATGATGTTCTCCACTCTCTAAACTGTGGGGATGTCCTTGGTCATAACTCTATAATTCACTTGAAACATAATTGCCTATGCTGTTTAGTGTGATAGCTGTTGCTGTATGTTTTGTTCACCTGCCACTCATCCTAGAAGGTCACAGGAGAAAGATGTTTTGGAGATCGGTTGTACGAGGAGGAGATTATTTTATTTCCAGATAGAAATTTTGTTTTGGACCTAGAAACTGAATATTGTGGATTTATATAAGTATCTGGTTTTGTTGGACCTGTATTTCTCAGGCCAGTTGGAGGATTAGCCAGTTGGCTTTCTGCATGGGGTCTTTTCTCCCTGTTAGAATCATTAACAGCAGAGGAGTACATCTTTGGCTGTAGTGTTGCTTTGTCCAATACAGGTGTGATCTTCATCTCAGCAGTCTTAATAGCAGCTGACACAATAATATGTGGATGTTTTTTTTCTTTATTGTTCAGAACTGTTGCATTATGTACCTCATACATCCTTATAGCTTGGCGATAATCCACCCCAATCATATTGGGTCTTCAACATCACAGACACATTTATTAATTAGATATTTCAATAGAGTATGGGAGAACGTGTTTTAAAGTTTTGACTTTTGGTATCAACATGTCAAGAAATTGAGCAGATTATGCTTGAATTCTTGAACAAACTGACTAGGAAATTGATCCTTAGCATACAATAGTTTATAAACTGCCTTTCAACATTCTTGGAGTTTGCCAATAAGGCAAATAAGCTAATAAAACTCTGAGGAAAAGGTCCTTTTTATATTTACAATATTGTTTTGGTGATTTTCAATCCAAAGTATGCCATCTGTTCATACAATTGTAAATGTTGCCAAACAGAATATTGTGATGAGGGTTCATAAAGTTTCAAAAGTCCTTAACCTGTTTGAAAAGGTGATTCACATATTGTAATTTTGGATTTATTCTACTAAGAGACACTATTTGAAATCCCCCTCCCTACTTACATATTTACTGCCTGATTCATGGAATTATTTGTTTCAAAAACGCAGATTTGCGCGCCTTTCTGCCCGAAAATCCCCATACTTCAAACAGGGATTTTCGGGCAGAAAGGCGCGCAAATCTGAGTTTTTCACGCAAATAATTCCATGAATTAGGCTTTTACTCTCCCTGTCATAATCCCTGTAGGAATATTTCATATGTACACAATACAACACGTCTTCTGCTTTCCCTAATCGCCTTTGTTTATGTGGGTTATGGGCCCCAATTGTTTTCTCAGAGGTTGGATAATATTGAGTTTCATCAAGCAGTTGCTGAAAATAAGTTTTTTCCATCTACCTAGGGGATCTGGATTTCCGAAATAGTCCTTGATGTAGAAATGGGTTTTTAGGATGCCCTTTCTGGATTTCATTCCTTGTTTTCATGGTAAGCTATATGGATTAAATGGTCCCTCTGTTTTATCTTGCATTGCAATTCTTGTTCTCTCAAATCCTTTTGATACATTTCATGACTGATTCACTGTTTGAGAGTACTCTAATGTCCTCTCCTGTTGACTACAGAAATACTGTGAGGGCAACTCCCCATTTCTCTCCCTGAACCAAATGTGTTTCAGAACTTTAACTACCAATTTGGAATCAGTTTATTTTCACTGATTTCTTACACTCTTAAATGAGGGTGCCATGATTTGACGTGAACGTCTTATTTCTGTAAGCCTATGCATTTTGAAACTCCTTTTGTAAGGAATATTTGTCTTGCTGACAAGCATACATTTCATTGACTGTCTCTTGGTGTATAATCTTCCTGCTTGATAACTTTTCAATTTTATTAGCTGCAACTCTTAATTATCAGGATCCCTCCTACTTCATCTGATGTCAATGTTAAATTCCATTACCTCACATACTTTACCCTACTTGTCACTGTGTGCCTGTGCTTGTGTTAATTGTCAGGTTAATTTGTAAATGTTTTGGATGGCAGTGTCGCACAAAACATGTTTAATTACTATCTGGAATCTCATTAATACTGGTAATTCCCTTTTCTTTGGTCCCGGGCCACGTACATCCCATTCCCATTTGAGCCCTGATAGGGCTCAATGGGAATGGGGAGGATGGTAACAACGGACCCGTTTATAATGGGTCGTTGTTAGCATCCTGGTCTGCTCGCGGGTGGCAGTATGCACGTCTGGTCTGGCCCAGACGTGCATACCACCACCCGCAAGCAAACTTGTAATTTAGCGGCCCGGAATGAACAATGCCGGTACCTTACCGGCACCGATAATTCTGCGGCCGCCAGCCTCGTAATGACGCCCCATGTGTTTGCATTTGTTGACCCATTATCAGCTGAATCCATATACTGGAGCAGATATTCTGTAAAAAAGGGGATTATTTTAATAGGCTGCTTTATTGGAACAGATTGCACAGCCAGGGTCAGAGGTCAGCATCTGATGACACTGCTATTAAGAATACACATTACTGATCCACCAACTCCTGAGCATAATGACCCACCTATCCTATTACAAAATAAAACCACAAAATGTCCCAGCGTGGAATGTACTTTGCCTTCTTTTTATTTTAGACATTGGCCTTTGTTATTCATCCAAATGTGTCCCTTAACCTCTTCAATGCATTGGTCGCAGTGATAAATAATCGGTCTGTTTATGTTTTGAGAAGGTTAACACCTGTATAAACATCGAGTTTCAGTTAACCAGAGTTCACAGCTTAGATGCCGAGTGCAGAAATCCTACACAAGTTAGCCTATTCCCAAGTAAGAGAAATGTTCTGTTTACCATCCTTTTTATAATAATAATAATAATAAAATAACAAATTGCTCTGTTACTAATTATACTGAACCTCTTATGTGATTTGCAATTAACAAGCTGTCTATTATTCCAGAACACTTTAAAACAAGTGTGCACCTTACTATATTCTTCGTGCAACATGGCTGCACAAATGCCGAAACTCATTTGCATTAGCATAACATATTCTGTTTTGTTATGTTTAACATCAACAGTATGATATTACTGTGTAAATCTATTCCAGCTTTTGCCTTATTCAATAGAAAGCCTCACCTGCAATCATAAAGTTGTCCACAGGTGGCAAGATGCCCAATAGCCACACTGACACAAGCTTAGTCTGGTCTCCCATCGCCCTGTAGCTCCTGTATTTGATTGAAAGTGAGCTCAACCCATAGAGCCTCCCATCAGGCCCCTGCCTGGAGCCAATACCCAGGCGGAGTGTCCACCTCATGGAAGCCAGATGAAAGATGTAGGATTCCCATAAAACTAAGACTGTGAGCAAAGCATGGATCAACCCCAAGGCCATAGTAGAAGTGGATAGTAACCCCTTAATCCTAGTACTGAGAACGCAATGAAGAAACCCTGAGAAGACTAGAGAAGAAGAGGGTGGTAATTCCTTAACTGAGAGAATATACACACCCAGGGTTACTGATTTAACTTGTCAGTAGAGACCACATATTGATTGAGAACTAGGAGAACATTTTGTTTTTCACTGCCACCTGCCTTGACAATCGTGCGTGCCCATATTTGCTCGATTATTTCTCATTAGCACCAATGTTAGTCATGCGACTGGGCCTCCATCACCGACTGCATAAAGTTATTTTATCCATGGCCACACCATGGCACTGACTGCCATGGTAAGTGTGCCTGCCCATATTTGCTCAGTTTTTTACATGCAAGTGGGCCCCAGCCATGCCATCTCTAGTGTAAAGCTGCGATCCCCCAAGTAATCCAGGAAACAATCCAAATGTAATCAAAAATTGAGTGTACAAGCAGCAAGAAAAAATAAATGTTTTATTAAAAGGAAAAAGCTGGAAGAAAAAACAGACAGCTCTGTGGAACTGAACTGGAAACCATTTCTCAATATTATACTTCTGGGTTGCACCTTTTGAAGTGAAAAATTGCAACAATTAGTATAATTCTAACATGTTGATTGGTCGCTCAAAATCAGGCCGTTAAAGAATGCTATACATTGACAAATCTAACTGGTGGTTTCCTGTCTTATGACTAATAAACATAGCGTCCCTTGAACATTACCTAATGTGATAATCAGCACAAAACATATTTTGATTGGTTGGCAATGTCCGAATGTTGGAGACAGCTTCAGACAATAGCATCCCACCACGGAGGACCAATGAACTAATGAGTGAAAATCAGTGGGCCTCATTAGAAGGTTGGAGGTAACCATGCCGCTTTTAGTGGCATGGTTGCCTCCATACCGCAATCCGGGCCCGGATTCCTCGAATGAGGAATTATCGGGCCATCGCAACCTTGGCGGACCCGGTAATTCCCCGTCTGAGGAACCCAGACCCGGACCATCCCCATTCGAACTCCCATAGGGCTCAATTGGAATGGGGATGGAGCTAACAACAGGCCCGTTAATGATGGGCCCGTTGTTAGCTTCCTGGTCCCCTCGTGGAACCGAGTAAGGACGCCTGGTTGCCTCTTCACCTTGCATGCTTATACATGTTGCCAACTCTGGACCAAACTTTCTAGTTATATTCTCATGTTGAACAGATGCTTGGAAAATATATGTGCATGGCCCTGCTGCTTGAAATTAATTCCTTCAATTTTTTCGTTCTACCACACTCTTTTACTTCTGATCCAGCTGCCCTGTGGTCAGTGGCGGTGCTGTTGCTCCCACCCTATTTCTATATTTAACCAGAGCCACTTTATTAGCCCTTTCATGTCACATTCTGTGTTCTTGATGATCCCTGTGTACACATTAGTTTATCATCTGGGAAATCACCTTCTGTCTGAAGAGCAAAGTCATGTCCATGAGAAAATACTCCCTTTCAACTATGAATTAGACTGTCATCCATTTCCATCCTGACCTTCGCTCCATGAGGTTTTCTGTCCAGCAAGAAAAATACAATTCAATTGAATTAAAACAACTGACTTTTAGCTAAACCTTAATACAGCGCATCTTTCAACACTCACCGGTCCAACATGACCCTCCTCCTACTCTGTGCAGCAACTAACAATTTGACTAAATATAGTTGAAACGTACATAACAAAACCAAGCCCCACCTACCTGCCATTTTTCCTAACACTATGGCCTCATTTCGACCCTGGCGGTATGGGGTTAACAGCTCCGGTAGAGCTGCCAGTGCTGTTAACCCCATACCGCCTCATTGCGAGGTCCGCTTGTGGGGCCTGCTCAGGATGCCTGGTTTTACCAGACGTCCTTAGCGGGTCCTGCGAGCGGCCCTGCATGCTAACAATGGGCCCGTCATTAACGGGCCTGTTGTTAGCATGCTCCCCATTCCCATTGAGCCCTATGGGGGGTTCAAATGGGGTTGGGGATGTACCGGGTCCGGGTTCCTTGAATGGTGAAATACCCAGCCCTCCTAGGTCGGAATGGCCTGGTATTTCCCCATTCAGGGAACCCGGACCCGAGTTTGGGGGCAGCCATGCCCTTATTAGGGGCATGGCTACCTCCAAACTCGTAATGATGCCCTATATGTGTGATAACCAAAGTTCACTCCAAACTACCCCTCTACATGTGTGTGTATGTGTGTGTTTTTCTGCACAGCACCCAGCTTGATAACTTCGTGATGTCTGTCACAACATATATATATATTACACGGCCTGCAGTTGCGGCCGTGTAATTATGGTTACGTTGCTCAACTCATAGTAAGAATACTTTTTGGGATGCTTATAACTTTTCTCCCTCTGGTAAAATCCTTACCAAACCTTGCTTAAAAAGGTATATGGCCCACTCTGAATTGTTTTGTCAAGTTTGGTGAGGTTTCATCAAGGGGGGGCAAAGTTATAGGTCCCATAGATGCAATGGAAAACAAATTTTGATTATGCCTACCGGGCAAACCGCTGGACGAACTTTCACCAAATTTGTGGCAGGAGCCGCAAAAGCAAGCTTTTGTACATTTGGTATAAATCCATCCATTAGTTTTCTATAAAACAGGCAGAATGTAGATCCCAAAAAATGTGTGATATCTGGGTTCGCTCTGCAAACCCATTACCTTGTTCGCTCCACAGACAGAACGCTGATTGGTCCAGCAGGTCTGCTTGATATCCGAGGATACCTAATGTGCCTGATGATTGGCTGGTGAAAAGCGTGATGTGTGTCATATTTTTGTGAAACGCCCGCCATGCTCTATTTGCGGATATCCGCAGTTGGCCACGGATAGCCCGATGGGGAATAGGGCTGGGAAACATGTTTTGGGGCATTTGGTTTTGGGAAGAGGGTGGACTGAAAGTTGGTTGATATCATGTGTTTGTTTAGGTGGAAGAAGAGTCGTGGTCACCGTGGTAGTCCATAGACAGGGCATTGGGGGGCAGCTTGTCTGGTGAATG
This sequence comes from Ambystoma mexicanum, assembly GCF_040938575.1. NCBI lineage: Eukaryota > Metazoa > Chordata > Amphibia > Caudata > Ambystomatidae > Ambystoma > Ambystoma mexicanum. The sequence continues at coordinate 1,197,144,245 of NC_090937.1, forward strand.
CAGGGAGGCTTCATTAGGGAAGGGTAATGGAATGTAAATGATATGAGGATGTTTGCATAGGTTAAACATAGGCCACGCACCCACGAATCTTGGCATTGGCACAACTACTGCAGAATCATATGGCCATGCAACCAAGACTTTACCCACAACTATTGCAGTAGGTAGTGTTTGATGGGCTGTTGGTGAAACATGTTTCGGCTTTGTTGATGACTGCAAGAGAGCTTCTTAGAATAGGTGAGTGCAGTCTGATGATATGGTGATATTGCCATTGGTGAAAAATAGGGTTGGCGGTCTACTTGGATTTCTGCAGATGGTGTTTAAATTGGGAAGTTAAGGGTAGATTTTTGTGTGTTGGTTGTGGCTAATGGCGAGATTCTTGGGTGCATGGTGTGAGGCTGGAGACTCTCATAATAGTACATTACAAGTACTATGATTCAAACAACATTACTGTGTGTTTTGCACAGTTGCTGTGTTTGGATGCATAATCATTGGGACTGTGGAAAACAAAATCCATGTACATTTATTTGACGATATGTGTCACACTATGTATGTTTGAGTGTGCCCTAATTACAGGAATGTTTAAGGTGCACAAATAAGTGTTTTTTTCTGTTACAAGCACTGTTGCAGTAGGAGGAATTTAAATGGTGTATGTGTTTTGCTTTTCGAAAGTGGTGGCGGAATGGCTATAGTTAGATACAAGTTGGCGTATTCAACTGTTTATCGTTTTGAAATTTTTAAAAATATCCTTTGTTGCAGTTTGATTCATGTTGGTGCATTCTAAGTACTTTACTATTGAGAACTAATATTCTAGCACTGTGGGTGCAGTTAGATACCAGTTGGCGTATTCTAATTTTTGATAGTTTTAACAGTCTCAAGGGAATCTTTTGAAGCACTTTCAATCCCGATGGTGGATTTTGTCTTCTTCATTATTGGAAGATATATTGCAGTATTATGGGTTCAGTTAGATACCAGTTGGCAGATTCTGACTGTTGACAGTTTTACAGTTTTGCGGTGTATGCTTTGAAGCAGTTTTATTTCTTTTGGTGGATTTCAAACTTTTCATTATTGGAAAGTGATATTGTATAATTATGGTTGCAATTAGATACCAGTTGGCATATTCTAACTGAATTTGAATTTGAATTTGAAACATTTATAAACGTGCACACAACAAAATGAATCGTATCCTGGCACAGATGGGAAGAATTTGATGAAACGGGAGCAGGCAAGCCCATCAAGATCGCATTAGAACAAACATAGACTGAGCAGTAATCAAAAATCTTAGATTTATTTAAAAAGATAGGTTTTAAGACCTGCTCTAAAACTTAATCAGCGAGTTAGCTTGTCTCAGATTTAGTGGGAGACTGTTCCACAATCTGGGTCCGGTCACTGAAAAGCACCGGTCTCCTCTAGATTGTCTGTCTTCCCGTTGTTCCCCCTCCCTTGCCTCGTCGCGCCTCGAAACACTTGTGTATAGGCGCCTTATAAATGCCAGATCACATCATATCATAGATATGCACTTCATCTTTGGAATTACAAGGAGTAGCTGATCCTCCAACATAAGAGTGAGGGTAGGTTGGTATTGTTTCAGTTTGTTTGTCAAATGTATTGGTGCCTACCCATGCAAACATCTATAGACCAGGCAAACGGTCTTAAATTTGATTCGATCTACAACTGTCAGCCAGTGTAATGATCGACAGAGACTAGATGTGTGAGTGTTCTTGGCTACATCAAAAAACAGTCTCGCTCCAGCATTTTGTGCTTTTTGAAGGTGATGGATTTGACTAATCGGTCCTCCCGCCAGAAGTCCATTGCAGTAGTCAAGGTTTGAATTGGCCAGCGCCCCCACCACCGCCGTTCTCTCTGCTCAGGGCACGTATGGTAGAGCTTGGCGCAAAAGGCGAATATTAAAGAAGACAGACTGAACCTTGGCTGAGACCTGGGTATTGCATCCCAAATCACTCTTTCAAATACAGCCCAGATTGTTTACCTTAGGGGAATATTTGAGACTGGCTCCCAAAAACTGGGTGGAGGGGGGCATTTTTCTCCATTAAGGAGATGTTCAGGGCCAAATAAAAACACCTCCATTTTCTTTCGGTTCAATTGCATCCAGTTTTCTTCCATCCATATACATATTTCCTCTAAACATCTAGTAACCAGGGGAAGTGCTACCTCCACATTGTTGAGCCTGATGTATAGCTCAGTATTATCAGCATAAGAGTGGAACCTGAGATTATATTTTTCCAGGATATTCATCAGGGCACAGAGATAAATATTGAACAGAAGTGGAGAAAGAGCCGATCCCTGTGGCACACCACAGCACTGGAGGAGTATTTCTGAGAGAAATCCTCCGACCTGGACACTTTGTTGACGGTCAGTGAGAAAAGATGTAAACCACTGAAGTGCACCAGGATCCACATTAACCAGATCCTTTAAATGATCCAGCAAAATGATGTGGTCCACCGTATCAAATGCGGCAGAGAGATGATGATCAGAAGCACCACGAGAAGCCCCGCGAAGTCCCTCTTTGCCTGGAGCCCTCATCTGCCTCTATTGACTACACGTGTCTTTGGATTTGCTCATTGGTATCTACCCTGCACCAAAGAACTCTACTTAAGACTTTAAAGCATATATAATACATTTTATAACATATGCTCTCTCTCTCTTACTTCTACATAGTGTAAAACAGCTTTATTTCCTCATTGGGCTTTAACCATGCCCACTTCACCTACGACGCTACAAGAGCGACTCCTTGCACGCACCAGCGCGCACGTACCACGTGAAGCCCTGCAAAGTCCCTCTTTGCCTCTTCACCTCTGCGTTGCGGCAAGCAGAACTTCTGTGGGCTCCTCGGAAGCTCTGTAGTGGCTAGTTCTCTATAATATTTCCTACATTGAAGTTTGGCATGCCCAAAGGCTTGTTACAAAATACTCCTCAAGCGGCGCTGAGAGCGATTGATGCAGTTTCAAGGAAATGATTCACAAGCCATAACTCCACACCAAAAGTCTCTCGGCTTCCAGGTAGAACGAAACCTGATTTCAAAAACACCTCTTTCTCGGACATTCATAAATTTTGTAAAGACACTGCGGTAATGTGAACACCGATCATGACTACCGGAAGTGGCTGTCCTAGCATGGCGGCCGCACAAAAAACTAAGGAACCTCTGGTTGTCCTCAAAATCAAGACGACTGCACCTGAAATAGCGCCGACCTTAGACCTTGTATCAACTGGCGCCAGAACTGGTAAGCAAAATGCTATAACGGACATAAGTCTTCTGCAAAATGTTCCACCTACTGCAGATCAAATTGCTAGTGATGATCCATCTGTCGTGCATGTGTCTAATGTTGCAGTAATCAATCTCAACTTATCAAATTCATGCTTTTCTCCTCAACTGCTTTCAGAAAATATTTCCCAGTCGGCTATTTTGTTTTCAAGTAGCCGCTCTTCTATTTCCAATGTATTTTTTGTTTACCCACGCCTCATAGACCTATTCCTGTGCAAAAACGTGGTATTAATGCCCTCCCACTAACAACTGAAGAGAAAGGTGCAGGTTTATTTGAACTTGCGCTCAGCATCTTTCAACTATCGTTGGGTACTTTAATCAAGCTTTATGACGCGCTTGATGTCAAATTCAACGCCAAATCAGCACAACTAGAAAAATTACTATCATGGCAGCATGACTTTGATAATAGAATAACAAACCATTGTCTTTCATGCGTCAGAGGACACCTCAGCTCTGCTCCTATGGGTGCTAGGTCCGAATCCAATGAAGCTCCATTTTCATCTCATGTGGTTGCCACACAAACCTCTGCAATTGAAGCAGTGTTTGAGTCTCTTCCACAATTTGATAAAATCATATGTTCTTCTGATGCGAACGTTGAGTTTGTATGTCCCGGAACTGGCCTCAACACTGAAACTTGTGAAACCACTAAAGGGCCCAGTGACAATCCCATTTTTGCGAAAGCAACCCCATCTACGAAACCCACCATATCTCATATGCATTCAGGGCCCTCCCCAAGATCATCACAAGCGCTCTACGAAAACGGCATACACCATATTTTAAAATAACCTACGGGCGTCAACGAAGCAGGTAGAAACTCAGGATGCCATAGCTACACCTCAGCTGAAAAAAACATTTGCAAGCAACACCATTGACCCACATGCCTTAGTGGCTCAGGTCACTCCTGATATCATTCAACTGTTGCAATAAGTATTTCACACAAAAACACAGTCAGCGACCAGTGCTTCTGAAATTCATAAAGCACCCACGTTAGCTCAAAATCCAACATTGAGGAATTCTAATAAAAAAACTTTATCTAATTTCTCATTGTAATTAGCTTGTAAACCAAAGCCCTCCACACAATACAGTTTGAATCGGAGATCCCTTCTCGCTATTTTCTCCAATATCCCATTGCTCAAACACATTCACAGTATGGACATTGCTTTAATAGAATTTCCGACTCCATTGAATTTCAACTCCATTAGGATTTGGATTAATTCCAGGGTCATCCAGAACACCATATGGGTGGCAAAAAGTGAATTATTATCCCTAGATTGTGTCCTTTCCACTGAACCTTCAGAAGCACATTTTTCCATGCTGAAAACACAACCTCAAAAAATAACCAGTTGTATTTCTGTGTCCATTTATCAAAACAAACAGTCTTGCAAGCCAACTGTATGCTCTTGTTGCCCAGCTCTGCAGTCAAATTAGCCAACACTTGCCAAAAATGTTCAAAATATTTCTCTCATCAGCTGGAATACCAGAGGATTCTCTCATCTTATTAACAACAATCTAAATCTACTTTCACACCATAACATTCTTAAGTTTCAAGAAACATGGATGTCATCTGTCCCATTATGAGACAACTATGACATCTTTCTTAATCCAGCTCTTTGTGTGAACCTAGGTAGACCTACTTCTGGCTTGCTAACTGCCATTAAGTTAGAACAAGGCACTACCGCACAGGATTGGAGGTGTCCAAATCCATATATGCAAATGGTAAAATTGTTAATTGATGACATTCCCTATGCCCTAATTAATGTTTATTGGAACTCTGCAGGAATATCTGATGAATGCTTCCTTAAAAATTTGAGTGAACTGTTAAACCTAGTTGCCTTAGACATTGCTGTCTCTAATATCATTCTTGCAGGCAATTTAAATCTTGATTGTTTCTCTCAACAGACTTCTAATAACAAATCCAGGCTGACAAAATAGTTAGCTTTCACTTCGCATCACAATCTCATCAAACTTAACAGAGCTTTTCCATCAAACATTCCCCCACATCCAACTTGGAAAAGAGGCACTTGCTCGTCTATTATTGATTTCGTATATGTCAACTCTCGATTTTTTCCATGTGTTGCTGATTATTGCATAGTCGAAAACTGCAATAGTGACCATTTTCAATTAGTGACCCAATGGACGACATATAAGACCACTATCACCGACCATAAAGTGCATACACAAGAGTGCCTAATCTTGAACAATGGGGGCAATCGCTTATGATGGTCACCTAACTCTTATGGATGATCATCTGCAAGGACAGACGCTCATCTCAGCCAATCCCACAACCAATTACTCAGACATGATTGCACTTTTTCAAACTTTCAACCCCTCAAGAAAATCTTCAAATCAGGCGGTGTGCTGTCCAATACTACATGCTTTTAATTGGGAAGTTAAATTTATGAAAGCCCATACTCGCCATCTAAAACGACAAGCACTTAACGAACCAGTAGCAACTGGAGTATCTTTAATGAGGTCCATCAAAACTAAACACAAGAATGCATTAAGGACCTTGCGAGCTAAAATCTACCAGAATGACGGTGAAGCTATGCTCCTTTCCCTGCAATCTAAGAACGCTGTGGGGTCTTGGTCTTTGTTGAACAAAGTCACCCATTACTCTCAACCAGTCTCGCAGGCCAATAATGTTTCCGAATTGAATTGGATTTCCCATTTCTCTAATCTTTATGCTTTGCCCCAAAACTCTCTAATTGTAAATCTTAGAAATGAACATACGTTTTTCCACCTCAATTTTGACATGGACGACATTCGCTCATACATCAAAAAAATCAGTAAATCGGGTGCTTGCAGTCCTGATGGCCTATCAAACCGAATGTTCAAACAACATACAGATCTATGGGCGTCCATCGTATATAAAATATTATCATATGTCAACATAACCCAATGTTTGCCTAAATCTTGGACTCATTCTCTCATTGTTCCCATATATAAAAAAGGCGACCGCGCCTCAGCATCTAGCTACAGACCAATAGCCTTGTTGGACGCCCCTGGTAAAATCTTTTTGAGAATCATATTGAGGGATCTGAACAAATGGACTCTTCAAAGCAATCTGAGGGATCCTTTTCAAACCGGTTTTGTTACTGGCCTTGGAACCAATCCCAACCTTATGGTTCTAAATATGTTAAAATCCAAAATATGCGGGCAAAAATCAAGTGTTATATCTAACTTTTATTGATTTCAAAGCCGCCTTTGACTATATTGACCGTTCCATCATGCATCACAAACTTGTACAATACAAATGTCCATCTTCGCTATAAGCCTTAATCATGCTACTGCATACCAACACCACTACACAAGTTAGATTGACATTGGCTGGCAACTTATCATCAGTTATTGAAACTTGTCGAGGTCTCGAACAAGGCTGTATTTTGGCGCGTTCTATATTTAACCTGTTCTTACTTGATCTAGGCATGACTCCCTGTTCTATTCAATGTGACTCTCCAAAATTGGGAACTCATTCCATCTGTCATCTACTTTATGCAGATGACTTGATACTTATATCACAGACCCCCACAGGTCTACAAAAACTACTTGACTGTTTAGCCTTGTATGTGACCCTTAATAATTTAAGCATTAACACTCAAAAAACACAAATTATGGTCTGCAAACCTCATCCAAAAACCAAGGTGAAAATATAAAATTGGTATCTACAAAATGACCCTCTATCGAAAGTTCAACAGTAAAAGTATCTGGGCATGATTGTTCAAGCATCAACATCAACTTATGCAATGGAGGATGTGATACACACTAAACTGCAAAATCTTATATCCCAAGCTAAGATACTTAGAACAAAGTATGGGAAATTCACACTGAAACACATTCTACAGTTCTATTAGCAGAACGTGATTCCCACTATAATTTATGGGGTGGAAACTCTATTGCCTATAACGACTAAGTGGTGGAACATACCTGAAGCCCGATTTTGGACACAACTGCTATGTCTGCCTAAGAGCACCCTGCTACCACTAATTCGACATGAATTGGGACTGCTTTCTGTGGAATAGCAAATCAAATGGAGGATGTGTGCTCTGTTCAGGAAATCCGTTATGGGATTTTCCACTATTGGAACTTTTGGGATCATGCCACAACACCTTTTGGCTCAGGATCATGTCTTTACCAAGTTGTGGTGTAAATTCACATTAGACGCATTAGCCGATGCCTCAATTACCTTAAATTTGTTGTTATTCAATCCACAACGAGCGAAGCAAAAAATATACCAGCATCACTGGATAGAAAATCGTAGGCAGTGTCAAAAATACAAGACTTTTTCTCCACGAGTGTTTGCACATAAAGCATATCGTGAGCCTGCCGATTACCTGATAAGATGTCTGTCTTCACATATTCACCATCAATACTTGAGGTTTCGATTAAACCTTTGGCCAACCATGGAAATCATGTCCAAGCACAATTTGATCCCAAAAGTGCTTAATTACTGCCGCTTCTGTGCTAACAAAGCAGAGAGGGAAACCCTAGAACATTGCATATTGTATTGCTGAATGTTGTCCACTCAATGGGAAAATCACTTAAAAAAATGTCTTGTTAGCATATATAACTATATGGAAATGAACAACATCTGGCAAGCTATATCCAACAATCCCAAATTGGGCATGCGTGTGGCAATAGTGCATTTTCTGGAATCTATATTCCCAAATGCAACACCAACAAACTAGTCTAAAAATAAATGCATTGTATAATTTAAATGCAATCACTTAAGTTGAATTTTTAAGAATATGAAATATTTTATTGGAGCAATGCATGTATGTGTTTGACTTGGCTAGTTATTTTTAAGGTGTTGGAAAGGAACTGTCAATTTTGCTTATCTGCCTGTTCTTTTTTTTTCCTTTTCTTTTTCTCTTCCTTTTCACACACAAATATGTAATTTGAAGCAATTGTTATTTGTTATAATTTTATAAATGTTTAATATTTGAAAGGATGATTGTATTATCCAAATCAAATAATAAAAAGAAGAAGACTGTTGATAGTTTTATAGTTTAGAAGGGTATGTTTTGAAGCACTTTCATTCCTGATGGTGGAGTCCAACTATTTCACTATTGGAAAGTAACATTGCTGTGGTATGGGTGCATGTTAGGGAGAATTCTCCAGAATGGCTAATTTCCTTTACCTACTGAGTCTCTCAGCAGCTTTGCTGGATTTCTAGAATTTATTTTTTTCACCCGGTAAGAGTGTGAGCCTTTTTTCCCACTCTTAAATGTGTTTTGCTGTGTGTTTAACATGTTTGTGTTCATACTGTGTGTTACACAGCACATTTAGTGCAGTGACACAGGGTTGTCTTTTTCAGACTTCCCACTTTTAAACTCCATTTTCTGGGACTGACTACTGTCTCCCAGAACATGTAAAGTTGCCATTGCCTTTATTAGTCTTTTTAAAAGCACAGACCCAGTACAAACTATCTTACATAGAGTGTAAAAACAAGGAAATATCGAGGCTGAGTACCACAAATGGAAATACAACAATCACGGGCTAGAAAGATTCACAGATCTTTATTCTGTACAGTTACAAAGAAACGCAGATATCTCTCTTGGTCTCAACACCCCACAATGAGTACCATCCCATCAAAGAGAGGAGAGAGCGTGCTGGACATCTAAACATTTGTACTTTTATACAGTTTTCAGAAATATTCTCCAGCCCCGCTTTGCGTTAATAATCTGTGGTCTAGAGTTCGTGCCTAGTTCACATTTGGTTCACATAATATTTTACAAAGGATTATACATGTTTGTATTTCCACAGTGATACAATGACAACGTATGTTTCCAAATCCTACAGGAAGCTCCTTTTACAAGTTGCATTCAATCGAGTTCAGCCTATGTCCACGCTTGGCGTTTACACTTCATTGTTGCAGACGTGTATTCGCGGATGAGGCATGTTAGCGCAGACAATGCTAGGACAACAGTACATGCATAGTACAAAGTCTCATTACCTAGTCTAAACAGTCGGCCCTTGGACAGTCTAACCATTAACAGAACTCAAAGGTCAGGAGCTTGGTTGCAAGTTGAAAACACAGTCCACCATTATAGACCAGAGAATGTACAAACAGAAATCAAAATGGCGGATGACTCTTAAATGGCGGCAAAGTCGATCCAAAATTGGAACTTTGCAACACGCTTTTTCCCATAGAGCGACTAGGCTTAGGCCAAAATAAATCAAAAGGAGGCACTATATGATTTCCGTTTAACAAGAGTACCGGAAAGGGTTAATAGTTATCCCTTTTTTTCTGTTTCTCATGGAACATTATTTTGTTCCCCTTTCTTTAAGATTTGGCTGGTGGCAGTGGTATCTACCCTATTCTTCCTACCGCGGTCTATGTAAATATCCTTGGTACTGTTTTAGGCTAAGTTAGTAGCCTCAAAAATTCAATCGCTGGACCCCATTTACTTTTATTTGGTTCCGGCTGGGTTTATTCACCATTTCTTTTTGTAAAGGTCTTTCTCGTGTTTAATTCTGCACGCCAAACCAGGTTTGGTTCCTTTGTTCGCCGTCCTTGGGTGGGCTTCTGCACACAAGCCCTCCTTAGGTGCCTGAATGTCTGAGGGGGACAGGATGTGAGGGAGGGGGTTCAGATTCCCTGCACAGAGTCTCCTTGGAGACCCATGTCACACTCTGTATGATTGGCTGTGGTGACTGTTCGACCAGGACAGTCACCCTGCTGCGTGATTGACAACCAGACTTTGTGAATGGGGGAAAACTGCATAAAAAGCAGGTCTCTGGGACTAGGAAAGCAGAGTCGCCACTGGATCGAGAGAACCAAAGAGAAGCTGAAAGAGAAGGACCACTAACATGACTGAACCTCCCGGCGAAGCCCTACTGCGGGTCCTAATCTCCAAACTTCGACGGCAGAGAAACACCAAGCCAGGCCTCCCTCCCTGGTCGATTTTCCTGTGCACAGCTGCAGGGAACCGGATAGCCAGGAAGACCAGACCCTGTTTGGGTTTTAAGGAGCGCACCTTTTATTTGTTGCTTTGCTCTGCTGCTGGTTTCTTCCCTGGGCAGAGCAGGACCCTCCAGTCTTCCTACTTCATGTCAGTCTGACAGTCGCTTAAGGAACCGTGAGCCTGAAGGATCTGCCAGGAACTTCTGCCTCAGCTACAGCCTTCTTCTTCATTTAAGGTACTGTTATAACCCGGTTGGTCGTTCCGTCCGACCACTGTGATTGTGTTTGAATTCTTTCACCAATCCAAGGGCTTGTCCTTCTTTACTCTTATAAAAAACGTTTCCTTCAACCAACTTTGTTTCAAACTCTTGGCAAAGACTTAACAGCGAACTACACTAAACTGTGTGATCCTCTGCAAAGACTCTGAGCCATTAACATTGGCCCAGGCCTATTGATTTGAATCCTCATTGTAGCAAGCCTTTTCTAGATTACCCTGTCTACTTATTTGCTGGTGCAGCTTAATTTTGTATAACCTTGTCTTTCTCTCCGTTTTAAATTGCTGGGGTGCCATTATGCCTAATAGGTTGTGTAGTATATTAAGAGTGTGATTTTTCTGCTGCATTATTTAGTGAACTGTTTTACAAATGAATGTGTAAATACATGTTTATTCTTTTACTCAGAAACCTTGAGTCAGTGTTTGTTTGTGCCATAGTAATTGCTGTCCTTTGTGTAACAGTTGATACTGCTCACTTTACTCTTGAGGTAAGTCTGGCTGCTCAGCCATCGCTACCACTTTACTGTGTAGTACAGGCTTGTACCAAAGGTGAATTTGTACTGTCACTTGTAGTCTTAATTGTGTGTGGTGTTCAAAAAGGGTACTGCATATGATTCTGACTAACAGTGCAGGTAGAAAGCAGTTGGCATATTCTAACAGTTGATAGTTTTACAGGTTAGGTCCTAAAGTTTGTAGACCCTCCTAATCAGTGCATTTGAAGTACTACGGATGAAACAATGTTAGTGCGTGTTTGGCACAGTTGTTGTTTCTGTGTGCATAATCATTGGGTCATTGGCGGAAACAACTGTATAGCATTATCAAAAATGTACAAGAAGCACTTGTGTTGGCATATTGAAACAGTTTCCCATTTCACAAACAGCATTGTAGCACTATGGATGCAATCACATACCAGTTGATGTATGCTAGGTTTTTATACTTTTACAGTTCAGAAGGGTAATTTTCTTTAGCACTTACATACCTGTTGGTGTGTATTGTGCAGTAACTTATGCTAGGTTTACAGGTCAGTGATAAACTGTAGTTTTAAGAAATATTAAGTAGGCATTTGTTAGATTTGCTGGTGATTTATGTTTTAGAGTAATGGAAGTGTCATTGCATTCAAACTAACCACATATTTATGCAGTTTAGCGACCTGCACTGGTTGTGGCACAAGTGTGATAGATTATGCATACTGGCGTGAAGGTTTTCTTGCCAAGCAATACTTGCCTGTGTGTGAAGCTAGTAAGCTTGCGTTGTATCATAAAAGCATTAATATTACATATTGGCTATGTGAGTTTATGTGTAAGGTGGAATGATTGTCTGAATTGCAAACAGTACATAATATGCCATGATTTGCATTTTGCACCAGCTGCTGAAAATGAATACATTCACAATTAGGTATAGATACATAGACAAATCGTTCATTAGGGACATGCTCCTGCGCAACATGGTTGCAGAGAGTGCATGTATGTTTCCACGTATATGGAATATGGAAGGTTTCATTAATAGGTATATTTTTGCTTGCTTGTACTTGCAGTAAGTACATTAGAAATGATTGTGAATCTTCCTGTGTGTTTATGGTGAATCGTACCATTCCCATACAGTAGTCCAATTCTTGCCTTATTCCTGAGACACTGTAAGTGTTTTCATGATTGTTTATTGCATTTCTATGAAGGAGGAGCATTTGCAAACACAACTGGTTTGCGCCATTCAAGTAAATGTTTTGAAAGATTGGTGCCAATTGGAACAGAATATTGATTGCTACATTTTCCTAGCAATTTAAGCCAGTTGTGTTGGACAATTTATAGGATCAGAGCGTTATGTGTGTGTGTCATTTGCTGGACCTCCACTTGTTTTTTTTAGAAGAAATATTTAATTTGCTTGTGTTGTTGGATGTGGATTTTCTTTTGCAGTACTTCGTTTTGTGGTTGTGCTACTTGTTGGAGTAGCAGCTGCTTTCACTTTCTTTGGTGGTACTGTTGGGAGATCTCTCATAAGTTCTGTTTGCATTACTTTCTTTTAACAAGTTTTCCTTTTTGAAGAACAGGGTACCTATAGAAATGGGGTATGTAGAGTGCACATAGTCTGCTTTACTCCACGATGCAAGGAATGTCGCCATGACTTTGTTTGTAACAAAAATGACTAGACCTTTGAGTGTACATAATGGTGACAGTGTTATGTTATTCATACCTTCTTTAAAGACTGTGCTGCCAATGCCAATCAATGCATGATGTAGGTTAAGACCTTGCGATTTGTGAATAGTGACTGCATATGCAAGAGAGAGTGAATTGTTCTCTGCAGACATACATTTCTTTGAAAAGAAGGGATCATGCAGTTGAGCATCCTATGCATTTAACTTTTGAAAGTTTTCCAACTCAATGGTGTTGACACATGGATACGTCTGGAAGCCAACAACTGTTCCAAGTGCTCCATTAACTAAACTTTGCTCCATGTCAAGGTTACATTTCAGAATTACTCTATACTTTAAACACAATGTTAACATTCTCTCCAAATCAACTGTGTTGGAGATACAGTTTTCTAAGCTGTGCACTTCCAGTTTGTCTCTGGAGTTAATATATACTAATGGTTGCCTTTCTTTTTTTTTTAATTGTCTCGTTGAATTGCATACAGCTTGCTAGGGTTGGCATTAAGGACATACATTTCACATTTGTGTGTGCTAATTTTTCCATGACATCAGGAGCAAATGTGTCATGCCCATATAGCTCATGGATGAATCTACTATTTAAGATAGATTGGGCACCCTTAGAAAGAATACCAATCTGAATGCTTTTTAAAATGTTAGCATAGGTGAGGTCTGCAGACTGACGCATGTTTTGAGTTAGTTTTCTGTATTGAAATGTTGCCAGAGATTTCCATTTTCTATGCTGCCAAGTGTGTTATGGCACTGTTTGTGCCTAAGGTATTAAAAATAGGTTCACCTTTCACTGGTGTTAATTGTAGGACATCTCTAAAAACAATAATGGGTTTTCCAACAAAGAGTTCTTTGTAGTCCGTTTTAAGGACCTCCTGCAATCTGAGGTGAATCAAAGCCAACATTAGGTTGGAGACCATGCTCACCTCATCTATTAGGAGCATTTTCATTTGTTTTTAGAAATCTGCATAGCTCCATAGTAGCTTTGGTTGAAAGTCTGTAGTACTCTCATTTGTTTTGGTGTTCTATTGGAAGGAGCACTAGTCGATTTAAAGTAGCACCCCCTATGTTGTAAGCAGCTAAACCTGTGGGGGCTGTTACAACAGCTGAAAGCTTGTTGTTTGTTAATTTTTGGAGGAATCTGCTGATGATTTTGATTATGAATGTTTTGCCTAAACCAGCTTCACCACTTACATAGAGGAGAGCAGGTTTATAATTTTGACAACTACAAGTTTTACTTTCACGCTGAAATCCATGTTCAATTTCTTTAGTTACTTCTAACAAAATGCTATTGCTCGTCATTGAGTTTTTTTCTGATTCCTCATATTGACACATGGTGTTCTCTCAAAGTGGTTCTTTTAAAGTTTTAAATGATAGCTTTATATAATTAATTAGGCTGGGTTTGGTAAGTTTAACAAGGCTGCCCTCACAAGTTTTGACTATGGATTTACCTTTTTTTCATTTGGTTTATTATTATTCGTGTAAGATAAATGTTGTGCTATGTGGTATAGGCACATGTTTTTCCAAAGCACTACTTCTGTTTGGGTAGTGTGTGTCTAATAAATTGTTTTTCAAAATGTCCATTTGCAAACACAACTGGTCTGCGCCATTCAAGTAAATGTTTTGAAAAAATGGTGGCAATTGAAACAGAATATTGATTCTGCTTTTGGAATCGTTTTTGGCTATTGTTTTTTTGTCTTGGTATGATTTGAGCACTTTTTTCTAGATGTAGCAGGACCTAAGCCTAGCCAAACTATATTTTCAGATTTGCCAATATAAGGATGTGCCTGTTAAACTATCTGCAGCTTTGTAGCATCCACATTCTCTATGGGAGAGCATGTTTATGCCAAAGCTGTATAATTTTTGTGACAGTGTTTTTTCACATGATATGTCATCCCAGAGGTCTTTCAGCTCTGTTTCGTATAGTGCAACAGCAGTGGAATTGTCTGCAAATTACTGTATGGTTGCATTCCACAAGCGGGCAATAACTGCATTGTAATCATTGATGTCACAAAACTATATGACCACTGCATCACTGGTGCCCTGACCCCTTCCTGCTTTCCCTGCTCAGAGCCTCCTTTCCTCCCACCACAGGACCATCATTGGCTCCCATGTTAGTCATGCAACTGTGCCTCCATCGAGGACTGCGTAGAGTCCTTTTACTCATGGCTGCTCCCGTTCTGATCCCAGTCACCACTACCTGCCCTGGTCAGTGTGCCTGCCCATATTTACGCATGCAAGTGGGCTTCATCCATGCCATCACTGGTATCATGACCCCTTCCTACTTTTGCTGCTGAGACTCTCTTTTCCTCTCACTCCGGACCCTTATTGGCTCCTATGTATGTCATGTGACCGGGCCTCCATCTCTTCTGGCCATCCACCAGGGCAGCCTTGCCCAGGCAGCTTGTGCAGGGCAAAAGGCAAAAGGCATCTCCCCAAGGCAGCACCCATCCCCTGTTTGCCCTGCTCAGTGTGGGCACTGTCTACTCCTACAAACAGTTAAGGTGTCAGGAATTGAGAGAACAGTGTCAGTGCTGCACTTACACAAAGCCTGCCACTACCTTATTACCTTATCACCTTATCACCATCATGCGATTCTCACCACTGTTGAAACCTTTCTGTGCTCTAGATCTAGCTGATGTGTTACATTTGAATGTTTTTTTCGGGTTGCTAATGTATTGCATTTAGTTGATTTTTGAGGGTTGCTATGTATTGCATTTAGATGAATTGTGATGGTAGCCAATGTATTGAATTTCATAGATTTTTTAGGGTTGCCAATCTATTGCATTTAGAGGATTTTTAAGTGTTGAAAATTTATTGCATTTGCATGGATTTGGAGGATAGCCAATGTATTGCATTTGGATGATTTTTGAGTCTAGCTGATGCATTGCAATTGGATGGTTTTTGAGGCTAGCCATTGTGTTGAATTAGGGTGGTTGTTTGAGGGGGTCAATGTACTGAATGTGTATGGTTTTTGAGGGTAGCAAGTATATTCCATTGAGGTGGGTTTTTTAGGGTAGCCAATGTGTTGAGTTTTGGAGGAATTTAAAGGCTGGCCTACCCGAGACTACATCTCTACACCCTTCCACTACATGCACTACTTTATGACACTCTACTCAACACCTCTGCCTTTAGAATGCAGCTATCCTGCATGATAAAATGTGTTCTACATGCACACATAATCTCTCTCTCTCACACACACTGCAGACTACTCTCAGTACCCACACACTACTCTAAGACACCCTGCACAATACCTCTGCCATTAGAATGCAGCTATCCCCCACAATAAAATATGCTCTAGCTTCACCTATGTCTTTCCTGCTTCACACATTCTGTCAACACCTCTGCCTTTAGAACGCAGCTATCCCCCATGGTAAAATTTGGTCTAGCTGCACACATAATGGGCCTCATTCCGAGTACGGCGCTAACCAATGGCGCTATTAACGCCTTGGTTGACGGCGTACCCAGACCGGCAGCGCCTTGGTGGATGGCGGAATTACCGCCCCATTCCAAGGTTGGCGGGGCGGTAATTCCCCATTCACCAAGGCTCTTCCCCATTCCCAAATGAGCCCCCGTAGGGCTCAATGGGAATGGGGAAGATGCAAATAACGGTGACCGTTCATTACGGTCACCGTTATTGGCTTGGAGGCCCCTTTGCGCCCTCGACTTTAACACCTGCTCAAAGCAGGCGTTAAGGGCGAGGGCGCAAAGGGAACTCGGAGTATGGTGGTAAGGGATTACCGCCACCGGTCTCGTTACCGGTGGCCGCTATCCGTTACCGCCATACTCGGAATGAGGCCCAATGTCTCTACTGTTCCACACATTTTGCACAACACATCTGTCATTAGATTGCAGCTATCCCCCATGAGAGAGTCCGGTCTAGCAGCACACATAATGTCTCTGATGTGTAACACATCTAGCATACTCTCCAGCCTACCCTCAGGACCACGCACTACTTTAAGAAACTATGCACAGCACCTTTGATACCAGTTTTTGGCTTGTCATATACTGCTGACCTTTTCTCACCTTTGCAATTATAATTGACAGCCTTTCTTATCTTTGCAATTATAATGCTCAAATTCATACTGCTTTCTACTGGTAGTGTGCCGTTGTATATGTCTATTTGACTTAGAGTGTTCATTCACCATTCAGCACACCATATTTTACTCAAATAGCAGTTTTCTTTTAGTTTGTTATTCAATATGTGTAGTATTTACTTGTGTTCACCCAAAAAGCATCATAGTTTGATCAATTTGCAGCTTTCTTTTAGTTTGGTATACAATATGTGCAGCATTTACCTGTGCTCACTCCAATAGCATCGTAGTGTACTCAATTAGCAGCTTTATTTTAGTTTGGTATTCAATATGGGTGGCATTTACTTAAATTCATGGACCATTACTAATTGTGGTCCCTTCGGATCACTCCTGTTTCCCCAGCTTCCTCAGACACTTACCAGTTCTTCGTAGCTCCTCTTGGGGCTATCCACAAATGGGAAAAAAATGTCCAGCTTGCTGGATACGTCTCCACACACAAACCGGCTTCTCCGCTCTGCTTCATATGTGGTCCTCATCCCCAGCATTTTATGCTGCTGCAGCTGCACCTGGACTTGGGCACAGAGGGCTATTCTTGTACTTTGCTGTAAGGCAGAGCCTGCTATCCGCCTTCACATAAGAGGGCTCACAGTCCTGCAATATCCTGCTTGCAGGTCTCCTGGGATTGTTGCTAGTGACTCTTCTTCCTGGTCTGGTCCCAACACGGCAGATTCTCTACCCTCTCTCTCCTTGTGATTTTGGGCTTCATCTTTTATATACTTTACCATTACTAACTGGTTGCAGATGAGGTGAGTTAGGATTGATTGCCTGACCTTGCTTAAGCTTGTTAGTGTGACATGCCTGATCTTCATTACTGGATACCTCCAGGTGACTCTTCTTTGTCCCACTACTAGAGTGGTGTTTGCCATAGGAAGTGTGCACTACTCTTAGCTGCCTCTTCCCTTTCTCAGTATTTGGTGGGAAACTACAGTGAAGAATGGGATAGGATTGATAATATCACAGAAAGACTGAGGAAGGATAGTCTAGGTCAGTGTTAGTGAAGGGGGGATAACATGTCTCGCTTTCAGGTACCCTCTCTCCAATCCCCAAAGACCCTCCACCCAGATGATCCTCCCTCACTTGTCCACCCCCAGAGTTGGGATCCAAAAGTGATGGCACTTCCCTGGCCACCTGAAAAGAATATCTCTAGGGATTATATGTGAGAGTACCTGTCAGGTTTCCGACAGACATCACATCAAGGTGACTAGTGTTGTCAATACAAGTGAACATCCAGGGAACTTGGCAGCCTTTTCCCACACTATTCAGAGCAATCCCTCCACTTTAGTCATGGAAAGCCCCTTAGTTACTTTTCTTGTGAAAATGTAGTTCACAGAAGTATCCCAAAACACCAGTGAGTTCTTCAGGTCATAATGCAGGTCCCTGTGTTTTCTGAAGCAGAACAGCAAGTGATTGCTGGCTGGAAACACAAAGGTGCACAACAGGTGGAGTTGACACTATTGTACCGAGAAGTTATTGTTATTTTATCATCTGTCTTCCCGCCATGTATGAAAGCTTGGCTTTACACTGACCAGATCATCAATCTACCCAGTCAACTGTAAACAGGGGCTGAAGAGATCACATTTCATGGTGAATCTGTCATGGTGCACCATATATGAGCACACAAATTAAGGAGCTTATGTCTTTTTCCAAAAAACAAAACTATCTAAGAAGTGCTTTTATATTATTTAATATAATATAAAGCATTAATACATTTCGCAAGACTGAACGAGCAATCAGAACTTTCAGAGGTTGTGAAAAGTAGTGCAAGCCTTTTGTCTATTTGTTATCCCCATATGTTTTCCAAATGAACGTTAGATGTTAGAAGTGCATTCCACATAGTAAGGGACATAGACACAGTATGTGAAGCTTATCACCAATTAACAGAGGATTGCAATTGTACACACATTGAAATATTCAATATTTAACTACTTTTATATAATGCTGTAAGGTATTTCCACAATCAAATGTTGAGTACATAGTACTGGTAATTAGATTCAGGATCGGCAGGAAGGTTGCACTCACCCCCCAAATCTCCTACGAATGTGTCTGGAGAACAAGAACATGTGGGGAAGCCAGTATGCTGAACCCATGCAACTGCCTCATCCTAAAGATACCTTGACATTGGGCAAATGTTTGGTCTGAGGAGTCCAAATGGAGTCACTTATGTGGAGGGCAATAGAGCACACAATCTCAAAATTCAATCTAGATTAAATCCTTCAAGAAGAACCCACGCAAAAACCACCAGACCGAAGGGGAAAAAAAATAAGGCATGGATGGCACCAGTGAGTTAGAGTGAAGACTTTCTTAAGGCTTTCACGCCTGAGACATACCTGGATTTTACTGGGCTAGAGAGAGATTACCAAGGGACACCAAAGGAGAATAAAATAATAATAGTTTGCATAAGGGAGGGGGAATTTGAGGGACAGTGGAAACAGCCACAAGCACTCTGGGTGTAGTAGACCCCACTTTGAAAGTATATTTCATTGATAGTAGGACCCAGAGACAACTCACCAACAAACAACAAAGGTGCCCAAGGGAAGTGAGACCTATGTATGTCCACAAGCCATGGAATTCTGGTGAACAGGGATGATTCCGTGGCTACCTGTGCGACACCACATGTTGGAGGCAGGACTTGTTAGATTGCCATGTTATACGTCACCCTTAAGGGGACTAGGGAGCAGCAATTCTGAAAAGTCAATCATGTTTTTTCATTCAACTCCCTTCACATGGATGTCGAAATCTGATATAAAAACATTGTGTAAAGAGCAAGACGTGAAGCAGGAGACAACATTTGGACAGGCCATTGGTTGGCCCCCAATTTCATTTCATTACATTTATAATGTAAGACGTTTTAGGCTAAGGGAGTCCATACTAAGATCCAGGCCAGGGAGGAAGGCACTAAGGAGCCACATCCAGTGTGGAGGATTAGCCAACCCAAACTCCTGCATCAGGGCTGTAGGTCATTCACAGAAGTCGTCCATTTGCCAAACTCCATGCAGCTCCACCTCAGCTGCCACTGGAAAGAAACCTGAGACTCTTAGCTTATATAGAGCCTGCAATCTGGTGCAAAAGTACTTTGAGAGGCAGGGAATGTCCCTAAATGCTGTAGGAAATAGGAATTTTCACTAACAAACATGATGTTGCGTTCACAATTCATCACATATTGGACCAGTCCAACTCAGGGGGCAGAACATTTGTTTTAGGAGCAAGACAGTGCAGAGCAGCACAGGTTCAAAACGAATCTAAGTGATTTGGCCACGTCAGAAACTACCGCTGCCGAAATGTTTGCATGAGAAAGGTGCAAACTACCAAAGGTTTGCACCTTTCTCATGTGAGCACACATACATACTCACACCCACACACACAACACACCCATAGCACCCCCCCACCCACACCCTCAGCACACCCTCGCCCACACCCCAACATAAACAAACCCCAAGTACTTTCATCTTCATGATGGGTTCCTGCAGCGCCAGTTCCCTTTCACTTCCGTGATCGGGAACCAGTGCCACAGGGTCCTTTTCTTTTCTTTTTTCTTAACGGAAGGCTACGGGGGTGTCCACCGCATCCCCCATTTCTTTTATTTTTTTTATTAACGGAAGGCTGCGGGGGTGTCCCCTGCAACCCCTGCTCACTATACCATGAAGTGTAGTGAGTGGAGCAATACGGAGGACAACCCTGCAGCTCCTGATTTTTTTTCTTTACAATGCTACCACCAAAGGTTCAAACTTTTGGTGTTGGAACCTTTGGTGGAGCATTTCTAGAACTTTTGGTAATTACGACCATTTTTTGTCAGTAAAATCGGCCTATACCGTTCAAAACCGGGTCCCGTGCTTTAAGACTGGTCTCCAGTTTTAAGATCATTAGAAAAAAAAGATTCATTAACTGCAGACAACCCAATTTCCCATGCAATCAGCGGATGCTTACCTTCAGCAATACAGACAAAACTCAAAGGAGAGTTAATGGGAGTGAATCAGAATTGCTTAGACAGCAAAGTTTATTAGTAACAGTAAAACATGATAAAAACACAATTCTGCCATTGCTGATAAAAAAATCAAGTGTAAACAACACAGAAGACAAAATTAAACAGAAACCGAAGTAATCACTGTTAATACCTGAAAAAACTAAAACAAAAAGATGTCAAGGAAATCAGTCTAAAAACATACTTCAGTCTTCATAATAAAATGCTCAGAAAAAAATCTTATTAAACATTGGCACACCCCTAAAATGTATTCTGGGTCTAAGCTAGATGATTAGAGAAGAACTGTATGCAGTATTTCCTGAAATCCAGCCAAACAAAAACATAGATATTTTACAAATGCAGGTTATGATTGGTGTGTCCTTATGCTTTGAAAAAAAATGCCCCATCATGGATCACTGACAACACAATTATAGATTAGACAATATCAACTAGTTTGCTTCATATAATTAATGAGGTTCTTTTTTAAGCACACAGAAAAGTGATTGGTACAATTTGCTCTGACAAATACAAATGAACTGTAAATGCAGCATGTGCAGAACCAATGAGAACACACAGCATGGACACTGAGATGATTGAGCTCCTTCGGTAATTTGTGTTTTGTTAATATGAATTAATCATCCAACCTCACAGTGCCTAGGATACTCAGAACCTGTCAACAAAAAGGGACCCCAGGATGGTTTTCCAAAAGCCAAAACAAATTGATGCTGGAACATTCTGAACTGTACTGCTTCTTCTAATTGTGAGTCATATTGCTGAGTTTTTGGAGAATCCCAGACCAATGCAGATTGTTTCAAGTTTAAGTGAGAGAGGCACCAGAACAATATATCATTTTAGTAATAGTACCTCTTACGTACTAGCACAACCTGGGTGCACCTATGCGACCTGTGCACCTGAGAGACAGAAATTGATACAATGGGCCTTTGTGTGCATTCAACCCCATAGCTTGTTTTTTCACCAATGTCAAGTGAGAACAAGAGATTGAAGAATTGCAGAATGCAACAGATTAAAATGGGACTTCATTTCCTAAAGTGCATACAAGCACACATGCATCACCATATGTAATCCTGTTAACCTGAGAACAAGGACTATGTTAAAAATGTAATATTCTATTTTTCCAACAACTGCCAGATATTTGTACCACATTTCTAATAATATGGTGGACTTAGATACGATCCTATAGTGTAAATATATAGCAAAGCAGTGATTCTTTTAAGTGTGAATAACATTGGTGCTTGATTCAGCCTGATATTGTGCTGACTTTAAGTTGACCTTTGTTTCAACTCTGATCGAGACAACCTTCCCTGAATTGGTAGTCTTTCAGGGGAAAATGTTAGAACAATACAGAAAAATAGAATTGGTGGTTTTCAGAGAGATTAACATTGGGAGGAAACAGATCAAATCCCAGCCTCAAAACAGATTTGCCCATTAAAGGTAAATCCTTTGGACATTGCCTGATAATACACTGGCCATTTTGAAGCTAATGTAGTGGGAACACATTAAACACTTGCTGAACCCATTAGAGAGTTGTGTTGACAATACAAATCACCCCACCGTTGGAATGCAGGGCCTTATTCAAATATTATCTTTTGCACAGATTCCAATAATCTCTATTCCATTGAATTAGCATATTGCTGTCAAAGATTATGGAAGAAAATCACAATTGTAGGCCAATGGAAGTATTTTGCCAATCAAGTATTGTGCCATAATTATGACATAAGACTGGAACTTTGGACATTTTGAAAATAGCGTGAGCACAGAGGAGAACATTCTGAACTTGGAAGAACTGAAGGCAAGAACACCACCTGTTCTTATTGGAAGGATAAAAGAGGCTGCATATGGGAAGGCGCATGTGTGAGGGGATAACTAATGTCTACAAGGGAACCTGTAGAAAGAGACTTGATTATAAGTGAGAGTTGTTCATGACTCCAGGCCTCTAAAGACTAATCTATGAGATTTCTCCAAAAAATATATATTTACTCTCAATATCTATTTTCCTGCTAAGTGCCAGAAAGGAGAATGATTCTGGAAGGTGTTATCAAAATGCATTTATTTAAATGGGAAAAAACAATTGCAATCTGACTGCATTTATAATTAAGTGAGATGACAATTTAGTCCAATTTAAAATACCTTTCTGAGTTTTGTACGCAATTATATTGCTAGCACTTCTGTGCATTTTGTGGACACCTATTTAAAATGCATAGGTTCATTAAATGATGCCCAAAGTGTTTTCTCAGCAACTGCACAGTGGGTCAGAGAGCTGACATGTTGTACATTCTGAATCAATAAGACAGCTTCCCTAAACCAAAAATTGATCATTCGAATGCACATTACTGTGAGCCTATTTTAACTCTGTGTACTCTATGTGTAATTTTTAGATGTTTTTATGAAGTCAAAGATTTTTCTATGCTGACTGAGACTGTGGTAGATGAGCATCTCGAATATATAGTTTTAATCAGTAGTTTCGATATATACATAATAAATCATGGAAATTAATACATCTGTGTGAGAAATAATGGGATTTATGCAAACAGGGTAATTGTGCCTTCTGTAGACAAGCTGCCTGTTACTGTGTAACATTGTGGTGACTTGTCCTGCATAAAGGTTGGCAACCACCACTAATTCCACTATTTAAAGTCATTTATGTTTTGAGCAAATCACCTCTTAATTGGCTAGAATTGTGTGGAACTTCAAATTAGGGAGCATGAGATTGTAGTGCCCACATACTGAGCAATGTATATATTAAGCTAAGTATATTTCACAGACCCGAAAACACCCAATATACTGAACATAAGTGAAAGAAATAGAGCAAGAAAACCAGTACTCAGTTATCTAGGCATTCATGTATGCCAATCAACACTAGCACTAAAAAGAACAACCACCACCAAAACAGAGGTAATACATGTTCCAGGGGTTATGCTAATACATCTTAATCTAACATACACTCTGTCACAAACATATTCTAATTTTTATTTTTCAGCTGTTATGCTCCGTGTTCCACTAAGGATTCAATACTAGTCAAATAAACTATGGAGTACACTGAAATATAGTAGATTATTTTGGACTGCTCCTCATCATTCTCACTCCATTAGGGCATTTTCCCACAAACTCTTTATGTAGTGACAGCTGATCTATGAACAACAATAAAAGTTGATCATAGCCTGATCGTATCTGTTATTGTATTTGTAGAATATGTAATGTTAATGTTCTAAATAATGGGTATTGCACTGCATTGTATTATTTATTTTATCTTATTGTTTTAAGCATTCACCGAGCCTGAGAGCAGTGGAGTGCTGTACAGAGTGTGGAGCCAGGATTTGGGCTGGTATCTTTTAACCTGAGCGCAGTACTTTGAGTTGAGGTCTGTGCACCGTTATGTGCATCCATCAGAATTAGTCCTTGCTTAACAGTGGTCGTTTGCATGTACATCTGTGCTATTTATCATAACAACATACACTTATAGCTGCTATTCTCATTTCAGAGTAGTTCACCTCTATGATCAGTGACTTTCATGTAGATGATCATGTCAGATGTAGAACATTTCTCAGGTAAAGACTGGTCAGATCGGTCAGCATCTTGACTTAGTAATACAAAAATAACTGTAGCCTTTCATTAAGTTGGAAACTTCAGGTCTTAAAAACAGTAAAGCCAGGATCAGAGTGTTGCATCCTCTTGTTAAAACACTAGGGGCGTGATTCATGGACCATTTTCCTATGGGATTGTGCCATTATAAAACACTTCCATGAATCAGGCCCTAGGTGAGAGTAAAGCATCAATATGATGAGTCATCACATATGCCTAATACAAGTCTATTCTTTTGCTCATTGGTCAGAAGACTTCCTTTCATTACTATTCAAAGACTCCCTTCTCTGGTATACATCCACCATCCACCATCAGTTTTAGAAAGCACGTCCTTGAATTTTGGAAGACTAGATCCATTTCCTGAGTCTTCCTCTGGATCATATATTCGTCCCTAATTACAGCACTGACCTCAGACTTTAAATCCCCACACACGATTGTCAGCAATTATTTCCCAGAAGAATTATCAGATTGATTGACTATCACCTGATTCAAATTATTAAATACGGATTGCTCTTTATGGTCAAATAGAGAAAATGATTAGTTAATAATCACAATGTACAAATTGGTTTTCAATTTCAAATCAACTACAGGTGTTTCTTGAGTTATTAACCCGATGTGTCTTACATAAAAAGGGCAACCAGGTTAATATACATTAAAACCCAGCTTTTTTTCCAGCTCAAACTAGTCTTTGTTGGATGAACATTTTTCATATTGCCATCTAGATGAAAAAATTCAATTATCACATTTCCTGTAAACAAATAAGATGGATCATTTTGTCAAAGTTCTCCAGTTCCTCATTTACAAATGTTGTGCCAACAACAGCAGTGTTCCTAAACAAAACTTCAAAAACTAGAAGGCCTTAAATATTACGGTCACTTGAACCTGTACGAACTGGCATGATATTCATCGGAAAAGTGTTTTAATGATTGTGTAGACTGAAATCCACTTGCCACCTCTTGGCAATAACTTTGTGTAAATGTAATTTAACAAAACCCATTCACCTCATGAACTTAGAGTAATCTCTATCAAAGAAGTGAAATGGATCAGTGACTTTTCCCATAGCTTTCTATCAGATGTAAGGTTGTTAGAGTAATATAGAAATGTTGTTACTTGTGGTCTTGAGAGTTTGACAACTATACAATCACTGTATATAGTTATCTTTGACTGAACAATCCAATGAATCAACTACAGCATCCTAATCAATTGTTCCTCAATGGTATTAATCCAAGGTATACATTTATTGATAAGTGTTTTAGTAGGTTCTGTTTTATCAAATGAATTTCAGGTACTTGACTCTTCAGTGGATAAACACTGTCCCTTGGTAGTGTGAAATTGCATATTTCTTGGTTGCTGCAATATTACACTTGACCACACATATGCATGGGTATGAATGTGTACTCACTATCGAAGCAAGCAACCAGCCGTTTCTTGGGTAAGAATACTCTCATCTGGGGCCGGATTATCTAAATGTTGCTCTTGTTCAAAGAAATTGAGCAAATTATTTAGCTCTCATTTTCCATTGAGATGATATCCCCAGTTTGTATTACCTGAAAATGTTTTCCCCTAGGCCCAAAATAAAGCACACAGTTTTACTTACTATGTATGATAAATAACAGGGAAACATATTAAGCTAGCACATTTATGTTTGTTGTTGTTATGACGCAAACATTAAACAAAAACAATCAGATTTGTTTTTGCCCTAATACAATGTCTTTAGATAATACAGCTTGTAATAAATTCTGGTTTCTCCATTCCATATTTTCTAAACATTTATAATACGCATTTGATCATTTTCTCTCTCCAGAGCAAATGTTAGATAATCTGGCCTCTGGTGTTCTACAGTTCCTCCTGACAAGACTCTTCAGTTAAGTCTGGAAAGTTTGTATTGAAACACATTTAAATGGGTTATTACCAGGTCTGCATTGCAGGCCACTGGGACATTGATGGAATTGTTCATCTTCATGCTCCTGAAAATTGTTCATACTTGTTCTGTCAATGCGTCCTACTGAAATGGGAATCAAGGCTGTCACAAAGATTAGACTGTTCACCGTGGAAAGGACATCTGCAGTCCTTGAACGGCATTAATATGTGTAACATCTTCCCAATAGCACACATGCCCTGCAATAATATTTTGGAAAGATTCTGACTGGGAGACACACAACAGAATTGCAGTGGCCCCTTGAAAAGAACTAGTATCAAACAGATGTTACAATGGCAGGACATTGACAAAACTGTACAGTATTCACGCCCCAACTGTAAACTTGTGTACAGGCGCGTTATAAATGACACATCATATGATATCATAACAATGGCATGTTCTTTGGGGAGGTTGGACGCCGCCTGTATAGCTTTGGTGGCAGTACATTTTGTTATGTGGGGACTTTAATGTCATTTCGGAACCCTACCTGGTCAGAATTGTTGGGGAATCCAAGATGGGAGGAACAGAGACAGGGATACTCTTGATGAACTTATGAGGGAGTTAAATCTAGCTGATATCTGGAGACTGGGAAACCCTACTTGAAGGGAGTACAGGTTTCATTCAGGTGCACCAAATGTGTAGTCTAGGATTGACAACATACTAACTTCTGGTGTGGTTATTCAGAATGTCACCACATGGAGAATGAGAGTATTCTCATTTTTGATCATGCCCCAGTCAGAATGAAAATGTCTTTAGATTAGAATACTAGAAGATCTCACTCCTGGAAAAAGCACCTGTGCATTTTAGAGGATGAGAAGATAGGGAATCTATTGATACTGGAGGTGTAACCTATCTTGAGGAGAATATTAATGGTGATTTGGAGGTTGATATTGTGTCAGAGGTTTTCAAATGTGTGAAGCAGGGGATCTTGATGAAACTCTCAAGTCAAAGGCAGAAGGCTAGAACACTAGAATTGTGCTTATTGGGTACTTTGAGTAAACCTTTAGAGAATGACCTGATGGGGCACCCAAGTAGGGATAAGAAAATGGAACATATTAAATTAAAGTATAAGTGATTAAGTAAGAATGCAGAATAGACTCATAATAGATTCAAGACTAGGTGAATCTATTATGAGGGTGGAGAAAAATGCAGCAGTCTGTTAGTGCACAAACTGAGAGTTATCACTGGGAGCAGAGCAATGTGTGCCATAGAGAGGTGTTCAGGATGGATAACATAAGATCCTGCCGAGAACTACAAGGAGTTAAAATACTTTTTATGAAACTCTTTATTCTGAGTCTCATGCTATCAATGGCGAGGACACTACCAGGTTTGTCAACCGAGGAGGGAATTATGCTAGATGCTGATTTATCAATAGATGAGATTAAAAAAGCACCATAGTCTCAATCTGGGGAAATGCTCAGACCCAGATGGCCTGCTGGAAGAATTTTACAGGGTAGTGCCAGAAAGTGTCTTCGGTCTGTTGGGTAGCATGTTTAGATTTTGTAGGAGGAAGGGCACACTTCCTATGACACTCAGACACAACATAATATCAGTTCTTCTTAAAAAAGATAAGCCACTTACAAATCTGGGGAGTTACAGACCTATAAGCCTCATTAACTCTGACAGCAAGAATTTATCAAAGGCTTTAGCATGAAGACTAGAAGATGTTATGCTTAAACTGATGAACGTGAATCGTTTATCCATGAAAAAACATGTAGAAATTAGTTCGGACACTATCGGAAGTTGGCAAATTGAAAACTAGAGTGACAGAAATCTCTTTGAATGCTGAGAAAGCGTGTGACCACTTCAGTTGGGGTTTCCTGTTCTTGACTCTGGAAAACATTAACTTTAGGCCTGAGTTTCAGGGATGGATCAGGCTCTTGTACACCGGTCCAACTGCAGATGTGGTGACTAATGGTATTTGTTCTGCTAAATTTGAGCTACGATAGGGCACCAGACAAGGCTGTCCCTCTTTCTCCTTTGCTATTTGTTGTGACGTTGGAACTACTGGCAGTTGCTATAAGAGCAGAGGAGAAAATAAAAGGTGCCCAATTTCATACAGTGATGCAGGAGTTATGGTTACATACAGGCAACCTATTACTGGTGTTACAGGGCTTTTCATCTTCGATACCTTCACTGATGGATCACATTGATAGGTTTCGTCAATTATACAGCTACTAGAAAAATTGGCTCAAGTCAGAGGCCATGCCTTGCTCTCTCTCTTGTCATAAGAATAATTCGGCAAACTATGGATTGAGATGGTGCCCTCTTACAATGCTGTACCTAAGAGTTTGGCTAACTAGTGATACAATTGAAATGATGGAGATAAATATTAAAATGGCTGTAGACAAACTGTCAATCGATTTGGTGAGGTAGGAATCCCTCAGGGTTTCTTTGGGAGGTACAGTGAATGCCTTGACGATGATGGTGGCACCAGAGATCACCTATACCCTCAGCATGATTCCCCTGCTACCATCAAAGTTCTTGATGAAGAAGTTGTATAAATGAGTTCAGGCATTCTTATAGGAGCACAAACCACCAAGGATGAAGCTGTGGAAGCTGCAGCTTCCGAACGACAATGGAGGTCTGGGTATACCCACCTTCTCTAATTGTCACTTTGCTTTTATGGCCCATCACATGTTGCCTTTACTAAGAGAATCTTTTGATGAATGGACAATGGCATAAGCAAGTATGACAGTCCTTTGGAACCAGCCTCTCTGCTGTCTACAAGAAATGGCAAAAAGAGGGACTCCTCAACTCCTTCCAGATTTCTACATAAGTGCTAGCAGGAACTAAGCTTTTGAAAAGGGTGGCACTTTCCACAAAAGGGGCATCAATCTGGCGGAATCCTTCTATCAAGATCAACAGCAAGATGCTATTCTGGCCTAACTGGTATCTAGGAGGAATATGATGGATTGGTGATTTGTTTCAGAATGGATCTTGGATGTCGTTTAAGAATCTGCAGGACGTGCATGGCCTGAGGGATTGTACATTCAGGAAGCATAGGTCTCTCAGGTCTGCTATACCAATAGAAAAGCTTGCTCATAATGATCTCAATGAGACATTTGTTCACTTGAGTTTGCCGGACAATATAGCCTCAGCTGTCTGTACGCTTTAGAGTGGCACATTGAAATGGAATACCCAACTCTTACAGAAATGGGCAGGCTGTCTTACATCTGAGATGAGGGTATTGGGATATGAGACAATTTGTAGGAATATCCCAAGAATGTCTGGTAACCTCAGTGAAAGCAAGAGGCAAATCAAATTGTTAAATAGGATATATTGGACTCCGGAGAGAATGTGCAAAAAGGGCCTAAGTACATCAGATGCTTGTTGGGAGCATAAACAAATGTTGGATGGATGGAACATATGGTGTGCGACTGCTATAAAGTGAGGACCTTCTGGGGCAAGGTCACATGGATTCTGAACCTAGTTCTGGGTTTGGATATGGAATATGATTTTGATACTCTGATCTTGGGAGAAGATACCAAGCTGGAAGATCTTACCTATTTTGCTGCAAACTGGCTTTACGTGGCTTCCATGGTGGCCAAGAGGACTATACTATGGAACTGGAAATCCACCATGTTTCCTACCAAATATGTGTGGCTTCAGGAGATGTATTCCCTCTCTAACATTGAGAGAGTTGTCATGTGGTATCAGAAAGAAGCAAGACATTTGAGGATATATGGGATGGATTTCTGAAGATGACTTGGAGTGTGGTGTTAGTTGTGTTAGTCTTAGTTTGGTGTAGGTCAGGAAAGGGTAGTCTTGTTTCAGCATCCTAATTTTTTCCTTCGTCTCCCTTCTCCTCTCCTCCTTTATTGATATATCACTTTTGGATTTCACTGTGTATGATTTTTCTGCATAAAGACCATACACTTCTTATATTAAAAAAAACATTGTACACTGTGGCACTATCTGCTGATGGTCTTTTTTTAACATGTCCACACTGTGTGGTCTGGTTTCTCAGTCCAGTCGATACAATTTCAATGACATCTTGCAGAAATGGCTCTATAGTTGTGTCTGATATGAACACACATGCATCACTGGCATTCCAATGGCATCGCATACTGACCCAAGTTGTTGCCCTTGTGCTTGATGATATGCTTCCCTTCCATAGGCATCTAAGAGACCTCATCTGCAAAATCTATATTTACACAGGTGCCTGCTAGTTACCTCACCTGTTGGGATGACAAGCCTTGTTGCTTGCATGAGCTCACTTCAGCTCCTTATGTGATTGCTTATGTACCTTATCACTGCCACTGTAGATCACAATTGGTGGCCTACTTTGGACCACCAATAACCAATGAGCAGGAGGTGTACTCTGCAGACATTTCTTTTTTCCATCCTCAAATTGTTGAAGTGTCTTTTCATAAACCAATGTCACCTTACTGTTCCACCTTCAGGCCCACAGAGTGAATGTTTCTTAGTTGGCAAAGTAATATAGGCATAACCCGTATACCTTGAGCATTATGAATGACGTGCACTGATCTGCACCCCATTCAGAGTACCTCAATGTTATCAAATAAACAGTGCCACTTTAAGCCCATTGCCTCACTAATATTTTGTATTGTGCTACACTTTGTCCATTTGTTGCGTGTGTGAGCGTTTTCTAGCCTACTGCCTTACTTATATACTGTATTGTGCTACATTTAGCACTGTCCTACACCTAGCCTATTTTGGACAATAGCGTATTGCATTCCCTTTTGCTAAGTGTTCTATGACTTTAAGGATTTAAACGGAACCACGTCTGTGCCCAATGCCACGCTAATATCTTGTTCCCAACTACTCTTAGCCTATTGTCTTTGCTCCTGAGGTGCATGGCCCTTTACTAGGTATACTGTGACTGTTTTGAATCAACTGTATAACATCCAGCCTACCGCAGCAAAAGTACTCTGCATGTATACACACTCGCCTATCATGCTGTAGCAATTATTATTGTACTGTATTTATATGTACTAGCCCATCTGGCTGCCTGTTGAATGCATAGTTCCATAGCTATTACGCTATTACTCTCATGACCTATACTAGGCCTCATCCTTAGCCTGCAATCTAACAATCTGCACAGATCTACACCCTTCATCAAGACTACTGTGTGATCAGTGATCTGTCTGATCCTTAGACATCTAACTGTGGCTTATATGTGACAGTATATGACATAGCATGTATGCTATTAACACCTGTACAACTAGTCCCTGGCTCCTATCAATAGCTAGCCTCCTCTGCACAACGTGATCGAGTACACTCAGCCAGAGTCGATACATTCAAATCTAAACATGACTCCATCCTCTTCCACTGAGCTCAAACCTACCTAATTTCTCCCACGCTTGAAATATAGTTTACCCAATTCACATGTTAAACCAACCTTATTTCTTCCAGATTTAAAACTAAGCTCCAGTAGCCATAACTTAACCCAACTAGGCCTACCAACTTAAGTGACACTCCTACCCCTAGCCAATAGATTAAGCTATTCACCACTAAATCTACAGGGAACCAGACTTGTCGCAGTGATTTCAGAAATTAATTTTCATCGACTATACCCCAAGAGAAATTGTGCATATCATTTTGCCCTAACAAATCAATATCTAATAATAGCTTGCCATCAAAACCATCTCAATCAACATCTAATACCTTGCACACCAAAAAACCTAAAAAGAACTTTGAGAAGTACTCTATTACCTCATCCCAGTCCACTAAACACTATATCAAAGGCGCTCTAATAAACGCTAGATCTATTATCGTGTATGGTACAGATATAACTGATATCAATAAGGGAGAACTAGATCTCCTACTAGCCATTCTTGACTCCTACACTATTGTAAGAGTGGATAGAGAAACGACAAAAGGAGGTGGTGTCGCCTTTATCGCTTTAAGTGAAGCCTAGCGCTCAGAGTAACCACCGCCCCTATGGTCAAGTCATGTGAACTTCTCACAGTTAAATTAGCCACCTCTAAGTCTAGCACCCTAGCCATCTACCTAATCTACAGATCTCCTGGCTCCATTGGCTCCATCGAAAAAGACATTATCACCATACTTTCAGCCAACACCAGACCCACTTCA
Source organism: Ambystoma mexicanum (assembly GCF_040938575.1). NCBI lineage: Eukaryota > Metazoa > Chordata > Amphibia > Caudata > Ambystomatidae > Ambystoma > Ambystoma mexicanum. The sequence goes on from NC_090937.1 coordinate 1,197,176,482, forward strand.
CAAATATTACTGTTAGGTGATTTTAATTTGGGCTACCAGGACCCTCTGACCACTCAGCCAAGGCACTTGCTGACTCGCTTACTGAATTAGACTTCACGCAAAGAGTCGTCAAACCTACCCATGAGAAAGAGAGCACACTAGATTGGGTTGCCGACCGTAATTGTGAAACCTTAATCATGGCCATCGAACCTCAGACCTGGACGGACCACTTTCTAATTTCCGTTACTACCTGTGCCAATCGACTAGCCAACAAATCCAACATAATAGCCCCACCATTCCTCCTTACTACAAACAAACAAAATATCACTACTGACAAGTTGATGCCTATCCTGCTCCCTACCTTAAACTCATCCAAATCTCAAGACCCAGCAAAACTAGTCGACCTATATAACACCACAATGACCCAAGCGTTAGATTCTATTGCCCCACTTAAATTATGGAAAGGTAAACCTAAAGCACACCTTAACACCTGATTTACCCCACAGCTGAAAGCCCTAAGGTCAGAAAAAAGAAAAATGGAAGCCAAGTGGAAAAACCTTCCCTCAAAAGAAAATAAAGACAATGTGAATAAAATATCCTCGAAATATAAAGCTGAGATTATCGGAACCAAATGAGAAACCTACAATGAAAGGATTCACAATGCCAGCTCCATTCGTAATCCTGAGGGAAATGGAATCACCCATACTCCTTGATGATTCGTGCCCAAAAAACAAACAATGGTGCACGGACATCCAAAATGCTCTATCCAACAATATTGTCACTCTCCAAAATACAATAGCAGTCAAAAGACTTAAAGGCCGATTCATGTAATTCCTCACAAAAGTGTCACACGTGGCTGGTGCACAGTGTGCCCGTGCGAATGTCTGTGCCAGCCGCGTGCGATAAAATCAATTTCCGCGCACAGCGTATTCATGGATTCTCGCCTCCAAAAGCAGACGTGGCGCAGAGTGGCGCAGCGGCCCTGCAGCAGTGTCAGTTACGCCCCCAAGAACGCCCTCGCGCAAGGAAAAGCCATCAAGATCGCAAAACCATCGCAAAGGGCTGCGCCAACCCTGTACCAGTTTGCCGGACTGGCAAACAGCAAACGCAAAGCGGGGAACGAGTATTATGGGTGTCGGGAACACGCGTGCGCGAGAAGTTTCACACACAATCTGGCCTGGGGGAGCGTGTATTCCAGGGGTGCGCGAGAAGTATTACACGCGAATGGCCTGGGTGCGTGTATTTCAGGGGTGCGCGAGAAGTTCCACACGCGAATGGCCTGCGCGCGTGTATTTCAGGGGTGCGCGAGAAGTACTACACGCGATCATGAAGTTCCACACACAATCTGGCGTGGGGGAGCGTGTGCGTGTATTTCAGGGGTGTGCGAGAAGTCTCACACGCGATCGGGCCTGGGGGAGCGTGTGCATGTATTTCAGGGGTGCGCGAGAAGTTCTACACATGAATGGCCTGGGTGTGTGTATTTCAGGGGTGCGCAAGAAGTTCCACACGTGATTGGCCTGGGCGCGTGTATTTCAGAGGTGCGTGAGAAGTTCCACACGCGATTGCCCTGGGCGCGTGTATTCCAGAGGTGCGCGAGAAGTTCCACACGCGATTGGCCTGGGCGCGTGTATCTCAGGGGTGTGCAAGATGTTCCACAAGAGATTTGCCTGGGCGCGTGTATCTCAGGGGTGCGCGAGAAGTTCCACACGCGATTGGCCTGGGCGCGTATATCTCAGGGGTGCGCAAGAAGTTCCAAACGCGATTGGCCTGGGCGCGTGTATTTCAGAGGTGTGCGGGAAGTTCCACATGCGATTTGCCTGGGAGAGCGTGTGTGTGAAGTTCCACACGCGATCTAGCCTGGGCGCATGTATTTCAGGGGTGTGCGAGAAGTTCCAGACGCGATTGGCCTGGGCGCGTGTATTTGAGAGGTGCGCGAGAAGTTCCACACGCGATTGGCCTGGGGGAGCGTGTGCGTGTATTTCAGAGGTGCGCGAGAAGTTCCACATGCGATTGGCCTGGGGGAGCGCGTGCGTGTATTTCAGAGGTGTGCGAGAAGTTCCACACGCGATCTGGCCTGGGGGAGCGTGTGCATGTATATCAGAGGTGAGAGAGAAGTTTCACATGCGATTGGCCTGGGCGCATGCATTTCAGGGGTGCGCGAGAAGTTCCACATGCGATTGACCTGGGAGTGTGTATTTTAGAGGTGTGCGAGAAGTTCCACACGCGACTGGCCTGGGCGCGTGTATTCCAGAGGTGCGCGAGAAGTTCCACACACGATCGGGCCTGGGGGAGTGTGTGCGTGTATTTCAGAGGTGCGCGAGAAGTTCCACACACGATTGGCCTGGACGCGTGTATTTCAGAGGTGCACAAGAAGTCCCACACGCGATTCTCCTGGGCGCGTGTATTTCAGAGGTGCGCGAGAATTTTCACACGCAATTTCAGCAGGTTATGTGTATTTCAGGGGTGCGCAAGAATTTTCACACGTGATTTCAGCAGGGTACGTGTATTTCAGGGGTGCACGAGAATTTTCACACGCGATTTCAGCAGGGTACGTGTATTTCAGGGGTGCCGGGGAGTCCTACATGTGATTTGGCAGTGTGGGTCCTCCCAGGTGTCCCCTGTACACCCTCCACGGCCCCTGCAGGCAGCCCACACCACAGGGGACTACCCTGCATCCCTGGTCATGTCCCACAGGCAGCCCACCCAACATGGGCATGCCCCCCAGCAAAGGCACATGTCTCCTTGCACTACTGATCACCAACTCATGTCCCCCTGCACCCCCACCCCCCAGCATTTGGGGCACCTGCCAGCAGGCCCCACTCATGTCCCACTCATGTCCCCCTGCACCCCCACCCCCCAGCATTGCGGGGCACCTGCCAGCAGGCCCCCACTCATGTCCCACTCAAGTCCCCCTGCACCCCCACCCAACAGCATTGCGGGGCACCTGCCAGCAGGCCCCCACTCATGTCCCACTCATGTCCCCCTGCACCCCCACCCCCAGCATTGCGGGGCACCTGCCAGAAGGCCCCCACTCATGTCCCACTCAAGTCCCCCTGCACCCCCAACCCCCAGCATTGCGGGGCACCTGCCAGCAGGCCCCCACACATGTCCCCCAGCCAACATGTCATCACAATCTAGATCCCTGGCCCTTATGGTCAGCCTCCAAATGCAAAACACCCACTCGAGTATTGCATCCACCCACTTAGAAATGGCAATGACATGATAGAACCCCAATAGCAAGTTTGGAAATGAACATTGGCCCTCACATACATCCAATGGGTGTCAGTGAATCTCAAAACCCATATCATGATATGCATGATACCAATGAGATGATACTACACATTGAAGTTTGATGGAAAAAATGTATTAAAAACAGCATAAATGGAATTAAAAATAAACAAATGACAATGGGAATCAAAAACCAAAAGCAGCATGTCCGTAAAATAATGAAAAACGAAAATTCATAATCCAAAGGAAAGGTGTCCAAAGTCACAGTTCAAGAAAGTAAATCCAAGGTAAAAACAAAACTGAAAACCATTGCTCCATGGGTAAATCCCAAAAAAAATTAAAAAATCCAACAGTCAACTATATACAGATAAACAAACCAGGGTCCATGATCCCAACTGAAGAAATGAAACCTACATAAAAATACTACCTAATCAAATAAAACTATATACAAAAATGTGGCCCATTGTCCAAAGGTCCAAAATAAATAAAAAAGCAAAGGAAACCTAACACTAACTACATAACTATTTACAAGGGCAGCGGGCTAGTCCGACGGCTCACTGGTTGTTGTCATGGGCCAGGGCATCATCGAACTCCTGTTCAATGGCTTGGAGGCGGGCATGTTCCCTGGCCCCGAGGTCCCGCAGGGATAACGCAGTGTCCAGCTCCAACTCCCTGTGAAGACCCTCGAGGCACTCAGCCCTCCTCAGCGCCCTCCGCATGGAGTTCTCCGCCCTGACCATTGTGAGCCGTTCCTCCTTTGCCCGCTGCTGCTCCACACCTATCTGCTGGCCCAACCGCTCCCACACGGAAGCCACTCCCATTCCAGGGTTCTCCTGCCCTCCGGCCGATGATTGCACCCCTGATGTCCCCGAGCCATGATGCCTCCCACGTCGAGCCTGCCGCTGCCTCTGACGCAACTGCCTGTGCCAGCACGACGACATCCAGGCTGATGGAAACCACCGACGCCGTCGTGCACGTGCCCGACCCGATGATGCCGTCACATCCTCCATCTGCTGGGGTCCAGTGGCTGGTGTGTCCACCCCTGCTGGACCTCCGACTCCCGACTGTGGCAGGGATGGGATCCCCACCGAGGTGGCTGCATTGGTCGGGGCAGGTCCACAGGGGGCCCTGGTGGCATCTGGGCCGGAAGACGGCATGGAGTATGACTGGCGCATAGCCTCCACAGAGGAGGAGAGGGTCGCCAGAGTGCCCGACACATGTACGAGACCCCCGACCATGACCGCTCCCAACTGGGCCACGTTGGCACGGTGCTCTTCGTGATGACGTGCGTGCTCCCCCCGGGAAGCACGCACCTCATCACGAATGACAGCCGTGCGCAACGTGACACCAATCAGGACCTTCTCCATACGGCCAGGGGTCCCCTCGTCCGCAGGTGGAGGGGAGTCAGATGACATGGACATCCCCCTACCTGCGGACGGGCCTGGGATGGGGCATCCCGCTGGTGCATAGTGGTGCAGTCACAGTGTCAGGGACAGTGACATGCACAGGCACCTCCACGGCGACCTGTGCTGCCTCCTGCCTCTGCCCCTGGACTGCACCACTTGCACCAGCAGGGATGCCCCCACCAGGCCCCATGTGCGGCTCAGTAGCGGCCTCCTCCTCCTCTTTGGAAACCACCAACCTGGATGGCTCCACACCGTCTTCCGCCGTTGCAAGCCCCTGTGGGGGCTAACCCACCCCTTCCGCTGCAGCCGTGGGGGCATCCCTGCGGCTTAGCTCCACAGCGCTGTCTCCGCCCTCTTCTTCACTTTGCGCTGTGTAGAGGGAGACATAGAACATAAGAATCAGGGTACTGTACAATGGTCCCCTAGACAGGAAGCAATAGCAGATGAGTGGTACTGTCAAAGATCACTTCCATCATGTCCCTCCACAACACATGGGTCAGTGCAGGCAAAACACATGCAGTAACAGGCATGGCGCATGCTATGGACATAAGCAAACATGTCCAAGGGACTCTTGAAGCATACAATGTTGTTTTTGGACTCACATGCATCATGGGTCATGCCTATCACATGCACACACTTGAACGTACTTTCATCCATCTGGACTTGTAAACCCCAGACACAGTGGATGCAAGGATAACTAGGCTGCATCAGTGAATCTGAACATTGTCACAGACATGTGTCATGCATCCATGGCATCCACAAGTCACAGACACGCAGGTCAGAAACACAGACATGGACACCATACATGTACATGGCATCAGCACCCATCCCTCACCCACACCCATGTCCAGGAACAGAGACTGGCATGCTCTCATGTGTCCATTCCGCATAGGGCTCCCCATGTTACATTTGAACACATACACCAACCGTGCGCTTCACACATTACTGGTCTCACATGCATGACCATGATGATGTGTACATGGCCTATGTCACACATACAGGCAAGTATCAGACAACCAGCACGCTGCAACATGCCCTGTCTCACACAGCAATGCTTGGCCACTTACCGCTCGACTCCAGACAGGTCTGCCTCTCAAGGATCTGGGCATGGAGCGCTGGGCGTACGCGTTTCAGGACCCTCAGCTGGATGGTACTCATGCTGCCCCGGCCCCCCTCTACCAGGCGCTGGACCTTTATGATGGTCCTGGCCCTTCAGTCCTCCCAGCGCTTCTTGACTTGCTTGATGTTGCGGGTTGCCACCCCCTCTGCGTTGATGGCAACCACAAAGTCGTCCCAGATCCTGTCCCGTCCTTCCTTGTCGGCGCTAGTGATCCGAAGAGGGTATCATAATGCCCCAGGACAAGCTCCTGACTGAAGCTGGTGGCCCTCTGCCCCTCTGGCTGGGGGTCGCCAGTGGTCTCGGATAGTGTTTGCCCCGACAGGGCGACCCCCGAGGCAGGCGTGAGTGGGCAACTGGGTCCTGGGGCTGGGCTGTGGAGCGATGGTATCCCAGTCGGGAGTGTTCTGTTCCAGCAGGGGTGGACACAGCAACTGGACCCCTGTAGATGGCTGATGTGCAGGCACCAAATGGCAGGGCACGGTGGCAGCAGGCAGGCAGGCAGCAGCAGATGGCTCGTGGGAGGCTGCTCGGGGCTCTGGGAGGCAGTAATTCGGCCTTTTGGGCAGGAGCGTGGCCTTCCGTGTGCTTACGCGTGGCCAGCTTGATACGGAGTGATTTGGCATGTGAAAATTCTGCACATCAGCGTGTGAATCAAGGAAAGGCCCTTAGCGCATAAGCGCGTCAGCACGCATACGCGATTCCATTGGACCAAAGGTCCTTAGTGCGTATGCGTGTCTGTGACGTATCGCACACGGGCGTTGCTTTTCGTGGGGTGCGGTGCGTGTGTCTTGCAGGCGTTGGGGTTTACACGCTATTACTTCACAGCGGGTGGGTGTTGGCTATGCATTCTTCTACACGCAAGGCAGACGGTGAGTGGACCCTGCTCCCCCAGGCCCGATCGTGTGTAAAACCACCCGCGAGCCCCTGAAATACACCTACCCCGCTCCCCCAGGCCCGATCGCGTGTAAAACCACCCACGAGCCCCTGAAATACACGTACCCCGCTCCCCCAGGCCTGATCGCGTGTAAAGATACCCGCGAGCCCCTGAAATACACATACCCCACTCCCCCAGGCCCGATCGCGTGTAAAAACACCTGCGAGCCCCTGTAATACACATACCCCGCTCCCCCAGGCCCGATCGCGTGTGAAAACACCCACGAGCCCCTGAAATACACGTACCCCGCTCCCCCAGGCCCGATTGCGTGTGAAAACTCTCGCGAGCCCCTGAAATACACGTGCCCAGGCCAATCACATGTGAGAAACTTCTTGCGCACCCCTGAAATACACGCGCCAAGGCCAATCGCATGTGGAACATCTCGCGCACCTCTGAGATACACGCACCCAAGCCAATCGCGTGTGGAACTTCTCGTGCACCTATGAAATACACGCACATGCTCCCCCAGGCCCGATCGCGTGTGGAACTTCTCACGCACCCCTGAAATACATGCGCACAGACCAATCGCGTGTGAAATTTCTCGCGGACCTCTAGAATACACGCGCCCAGGCCAATCGCCTGTGGAACTTCTCGCGCACCTCTGAAATACACGCGCCCAGGCCAATCGCGTGTGGAACTTCTCGCGCACCTCTGAAATACACGCGCACAGGCCATTCGCGTGTGAGAAACTTCTCGCGCACCTCTGGAATACACGCACACGCTCCCCCAGGCCCGATCGCGTGTGAAACTTGTCGCGCACCTCTGAAATACACGCACACGCTCCCCCAGGCCCGATCGCATCTGGAACTTCTCGCGCACCTCTGTAATACATGTACACGCTCCCCCAGGCCTGATCGCGTGTGGGCCTTCTTGCGCGTGTAGGACTTTGGCGCACATTTTTTTCCTGCACAGGGACGCTACCGCCTGCTTTCGTGTGGCGGACATGTATGGGCCGTGCGCTGCTTTTCCCTATTCGATTCCATGAATACGTGTTTTAGGCGAGCGTGTGGGCGTTCTGCGCACTTGCCTCCTGTACTTCCCCCGTGACGCCCACATTTTCACGGTTGTTCCCCATTCTGCGTGTGACGCCCCGTGTTACGCCTACTTTTGTTATGTGCGCCGCGCTATGTGTGAATTCGCTGTGGCCGTATTGCACGGCGTTCGATGACCTGTGCGCTGCGCACTTTTTCAGCACACATCCCACATTTTGCGCGTGCACAGACTTCCATGAATTGATGGGCAATGTTTTCTGTGCGATAATCGCACTTGCACTGCGATTTTCGCTATTTCACTGCGAATCGCACGTTTTCGCACGCGTGCGCCGTTTTTTCGGCGCACATTAATTCCATGAATCGGCCTGTTAACCTCTCTAATTCAGAGACTCTCCAGAGACCTCCAAAAAATCCTTCAATCAATACACTTCAGGAATTCAAATTTGCTCAAGTTACTACCTCAGAGGTCGAATGGATCATAGGATCCCTCAAACAATCAACATGCCACGGTGACTTGTGCCCAGCCCAAATAATTAAAGAAGCAGCTAGAGACCCTGCCCCATTCATCACCAAACTAATAAACGCTTCATTTAGGACTTTTAAGATACCTACAAACCTTAAGGGTGCGTGGGTTCTGCCCCTAATCAAGAAAACAACATTAGACCCAACCCTCCCAACTAATTATAGGCCTATAATGACTGTTCCATTTCTACTTAAAATAATTGATAAAGCTGATCCAGCGATATCTAGAGACTAACAATCTCCTAGGGCTTAGACAATCTGGTATTAGGCTACTCCATATGACTGAAACTGCTTTGATTGGTTTGAAAATGAAAATAGACCAACTGAAAGATAACAGACAATGTGCATTACTTCTCCTATTAGACCTTTCAGGGGCTTTTGATTTGGTGGACGACAATATCCTCTGTGAACACCTTTCATCAGCAGCTAACTTCTCTCAAGAGGCCTCAGACTGGATTCAATCCTTTCTCAGTAACAGATCGATGGGAGTCTTCCCTCCATCTTCTGCTGCTGACTCATCCCCCATCACATGCGGAGTGCCGCAAGGCTCTTGCATCTCTCCAACAATGTATAATGTATTTACCAAGCCTCTCTTTGACAAATTGGATCATTTGGGTGTCATCCACATGAATTACGCAGATGACACCCATATACTTATACATCTCTCGGTTAACTATGACACAGACCTTGTCTTACTAAATGAAATGTATGTTATCATCCAGACATGGATGGCAGTCCACAGCCTCTGCCTGCATGATGAATAAACTGAGATTCTGATCCTATGTGCCCGCACGAACCATAATAAATTTGATGCCCATACTCTTCATTTAACATAGACGGCATCATCATCAAAGTCGCTAAGGAGACTAAAATACTAGGTTTCTACCTTGACTCCACTTTGAACTTGAAAAAACAAGTCAATGTGACAGCCTCTGCAACCTTGTACCCATGTAAGCTAATACATGCTTGCAAACCGTACCTTTCAACAAATAGCTGCATCACACTAGCGAAAGCTTTAATCTTGTCTAAACGTGTTTACTGCAACACCATCTATGCAGGGGCTAACCTACAAATCTTAAACAAACTCCAAATACTCGATAATAATGCTCTCAGAACAGCCTTGAGTATCCCAACGATAGAACATATCTCAGAAACGAGAAGGAAGCACAAATGGCTCTCCATCAAGGACAGGATTCACTTTTAAAATAGTCTCCATTACTCATAAATGCCTTAACAATGCAGCTCCACAGTACTCAAAAGAGAAAATCACAAAAAAAACCAACTCATCACAACCTACTAGGTCCACTAATTCCTTTTGCATTACAGTTTCACGGCTCCACGGCTCAACTTGAAAACAGCTGGCGGCAACAGTTTCTCTGTTCAGGCTCACAGTCAGCCCCTCCATACACATGTAATTGCCAGGTGCATTTCTGACATATGGATATTACACAACTGAGCCCACATAGTTGGACCGTTGTGTGAGAACATTTGCAGTGATACAACTTAAAGCACCTGCCCTTTCTAATGCTATTTCCTAATTTCACAGAAAGGACATCAGAGTAGGCACAAACACTTGTAAGTAGTGTGTTTGGCCTTCTAACTAGATTCTACCACGGGAAACCACATGCTGTCGAAATGACTCTGCTGCACAACATGCACTTTTTTTAATCAGGGTACCACTTTGATGTGTTCCAGCAACTACTCCAGCATGCCACCACTAGGGGTGGCATGGTATTGGTTTTATGGCAGTATGATAACCTTCTTGCCAAATGACAGTATATCATGGTTATCGCAGTATAGCAGGTGGAGTCAACTAATCTTAACAAATATTTTCTTAAAGGTCATAAATTGTCAGCATTTTGAAACTTGCCTCTGCACGTTTTAGCTGGTCTTCCAGGTATCTAAGGCGGCTGCAGATTTGGTCTTTCATGGTGATCACTCGCTGATCACCTTGAATGAAAGAGTGACTAGTGGAAGTGTTTAATACACATTTTGAGCAATGAGCTTGCTGTTCAGTCACAGGTGATTGAAGATTGGCCTCGACCTGCATTATTTTGGAACCACATGGCATGGGCATCATGGCCCCTCGCTGGGATCAGTCATAAAGGTTTGTTTTGATAACGCTTTATCCCATTAAAGGGAGAAAAGTTACTCATGTGAGATCTGAAAGCCCATGTCATTGTGTTTCTTATGTCAAAATGTCAAGCCAACACACATTCACTGAAAGGTTGCATATTTATCAAATCACTATAGCTTGTTTACCATCTGCCTGGTGTATTATAAAGGTCTGATGTTGGAGTCACCTTTGACCATGCAATCCTAACAGGACAGCGTTCAGTGGGTGCTGTTGATTTCTTTCTTGATTCTTACAATACATGTTAATTTACCTTTTTAAAGAAAATGGCACAAAAACATTTTGAAAATGACATATCGGCACATATATGGCCTGGACCCTTGTCATGTGAGTTGAGACAGAGGAATGCTTTCATGGGTGGTGTCACAAATCGAGGATAGTCCTGAGAAATACCTCACCACTATTGCTCTGGATACTTCGAATTGAATGTAGAATATGTCCTGCCTGCTTGAGTCGAGTGCCATATGCAGAAGGCAGGTGAAGGATCAAGCGAAGCAAGAACTCTAGTGCCAATGTGCATATCTACACAGAGGACAGTGGGGGGGCAGTTTATATAGTAGCACAAAGCACTGATGGGCCCAGTGTTCATATAGTCTACAGAGCTAACATGTTTTGTGGACATGCATCAGAAGGGCATCCAGTTCATTCCCCCTTTTGAATTCTGGGATGTGTAGTTCCCCATCTTTCAAATTGGTGTGAAAACTACAAATCGCCTGATCTTTAACCCGACTCTACTGATCACAGAGAAAGGGCGGTCACAGCATCAAAGCTGCGTTTACTAATGTGGCCTCACTTTCCCTATGCTCTTGTCTGCCAAACAAGGCCTCCTTGGCAGACGCCACATCCCACAGTGCAAGATCCAGACTGCGCAGCACTTGCTTACTGCAGCATTTCCAAATCAGATTGAAAAGCTCAATTAATAGCTGCAGGCCCTTACACGGTATACAGGTATAAACAATGTGATGGATATTATATTTCAATTACGTTGTTCACGGTATCTATAATGGTATCTATAATGGTATAACGGTATACTGTTACACCCCTAGCCACCAGGCAGCAAAGTCAGGAAGTGGGGGAAATCTGCACAGGTTGATAGACTTCTATAAATCATCCCACCCTCTGAAGAAAGGGATTTGGTTGAATTATATATGCAAATAGCCCGCAGAATTGAACAAAAAACCATCAGGGCATGTGTGTCTGATAACATTCGAAAATGGTTCATGACAACACTGGAAATGGTGCTCAAACATGTTTACCAGGGACTTATGGAATGTCCCAAGATATCTGCGTGCCGGGGGTGATCCTTCTAAATTGCTGAAAGCTGACATGTTGATATTGCTCTTTGCTAATGATATCTGTGACATTGCTAATTATTGTTCATATTCTTTTTATTTAATTTAGCTGGGGTATTACAGCTTTCTCTGAAAAGCACCAATGGTGAGTATGGTAAAATAAAATGTACATCATTGTTTTGATTTTTTCAAACAAATTATTTGTGTTTATTAAACAATTTTTAAGCTGTGTGCTGACCACTGTAGTCTTTGTTGAAAATACGAACTGAAAGCAAAGCATTACACCAACACTGATAATTGAGCTTACTAGTTATCCAATTGGGAACCTTAAGGCTGGTTGGCAGCCACCATTATGTGCCAAATTAGTATAGTTGAATAGGTGTTTTTTTAAGGCTTAACCTATCTCCTTACCCAACGTCCCTATCTATTTTTAATAAAAATTAACAAAAATCCCTATCGACTTCGAGCAAAAAAAATGCGGCCATTTCTCATTAGGTATTTCTGAATTCGATCATTTCCCAGATACCAGTAAAAAAAGGTAAACATGTATTATGCAAAACATATTTCCTCAGCAGAGCTGTGTCTAGCTCATCTACAGATTGGAAGAAGCATTTCAGCTGGCACTCCAGTAGTGTAGCTAGAAAAAGTGAAACCTCAGGGACTCTGTGTTGATCCTTACAAATGGAGATCTTTTGCAATGTTACCATGGGCCTCGGCTGTATTCCAATGTATTCATCACACACATCAGAGGATATAAGGGAGTGGGGTACGTCCAGAGAGCAGAGAACCCCCTTCATATGAGGCCAAGAGAATAAGGTCCACATGTGTGATTGCCTCCATTGATCAGACTTAGAGTATGGAACATGGGGCTGGAGTGATTAGAAGGTTATTGGAATTAATTTACCAAAAAAGCAAGTGATTAATATTGGGGATGTGAGGCCTCATTGCAAAAACTTTGCACTGTGTCAAGTGCAACTTGCTATGGTATTTATGCGATAGGAAGCATTTCCCTAGTGCAAGTATGTATTCTTTCAGTGCATGTTTACACAAAGGCAACGTGGGAAGGGAAGAGAAAATGGATTTGATTAACAAAGTTTTTTTCAATAATATTGTCCAATTGAAAAACAGCTGTATAGAAAAGCACATTCCGCATTGCACTTCAAACCTTTGAGAAAGGGACATACGTTAGGATTGTTCAGATAGTAATTCAAGCTCAGAAAAGCAGTATGCTCCTCTGTTCATGTATTTCCATAAGAAGGTGTTTTTCAGGTAGTATCAGGTGAAAGTGCTGTTGATTGTGATTATAAGAATGTCAAATTCTCGTATTCAGTGGGTGTGTTTAATTACATCACATAGTGATTTGTAGATGGGTGGAGACCCACGACTCCACATAAACCTTTGACCACACAGTGCCACAAATGCAATAATGGTTTATGGACATGCCAGGCTGCCAGGTATTCTTTTGCCTTTTCTATGCTTATACAGTTAAAGGTGTGCATGTAGATTTTCTTTTCTTAACATCTCCTCTACTTTGCTGTGTGCCCTATATGGTAGAATGATTTGTTTCCATCCCTCTCAGTTTTGCAATGTGTGTAAACATTGGCAGGTTTCTATAATCAGTTACTTGTATAATTATAAAGGTTTCAACTACAGCTGAACAGGCACATCCTTTTCTCACCACGTTTTAAGAGTGTCTCCAATTGGATGATTTCAAATAAATTAAATACAATGTTATACTTGGAATCACTGATCAAATTCTCGTGCCATTAATAAGTCAAAGTGTCTCTCTACTTTACTCTTAGGCTTCTCAGCTGTGATGGGCAAGATATTCAAACGGAGTGGTTCACATGCATACTCATGGCACAGGTAAAATACATTTTACAGTAAAGTGTAGTGCTTTTAATCAATTTCATATCTTTTTCTTAGCAGTTCTTTGATCACTGTCAATATCACCTGATGCAAGACAGATATGGAAGATTTTCAATGGTAGCAAAGCAAAAAATAACTTTCTTAAGCTATATCATACTCATTGTCCAAAGGACTGTGTATTGGACATGCATACATCAAATACTGGGGCACTTGGGATGACCCGGGCTGGGACTAGCTTTAGAAGATGTCTAATGGAAGCTTCCCACGTGGCCCGGTATTGGTGAGAAGTGTAGGTGACACCACACAATCTACTTTTCAAGTTGCTTAAAACCTGGTCTAAAAGTAAGCCAATTTTGTTATTTTTTCATCATCTTGGTAATGCAAAATTGTCAAACTTAGCTGGTGGAGCCACCCTGGATAAAGCAGGTCCCTATGTAGTGTGGACTAACAACTTGCCCTTTGCAAATCCCTGCTTGCTCATCATTTTCCAGCACGTTCATCCCACCTGGATAACATAATCAGGACCCTGGTGTGTCTTAAATTTGAGTATGAATACGTCTGACAAAGGTGGTAAAATCTATGCCTATAGTCCTATCAGCACCAGGATATTTTACCCTACAGTGGAGAACCATAGTTATGCCCCCCCCCCCGCTAAGGGTAAGATGTATACTCCTGGAGGGGAGTCTTTCCTTGGTCACCTGAACTGAACAAAAAAAAAATCACTACAGCTCCCATAATCCTTAGAGACTGCATTAGCAATTTAATTGGATTCACCTGAAAAGCAAGGCAACACAGCCTCCCTGAAGAGTGTTGGGACACGAAAGCGCTAGGAGGAGGAGAACAGCAGCAGAAATGCAGCAGAAGGGATCCAACCCTGTGAATATTTTGCCAGCAATTGGGATCTAACCCAGTGAATTGGACACGTTTGGGATTTAACCCAGTTATATATTTTTTCTTTCTTCAGGTAGTATATTGGTCAGGATTTGGAGTGCGCGCCTTACCCACCTTTTTTTTTATATATAGTCCTATCTTGTAAATCATATTTTAATTTTGAGTGTTAAATACATGATCAGAGCTATATACTAAAATGCACATAGCTGAGGTATGCAAGAGTGGGTCAGGAGCTCTGTCAACGTCTTTGTATGAGGAATATGTTATGATATTTGCTATGATACAAGGTATGAACTACAGAATACATGAACAATAGTATACATCTAAACATGTCAATGCTGTGTAATATCATGTAAAGTGGTCTTCAATGAAAATACATCAGCTTTGTTGGTGTGCTCTTGACAGTTTCGGATGGAAGGAGTTGGGAGTGGATCTTATGCGGATAGTGATTTAAAGGCAAAGCGTGAAACTCAGAAAGCATGTAGTGGATGGGTGTGTGTGGGGGCTGGTTGTGGTGAACCAGTACGGGTGGGGAGTGCAAAATTATTCACAGAATTATTAACTTTTTGCAATCTGATATGAAGATGTCACCTCTCTATGGTTGCCAATAGCAACCGTACAGCCACTATGCAAGCATGTTAACACTAATCTGCAAACATATTTAATATGCTGTTTGTCTGTTGGCATTTTTATATCACAGAAATTTTGACAAATATTGATAATTCAGAGGACTAACCCTCCATGAGTGTACACTGTATGACAGAATATATTCCTATAATTGATGGGCCAACATGTTTAGTTCAATTCATTGGTGATCACATTCTATTGCACTATGCTAGCATTCAAAGGTGCGCCTTGTCCGTTCCCACCCCATCTTTTTAAAACTACCTTTCATTCCCGCTCCCTCACCATGGCCTTCACCAATGACCATTGTCGTGACCTTCAGCTATGGCTCCTTTACAGTTTGCCCTAAAAGCTTTATTCCATATCCCACTAGCCATGGCCTTTGGCCATGCACAGTTCCATGGCAGAAGTCTGTGGCCACTCTACATATTGTACCGATAGTTTTCCTAAATGGGCCAGCTAGTCATGGCCTTTGTCCATGACTAGTATTGGCCCCAGGCTTCGGCTGTGGCCACACCACTTGGTTTCTTTTGGGCCCCCTAGCGATGGACCTCAGCTGTGGCCACTTTCCACATTGCACCATTCATTTCCTTAAAGTAACCCAGTAGCCATAGCCTTCGGCCACACCCATTACCAACCAATTTACTATAGCTGTAAAATTAGCCCCTTTTTGTTTTCTTAATCTCATTTTTTTAAATCTCTTTAAAAAAATATATTTTTCCAGAACAGCAGTTATCTATGTACTATATATATCCACAGTTGTCTGTGAATGCACACAGATAACCACAGTTATCTGACAAAAGTGTGCAAAATCCTAAACTCACCCCATCTCTCCCAGGCACTCACAAAGTGCCCCCTCTTCATGCCATGCTCCCCCACTCCCCTTGTTTTATACTACCTATCCCTCTCCCATTGCTGCAACACTCATCCTTTTGTCTGATTCTGTTTCATTCCCGATCTAGTATTCTATCATAACGTTCGAGCTCTGAACTTGGTCCCCAGCTCTCGTGCCCTTAATTCCCCATTTTCACATGGTGTCCTCTTTCTCCTTTACCACCTCTAGCCTGATGCCATTTCCTCCTCCAAATGGCATTATTACAATGTTTCGTTTTCAGCTAATACTCATCATAACTGTGGTTATCTACAGCATCGAGCAAAGAAAATGGTAGATTTTTAATTTCTGAAAAGCCTTGCTGGTGCATTGTGGGACACATATGTAGCTATAATTTTGGGAGAAGGGAGCACACTCTTCTTTGTCAAATATTACAACAACTACTGGATAGAATAACCGCATAACCTTCCTGGAACGTTTATTAGCCTCTCTCAGACTCTTTGCTGCAAAGCAGCAAGACCGATAAAAATGTTTTAAGGAACAAGGGGCACTCCATTCTTTGCTGAATATTTTATAAACTACTGTATTTATTGAACTCAAACTAGTCGAGGAAACTAAGCCAATGCGTTGTATCCAAATAGGTTCTTATTTGGTCAAAAATTTTACGAGCAGTTTTCACACTGCTGCTGTTCAAAAGCTGCACTTTTTCTATATGGCAAAATGAATGGGAGTAGGCTGAAAACTATGTTTTTATGCTTTCTTAATAACGTTTTCATTTTTGTATGAATTGTTCCCAAGATGTTCTGTTTGGGGGCCTTTGAGTAATGCTTGGTTTAGAAAATGTCCTCCAAATCCATCCAACAAGTCAAAAGATATTAGCCCCTCCCAGCCTCTCTACTGCAAAGCACCACGACCATTGTAAAGGTCTTGTGGTGCAGGGGGCACCCTCTTCTTTATCAAATATTTTAGGAAACTAATGGATGGATTTTAGGTCAATGCATTGTGCCCAGATTGTTTCTTATTTGGTCAAATCTGCTAAACGGTTTTCAAGAAGGAGAGTAGGCTGCAAACAGAGTATTAATGCTTTCTTAATAACATTTTCATTTTCCAATGAATTGTTCCCAACATTTCCACTTCACTGAGGTTCCTGCAAACTATTTATTTGGAAAATGTCATCCAAATCCGTCCAGCACATCAATAGCAATTAATTGTTCATGTTTCCTATGAAAATTGATACTCACCTTAACTATAGTTGCGTAATCAGTTTTCTATTTTCCTTCTTAATTCATTTATTCATATTTTATTTAAGAACATTTCAAGATGTTAAACACTTCTTTGGACACTTTTACAGAGTATACAGACCTACCATTGTAGTTACTTATTGAATAATGCTATATCGCAACACATATTGGGCCTCATTACGAGGTGGGAGGTAAGGGATTACCGGCACCAGTAAGGATTCCGGTGCCGTAATTTCTTACCTCCATATTCTGAGGTCCCTTATCAGGTCCCTTCCTTAATACCTGGTCTGACCAGGTGCTAAGGGCGGGACCCGCTAAGGGACTTCAGAGTTAATAACGGTACCGCAAATTGCGGTACCGTTATTAGCTACTTCCCCATTCCCATTGAGCCCTATCGGGACTCAAATGGGAATGGGGAATGGTTCTCAGAATGGGGACTTACCGGGTCCTCCAAGGTTGGAATGACCCGGTAAGTACCCATTCTGAGAACCCGGACCCTTTATGCAGTAGCTAATAGCACCATGGCTACCTCCTACTTTGTAATGAGGCCCATTATCTACAAATACAACTGTATGTAGTACCCTAATATTTAGTTCTTCATCTAGTTTATATGATTCACAGCTTCCCCAGGTGTGTGCCTTTTATTAACAAGTATTAGGATTACTTAATTTGTATCAAGTGTCCTGGTAATTAAGTTCTGTCTTTTGTAATCCTATATAGAACTAAATATTAACTGCAAATACACGTTTGCTGTAGCATACTATTTACACATTGAACATAATGCACAGCTTGTAAAGTTGTACGCTTAACCTAACAATCAGAGTATTTGCTAAATTATCATGTAATGCCACTTATTGGACAATTAACATATTACATTTTTACACTAATACATACATGTACTGTTACTATTATTACGTTGTCATTAACATGCACATTTTTTTACTGTTATAACATCTGGTGTTCTAAAGGTGAAGGCAGGTTAAGGCAGGATGAAAATACAATTCAATCAAATATTGAGAAAATAAACAACATAAACATTATCAGACAACTTGTAAGTATAATTTATTGTAAACATACATGAAGACATTTACAACTAAAATTCGCAAAGCCAACACAAGTAAATACTAATTGTTTTGTATCCAATACAATTGCTTTTTTGTCACAATAATAGTAACAAATCATTATCCTTTATAAAAAAAAAGACATGCTCGTTATTATTTAAGGATGTGCATTTATAAAAAAGGTCAAACAAAATTGTGGTTTCTCCCCCCCAAAAAAAACACAATTGACTTTTAAAAAACAATATATTGAAAAACACATTGTCCTTTAATAAACAAAATTGTTTTCTGTTGTTTAATTTCAGCTGGAAACCACCAGCATTGAAAAAATGATGTAAAATAAAAAATAAAGTAATATGGAAAAACACCAGTAACATTTCTCCAAAAAGGAACACAAAAACACAATGGAACATAAAAGCAAACACTTAATTAGCAAACAGGAAGTTGAAAAAATGTCTTCACAATCGTGATGATTCACCAGGTCTTGGGGTCACTTTTGCTCAGGCGGGACCCCTTTCCTATGAGTTGAGGCTGCTACCCAGTAGTTCCCCTAGGGGTGATAATATGTGGGAAGACCTCATACAGAGGGACTTCCTACCCTCATTGTCACCCTTTTCATACAGCATTAATAGTGTAACCATGTATTACTGTACACCCATGACTTTGACAAGTATAAGACCTACTGAGATGAAGTAGAAGAGCACAAATGCATAGGGAGTAACCGAATAAAGTCAGCCGAGTAGTGTAATGAGGTGGATCACTGGAAGCATGAAGAGTGCCAAAGAGATGTTTGAAGAAGGTGTTGATGTTAAGCGATGGCAGAAGCCAGGATAATGCAAATGAAGCCCAGGAAGTTTGACTGTAGAATGCTGCAGCTGGAGCAATCGTGCCTCTATGGAAGTGAGAGAGGAAGAGCAGGATATGGCCAGGGTGTCCTGAGAGCCACAGTGGGCCAAATCATTCGGTTGTGGTGTCACCGCTGAAAGGTGGACCATCAGGTCCAGAAATTATGCTGATACCACAAGCCACAAGCAAAGGAGAAGGAAGAGGAAAGGCCCCTGCGACTCTGGGAAGAACCAGAGACATGTCCCCAAGGCACCACAGGTAACGGGAATGGTGGGAAGACTGTGTGGGAGCCAGGAATGCATGCAAAGTACATTGGCAGTCT
Source organism: Ambystoma mexicanum (assembly GCF_040938575.1). Taxonomy (NCBI): domain Eukaryota; kingdom Metazoa; phylum Chordata; class Amphibia; order Caudata; family Ambystomatidae; genus Ambystoma; species Ambystoma mexicanum. The sequence goes on from NC_090937.1 coordinate 1,197,195,772, forward strand.
TCTCCCTCATCACAGTGGCCAAACCTATACCGCTGCTAAAATGCAGCACCTCAGGAGTGAACTCTCTTGTTGCAGTGGCAAAGCCATGAACACACCACAGTGCATCGGGAGTCATTTCACATGTCGCAGGTGCCGGGCCAATACCACTTCTCCAGCAGAGTGCATCAGGAGTCATCTCCTGTGTCTCAGTGGCTGGGCGAATACCACAATACCACTGCTCCAGCATAGTGCAATAGGAGTCATCTCCTTAGTCAAAATGGATAAGCCAATACCAATGTCTCAGCAGAGTGAATTGGTAGTCATCTCACTCGTCGCAGTGGCAAAGGCAATACCACTGCTCCAGCAGAGTGCATCAGTAGTCATCTCCCTCTATTTGCAGTTGCCAAGCCAGGACCACTGCTCTAAGAGTTTATTGGGAGTCATCTCCCATATAGCAGTGGCCAAGCCAATACCACTGCTCCCACAGAAGGCATCTGCAATTTCGTGGATACTAAGTGGATACTAAGTGAGGGCAATCAGGATACACTATAAGTGAGTCATGTTGAACGATATATTTGTAATGAGACCAGGGAAGGAAAACATATGATGGACTATTCTGCTTAACTCTGTTAGCAATCAGTGCAGCAGGAGATTGAAGTGCATGAAATTTTTACATTTGGGAAACATCTTATGGTGATATGGCAAACAGAGAGCTATGCCAGAGAGTGACACGTCATGACACAACCGGCGCACAAGCCATTTCCAGACAGGGCCAGACAGAAAATTAGGACCTTTTTTGCCTGCCTTCGTTGGGGCGGCTTCACCTGCCACTTTGCTGCAACTCATCAAAGGAGCGAAAGGGCCAAAGGGCCAATCAGTGTACAGTGAAGTTGTGGGGATGCGCACAGGCAACTTCTGTTGAAATGTGGTGGCTATAGTAGAACAAAGAGCAGGATCTCAAATACGCAAGAGAGGCCTAGCAGTTCTTACCTTCTGATCCAGGTCGGCGTGAGCTCTGCTGCATACAGGGTTGCCCAAATGGTGGTGCAGGGCAGATTCCTTCTTAGGCCCGACAGGAAATGAGAGCATTTGTCATGTGCATTATTGGTAATGTTACTAGTAGAAGATATATTTGATTAACATCAATTTAATACAGAAACAACAATGTTCATTACACTTGTTGAATTCTTTCCTTCAGTATCCAGAGGTCCTTTAAACAATGTAGAACAAGCAACTGAAAATACTAATATATGTCTGAATAATACCAATGATACTTCAGAAGCTACATGTACAATAGCTAATCAAATTAACAAGGGGGGCCCTGGGAGTCCCTCTGCCAGACATTAGTCCTGGTTATGAGAGACTTACCCAGAGTCTTTAGCTCACTATCTTTCACAGAGAAGAAATATCCCAAACATATCAGTCTTTGTCCTGCCCTGGGGCAGTCCAGCAACCAAATGCTAGGCAATTCTCCTCTGAACAAGAGTACCAACAGCATCCCCAGACACGTGTTTCAGTCTGGTTGGACCTCATCAGTAGTGAGGAGCTGTGCCTCTCTAAGAATAGTGAGCAAGGGGCCCATGTCTGGATTCCCCTAGTAAGTTAGGGTGAGACCCAAAGTTACTTAAATATGCAAATTAACAAGGGGGGTCCTGGGAGTCCCTCTGCCAGACATTAGTCCTGGTTACGAGAGACTTACCCAGAGTCATTAGCTCACTATCTTTCACAGAGAAGAAATATCCCAAACATATCAGTCTTTGTCCTGCCCTGGGGCAGTCCTGCACCGAAATGCTAGGCAATTTTTCTCTGAACAAGAGTACCAACAGCATCCCCAGACACATGTTTCGGTCTGGTTGGATTCACCATGCTAAAGACCTACAATGAACACATTAAAAAAAACTCAGTCATAACAAACGTCTCTTATTGAAATTGAAAATAAACATGCATTTCCCATTACCAGTTCTAGCACTGTTTCAATAATCAAAATATCTGTTACACAAGATAATACAAAATATACATCACCTAATACTGAACCTAGTACTATTTCAACAGTACAAAGTCCGAAATTACCCAAAATAACTCAAATACGTGTCTTACTTCTATTATAGAGGCTCCAAAAAATAAGTATTTACCTACTTCTACTAGTACCATTTCAATGGTGCAAGTACTTTCATTAAAAACATAAAACTTTGTAGCCATTCACATAGCTGTATTTCAATTTTAAAATATAACAGGCAATTTGTCAATTAAACATATGTCTATTTCAACAATGCCAACTCCTGTAATGTAATAAAAAAAGCAATGTACAACTGCTATTAATTCAAGTTGACATATTTTAATAAGAACATTTTAATATTTTAATAAGAACAAGTGCCATTGTCCACAAAAAGAAAACTATAATTTACCCATTACTGATATTTCTTCAACAGAAAGTTCACCTACTGAAGAAACATCAGAACAAAATGTCCTTATAACTGACAGTAATACAAGCATTTTTAAGTGGTGTTATTAGCAAAACCAAAAAAGCACATACATAGAAATTGAACTACCTATGAAACATTTCCATTTGGCAATTTAAGATTTTGGATTTCGGACTACTTTGAACTCCTCAAGCAGATGATGTGTGAAACATTAAACAAGTCTTTGCAACAAAGCAAATTAAAAACATGGGTAACCACAAAAATATAATTTAAGACATTTTGCAATGTTGGCAAATATGCAAAATATACATGAGCAGATATATTTAAAACATGTTTATTAAAAAGAAAGCAAGCACACTTCAATGAAAAAAGTTAAACTATGGGAAATGAATATCAAAATATTAAAAGAAAACATATGTAAAGTGTCACACTCAAAAGACTGCATGCCCCTGTCTCATCTAAATTTTCCAACAAATATCAAATGTGTGATTCTGTGTCACTTCCAACTTTACTAAATATTAATCCAGAGTATGCTTTTCGTTTTTAGGCTGCAAACATTAAAGTATCAGCAATTAAGATATATTTTAAAAATTAAAAATCGCTAAAAACAATCTGTTTTTATAATACAGTATACATATATATATATATATATATATATATGCAGTGAAAAAAACTTTGTTAAAGGGACGTTATGGTTAAGTTGCGCTACTAAAAACCTATGAAATTCAGTGAAAAAACTTTGTTAAAGGGACGTTATGGTTCCAAGTAAAACCGAAAAACCCTTGAAATTCGCCAGTTATGGTAAGCTAAGCAACCATAACTCGCGCCACCAACGTGCACTGCTAAGACTAACACCCAGGACATCAAAGATGACATCACAAATGTCATTGATGACATCACTGATGACATCACATGTGTATGTACTTCTCATGAAATATGTGTAGAAGGGATTCTTATTATGTTGCAAAAAAGTGTCAAGAATCATTGCAAGAAATATACCCTAATAAGTGCATTTAAAAAATGTTAGTTTAACATGATTTGAGTGTGTTTTAAAGAAAGTAAAAAGTATAAAGGTGTATAAGTGGTAGTTGATTTTAGGAAATTTAAAAAAGTACAGTAAATTCATTTAACAGATTTTACAAAGTAAAAGTCTGTTTGAAAATGTGTTCATCTACCATAGCTCTCAGGTCACACACTTTTGGCGGGTGTCACACGCCTTGTAAAGGGCAGACTCACCCGCCAAGCCTCCTGCACGCCCATTCATTGCAATGGGCGTCTCACCCGCTAAAAACAAAATCGGGTGATTTCACCCACCTGTAAAACAAAAATGGTTGAGAGCTATGTCATTTAAATGAAATGTATAGACTACATATATTCAAACAAAATTGCATGCAAACACAATCTATGTTTAAACCTTTATAAAAATACTTATACAATTTCATATTTTTTGTTTTTATTTATTTATTTACTTAATGACTTTAAATTAGACATGACATTGAGGCGCTATTACCTAGAACAGTTTACTTACAGAAATAGTGGTATTCACTAATATATTATAAATTTCACAAGACATAGTAAAGATATTTTATTTTTGCTACAGTTAGTCATTCAATACAATTTGTTCATTAAGAACATATCATATGTACTGAACTGATGCAATGCATCTTATGTAAATAAATTAGTTTAATGGTTTTACAGAAGGCACTGAGGATTTCAATTAAAAAAATCAATATCTAAATTAAAAACAGTGCTATATACAAACAAAGTTACTAATTTGAAGCTTTCACAGTTGCAGTGAGGACCAGTTTCCTGAAAAGAAGCAGCCGAATTTGAAGAAGAAAGAAAAACTAAGAAGTTACCTGTTAATTTAAAAAAAAAGTAAGTAAAATATCACCATATTATTTATATTATTAATCAAATATACTATAACATTAATACCAGCTATTTTGGTTTCTTAAAATAGAGATTTTGTACCATTTTGTCCAAAAACTTCCATGTCGTAAACAGCGATTTACAACCAGAATGGCCCACAAATTTCTATTTTTGGACACACAAATTAGCCAACTGAACCACTACAATTTTCATATTATAGAACAAACAACTGTTTTAATTGTATACATTACATTTACTATTTGTACTTTTCCACACCACTAGCTTACTTTTTTTTTGTCATCTGACCCCAGTTTAGTGACACATAAATTCAAGAATACCTACCCCTACTAGTTTTAGTTCCCAATGCACAATCACACACCATTACATACATCTTTATCATCTTACTCAAACACTCATGCACACAGCACACATACATTCCAGAACACCCAACCCATATCTTCTTTATTTTTTCAACAGACCCTAAAGAATGCCTACCAAAAGACAACTCTGTAGAAAGCAACGGAAAATTAGAGCAAATGAAAATAAAGGTGTCCAACATAAGCATCCATCTCTAACAGAATTTGTAAAAAAAGTTGAAACAAAACAGCTAATACAATCATTTAGTAAAACACAAGAAGTTTCAAGTACAACAACTTCGCTTCATCTATCAAAATGTAAAACAAACCAGAAAACAATTAACAGAAAATCACCTATCAGTACAGATAAAACTACTTCTTCAAATTTTAATATAGTGCAAAGTAAGCATACCAAGAAAAGTATTTTAGCCAAAATATACCGTCACAAACTCCTTCAAAATCTTATAAAAACAGGAGAGAAATCAGGTTCAAACCTTAAAACCTATCGTAGGAAATTAATCTTAGAAGCATTGATGGACAGTGCAATTCTTCTCAAAAGAAATGTATTTATTTTACTGTTAAACAAAATGAAACCACTAACAAAACTAATAACTAAATTACAAAAAAGACTTCTCAATAAGCGAAATGTCAACAGAAAGAACTTCTTAAGTATCTGCGGAGGTGAATGGAATCACACTACGAGCACAGAACCATATTTTAGTGAAGAAGCGTACAAACAAAAGCAAACGAATACAATTGCCATAAATAGCAGTGGTCGAGGTTATGAAAAAGTGAATAATACCATAATGGAACAAGAAATACTCCTTACAAAAATATGCCCTGAAAACTTAGAATTACCCCTCCATTCAACTGAATCAGAACGTCTAGTGTACAAATGGTCATGCACGTCAATGTGTAACATTCCCAAACAATGTTTCAAATCTTTACACCAATTCCTCAATAAATATGTAAAAAGCAAAGACAATATCAAAATTAAATTACTGCAAAATATAGATACCTGTCCAGTGCGCAAGTACACAGGACTACAAGGACATTCATTGGCCTGCATTACAGGACCTACTTGTAAAACCACTTTCCATGATATCAAAAGGATATCAACACATCATTCAACTATACGAAATCTAGTCTATAAACTGTACCATGCTAAAAGTCCTGCTTTAGCACTAGCAAAGTTAAATAACATCCTTCTACATGGTACAGCAAAAGAACTACTTGAAGAAATTCACTATATCCAGAAAAAATATTTTGGAAGTGAAAGCCATTTACAGAATGAAATAGCTTTAAACCAATTAAGCAACAATTCTACACATGGCAACCTTTTGCTAAACACATACAAAAAAAAAGTACTAACATTTAAAAGTACATCAGCTGAAGTACCAAACCATGTATGTGTATGTTGCCATAGAATTTTTCATAAAAGTAACACAAAAACTGTGGACCTATCATACAAAATAGAAGACAATGAAGATTCTAAATGGTTTGAATTAGCTCTCTACCTTCTAGCAGAAAACAAATATGAAATAACAGAGCCCTTAATACTTTGCAGTTATTGCACTACAAAACTTGACAACAACCAAACTCCTTCACGTTCTATCACAAATAATTTGGAATTATACCCAGTACCAAAACCTCTACAACAACTTAATTTATATGCGAGCATCATAATTCAAACAGTACACCCATTTCAAGCAATAATACGCCTTCAACCAAAACCAGCAAAATTACCTCCCTCTCAATTGGTAAAAGGCATTCGTGGAAAAGTAGTTTATTTACCATTAAATCTAAAAGAAAATGTGCATACTCTAGGAGTGCAACGTCCAATGCAGCAATCTTTAATTATATTAGTAAATGGGGTACCTACAAAAGACAAAAAAATATGGCAACAGCTGGTAGATTTATATAAAGTTAGACAAGCCTTCCAATATCTTAAAGAGAATAATGAATATTACAAAGAAATTAATATTGAAGAAAACTTGAAAGATACAACTAAAATAATTCAAGAAAAACAAGAAGCTGGTCAATTTGAGTTACTAGATCCTGCTACAATATCAAATACTTTAGACCAGTATACAATTCATCCTTTGCACTGTAATGACACCGTACAAGATGTACTGGAAACTTACCAAATGCGTCAAACAAAAGGATCGCCAATCAGTATATGGGAAAAAAGTATAGAAGCACGTGCTTTTCCTCTACTCTTTCCAACTGGCAAAGGAGGAAGATATGATGATAGACCTATTCAAATATCAGCTTCAGAATACCGCTCATTACGGATGTATTCTGAGGATCCCAGATTTAGACAAAATGTGGAATACATATTCCACCTACTCTTTGAAAGTGAACTAGCAACTTTATGTTACGGAGTTGCACACATATTAAAATCAGGATCACACTTTCAAAATATGACAGCTACACAATTATTAGGGAAAGTGCAACAAAAGGATGAGGTTTTACAATCAAATATTACAAATCTATTAGCAAATATGCGTGGTACTAAAGAGTACTGGTTTCGACATCATGGAGATGTACGTTGTATGATCAGAAACCTTGGCCCACCCACTTGGTTTGTTACATTAAGTTGTGCAGAATATGCATGGGAAGGTTTACATGATTTCCTACGCATATCAAATAAAAACAAAACAAACATAGATATTCTAACACCTGGAGAACTTTGTTCTTTGGATCCTGTTAATGTTTCAAGATATTTTCACCATCGCTTCATTGCTATGCTACATTTTATTTGTAATAAAACTGTTCCTCCCCTTGGAGAAGTGCAACACTTCTTTTGGAGAAAAGAACACCAAGCCAGAGGAGCACCACATATCCACATGTTTTTATGGATTAAAGATGCTCCTAAACTTGGTCAAGACAGTGATGCCACTGTTTTACAGTTTATTGAAAAATATGTCACTTGTCAAATTCCATCAGAAGCCACAAATAGTGATCTTTGTGCACAAATTTTACAATTTCAAAGACACAAATGTGGAAAATATTGTCGTCGCAAATACAAAAACAAAGGCAAATACTACACCAAATGCCGATTTGGTTTCCCTAGACCAGTTACAAATACAGGTCAAGTAAACAAGCTCATGTCTTCAGTTAGACATACTGGTAAAGGAAAGTCACCTAAAAATACATAATACATAAAAAGAAAAGAAGAAGAAAAATATATCAATGATTATAATGCAATCATTGCCCACTTATGGAATGCAAACATAGATGTGCAGTACATTGCAGACAATTCTACTGCAGTTGCACGATATGTCACAGCATACTTAACTAAAGCAGAAAAGACAAAGCTCCAAGACCTCAGATAAAACAGTATCTCACAAATTATACAGCTTGGGCATAAAAATGCTCACCCATAGAGAATGAGGATCTTATGAAGCAGCTGATCGTTTAACTGGTACTTCATTGTATGGTAAATCTGAAAATATAGTATGGCTAAGTCTTGGTCCAGCTAAATCTAGAAAAAGAGTTCTAAAATCATATGAAGATATAGAAACAATAGCCAAACATGATCTCAACAGCCAAGACATTTTAAAAAACAATTTATTGGACACATACTACCCAAACAGAAGTAATACTTTGGAAAACATGTGTCTATACCAAATAGCCCAAAACTACACATACAAAAATAATATTAAACCCGATGAAAAAAAAGGTAAATATAAAGTGACAGACTGTGAAGGCAGCTTAGTTAAACACACTAAACCAAATTTAATTAACCATATCAAATTGTTATTGAAGACTCCTCAACATAAAGAAGTATATTACATGTCCCTGCTACAACTCTTCAAACCATGGAGAAAAGAAGAACAATTACTAGATAACTATGACTCATATGAGGATGCTTTCAAAGCAAATGAAAGCACTATAACTGATGTAAACTTTACACAGTACAAAACAATGTTGCACAATGAACAGCAACATGAAGAAGAACTCCAAGCTCAACTAGATAAGGATACTCCTGACAGTAGTCAACCTTCTGTAACAGGAAGCCAAGAACCACTAATAACAAATGAGGCAGAATTAGCTATGATAGAAGTAGAAAACACCATGTGTCAGTATGAAGATAAGGAAGACTTAACTATACTACAATCAAAACTAAACAATGAGCAAAGTAGCATTTTTCAAGAAGTAACAAAACAAATTGCACATGGTGTAAAACATGAAAATAAAGAATGTTCCTGCCATAATTAATAAACCTATACTACTGTACGTCAGTGGTGAAGCTGGTTCTGGCAGAACATTCCTAATCAAAATCATTAGTAAGTTCCTTCAACAATTGACAAACAACAAACTGTCAGCTGTTGTCACTGCCCCCACAGGTTTAGCTGCCTACAACATAGGTGGTGTTACATTACACCGATTACTACTATTACCAGTAGAACACCAGAACAAATTAGACTATTACAAACTTTCTGCAGAAGCTGCAATGGAATTACGCAGAGTATTGAAACAAATGAAAATGCTACTAATAGATGAAGTGAGCATGGTCTCCAACCTGATGTTAGCTTTGATTCACCTCAGATTACAAGAAGTACTCAAAACAGACTATGAAGAGCTCTTTGCAGGAAAACACATTATTGTTTTTGGAGATCTGCTTCAATTAACACCAGTAAAAGGTGAACCTATTTTAAAAACATTAGGGCACAAACTCTGCCGTAAAACTGTTGGCAGCATTGGAAATGTCAACCTTTGGCAACATTTCCAATACAGAGAATTAACAGAAAACATGCGCCAATCTACAGATCTAACTTATGCCAACATTTTAAAAAGTTTGAGAGTTGGTATACTTTCTAAAGAAGCAGAAGCAACATTTAAAACCCGGCACATTAATGCACTTTATGGCGATAATGCATGTGCTACAGATGTTATGGAACAATTAGCCCACAAAAATGTCAATTGTATGGCCTTAATGCCAACTCTTGCAAGCTGTTTCAAATTCAATGAAATCATGCTAAGTAAAGAAATGCAACCAATAATGGAAATTAGCGCCACAGACAAACTAGATGTACATGGTATGACACTACCCATGTGTGACCAAGCCACAACAAGACTAAATAATTTAGAAAAATCAATCTCAAACACAGCAGGCTTAGAAAAGATGTTAAAATTATCCTTAAATTGCAGAGTAATGCTTAAACGTAACCTTGATGTGGACCAAGGACTAGTTAATGGAGCACTGGGTACAGTTGTTGGCTTTTAAACATAACCACGTGACAACAAAATTCAGTTTGTCAATATACTCTTTGACAAACTTTCAGAAGTAAAACGGATAGGACGCTCAACAGCTAGATTACTTCTCTTCAAAGATATGTATGTACGCAGAGAATAATTTTCTCTAACTCTTGCATACGCAGTCACTATTCTCAAATCACAAGGTCTTACCCTAGACAAAGCAATGATAGATATTGGTAACACAGTCTTTAAAGAAGGCATGAGCTACGTAGCACTATCACGCTTACGGACACTTGACGGGATATTTCTAATCAACTTTGATGCAAGTAAAGTAAACGCTGATATTCCTTGCATTTTAGAATATAATAGACTTTGCTCACTATACACTCCCCATCTAAACACATATTCTGTTCCACAAAAACTAAAACGTTGTAAAAGAAAACTCAATCAAACTGAAATGCAACAGGACGTCACTGCAAATCCTCCAAAGAAAGTAAAAGAAACTAATACTTCATCAAGTACCACAAACAAAAAAGAATCAATTAGAGAAAAACTCCAAAAAAAGCAGTTAGATACAGAACTACCTGGACCATTTAAATTCTCAAATATAGTTGGTGTAAGTTGCTATGCAAATGTAGCAATGAATATTCTATTTCAATTACCACCAATTGTTGACAACATTTACTCACACAGTACAGACCCATTGTGTTTGCAAATGTTAGTACTTCACAGAAATACAGCAAACAATCCTGACAACACATATAGGGGCCGATTCATGGAACAAACGTGCGCCGAAAATCTTCGCGCAAGCCGGCGCAAGCAGGCGCAAGCAGGCGCAAGCGGAAAAAAATAGGCGCACGCGTGCGATACATGGAAGTCCCTGCGCGTGTCTTCCTCGGGATGTGCGCCAAACCTGTGCATGGCGCACACGTCACTGCAACATCCCGAAAGACGTGCGCGACGCGCACAGTGAAAGCGCACAACCTCTGCGCACACACTAGAAAGTGGGCGGAACACGGGCGTAACGCGCGGAATGGGGAACAACTTGCGAAAACAAGGGCGTAACTGGGGATGTACTGCAGGGAAGCAGAGGGAACGCCCACACGCACCCGAACCACACGTATTCATGGAACCGAATAGGGCAAAGCCACGCACAGCGAAAGACACGCACAAGCCGATACACGTCCGCCACACGAAGGCAGGCGGTAGCGTCCCTGCGCATTACAAAAGTGGCAACATACAGCAATTGTGCGAGCAGGGCGTGTGTATTTCGGGAGTGCGCGTGAAGTTTTACACGCGAATAGCCTAGGCGCGTGTATTTCAGGGGTGTGCGTGAAGTTTTACACGCGAATAACCTGGGCGCGTGTATTTCAGGGGTGCGCGGGAAGTTTTACACGCGAATAGCCTGGGCATAGCCTGGGCGCGGGTATTTCAGGGGTGCGCGGGAAGTTTTACAAGCGAATAGCCTGGGCGCGTGTATTTCAGGGGTGCGCGGGAAGTTTTACACGCGATCGGGCTATTCGCGTGTAAAACTTCCCGCGAACCCCTGAAATACACGTAGCCCGCTCCCCCAGGCCCGATCGCATGAGAAAGTTCACGCGAACCCCTGAAATACACGTAGCCCGCTCCCCCAGGCCCGATCGCGTGAGAAAGTTCACGCGCACCCCTGAAATACACGTAGCCCGCTCCCCCAGGCCCGATCGCGTGAGAAAGTTCACGCGAACCCCTGAAATACACGTAGCCCGCTCCCCCAGGCCCGATCGCGTGAGAAAGTTCACGCGCACCCCTGAAATACACGTAGCCCGCTCCCCCAGGCCCGATCGCGTGAGAAAGTTCACGCGAACCCCTGAAATACACGTAGCCCGCTCCCCCAGGCCCGATCGCGTGAGAAAGTTCACGCGCACCCCTGAAATACACGCGCCCAGGCTATTCGCGTGTGGAACTTCCCGCGCACCCCTGGAATACACGCGCCCAGGCTATTCGCGTGTGGAACTTCCCGCGCACCCCTGAAATACACGCGCCCAGGCTATTCGCGTGTGAAACTTCCCGCGAACCCCTGAAATACACGTAGCCCGCTCCCCCAGGCCCGATCGCGTGAAAAAGTTCACGCGAACCCCTGAAATACACGTAGCCCGCTTGCCTTGCTGGTACAGGGTTAGCGCAGCCCTTTGCGCTGGATTGGGGATTTTGATGTCTTTTCCCTGCGCGGAAGGCGTTCTTGGGGGCGTAACTGGCGCTGCTGGAAGGTCGCTGCGCCACTGTGCGCCACGGCTGGTTTTGGTGGCTGGAATCCATGAATACGCTGTGCGCGGAAATGGGTTTTGGCGCACGCGGCTGGCGCAGGGATTCGCACGCGCACACTGTGCGCCAGCCGCGTGCGCCACTTGTGCGCTGAATTCTATGAATTACCCCCATAGTGTTTTTGGAATAAGACGACAATTGGACTACTGAGCTGGAATGGTGAAATTCACTATAAACTCACAGGAAGATCCACAAGAATTTCTAATGTACTTACTACAAGTACTCGAAAACAAAAACATACCTATAAATGAAATCTTTCAGATTTCATACATGTGGAAACATACATGCACTCTCTGCAACAATGTGACACAAGAAGAAATCCCCAATGAACACTTCATATATATATCAATACCAAATTGTGAATCCATTCCATTTCAGCAACTTGTACAAAATGCAAACCATGGTAGATTATGCTCTACCTGCAATTCAGATAATCGCTCCACGTTAGTAATGCAAACACATAGTAAATACGTAATACTAATGCTTCTACGTTACAATGCAGATGGTACCAAAAACAACTGCAAGCTGACTGGATTCACACATGGTCAAATATCACTTGGTAAGAAAACCTTCACAACAATAGGTATAATCTACCACGCAGGAGCCACAACCAATTCAGGGCACTACACTGCATACATAAAAAAGAAATGTGGATGGTTTGAATGTAATGATAGTACCATTACTCTAAAGCAGAGATTACCAGCAAACCTTACAAACGCTTATTTGATGTTCTTAAAACCAAAATTTGATAAATAAACTGTATTTAAACCTTTAAGTAAATTTGTGTTACAAAAATATAAACTGTTAGAATACTCCAAAAGCTATCTAACTGCTCAAAGATTCTACAACAACTAATCAGATAAATGAATACCACTAAATTAGACCAAAAAATACACAGTTAGAATACGCCAATTGGTATCTAACTGTCCCAAAATTATAAATGTGTGTTAAAATAATATAAACTGTTATAATACTCCAAAAGCTATCTAACAGCTCAAAGATTCTACAACAACTAATCAGATAAATGAATACCACTAAATTAGGCCAAAAAATACACAGTTAGAATACGCCAATTGGTATCTAACTGTCCCAAAATTTAACAATATCCAAATAGGTAAATGAAAACCACTAAAATATATTAAAAAAAATAGACAGTTAGAATACGCCAATTGGTATCTAACTGCTCCAAAATTTTATAATATCAATACAAATGAAGAATCTGTTACTGTTCCAAAAAAAATACAACAAAGCAAAGTATAAAGCATTAGCCAGAAACAACAAGTAAACACTGAAAACAAACAAACAAATAAACTGTAGCATAACAGAAAAAGGTTTTTTTTTAAAATCCAACATGGATTTTTTTTTCTCCCACAGACCCAATGATTTTAGCAACAAATACAGAAACTGAGCAAATTGCACAGTACTCTGATTTGTACTCTACTAAATATGAGGGTCGAAAAAAAATAAAAGTATATTGCTTATACAATGTAATAAGTCATTACAAAATACTAATACTAACATGCTATTTTCTTTTATCACAGAAATGAAGAAGAAAAACATGGACTCCCATTACTAGACCAAACAGTAAGTATACAATAATAAGGACAACCATAGCAGCACATCACATCCATAGTATCTAATACCTTTGTTCCTTATACATTTGTTTTTCACCCAAACTTATAAACAAATATGAATGTGATATGCTGCGGTGGTTGTTGCCAGGGCATAGAGTCTTGGGTGCATGGCCAAATGGCCATGCACCCAAGACTCTATGCCCTGGCAACAACCACCGCAGCATATCACATCCATAGAGTCAAACATTTCAACTATGATCTTTGGGAAACTATTAATGTCCGCGAACAATGTGAGTGTTCTTAGAACACTTTGAACTTGCCAGCGAACAATACGGACACCGTTTTCAGGACACCCCCTACGAACATTTCAGAACAACGCGATAGTTCTTAGAACACTTTCAACTTAACAACGAACAATACGGACAGCGTCCTAAGGACACCCCCTACGAACATTCCAGGACACCGGGAGTGTTCTCAAAAACGTCTTCAGAACACCCCCATCTTGTTTATTTGTAAACATTTCAGGACACCGTGAGTGTTCTTAGAACATTCAACTTGACAAAGAACAATACGGACAGCGTCCTCAGGACACCCCCTACGAACACTCCCCAGACACCGGGAGTGTTTTTAGAAGCGTCTTCAGAACACCACCATCTTGTTTATTTGCGAACATTTCAGGACACCGCGCGTGTTCTTAGAACACATTCAACTTGACAGAGAACAATACGGACAGCGTCCTCAGGACACCACCTACGAACACTCCCCAGACACCGCGAGTGTTCTTAGAACAGTTTCACTTTGCTTGCGAACAAAACAGACACATATTGACTCCTTAGAACACCCCCTAGTCAGTTTATTTAGAAAATGTCAGAACACCCGTGATGTCCGCAAACAAATCGAACACAAAAAAAACGTCTAACACATAAAAAACACAACTTTCATCCTATCTCACACACTCCCACCCTCCCCAAATACTCCTACACACCAACACACTCTACAAAATACACATTTTGAACAAAGTTTCACCAGGCTGTCCGTCGACGTCGGCGAATCCAATATGGCGGCCGCTACCGAAAAATCTGACGCGCTTCACGCTCCACGCCGTCCAATCAGCGAACACTTTGCATGTCCGTGAATAACACGCAAGACGATTGGCCAATCAGGACACTTTCCGCGGAGCGAACAGGGAAGTGTATCCGCAAACCGAACACAGATATCACTAATTTTTTTTACCTACTTTTTGTTCATTTTAAAAAAAAACTACTGGACGAATTTTCACCAAATTTGCAAAAGCACGCTTTTGGGACCAAGCCGCTGCTCCTGGTCCAAATTTGGTGGAAATCTGTCCAGCGGTTTGGGCTGTAGACGCGAGCAAACATTTTTTCCCATTCACTCTATGGAGAGTGAGTATAATGTATACAAATATGAGCATATAGAGGGAAGGTAGAGTAATAAAAATAAAACTATGACAAAGTGCTGATAACCATAATGATTATCTTTATGCACAGAAAGGATTGCTCTCTTTCAAACCTGTATCTTCCGCTATGTACATGTTTCATATATGATGTGACAGGACCCCAAGTCTACAAATATAGTACCTTTTCAATTTTTAATTCCTGACTGTTACTGTAGAAAACTATGTGGCTTCGATATGTCAGTAAAGGATAAAAAGGGAGATCCAGCCATGTGATGTCATCAGTTATGTCATCAATGACATTTGTGATGTCATCTTTGATGTCCTGGGTGTTAGTGTTAGCAGTGCACGGTGGCGCGAGTTATGGTTGCTTATGTTACCATAACTGGCGAATTTCAAGGGTTTTTCGGTTTTACTTGGAACCATAATGTCCCTTTAACAAAGTTTTTTCACTGAATTTCATAGGTTTTTAGTAGCACAACTTAACCATAAAATCCCTGACATGTAACATAGAACATACTAACCCCCTCGTAGTGATTTTCATGTCCGCGGACTACCACCATGTCCGCGGACACATCGAAAATCTGAGCGTGGTGAATATAAATTTAAAAAGTGTGCCCCATTTCCCCTTTGAAGTTGGCTCTGAAAAGAGCCGTTTTTTTTTTTTTACAGATGCTTGACAGACACCTGTTATTTTATATTTTTTTTCTTGTTTTTTTTTCTTACTTTACTCCTAAAATCTTCACATAACCTTCTCCAAAGCAACCCTTACATTCCAAAATAAAAAGGCATTTCCGGTAAAAGATAAACAAATGCCATCTTCTTTAAAATTAACAGCATTACTGGCATCAATATTCTCATTGTTAAAGAAGAACATACCAGCTCTAAGCATGAATGCACACATGCCTCGGTTGATGACACACCTAGCAATGTTTTGCTGAGGACAAAAAACTGAACTATTGTCCCATATTGCCCTAGGTAGTAATCCAGAAAAAATTACTTTCGCATTTGGAAGGATCTTCACTACGGCTTGAACCAAGCGTTCCAAATCAGCCAACAAAGTAGGGGCACTGACGTTGCCCAAATGGAAAGCACCATAGTGCAAAACTACCACATGCGGACTGTTCATTGTGGCCATATCCGCACAAACTTGTACAATTCCCTGTACATTGCAATCAGGCACAGTGCTCCACACCACCTCCACCCCTTTGACATCAAAGTTCTTTGCAACATGCCTGCATTCAGCGTACTGCTGTAAACCATGCACAAACATATCTCCGAGCACCAACACCCTGACTTTCTCCACTTCTGCCATCTTCACCACACACAGTCTCTTTCAACACAAATCCACAACCTCAACATCTGATTGGCTGATCCGTACAGTCTTCTTTTCATGTTGGATTTCCTGGAAAAACCCGGATTTACCACGCCCTGTCCACGAACAGCCGCGGTGTCCGCGGACGGCGTCCACTTTACTCTCTGTACCATTCCCTCATTGCATACAGCTAAGCAATCACACAATACGAATAACGTCCTCAGAACACCCCCATTTTGTGAATTTTCGAACATTTCAGGACAATTATCATTTCATTATTCTACATATTAACATTACAAATATTATACTTTTATCTTGTACTCTGCACACAATGCTATCTTTCTCCATTAGTAGCTCAGTATACTACATAGAATCCCATAATACAATGCCATTTATTGATATAAATGCATCGTTCAAAGCACTAATAACGGTATGATATTTATTGCAATATCCTTGACACTTTTTTCGGAACATTATAATAAAAATCCCTAGTACACAAATTCCATGAAAAGTACATACACATGTGATGTCATCAGTGATTTCATCAATGACATTTGCGATATCATCTTTGATGTCCTGGGTGTTAGTCTTAGCAGTGCATGGTGTTGGCGCGAGTTATTTTTCATAGCTTACCATAACTTGCTATTTTCAGGGGTATTTCGGCTGTACTTAGAACCAGAACCATAACGTCCTTTAAACAAACCTTTTTTAATATCACGCAAACAATATACCAACATGGCGTGCAAAAACCAACTTCTACAGATGGCTTTACACAGAATGTTGCAAAGTAAGAATGTATGCTCGTTCACAGTGAAGGTCAGCTGCTTCCATTTTTTTCTCCGGCCCCGGAGTGGCTCACGAAGCAGACTATAAGGTTGTATTGTGTTTTGACCTTGACAGACAGAGATTGTGATGAAGGACTTCTCTTGAAGGAGTGTTGCTAAAAGTAAGAGAAGATAAAGATGACATTTCTGAAACGAAACCACTTTTACATATTATATCACTATGCGAAAGATCGTTGGCACACGCGGAGTCGTATTTTGGGACTGCACCACTCGTAAACAATGGAAATTGCAATTGTACTGTAAGTAACCCTTTAGATTGCTTTATACCAAATATAATTACAATAGCGTGGCATTAAAGACCGCTGAAGTTGAACTTGTTCGTTGAAAGTGGCATAATGTTTTTCTACCGCGCACTATCACCGCCTAATTGATCCCCTGTCGTTTAGAGGGCTCTGAAAAAGGCAGACGACACAGAGTGGGTTAATATAAATAATTTAACCGGTCTATAGGCGGTCAAGCGCTCTACTCGCTGTGCCACTTCACTGTAGCCTGTCAAGTGGCACAGCGAGTACAGCGCTCGCTTTGACATCCGTGCACAGCTTGCTAACGCAAGTTCGAATCCCGGCAAGGCGAAACTCAGCCTTTCATCCTTCCGTGGTCGATAAATGAGCACCACACACTGTGGTTAATAATAAGCACCGCTTACATACCTCACAGTTCTTAGCGTTATATGAATGGGAAAATATTATTATTTTATTATTAACATACTCTGTTGCACTACCTTCGATAGCAAATAGTTTCACGCACTAATAAATAAAATGATGATTTTTAATGAAGATCGGCTGGTGAGACTAATTTATGTTTTTTAAAACAGGTACGTGGTCCCGTTTTGTCTATGTCATGATTTACAGACTCCAGCGGATGGGGTCTTCAACTTCCAGGTGCAAGTCCAAATATGCAACTTCATGACCCTCACCATTTTATGGGACAATCGCCAAGGACCAATATGCCCTTATGCAGTACTAGCGGCTACAAACAACATACCAACCAATACGGTGGTCTAATGGCTCGTTGGTGGAGCAACCTTCCGATTATCAGAGAGACCATTTACTGCTTTTATCATAAACCAACAGCCTATCTACCGCAAAGGAACAACGCGTGGCTCCAAATAAACTTTTGCTGATCGACAGCAGAGACAATAGCAAATCGCTGAATATTCACTAAACATTTCATGTGAAATAAATGTACTTTACCAAATGTACAATCCTGCTGTTTACTTTTAAACCACAGTTTCATATTGCGAATTGTGGCGCACTGAGTTGTAACCTGATCTAACACTCTCTGTACCGCAAAGGAACATTGCGTGTCTCAACATGAACTTTTGCGGATCGACAACAAAGACAAATGCAAATTGCTGAATATTCTCTAAACATTTGATGTCAAATAAATGTACTTTACAACATTTACAATCTTGCTCTTTGCTTTTAAATCACAGTTTCATATTCTGAATTGTAGCGCGCTGTGTTGTGACATAATGTGTGTTGTCTTCCGGGTTCTGTGTAAAGTCGCGTAATACTGGAGACGACTGGGCGCGTTTCATTACGCACCCTGTAACGTCACGGAGAAAGGCGGGGAATATGAATGGTTTGATAATATCAGGCTTAGGGGCGGGAGATATGATTTAGTGTCGCAAAAGCAAGTCAGCCAGGTCAATAGCGCCAGTCATAGGATTATCACATAATGTCGACGCACACCAGGCGGATTTATTGTTTCTTTAGTGGACAAAAAGTCGGTTGACGCCCCTAGGAAATTGTACTATTAGCGAACAAAAGGAGTGCTCTTAAAACACTCTCACCCTGACAACGAACAATACAAACAACATTCTCAGAACACCCCCATTTTGTGTAATTGCAACCATTTCGGGACACTGCGAGTGTTCTTAGAACACATTCAACTAGACAGATTACAATACGGACAGCGTCCTGAGGACACCCCCAGTTTGTGTATTTACGAACAATTAAGTACACCGCGAGTGTTCATAGCTCATTTTTACCTTCTTTGCGAACAAAAATGACACATACTCCGTTAAACACCCCACCATTTAGTTTATTTACAAAATGTCAGAACAGCCGTGTTCTCCGCGGACAAATCGAACGCAACAAAAAGGTCTAGCACATAAAAAAAACAAAGCATTGAACCTATCTCATACTCCCCCACCCTCCCCAAACACTCTTAAACACCAACACACGGCACTAAATACAATTTTTTATCCACGTTTCACTGCGCTGTACACGGTCGACTGCGAATACAAGATGGCGGGTGCCACAGAAAATCTGACGCGCTCCACGCCCCTCACCGTCCAATCAGTGAACACGTCACATGTCCGCGGACATGACGCAAGCCGATGGGCCAATCGGGGTGCTGTCCGCGGAGCGAACAGGGAAGTCCGTCCGCGAAGCGAACGCAGATATCACTAATTTTTTTGCCTTACATTTTGGTCATTTTTAAAAAAACTACTGGACGGATTTACACCAAATTTACATAAGCACGCTTTTGGGACCAGGCCGCCGCTTCTGCCGCAAATTTGGTGTAAATCCGTCCAGCGGTTCGGGCTGTAGCCGTGCGCAAAGTTTTTTCCCATTCAGTCTATGGGGAAAAAAAATTTTTGGGACCCCCCCTATAACTTTGCCCCCCCTGGACGAATCCTCACCAAACTTTGCAAAACAATTCAGAGTGTCCCAACTACTTTTTTTTGCAAAGTTTGGTGAGGATCCGTCCAGGGAGAGCGAAGTTATAAGCCACCAAAAAAGTGCTCTTCCTATGGAAACAGCAACTTGGCCATGTAATATATATATATTTCTGAGGCTTGTGGAATCTGCTTAGATCACATGCTGTGCATAGGCCGACATCTAGTGGAAGCTGCGGAGTATTACAGTTTGTTTTTCGAAAGTCGAAAATGGGCGTCGACACAGGCGTGCCAGTAATACTATCCCTAGTGTGACGTCCACTGTACCCAAGATCCCTCACGCGTGTAGGATCCTCAGATTGTTTTTTTCCGCCATACTGGTCGGAAGCATCTTGCGGAGTTCCCTGGCCTTAGCCATACTTTTGCTGTTATTATAATTTTAATTCTTATTCATTCCCTTCCCCACCCCAACGTCGACCCTCAACCTCGACGACGGCTGGAGAAGTCATCGACCGTCGACTGCTGCACGACGGATCTGGGCCTCGGTAGGCCGCTGGCCTCGGCCCGGGCCTAGTAGGCCGCTGGCCTCGGCCCTTACAAGTAGGGAGAGTGGGGGGTGGTACATACTCTTCACTCTTGATATATAGTTACATTTATATATATTCCTACACTTAGCAGCCCGCTGCCTTAAGGTGCGTATGGAGGGTACCCCTTTTCAATTCTGCCCCAAGTGCAATCGCAAATACCCTTGGGTCGACAGGCACGCCACGTGCAATCTCTGCTTGCCGAGGGATCACCCCGAAGCGAACTGCAGAGCGTGTAGTAGGTTTAAACCTAAGACACTTAAGGACCGTTCGACAAAGCGTTGGGCCCACCACGCCAGGCAGGAGGCCATGGCAGCGGAGGGCGCCTTCAGCGATGGCAGCGACGCCGTACTTTCGGACGGCGAGGGCATTACGGCGTCGAAAGACAGCCGACGAGCGCAGGTCCCCGACCTCGGAAGGTCGTCCGGCAAGGCGGCTATGGGGAAGACCCCCGGCGACGCAAGCGCTACACACCTAACACACACTAAACACACTAAGACCAACCGGACCTCGACGACGTCGACTTCCCGGAAAGAGGCACAAAAAGAACGGTCCGACTCGGTGTCCTCTGGGCGCTCTCGATCGAGATCGCCTCACGACGCAAGGCAATCATCCACTCTTGCCAAGAGTGCCTCGCTACACACACTAACGGAAGTTCGATCGTCGGGAGACGAAGACGACTTCCACCCCCAGGCCGCGCTCCAAGATACCGAGACCGCGGTTAACACCAGTGAGGCCCCACGCCCGAAGCACACAGATACCTTTCCAGACCCTCGACGCCAGGCGTCGAAAGTCTCTGGGGCCCCCAAGGGACAGGGAAAACATTTTTCCACGCACGGAGAAGGGGGGAAACAGCGGAAAGCACAGCCTTCCACCCCTGTAAAGCCTAAGCAGACAAGCAAACACAAGTCTACCCTTGAAAATAAATCACCTGCTAAAGTAATACCCTGTTCCAGGGAATGGTCCAGTGAAGACATAGACAGGGTTATGTCTAGGATGTCTTCCTTGGCTGATTTTTATGATAAGAACCCAGAACACTTTCTTTCATATAACCCTCAAGGGGCCACACCCTCAGGCTCCTCCGATCCTATCCCGCTAAGTAAAAAGCCCCGGGTCGAAAGACCTGAACCCTTCGAGGTTCAGCCTTACTCCACTCCATATTCTACTCCACTCCCCAGTTATCAGGGACAAGTTTTCCCTGAAGAGGACCAGGAGTTTGCAATTATGGAAGAACAAACCGGGACAGATTACTATGCAGAGGATGAGGACCTGGAGGAGGGAGAAGATGAGCAGGAAATTTACAGAGTAGATTCCCCAGTACAAAGCGAAGCCCCAGTTACTGACTCTCCAGTTGATAACCAGCCCCTCCTTAACGAGGTTCTCGCTCGAGCAGCGGAACACTTCCACATCAACACCCACGGTGTACAGGAGGAAAGGGACTTCGCGGAGGAGTTTGTAGGAGAGAGAAGACCGGTCGCTCAGACCATCCCTATCCTCAAATCCATCCAACGAAGAATAGATCCTTCCCTGGTGAATCCTAACCTCACCAGAGCTGTCAACCCCAGAATTGAAAAGATTTTCCGGGCAGCCCAGTCTGACCCTCTGTATATAAAGGGACATCTTAAACCAGATTCCCTAGTGGTGACCAACACTAGAAAGAGGGCTGGCACGCCCTTATCTTCATCAGAAGCTCCTCCCGACAAGGAGAGCAAAAAACTTTACGGGTTTGGCAGAAAGGTAGCCTCAACGTCCGCCTACCAAGCAAGGATTGCGAATTCCACCACCCTGTTGGCTAGTTACAATTGCCATCAATGGGAAGAAGTCGCGGCGCTCATTGCCTCTGCTCCAGAACCGTTAAAGGGCCAGCTGGCTCGGATCTCGGCAGAGGGGAGAGCCGTGTCTGGTTGCATTTTAAAAGCAACTTTCGACGCCGCTGACAACGCAGGGAGATTGATAGCAGAAGGTACTGTTATCAAGAGACATGCGTGGTTACGGCAGTCGGGATTCAAGACAGAAACCCAGGCTTCTTTAATAGACAAGCCAGTGGAACCCGACCTATTGTTTGGGAAAGCGGTCGAAGACGCACTTAAAAATGCCAAAGATGAATATGAGACTCTCAAATCCCTTGGCCAGCTTACCAACAAACCCCCTAACCAGAGGGGGAACAATAATTTTCGTCGCCCACGCGGCCAAAATTCACAAAGAGGCAACTATGCCCAGGGACAAGGTACACAATGGAATAACAACCAGCAGTCTACCCAGAGTTACGGCAGGGGTAACAAGAGAGGTCGTGGAAGAGGCAGAGGCAGCCCCAACAAGGGCGGTGGCACGCCTCCACCAAAACAGTGACGCTCAGTTCAGGGTCCCTTGCCACGCAACCCCAGTAGGGGGACGCATTTCCACCTTCACCCAGGCTTGGGAAGGGATCACCTCAGACAGATGGGTGCTGTCAACAGTATCCGCAGGATATTGTATAGAACTACTGCAGCGTCCCCGGAATCATCCTCCACGACAAAGAGTGCACTCCCTAGAGCATCAAAGGATCCTTCTCGAGGAGATCGCCATTCTGCTAGAAAAGGACGCGATAGAACTCGTCCCAGGACACCAGGTAAACAAGGGTATCTATTCAACTTACTTCCTTGTGCCAAAGAAAGATTTGACAATGCGCCCAGTATTGGACTTACGGCCTGCCAACAAATATGTCAAGCCCCAAAAATTCCGTATGACCACGCTACAAGAGGTAATCCCCCTCCTAAAAAAGGGGGATTACATGGCAACCTTGGATATGAAAGATGCTTATTTTCATATTTCCATGCTCCCAGCGCACAAAAAGTACTTGCGCTTCAAGGTGGACAGTCGCCACTACCAATTCAAGGTACTGCCCTTCGGGATAGCTTCAGCACCAAGGGTATTCACCAAGGTACTGGCGGTGGCGGCTGCACACCTACGCAGGGAAGCAATCCCGGTGTACCCTTATCTGGACGACTGGCTCATAACGGGGGAAACCCCAGGAATTTGCAGGTCAAACATTCAGAGGACTATCGACCTCCTCCACGAATTAGGCTTCTCCATCAACGAGAAAAAGTCAAGTCTGGTGCCAAGCACCTCAAAACAGTTTCTAGGAGCTATCCTAGATACTCAGAAAGGATTGACCTTCCCTTCGGAAGAGAGAATTCGGAATATACTTCTGCAAATTCCGCATTATCAGTCAGGTCAACAGATAACAGTACGCAAAGCTATGCGGTTACTGGGCATGATGGCGTCATGCATTTACCTGGTCCCCCACGCGCGTCTGCGCATGCGTCCCATGCAGGAATGGTTGGCGAAACAGTGGTCTCAGGCAAGTGGTCATTGGGACGATCTAGTGGTCGTTTCGCCAACACTCGTACAGAGCCTACACTGGTGGACAAGAGAGAATCTCGCAAAGGGGAAACCCTTTTACGATCCCGAAGTACAAGCCGTGGTGACTACAGATGCATGCCTGACTGGGTGGGGAGCTCACCATCTCCACCACACAGCTCAGGGTCTCTGGTCTCACTCAGTAGCCAAGAACCACATCAATCTGCTAGAGCTTCTGGCAGTATTCCGAGCGCTAAGGGCGTTCGAGCCCCATCTACTGAACTTGTCGGTGCAGATCAGGACGGACAGCACGACAGCCATGTTCTATCTGAACAAGCAAGGGGGGACTCGTTCGCCAAATCTGTCCAAGCTTGCCCAGAAAATATGGATATGGGCACTCAGACGGAACATCTTCCTGTCATCGCAACATGTTCCAGGGGAGCTCAATTCCCTAGCGGATGCTCTAAGCAGAAACTCCCTCCCAGAAGAACACGAATGGGTCCTTCACAGAGACGTAGTAGAAGATCTCTTCTCTCAGTGGGGTTTCCCCACTATAGACCTATTCGCCACAAGCGAAAACAAACAATGCCCAGGATTTGCATCCAGGTTCCCCCAGCCGGACTCCCAAGGGAATGCCCTGTGGATGAACTGGTCAGGGATGTTTGCGTACGCTTTTCCACCAACTCCTCTCATCAGGAAGGTGGTGTACAAGATGAACAAGGAATCTATGACGCTCATCCTAGTTGCTCCCATGTGGGCGAGACAACCATGGTTTCCACACCTACGCAGGATGGCGGTGTGCGAACCCATCAGACTCCCAGCCTGGTACAACCTACTGTCCCAGCAACAGGGTCAAACAGTGCATCAGGAACCCAACTCTATGAACCTAGCAGCATGGCTCCTGAAGTCATAGAGTTTGGACATCTCAAATTACCACAGAGGTGTATGGACATTCTAAAGGAGTCCAGGAAACCAAATACAAGGCACTGTTACTTTGATAAGTGGAAAAGATTCGTTATCTGGTGCCAGAATAAACAAATCAACCCGGTTGATTGCACTCCTTCCAACGTTGTGACATACATGCTCCACCTGCTGGATGCAGGGTTGGTTTTTAACTCGCTGAAAGTACACCTGGCAGCCCTCTCGGCTTACACCACATCCCATAACAAGGTCTCGTGGTGGAAAGTACCAGTGGTTAAAGCCTTCATGGAAGGAGTAAAGAGACTTCACCCTCCTATTTCGAACCCACCGCCAGGATGGGACCTCAACGTGGTGCTAGCTAAGCTCATGGGACCCCCATTCGAACCCATGCATAAAAGTAGTCTCAAACACCTGACTTATAAAACGGCCTTCTTAGTAGCCATTACCTCCATAAGAAGGGTCAGTGAAATTCAGGCTCTGTCAGTGCAGGATCCTTTCTTTACTATCCACAAGGACAAACTGGTTTTACGCACACACCCTAGGTTCTCACCTAAATTCATATCCAAGTTCCATGTAAACCAGTCCATCGAGCTTCCAGCTTTCTTCCAGAACCCGCAAAGCTCGGCTGAGGTGAAACTACACACCCTAGATGTGCGTAGGGCGGTCCTATACTATGTAAATAAAACCAGACCGCTAAGGAAAACAGATCAACTGTTTGTCTCCGTAGCTACAGGCAGAGAGGGGGATCGCGTCTCTAAGGGCGCTATCTCGAAGTGGATTATCAACTGTATACAGCTGTGTTACTCTCTTTCTGACAAGACTCTGCCTTTTACGCCAAGGGCCCACTCTACTAGAGGCATTGGTGCCACTCTGGCTTTCATTGCAAATGTTCCCCTCGACACCATTTGCAAAGCGGCTACTTGGAGCTCTATTCACACTTTTACTCAGCATTACTGCATTGACACTCATTCCAAGACAGATACACAAGTGGGACAAGCGGTTCTAAGACACCTGTTTGCTCATGACCCTTCTCACATCCCACCTCCTTCTTCTGGTACTGCTCGCTAATCTATGCACAGCATGTGATCTAAGCAGATTCCACAAGCCTCAGAAGGGATACATTACTCACCGTAATCGTATTTCTGATGCTTGTATCTGCTTAGATTCACATGCGACCCACCCTTCCTCCCCTCCGAGAGAAGGCGCATGATTGCTTGTAGTCTTACCTTTTCTGTCTATCTGCTTGGATTATCTGTACTCACGCTACTCCTCATGCTTCCTCATGTCAGAAAAAATACAATCTGAGGATCCTACACGCGTGAGGGATCTTGGGTACAGTGGACGTCACACTAGGGATAGTATTACTGGCACGCCTGTGTCGACGCCCATTTTCGACTTTCGAAAAACAAACTGTAATACTCCGCAGCTTCCACTAGATGTCGGCCTATGCACAGCATGTGAATCTAAGCAGATACAAGCATCAGAAATACGATTACGGTGAGTAATGTATCCCATATATATATATATATATATATATATATATATATATATATATATATATATATTGCTTCACGTGAGCAAGCGGTTTGTTACCGCGAAATGTGTTGTTTTCGTGTCATTTTTTCTGTCTTGGACATTTTATTCATTAAAGTATATTTTTTGGCTGACAATCCATGGTTTCCTGCCTCAGTGTTTTGCTAAGATTACTGAACGCAAACTGCTTCCTGGAATGCCCTCCACTTTCCCTGCACTTCTGTACAGAGATATATATATATATATGTATATATATATATATATATATATATATATATGTATATATATATATATTACTATTTGCACTTATTCATAAATATTGGGTGTTGATATTTAATAATAATTTGTGTTTTACAATACAATATGTGTACACTTCCAAAATAAAATAATGTGTTTTTAAATAAATATAGGTAAGGCCAAATACATAATTAAAAGCATTATTAAATGTCAATAATATATAACTTTGAAATACACTCAAGTATGTTTGCCACATACTCACACTTATTGAATACAAAACATTACATTTTAATAAACAAAAAATACGGCCCAAACAAAATCATATATTTGAAAACTGTAAATCCAGCATATGTACCTTTGTAACATAATTACTTATTATACATAAGTAAACTGATTTACATTTATATATTTAAAATTACAAACGTAATGCATATATAACTTTAAAAATTAATAAAAGAAAATACTCCAAACACAAATACACTTCATAGCAATACAAAAGAAATCAATTAATGCACACAACACATAATATAATTTAAACTTTTGTTTCATGCTGTACAAAAGATACAATAAAATAGTTTTTACTAATTAAAAAAATAAAAACCACCTACATCACAAACGCCTATAATATGAACTATAATTAAAATGCATGTTTTTACTCAATACATTGTATAAACATCAACAATGATCATACTAATTAAAATAATAAAATCATTTTTAAAAAAAACAATATTTAAAATGTGTACATTAAGAAATGCACCATACAAAATAAATATTTTAATTACAATATATGTTCACAATTTAAGTGCCAAGGAATGTATTGCAAACACACCATACTATAACTTAACATATTATTAAAATTAACACATGTACCACATATGAAAAATAGAAACTCATATAAATAACAATTCTAAAAGTAATACATGATTAGATGCTTTGCATACATTACACAATCTTGATCTATTTAATACAATAATAGATGAAACAAAATAAAATTTCAAAATATATGTTATTTTAATAACATGTAAGTCTACGTTTACATGCTTCCTCGGTTTCTAGTGATTTTTGTAATGATACCCAGAAACAATGATTCCCCTTTGATTTTGTGGATATTAGAAACAAGCTGATGAATACACGTAGTTCATAATATCTAACACCAAGTTTATTCACAACCATGTTTGCTTAAACAATGTTTAATTTAGATTCAATACTTAATATGAATGATTTTTATATAAAAACGTATATGCACAGAAACATTCCATTTATTTGAAGCATCTCCATCTATATAAATCTCATTCAATGATACATGTGAAAGTAAACCATCTTTACCAGCTTATACATTTCATCATCATCATCTCCTTCACCACACCCAATGACTAGTTTGGCAAGAAACTCTAAACACAAATCACAAAAATAAACGGTATTAAAAACACATCTCTGGGACTTTGTTCCTTTTAATTATGCAGAGTTCTTATTCCCTAACATGTTTCGGTGCTTTCAAATTCAGATAATTCTTTGCAGGGGTGGTTGCTCAGATTATTCCTTTGAATGGACATATTTTCAACAAGACTTGCGGTGGTATGCTTCCTCTCAGTGCCTACAACCAATATGAAACTCAATTATTCTATGTACTTTTAGTACCACTTGATTTTAGTTTAATATTGTCTCATCAATACAAACCAATGTGAAAGATTACCTAGGACTGAGGTATCTCTGACTTGACATCGTAAACGTAAACATGGAAAAAAAATATGCCAATGTTGGTGAAGGACCTGTCAAGTGAACCAAAAAGATAGGTTCAAACATGTCATTGTGTGGAACTATAACTGAGAAGCAGTCAATGATTAGCTGTAATAATCTCTCTAACCTTAAATTGGTGATCACTTCAACTAGACAATTTTAAGACCATGTGCATATGCTGTTACACCCTCTGTTTGTTGAAAAATGCCCAAAACTTCTCGGCTGCGTTGCACTGACTTTTGAGGCACCTTTCAGAACTGTTTGGAATGGATATCATGGGCGGTTTCTAAATATCTGGCAGGTGTCCCATCTATTCATCTATTAGAGATGGAGCTCCATTTATTTCATCTACATCATCTTTCATGAGCGATGGGCAGCCCCATTTTATATTCAGTAATTTGTGTCAAGACTGACACAAATGTTTGAATGCAAAATGATTGCAGGAAACTAGCACGCATCCGAAAAGAAAGACCCTTTTGAAGTTTCTCGTTGCCCTACACTAAACAAACATGGGAACAAAACACCACACTCTGTGCAAAACTGCACAAAGCCGGGCAACATTTCAGTGGAACTGTAATGCCGATTTCGCAGACGAGGCAGAAGCGGATTCCAGTGCAGATTCGGCATTTTCGCTTTGTGGGTGTCCATTTTCCTCAACGCTAGTCGGCACGAAATGTGTGCCTCTTCCAGGGAGTGAATTTGTTGAGCGTCTTTACCCGTTTACCTCTTTCTTTAAAAGCAGCAAATGTAAGCCAATGGGAGTCGATCATTGTGTGGGGTTCCCTTGTGTCCCTTTCTCTAAACTCCAAATGTGGGCCTTGCAGGACAAACTGTGAATGTTTGAAATTCCCGTCGTTCTGTGATCTGGCCTAAAGAATGCCCGGATACAGTTGCGTGGATTCTTCATTTCAGAAAATATTCTAATCAGAGCATTCCAAACTTTATTTATTACACGCAATATTATAGTGGAAGAAAGGAACAAGTGTGATACAACCTTTGCAGGGAATAGTGCTTTTTTGTCAACCCAACCGCTTTTGTAGACGCTGAGGAGATATATTCAGCAAACTCTCACAATTTGCCAGCACACGTATTCTAAGTTTGCATTGCAAACACCATTCATTCTGCGATTGTTGATGTGACAGCTGAAGCATTGACTTCAACCTCCTGTTCCCGTGTATTCTTTTTGAATTTCCTCATATGCAGACGAAGGCAGAGGTCTGAATTCATACAGTGTCCACTGCTTTCATTGCTTGCAGAAGTCGCGTTCTGCTTAAGGTGAGCGAACGTATGCCTGCTGCTGCCGTTTAAAAGAAGCTGAAAGCACATGGTGTGACGATTCTGCCTGCCACTCTTCCCAACACCATGCTTGCGATTGCAATTCACTCTTCCTTAGGATCATTATTTTTAATGCTGTGACAATTTCCGACCCACATCTCTAATATGGCGGGCAGCTTCCTTACCATGTACAGATCCTACCCGAGCCGCTTTCCGAAAAATAATGAGCTCAGCAAATCTTGCCTCATTAGGTACAGCCGGGCTTGACATTTCAGGTAATCGCTCCTAGTAGCGTGTGCCTAACGCAGCTCATATTCTACCTGTTGCGCTCGTCTGAGTTTCAGGTTCATTATGCACCGTGACTGTAATGCAGACATGAGGACAGCCTTCCGGTCCAGACATATGTCAGCAGGGCCCTTCACACCGCAGTGGTACCATTTGCAATACCTTTCAGCCATCGTGCGCATTTTTGCTGATGCTCTGCACCAGACATTCTGCCCCGCATCTAGCTATGAAGAGACCGAACTGCATGAATGCGATTGCAAAACATCGCTTGGAATAAGCCGCCCACTCCACAGGGTACATCATGAGAAGCAAACACCAACATGCATTGAAATGACTAGACTGTGGCCTCTGAAGTAGCACTGAAGTGCTAGTTTGGAATATAGGCTTATCTTCCTGATGTTTTCAGAAAAGTCTACTTCTCGGGTTGCTCAACTCTCGCCTTTGGTCTATGAGGGTTTATTGAATGAGGGGGATGCTGTGGTTACCATAGAAACTGCATTCTGATCTTAAAAAAGCTCTGCAGTATACGACGTGCATTAGTCAGAAATAGTTTCTGTGGCTCTCAACATAACTTATTCCAAAAAGCAAACTTAAAGCATTTACTTTAAAATGTGTCCACTGTTAATTTCAATATGGTATTCAAGATTTAGTAGATACATACGTGCACAATGTTGTGTGGCATTATCTTGCAGGATGAATGTCATATTTCAAAATGTATTTTCTTTATGCTGGTATCGAATCACCACTGATATCCACGTATAACCATTGATGTATCTTAATACGCCTTATCCTAATACAAAATACATTGTTTGGCTCGTGCAATATGCTAACCTTTGGTAACTAAATCGGATTTCAGAAATTACGCATTTAGTGCCTATCCGCACTGAGATCAATTGTTTGTTTTTCATTGGAAACTGGAAACACATGCATACAGGCTATATTGTTTGTTCGTTTGCATTTTCTGCAATTGTTACCAATAGTGGCCTGGAGAGATGTCAGTCAGGTGGTTTGCATTGTTTTCTTTTTTTTCTTTTTTTTTCTTTTTTTTTATTGATTCAGCTGAATTTAATCAACATTTCAATACAAAGAAAATATTACAGACAGAATAAAGATAGAGCGAGGCATAAGAAAGAAACAATTCAAACCTACTCCACGCAAACATCAGCAACAGTTAGCATCATAAGTAAAATCAAAACAGAATGTACCTAAAATAAGTTTAGCAATTAGCTGGGCAAAAACATAAAACCTATGAATCTAAATTAAGTGAAAACAGAAAATCCCCCATTGCTATTTGAATGGAAACATTATTAGTACACAGTAGAGTGGCCCAACTTTCCTCGATGTCTAACATTCCTAAATGGACAAAGTGATGTCTAAAGCATTTTAAACGTTCATAGATAAATGCTGGACACAATGACAATAGATTCTTTAGAGTTTCATTCATTGATTCATTGATTCATTTGAACAAAAGTGGCAGTGGTGCAATTCTTTGGGTATCAATTTACGCCTCACAAGGATTTCTCTGGTATGCCAGAGGTTAAAGTGCAAATGAAGAATGCCAGAACGTATTTTAGCTGATGGAAATTTTAAGAACTATGGTCCCAAACACCCAGGATTTTTGTGTTTAAAGCTCTGCAATGTTGCATCCCTATATTCTAAGCATGCAGTTCTTGTATTGATCCAATCATAGTGGTAGATCAACATCTTGGCTTTGTCAGAGTTAGTGATTAGTACCTCAATATATGCCTTTTAGCCAACATTTAACAAATTTGTGATTAGTGACAAAAACATAGTTTGATAAGTATTTCAACAAGTTGTTATCATCAGTAGACATCAGACATTTGCGAAACAAAGCACATACTTCCCACTGGTATTGCGCATGTAAAGAAGTTAACCCCATTTCATAGCGTAACCATGGCCCAGGAACACACTGCGGAAGATTGAGCACACCTTTCCAAAACTTAACCTCTAATTTGTTCAGAAACTCAATAGAGCACATTGCTTGTGTTTCAAGGCCATATAGAATGCATGGGACCACTTTTTGTTTCCAGTATAATACAGCTGGTTTGAGCGTGAAAGCACCATAATGATATAGTATAACTTTGGTTTGGTTTGTGAAATCGCTGTATTCAATTTCTGGATCATGACAACTTGGTGACCCTTGAATACAGCAGAACCTCCAAAGATCACAACCAAGTACATATAATTTGGAACTACTAACAGTTTGTTTTAATTGATCGACTAGACAAATTTATTTGCACTGACTTGCTTAGCTGAATAGTGAACAATTCGTTTTTTTTTAGTATTAATGCTCAACTCATTTTGTTCGATATAAATGTTACATGCAGCAAGCAGATTTTATAGGCCCCTAGGAATTTTTGAAAGGAGGACTAAATCGTCAGCATACATGAGAATTTGAATGGAAATCTTGTTCAACTTAGGAGAGTCGGAAGGTACTGAAGCAAAGATCTGTCTGACATTGTGTAACAAATAATTAAAAATTGCAGAAGCAAGCGGACAACCTTGCTTAAGGCCACAGGCAGTGACAATTGGAGTGGAAAACAGACCTTCCATAGTTGATCTAATGCAAAAAGATTATTTCTAATATGTTCTGGGGACAATTTTCTCGCTTGAGTTTTGATATTAAAAGAGGCCTAGAGATGGCGTCAAATGCCGTATGTAAATCAACGAAAGCGATCCGATAGCACAGCGAGTAGAGCGCTTGCTTTGACATCTGTGCAGAGCCTGCTGATGCAGGTTTGAATCCCGGCAGGGCCAAGCTCAGCCTTTCATCCTTTCGAGGTCAATAAATGAGCACCACACACCATGGGTAATAATAAGCAGCGCTCAGATACCCGAGGGTTCGTAGCGCTATATAAATGCTAAATTATTATTATTATTATTCTGATTGTTTTAATGTTTGGCATTGAGCTTTTATGGCATTAAGGCACATCAGATTTATATTGGTGCCCATGCCTGCTAAAATGCCTGTCTGGAACAGATCTCTTCTGTTGGTGGCCTTGGTCCACGCATTAAAATCACGTAAGATTAATTTGGCAAAGAGCTTGCCCAGCGTGTCTAAAAGCGCAATCGGTCTATGATTGACAGGTTGAGTATGATCACCTTTCTTGTGGATCGGGACAATTATAGACGTCTTCCACAAAGTTGGAATGGTACGTGATGAGAGGACCTGTTGGAAGAGTCCGTTCAAAATTGCAGCCCAAGCCGATGGATTTGTTTTGAACATGAAATTATTAAGACCATCAGGGCCCATGGCACGGGATGAGCTGATCTTACCAATATATTCTTCGATAATTGTTGGTGAACATTCTACTGCCCATTTGTCTGTGGTCTCTACAGCAAGAGAATAATTAGTGAAATTAGGATCTGCATATAATTTAGTATAATAAGCGATCCATTGAGCCTCTGAAACAATATGCGACTATAATAAGGGCTGAGTACGATGAGCACAACGATTGAAAACGGCCCATGTCTCTACAGTATTTTTGTTAGACAGCAATCTCAACATATGTTCACTATCATTCTGTAAGAGGTGTGCTCGGTATTGACGTAACCAATTGTGATATCGACACTTGGCAGTTTTTAACTGATGTCTCTGAATTGGATGTTTCAATAGAAGAATGAGTTTCTTTTCGGGTCGACATTGTGATTTCCTTGTTTTTACTTTGTTGTTAAACATATGGTTATGCAATGGATGCACCTGGTTAGAAACCTTGCTTACATTTCTGAAAGGTAATAGTAGATTTGAATAGTGAACAGGAGTTAGTGCTTAATTGTTTTGATCAACCATTCCCTTCAGCGTCATTAAATAAGACTGTGACCAACGGAAATGGGTTTTCGCAATATTGACTACCAAATCTTGAGACAACATCAGTCTGTCAGAAATAATGGTAACCCATTGAATCTTTAATGCTAACAGGTTGTGATCACTGTGAGGTTGAGGGATAACCTTGAATAACTGAATTTGCCCACTTGGATTGGAGTTAATATAAATGTAGTCAATAGTGCTACTCGCCGTTTCACTTTGCCATGTGGGACGGGCTGGACTATCACCTGATGCTGAGCCATTAACCATATAGAAGTTTCTCTCTTACATTAACATAGACCAGCGTTTGACTCAACGTTGGATTTCCCTTTAGGATGTAGGCAATCGAGGTTGAGATCACCCACTATGATGGTATCTGTAATATAAGAAGTAGTCATTACAACATCAAGCAATCTTGTCAAACCAGCATAAAAAGCAACATCTGTAATGCCAAGCGGATTTCGATAAATGTTAATAAGGGCAATTCTCTGAGGAGGGCAGATCATTTTAACCAGCTAGATGTAGGGAGACACAGCATCCCAAGACACGACAGAGAAACCTGTGCAGGGCACTGGCGATTTGACCAAGGCAGGTCCTGGCAGGCGATTGATGGGCTGGTTGGCCCCACCAGCTCAAGGGAAGAAGACTCTTGCAAGCAAAGATCTTCTCGAGTCATTAGAGACAAGTGGTGAGGATCTGCAGCTGGGCTTCACCGGTGGTTCAGTTGTTGCAGATGTCTTCAGCTTGTCTCCTCTTTGGGTTCCAGTGGCGACTTCTTGTCCTCCAGTACTTAGGACCCTGCTTTTATGCAGCAAGACCCCCATTCATACAGCCTAGCTGTCACACAGTGGGGTGGCACTCTTGGCAGGAGACCCCCCAGCCTATCAGGGCAGAGTGTGACTAGGATTGCGTAGGCAACCCTGTCCAGGGTGGTTATTCCCCCTTCCACACATCCTGTCTACCCCAGACTCATTGGCGCCGAGAGGAGGGCTTCTGTCCAGAAGCCCGCCAAAAGGACGAACAAAGGATCCCCGACCTGGGTTAGGATTTCAGAGAAAGACACGAGAAAGACATATTATTAAAGTTCTTGCAAAAAAAAAACCACTGGATTAAAGTTAATATTAAAATAAACCGGCGGTATGTTAGAGGCTGTCAGTAAAAGTGGTAGCCTCGAACCATGGGAAAATCCCATAGGGAAATATTTGCGGTCCAATATTTACAGTAGTAGCCACTGCCACCAGCCAGAAACTTTGGAGAGAGGGACTGGACGGTACCCTCTCAACAATGAACATTAGGGAAAAACTATTAACCCTTTCCAGTACTTCCATAGTAAGATGGGTTGTACTGGTTTTGTTCATAAGTATTGACTAGTAAAGTCAATGGGGACTTTACATGCCCTGGGAGACAGTAGTCAGTCCCAGGGTATGGAGTCTATGTTGGGGGGTCACTGTGACACCCCTGTGTTACTGCACTGAGACTGCTGTGTAACACACATGAAACAAGATGGTACCTATAAGGGTGAGAAAAACCCCATAGACCATAAGCACAAAAAATAGCCTAAAACACACACCAGAAATCTGTTAAGAGTGGGAAAAGAGTCTCACTCTTAGCAGGAGAAAGAAATAAACCCTTCAAATCCAGCAAAGCTGCTGGGGGACTCTATAGGTAAGTGAAATTAGCCTTAGAAGAGAATTCTCCCGAACAGAATGCTAATGTGCTAACACAAAATATAAAAGCACCATACAAAAGTAACAAATAAAAGTAACAAATAAAAATTTAGAAGCTTAAGCTTAATGCTTACAGAAGACGAGCAAACGCTGGCGTGACACGTGAAAACAAATATTAACTGAGCACTAGGCACTGGCTGCGCAGCTAAGCAGCCAAGCAGTACTCACACAGTACTCCCATGAGTGTGCGTGTGCTGTGCGCGAGCTCACTTGTAATATGGGGGATGGCCCTGGTAACAGGGCGTGTCCACAGCCGACCCTGGGGAGAAAACAAAAACGAGTCAGTGATGTGGAAATAGTACAAGTCAATGGGGGTGGAGGAGGAGAAGCTGGGGGTGGAAGTCCAGCAGAATGACTACAATCACCTTAGCAACCAGTAAAAAATCTGTGGTTAGAATACTTTGTTTTTCTGTATGTCGCTGAACCTGCAGCCAAGCAGTACTCACACAGTACTCCCAGGAGTGCATGCGCGCTGTGTGCAAGCTCATTCATGATATGGGGGTTGGCCCTGGTAACAGGGCGTGTCCACAGCCGACACTTAGCAACCAGTAAAAAGTCTGTGGTTAGAGTCCTGTGTTTTTCTGTATGTCGCTGAAGCTGAAGCGGAGCAGCAAAGTAGGAGCAGAACGGACAGTGTGCTGCAGCCAAGCAGTACTCACACAGTACTCCCACGAGTGCGCATATTATTATGTTTATTTTTGGTCCGAAAAGCACAGTACACTATGAGCGTCAGGCTTTGAGATCATTGCTGACTATGAATGAGAGTGTACTGCCACACCTACCATCACCAAGATGTTGATCTATCACCTACCTTAGGTCCAAACTACTTTTCTTTGTGGAAATGCACGCCTCTGGTTGCAGCAGCTGGCTTATCGGTAACCCCACCTGCCCCCATAAAATTGACCTGTGAATGTTCTGTTTCTCAATTGTATCTGCCCCTTTCATTGCGCAATACCCAGCCTTCCAAAGACTACTGGAGAGAAATTCTTCTAGTGCTGTTTTGAATTCTGCCAGTTGGGATTATTTCTTCTGCGGCATGCTTCCAGGCAACAGAGGACCACCATGCTTTGCATAGGGACAATGGGCCCAACCTTCACATGGCCAAGATAGAATCCAGGGGCTTGATTGGCTTTATCCTTTCAAAGATTGAACAACTTCAATCTCAAATCCTACTGTCTTGCATGAGAGGGCAGTGGAAAGTGATGAGGGGGCTCTCGTACTCATTTGCGGGATCAACGTTATTAGGACTTTGCCCTCTTTGTAGGAGGAGTGAGGGCAGGTGTGAAACATTTGACGTTCTTGCAGGTCTCAGTTGGTGCTGTCACCACCTACCTTATAAATAAAGAATTAGCCATGCACACTCTTGTTGGGCAAAGCTTGTCCTTTCATACCTACTCTGGCAGACCACAATAGATGGAAGGACTTAAATGCTGCCTCCGGATATGACATCCGTTCTGACATTCAACCTCCAGCCTGTCGGAGGGGATATTTACTTGTCCAAGGCTGTCAAAAGAAGACAGGTCACCAGGCATTTAGAGGGCATCTAAAACCCACATATGCTGTACTTTCAAGGGTTTGTCTTCCTAATCTATACAAAACAGTATATATTTGAAACATGTAAATGTACATTTACATTCGTATTAGATAGATGTGTTAAGCATATTATAGGGCAATGGTCGACACCCTATAGTTACGGTGAGTCAGAGACACATAGGAACTTCTCAAAATTCTATTGTTAATAATTTTTGATTCAAGTAACTGTTTTGGCTGAAATTGTGAAAGTGATTAAAGACCTGCGGGCCCACTCAGACTGTTAAGTTTCATAAAGTTGTGTTAAAAAGTAAAAAAGTTATTAAGCATGAAAAAAAAATTTCCTATAGACAAACCAGGTCAATTTTTGCCAAACCTTTCAGACCAAACCGCTGGACGGATTTGGACCAGGTCCGAAAACAACTTGGGCATGAAGCAGTGACTTGCGATCCTTGCATCATTTGGGGTTATTACGTGCAGTAGTTTTTAAAATATTTGATTGTGAAGGGGGTGCCCTATTCCAAAAAATAGTGATATTTGGGGAATTTACCCAAAACCAGGTGTTTTTTTTAAATGAAACAACCACCATCTTGTATTTCTCTCGATGCAAGCAATATTCACAGCTATAGCCGAGGATATGGGAACATGAAATGCAGGAAAAAAGCTAGTTTCAGGTAAATAAAAACATGAAAATGCCATCAGGCCAGAGGCAGGAGACAGTGGGCCAGAGGGCACAAGTGATACTTTGCAGTTGGAAGGGGGTGTACAGACTGAGTTTGCAGCATCAAGCTTTTAGTAGCCTGATCTCTAGCCACGAATAGCCAACATCTGAAAGCAAACTGCTTCACAGAAACAGTATGCATTGTTGGGGGAATGGGAGAGTGCAGAGGAGGTGAGGAGGTCATCGGAGGAAGATGGAAACCACTTCCTCGATCACTCGGCCCACATTCCTCAGAATGTTGTCTCCCGAGCCTTCTGAGTTATGTGGAGAGAAGGCTCGGGAGACGTACAGATCACTACATATTTCCCCCCCACAGACACTAAAAACAATAGAACAAGAGTAAGAAAATGCTACAATGCAACAAGCAACTTAAGAAACAGAATGTTAACAATACAAAAACAAACTGTTGATGCAATGGTTTAATTCTAGATTATTAGGTTATGTCCAAACAAATACATTTCACACAGCTCCTTCTTTCTAACCTCCCTCACCACTAATTACGAACAAAGTCTTGTAACCAACTGGGTTCACATGTTGACCTCTTTAGTGACCCCCATCCGTCACTTAGTCCACCCCTTTGCACATCTCTGGGCAGTGCACCTCCATCACACTCTCTTTGAACACCATTCCTGTTTGTCTTTGCCAGTTTGCCCATCAACCATACCTCACCTCCATCCACTATAACCACCCCATTCCTCATCGCCGAAATCCTCTTAGGGTCAATTAATTTACTATCTACACATTTGTGTGCGAATCTGGGATTTTTGATAAGGACCCATTCTCGCTCTGTGTCCCTGCAGGACGGCTTAATAAAGGACACCTCAAGTACTTGCCCTGTGTACTTGATTACTTTAGACTACAACTAGTTCACCTTATTTCTTCTTACAAACGTTTTATCATATTGAGCTACACTCAGCCTAACTAGATCGTACACTTATACTAACTAGATCGTAGTGTAAAGAACTAATATATACAATGGCACCTTCAACCATAGTACCTGTTCATTCCTGGCATGACTTCTAAAATAGCTGTGTGTCCATAGACACCATGTATATAGCAAACGCTAATCCCCACGTCCGTGCACTGAGTTCGGTGAATGACGTTAATAAACTCAAACCTAGACAAAAAAATATATAAACGCGACCTGTCAACTACTGCTGCACCATACTGCCCCTCGCTATGATGTTCTGTTACTGATGACCCAATCTCATAGTCCAAACCCTCTAAACTGGGCCACGTACCTGTTTCATGTGCGTTTCATTTTAATTTTGTATCTCAGAGTGTTCTGCCGGAGACAAAGCCTCATGACACTGATTATGTGACTCTGTGGATCAAAAATCACGTTGCATACATCACAAGCTAATAATGGTAAAGTTTGTTTAGATGGTGTTGTGAACCAATGAGGAGTAATTCGTCTTTTCATCGTTAAGGCAGTTGCGTGTTTGGCCATCCATGCCTGGATTGTTTGGTAGATTTCATTTAGAGATTTAGTGTCGAGGTAATAGGTGCCTGTTATGGGTATGAGGATTTGGGTATCATCTGCGTATTTTACTGTAGGCGACACCCAGATCATTGAAGAGGTCAAATGGTGGTTTTGTGAAAATATTATGGAGTGTAAGGGGGGCACAGGATCCTTACGGTACTCCACAGGTGTCTGGGGCTGGCAACGTTGCTGCAATGCCGACTCTCATAGTTCTATTGGTAAGGAAGGACTGTATCCAATTTATGGCATTAGTTGAGAATTGATCTGCCAAGGCAATGTGGTTGCATAGTAGGTTATGGTTGACTAAATCGAAGGCCGTTGATAAGTCGAGCAGGAGGAGGAGTGCTAGGTTACTGTTGTCTTTGATCTCGTTCATTTGTATTTTTTGGTCCAACAAAGCTGTCTCTGTGCCATGTACTGGATGGAAGTCTGATTGGCGGAAGCCTAAGAGGTTGTTAGTTTCTAGATGATTTTGAATTTGCAGATAGGCTGCTCGATCCAGAATTTTGAGGTGGAAGGGAACTGTTTTTATAGGTCAGTAGTTGGTAGGTATGTTAGGGTCTAAGGTGGGTTTCTTTAGTAGTGGGAAAACCAACGCATCTTTGAGGTTGATAGGGACAGTGTTTGTTTCAAAGGAGGCGTTAATTAGTGTTGTGATAAAGGGGGTGAGTTTGGATGCACATTCTTTAATGAATTATACTGGGCATATATAAGCTTGGCATCTAGAAGGTTTGAGGCTTGTGATAATTTTCCATACTCCATTGTTGTGACTGGGGCAAAGTCAAAGTAGGTGATAGGGTTCTGTGCTGAGTATATAGGGATCTGCACGGGTTGACAAGGAGAGAGGTACAACATTTTTTGTTTGATTCTTTTATTGAGCAGGGCACTCATGTCTAGAAGAACATTTGTATATTTGTGCACGAGGCAATGTCTTTGAGTTATGATTCTTGGGGAGGCAC
Source organism: Ambystoma mexicanum (assembly GCF_040938575.1). Taxonomy (NCBI): domain Eukaryota; kingdom Metazoa; phylum Chordata; class Amphibia; order Caudata; family Ambystomatidae; genus Ambystoma; species Ambystoma mexicanum. The sequence goes on from NC_090937.1 coordinate 1,197,235,836, forward strand.
TGGTGACTCAAGCTCACATAGAATAGTAAATAGATATTTGGTGCCAGTGCTCGCTTTGGTGATTTTATTATTGTATGTGGAACTTTTAGTTAGTAGGATAGCCTTTTCATAGTTTTTTGAGGCAGTGGTGAAGATGTCTTTGTTCAGCTCGGTAGGGGATTTTATGCAATTGGTCTCAGCTTTTCTCTTAGTACTGCGTAGAGTTTTGAGATTTGGGGTTACCATGAGTTAAGGTGAGCATAGGGTTTGGCTTTGCTCAGGCTTAGTGGTTCTACTTTGTCGATGGCAGCTAGTACGGTTTGGTTGTAGAGCTCCACCATTGTGGATGGGTTATTGCCAGTATACTTTTGATGTTCTGTGATGGGAAACATAAGTGGTAGAAGTTTATCTGGCATTATGTTGCAAGAGATTCTGTATAGGGCAGCTGGGGCTTGGGTAGGTGCTGTGTCTTTGGTCTTGTTTTTAGGTATAGTGAGTGATATGAGGTGGTGGTCACACCAGTGACATGGTGTGTTGGAAAGGATCTTAATATTACAGTTATGGTCCGCCAGCTAGTCTAGTGTTCGACCTTTGGTATGGGTAGGGTTAGTAATGCGGTGTGTGAAGCCTATCGCTTCAATTGTGTTGGCGAGGGTAAAGCCGTTGTCATCGTTCGGATCATTGAGTCCCAGTTTTACATCACCCAACAGAATAATTTCGGAGGAATGCTTGGTGTTCACTGAGAGAAGTTGGGCCACATCTTCTTTGAAGGAGAGGACTGTGCTGGTGGGTCTGTATATGAGGTGAAAGGTCAAGGTGCTAGAGTGAACTAGAGACAATTTGATGCAGAGTAATTCCCCTGAGTGGAATGATTGGTTAGGGGTTTCCCTTATGTGGAGTTGGTTTTTGGCAATGATTGCTACGCCGCCTCCTTTAGCACGCTGTTTCTCTGTAAACATAGTGTAATTTTCAGGGATGGCTAAGGATAGTGAAGGACTAGCTGCTGCATGGAGCCATGTTTCGGTAATGGCTAAGAATTCTAAGTTATTAGTGGTGATTAGATCAGCGATATCTAAAGCATGTCATGGGAGTGACCTTGCATTGATGAGTGTGCCTTTGAGTAAGGAAGATTTTGGGTTGGCGTTGTCTTGGGAGGTTAGGTTGAGCTCTTTGCTTTTAGGAGGCATCGACATATGTAAGTGTGGAGTGCTCTTGATGGTGAAAGATGCACAGGTATTAGTAATGATAGAGGAATTGAATGTGGAATCTATCTGGTTCAGTTTGATGGATACTGAGTCCACGGTGGAGACCTTCAGGTTGCACATGGTAGCTAGGAGAGGAGGCTGTTATAGCAATTAATCATAGGATCGAGTGTGGTACTATGGATGACAAAGGGCCTCAGTTGACTGAGGCAGGACTTGTACTTTAGTTTGCTGAATGTAGTAGGGGCAGAGTAGTTGGTAAGGTACATGGGTGTCAAACAGTGCGTGGGAGGAATAGTGCACGATTCTGGGATGGTGACATATATTAAACAGTGACTATAGGACACCTGTGCGACATGCTAAATTTCAGGTGAAAGTCACGTTTAGGCCAAAATGATCGCAAAAAAATGTCTGAATGCATTATTTGGCTGATTTTCAGCCGTTCGAAAATTCCGAATGGCTGCAAATTTCGACCAGATCACGCATTCGGTGCTGGGGGCTAAAAGGGTGTCCCCCGCACCATTGCTCACTATATTGTGAGCGGGTGTTGTGGGGGTGCCTCCGCAGCCATCCCAACAACAAAAAAACAAAAACAAATAAAAAGGCTGCGGGGGCTGCAGGGGTGTCCCCCACAATGTCCAGCTCACTATACTATACAATATAGTGAGCAGGGGTTGTGGGGGACACCCCTGGAGCTGTCCCACAGTCCCAACAAAAAAAAGAAAAAAATATGGGTTGCAGGGGCTGGGGGGGTGTCCCTTGCAGCTCCCTCTCACTATAATGTGAGCAGGGGTTGCGGAGGTATCCCCTGCAGCTGCCCTGCAGTCGTGGGAAAAAGTTACAACATTTAAAAAAGGAAATTATCCTGTGGCGCCCGTTGCCGATCACGAAAGTGAAAGGGAACAGGCGTTGCAGGGACACAGCGCATCAAAATGAAAGGTAAGTAGTGGGGTGGGGGTGTTGGCAGGTGTGTGGGAAGGGGTGTGGGCAGGGTTTGGCCACGTGTGAAATGGTTGGGGGAGAAAAGACCGAAAGTTATTTCAAACAAATAACCTTCAGTCATTTCTCCCTCCAACATTTTTTACCTCGGTCATTCAACCCCAAATCGAAAGTTGTGGCTTAGAAGTTCTACGAGCAATCGTAAGGTCACTACTATATGTGGTAACTTCTAACCGGCGGCGTAATGTAATGGTGCGGTGCACAATTAATGACAAATGGGCCTCACCTCTGGTGCAGATAATTCGTAAGACAGTATGGAACAGTAGGATTGGATACAATTAACAACATACAGGTACTTCAAGGTGCTAATCGCTAACAAGGCAACATGAAGTGGTAGGCTTTGGTACATTTAGCATCATACATGCACACCGACATGCAAATCAATAGCAGACAACCTAAGGTAATGTGCTTGGGTACATTTACAGTGTGCAAACATTTCTGGTGCAGGTTAAAGGCAAAGCAATATGAGCTACGGTTAGGTTGCATTCAGTAAATCATAAGGATTGTAGGTGTAGGTCCTCAGTAAAGCAGCAGTGTGTGGCAAAAGGGTTAGAAAGTGTTACAGTTTGATATAAAGTGTGGGGCTGAGGGTGCCACCAGGCCAGATAGCTCGGGCTAGCTAGTTGCAAGCATGCAGGTTTGCAGCCCAGGATGGCTCGGGTTGAGTTGGATGGATAATTATGTTACAAGATATTGGTCTTTGGAGCACAACAGTCAATATCCTGATTGAGTTCGGAGGAATGGTTCTTACTGTGGTGTGTCGGAGCTGAGGGGCTGTGTGTGATGCTAGGAAGGGCAGGCAGTCTCTCCAGTCACGGACAGGCACAGACCGGGCCTTCGAAAATCAGGGCTGGCTTCTGCCTACTGGCCAATGCTATTGGGTCTGAGTTGGCAGCCAATCACAAGGGAGCAACAACAGAAATGGGTGCCTCTCATGGAGACATGAATGATGCAACCTTTTTGTAGGTCGGATTTGCTTCTTTCCACGGCATTAGAAGCAAGCGGAGCACAGGTGAAATAAATGCTTGTAGGGGATTCAGATCCTCACTTTGCACATGGGTGCAAAACCGCTGTAATATAGATGCACATTACAGTGCTAGTGCTCGAATTGTGCTTTACAATAAAGATGCTTTAGAAGATGCATTCGGCAAAACACCATCATAATAACTTTATAACATACATGGCATCCTGCAATACCAGCAGCAAATCTGTAAATAATGTTCCTTTTACATGCTTGTTGTGACAACACTACTGACTAATACAAAAATTACATCACAACTGCTCTGTAATCAGCTTCCCATCAGAACGTCTGCTGCTTCAGCCAGCAGTGAACATCATTCCAACTACCAGTGCAGCTCTTAGAAAACACACAATAAAACTAATACATACATAAACTACCAGTGCAGCTCTCAGAAAACACACAATAAAACTAATACATACATAAACTACCAGTGCAGTTCTTACTCAAAGCCGCAACAAGCTTTACCCATTCCTTTCTTGTGAAATCGTTTTCTGTGACACTTTACAACTATTACCATTTAAGGAACTGTTTATGATATTATGAGCATTGTGTGCACTGCTGGGTTTTAACACATGAGAGCAAGAAACTGCGTGTCGTTATGTTTTTTCAATGCATTTTATTAAACTGCTTAAATTAGTTTTCTGCGACACTCTAGAAGCTGCATATTTGATTTCCTAATACAAAGTGTAACTTGTGTGATATTGCAAATTCCCGTGTTAGCAAAGGACTGTCAACATGTGAGAATTCTAGATATTTAAGAAGATGTTGAACAGGTGAGTAACATGCAGTTGCAGTATCACCAGCAGCAAAAACCTGGAACCCCACTGATCCGAAGAGAGAGCAGTAGAAAATGAAGGGTGGTCATTTGTGCAGCCACTTTTAATATAGAGTGTGTTTAATATAGAGTATGTTTGATGACATCGTGACTGGAGTTGCCTGATCCTACTTATTTATGGAAATATGTCTTTCCTTTACACATCTGGATACACATCTGACTTTTCCGTCCAGCAGAAGGCAGTGAAGCCGAACAATGAAATGCGGTGTTCTTTTGGGGCCTCCAATTCCCCATTGTTGGCCTTGTTTGCAGTCCGTTCAACCACTACAAGTAGACAAAGAATAAATCTTAGGGCACATGAAAGAAGTCTCTGAATTTATGTGAACGAAGTTGCTTTCATTTTTTTTTAGTTTACTTGCGGCAGAGAATGAAAAGCAATTCGAGCCATGAATCTTGCAACCTAATATCTGTGTAACATGTCGTGTGCATACAGATATTCTATCCTCCAAAGACCATGCTTGTTGATGACTGTATTGTGTGAAGGGATAAGTATTTGGAATTCAGAATTGGGCTGAGACTTCAAAGCCCAGTTCACTTAGCAGTATACTACTTCCTGCAGGTCCTCTGCAACTGCACAATCGTTATGCTTTGTAAAAAAAAAAAAAAAAAAGCAAATGTGTATCCGGGTGCATCCGGGTACCTGAAAAAAATTAAATATATATACAATACACTTTTAAACATAAACCACAGAAACCACATCTTGATTGAGAATATAACAAGATATCACGCCAGAATAACTATTTCTTCTTTCTACAGCATGACAACGATATATGGCCGGCAGAAAGAGCAGAACTCGCCAAGACAGCAACACACCCTTCCTACGCAGTTGGAATATACTCTTCCTTCGTTCATCAACATCCGAGCTATGTCAAGATACGGGAGAAGTCAACAGAGGTAATGGCCGATGTGATTTAGCACCTATTCTCATAATTGTATGTCATCACAATGTGCATTAATGAACATGTATTGATATTATTGACATCGGTGTAGCCATTCTCAGCTGTCTCTTAGAAGTCCAACGGTTTTTAATGTGTTTTCAGGGCAGACATTTATGGTGATTAATATGTGCAGTCCTCAATGTCTAGCCATCTAATGTACTTTCTCAAGTTATGACCCGATTGCACGGTAATGGGCAAAAATGTCGCCCTCACAATTACGACGGCCAAAATGGTGACTTTTTTTTTAGACCACCCCTTACACCACATATATATATGTTGGGGGGTAAAAGGGTTTTAAAAAAATATATATTTTTTAAAAAATTGGCATTTCGGCATCTCAATTGTGAGGGTCGCAGTGATCAAATAGATAGGATTGCACCACAGCATTATTCGCGTCTATGCCATCATGTGAAACACTTGTGTGTGAATGCGATATAAATAAAATATCAATATCAATGTGTCCCGTATTGACTTATGCGCTGCCCTACCAGACCCCACCACTCTTCATAACTCTGTGTCACGTGTTTTCAACAGCTTAAAGTGATTACTTTGGTACGACGGATTGTGACACGTTTTTTTAAGGGGTACGTATGTATGTGTGCATGTAGTGGTAGAGAAGTAGACGGGTGGGAAGTAGGGGGGGGCGTGGAGGCATAACGTGGTGAAAGTGGTTTGGGGGACCTCTTAATAAAAAAAAAAAATCCAAAGAAATGCACAACAGAAACTAGCACTTTAAACAAGAAGTCGAAAAAAAAAACACGGAAAGCCCATTGCTAAAAGATGGATCTCTTGAGGAACTTGAAGTCATTCATTTTACTCCACTTAAAACGCTGTATTTGTTTCATGCAGTGTTTTACGTATTTCAAAAATCCTGACTAGTGCAAAGTAGACTAGGAAAAATAGAAAAAAGCCTTTATTTCTCACTAATGCTTTACACTGCTTTTGTGACAATTAAACCACAAACGCAAACATACAATCTCTCTCTCACTCGCTCCCTCTGTCTCTCTCACATAGACACACACACGTTGGAGCCGATTCATGGAACAAATGTGCACTGGAATTTGTGGCGCAAGTGTGAAAAAGCAAGCACACACGCTCGCGTGCGATTCATGGAATGTCCTGCGCATGTTTTCCCAAGGATGTGCGCCAAATCCGCGGGTGGCGCACACGGGTGCACATGTCACTGCAACATCCTAAATGCCATGTGCCATGTACGATGCGCACAGTGAAAGTCCACAACGTGTAGCGCACACACCAAAAAGGGTGTGGAACACGCAGAATGGGGAACAACGCGTGATAAAGAAGGCGTAACTGGGGAAGTACTGCTGGGAAATGCACAGAACGCCCACACGTACGCAAACAACACGTATTCAGGCGTAAACACGTCCACCACACAAAGGCAGGCAGAAGCGTCCTTGTGCAGTATAAAAGTGCGCGCAAACAACAAACACATATAAACAGCTACAATGAATGTCACCTTTCTCAAAGCACCGATCGTGGGACACCGCAGGAGGAGTAGAATAGTCAGCCCCGCATTTTTTTTGCAAAGGACCAGCCTTTTTGGGATGCCTGATGACGAGGTCTATGGCAGGTATAGGTTTCCACCTCATATTATCCTAGACCTGGTCAATGAGTGGGAGGATGACCTCACATCACCCACATTGTGCTCCCAAGCACTGAGCCCCTTGGAAAAGGTGCTCAATGTCCTGCATTTTATGGCCACTGGGTCATTTCTGCGGACAACTGCCATAGTTGGGGGTTTCTCACAGGCCACGCAGTCACGCTGCCTACACCAGGTGTTGGCAATCATGACTCAGTCCGCAGGCACATATACATGCCCAGAACACCTGCAGAAAGGCATGCCGTGGTCCAGGACTTTTACAGGGTGGCAAACATCCCCAAAGTGCTTTGTGCCATAGATTGCACCCATGTGGCCCTACGTCCACCTAGAGCCACTGAGCACATCTATCGAAACCGCAAGCACTGGCATTCCATCAACGTACAGGTTGTATGCAATGCCCATGGAATCATCACCTCTGTCTATGCAAACTATCCTGGGTCTACCCATGACAGTTTCATACACAGAATGTCCGCCCAGAGCCGGGACCTGGAAGATGGGAAGCATGGCGACACATGGGTCATTGGTGAGTACAAATGTCTGTGCACATGCATGCATGTCACACACATACAAATACACAAACCCAACTAATGACAACCATCCTCAACTCCCCAGGGGACAGTGTCTACCCTCTGAGCAACCACATGATGACGCCAATACGGAACCCCGCCACACCACCCCAGGTAAGATACAAAGCTGCCCATATTTCAACCAGGGGCATAGTGGAGCGCACATTCGGAGTGCTCAAGTCACGCTTCGCTCCCTTGACCGCTCTGGAGGGCAGCTACTATATGCACCCCCAGTAGTGTGGAGGATCATTATGGAGGCATGTGTCCTGCACAATGTTGCAACACGGCGGTGCGTACCGGTGGACATGGTGGTGCCCTCACATCCCCAACACAGGCACAGGCGCTGCTCATGGGAGGGGAAAGGGCACGTGGCAAGGCAGCCCGGACCCAGCTTGTGGCCACATTTTTCACCTAAACCCCCACACCTGTGGAGTGTACACAGGCCTGGCACATACCAGTTGACCATCGATGATGACAAAGAGACAGTCAACTGTCACAACCTAGCCACCCTGAGAATGTTGCCACGGAAGTGCTACATTGTGTGCATCCCTAGCTACTTAAACATAACCAATCCTGTGTGACCAAAATGAACACATGCAAGGTGTATATCACACCACCCCCCTGCAAAACAGGCCATGAAAATCAGTGGTATGTCACCCAAATCCTCCCAATCCACATCACCCTGGTCTGCCACACCATGTAGTGGCATGCAACAGCAAAAGAGCCAACCAAAAGCCCAACACATGACCAAGCCTGAGACAATCACACCTGACATGGAATCAGATGAAATGACTGACCAACAACCTCCCACGCATACAAAGTCATACACAAATGCATGCCACCAGCGGTACCATGTTGGGTGTCCTGACCCACGTTTAAGCTATCATGCCACAACATTTGGTGCTGTGGGCTTAGAAAATTCAAGATGGCGGAAAACCCACATGTGCGCCGAAATCCAGGAAAGCTGCGCAGTTTGTGCGCACACCAAAATGGTTGCCTCACTTGCCACCCACCAGTGCGAGAATGAAAGGCCGGGTTGCCATGAGGGAAATGGGTTGCCAAAGGAAAAACAGTAGCGCCGGTTAGCTTCAAAGCGCTTTAAAATCACCATTGGACTACCCGCACAGTAGTCTGAAACCATTGGGAATGGCAATGCTGAATGCCAAAAGCAAACCCATAACTGTTGGGAATTCATTTTCTTAAATCCCAAAAAGGGGTGCAGTACCAGTACTCACCACTATCCAAAAGCCGGCGTTTTAAAACCACCCTGTGTTTCTCTGAAGGCAGGCTCAAAATGCCTATTTTCAAACATTGCAACATGTGCAAAATATTCACTGAACACCAGCAGACATTTGGCAGAATGGAGTTTTGTGTGCTTACAAAATCTGGGAAATGAAGAGCCCAAAACAATGCTTATAACAAAACTGCTATGGAGTCAGCAGTTTAAGTTGCACTGGATTTAAAGACACTAAAATCGAAAATGTTTAGATTAAATGAGTGACCTATGTTTGGTGTCACATGCCTTTGTAACTGTTTAAATGTCATAGTTTAAACTTAGAATCAGCATTCTAGCTGCATGTGTAAAATTGCAAGTTAATTTAAAAAGCAACAAAAAATATGACAGTTAGCTGAAAGTCTGGCTTAAGGAACTTGATTCTGCCTGGCAACTACCCCCATCAGGAGTGAAACTTGAGTCACAACTGTGTTCCCAGGCCCATCTGCCTTTTGCTGGCCACACTAAGGATATGCCATCTATCTGATAATTGAATTACCTGTGCTCTACAGGAGCTCTGAACAAAGCCTGTCTTGACTCAGGCAAAGGTTTTATTACAGCGGTCGTAAAATGTAGCTTCCTCTTGGCAGAAGCTGGGAGGGGCACTGCCTGTGAGAGCAAGCTGGCTTGGCAGAACTGGATAAACCAGTATTTCCACCATGTGACCTGGGAAACCACACCCCTTTGTAGCCAGAATATTGTTTAGAAAAAGATGAATAACTCATGGTGCGGACATGTGAAAATTTTATAAATGATACCATAATTCTTGTGATTTTTCTGCCCACAGTTTAAGAGGTTTTTAGAACCGGTGGTATGTTCAGGGGGGTGTTAGCGGAAAAGTGGATATTACTCTAAATGTATGCATGTTAAAAATCTGAAACTTCATCAGTTAATGTCCATACTCCCTGCGCACATGTATGTAAAGTTGGGTCAATGTCAGAAATTGAAAAATCAGTTAAAAAGTCAATTATGTGCCATTTCTGAATGCAAGCTCTTAGAAACAGCAGATTTGGACAGAGACATGGCTAAATTCAGCCACACCATGTATATGTAATTTCAAACAACTGTGTAACTCTGAAATATGTATTTTGATCATATATAGATTTGGGTGCACAGATGACAGGGGAGGTTTTTCAAGAGATCATACATGGATGACATCACTCTGACTCACAGTCCTTCCCCAATCAAGTCAGGAATGAAAGCTGGACCAATGACAAGTGAGAGGGGCAAGTTTAGTTATGACCAACACACACACCCACTTGCAGAACATATAAATGGACCACTGAAACTTAGGTAGAGACCTTCAATTCCATCTGCCGCTGGAAGCTCTGCCGGAAAAATCCATACTTACCTCCATCAAATTTCAAAGAGCCAACACTTAGACTCCAAGATAAACAGAGACTTCAGAACCTTAACCAAAAAAGGTCACTGCCAGCAAGAGTATTTGTCAGCAGGCCTAAAAATCTTTTTGCAACTGAACTCTTCAGACAGCCGGCTGACGCCGTCTGAATTTTGCCAAGAACTTTTGCAAGAACCCGGTGACAGAAATATCCAAAGAGAAGGCAGGACCCGACCCAGAGAACCGGTGCCTAGCAGAGACCAGGCCATTGTATCCAGAGTGCTGACCCCGATGCTGTGAGCAGTTCCAGAGACCAGACGCTGTGCCCAGAGACCGTCCGAAGTCCAGACCTGTTGACCAGATCGTGACAAATCCACCTTCCTGTTTAAAATCTCTTGTGAGTACCGCCAAACTGTACCAAACCAAAGCTCTTAGTTTAAATTCATCTAATTCAATCTATTTAACCTAAGTAGAACTGCCTGATAGCTCCAAATCTGTCACCTGTCATTTCTAGTAAAATCTGTCACTTGTCATTTTGAGCTTTTAAAATTTCAAATCTGAAAAACGACCTTCACAAAATCGCTCATATCTCCGCGACCGTTTGTCTTAGAGACTTGCAATAACTTTCATCTGAAAGCTTAGAATCGTGGCTTTCCTATGAACCTAGAACCGCATTCCTACCCCCTATAGTTATACCGCAATCGCGGAACACGCATCCGCGAATTTTACCGCGATTTGCAAATTTCTCCTCGTGTAAAAACAGCTGCTGCTTGCCTTCCATTTGCCAGAATTTCGTTTAACCTGCTAGTTACTCCTAGATCCTTGCTAAAGTGAGCCTGGACTAATATTAACTAGATACCACTCACCCTGAACCTCTGAAAGGGAATTAAAAGCGTTTCCAGCATATTTCTCATCCATTGCCAGCACATATCAAAGCATTTTGCCTGTGTTTTCAACTTCTGTAGTCTAAGTTGCTGGGTGAACTGAATTACATTTGAATTGCATTTCTGAGAACTGTGTGCTTCCTTCCATTTCCTTGCATTGCATAAAAGGGGGGGTAAATTGTACAAGAAAGTGATTACATTGTCTTTTGCTGAAATCCTATCAGGTTATTTTCTTTACTGCATTTCATTCCACATTGCATCCATTTGAAACCATAAAAGTATTGTTGCTACCTTATCCATTTCATGTCAACTCCTTAGTGATTATCAAGAAGTGTGCTAGTGCCAGATTCTCCGTTGTTAATCTTTATCATATCAGATTAAGTGTGCTATTCAATTATTAATTTATTATAAAGTGTGATCTATATATCTATTGTTTAAATTATCAAATAAACCTTTTAACTTGCAAAACAGAACTACTTCTTGGCTCAGTGGGGTCAGGGGGATTCCAAGAGAGGGGTGTTATATAGGGGTAGTCATCCAGAACGCATGAACTGGACATAAAGATATATCAATAAGGGTTTTCATTCAGTATTATAGACTAGGCGTTGACTTAGCTGTAGTGTTGAATTGAATCCTCTTACAACCATCAATCACAAACCTGTGTGCTGTGTGTGTCTCCTGCAACACACCGCTCAGCACACAGCACAGTGAGCGGCCATTGTGTTGGTGATATACCTTGAGCATCACATAAAAAGTACAAGCAACAAAAAGAACCTACTGACGCATGTACACGATCCCCAAATGGTAATTGATCATGCGCTACAGGGACACAGCATGCCAGAGAAGACAATCTGTGTGCACGTGTGGGCATGGAAGGGTGGTTGTATGTTTGGTGGAGCATTGAGTAAGTGTGTGTGTCAGTACGGATATGCACTCAATACATGCATGTGAAATCAAGTGACCCTCAGTGCCCTGTACACATCACATGTGAACATTGGCCATGTGTACACCCCAGTATGTCAAACCTCAACAATCCCCTGACACCTGAAAAGTAAACCCAACACACGAACAGCCATTGACCAGCAGAACACATCATGTACATAGTACCCCACAATGAGAATGTCAGAGAGTGCCCAAACACTGTAGCCCAAGCGAACTGTCCGACAACAAAAGGCCCTCCCTCATTTACTCATCACGATGACCTTCTGAAGAACTGTGTCTGGGGTCCGTTTGCTTCTTCCTTCTAGTCTACCTGGCTTCAGGATCCCCCTACCCCTTGCTTTCCTTGTTCTACCTTTCGTGTAAATAGGGTCCAGCCCCTCAGAGGCCACCTTGACTGGTAAAAATACCAAATCATGAGAGAACTCCAAGGAGCCATGCTCCCAAACCAGGGAAAAAGCCTGTAGCCACCAAAAAACCCTGGAAGAGTCTCCAGTAGATGTCTTGAAGTCGCTGAATATGGCCAAGCACATGTCCAAGCAGAATGATAGAATAACTACCAAGGTAGCACAGTTGAACAATGGTTCAACAGGATGGGTATCAATTTCAGTACACAATAATCAATGAGGATGCAACAACTGATGGGTAGTGTCACAGCTCCGGTCTCCAGGCGCAGGAGTGGCACGAACCAACCACTACCTCCGCGGTCTTGGAGCCTGCAAGGTAAAACTTACACAGGCCTCTGAGACCCCAGCGGGGAAAGAGGGTTAGGGATCCATTGTTTGGATAGGCATCGGTATTCAGGATAACCGAAAAGAGGGGCAGGAGAGGCGAGGTGGATGGGCTTGGGAAAGTAGGAAAGAGACAAAATACAACTATTGACAATTACACATACTCAATCAGAGAAACCATGTACTTCATGCACATTGTACAAAATGGCTCAAAGGCAAGCCAAAGAGAGACTTATCTCTGGGGTGAGTGCTGGCCTCCTGCCTGCACACTCTCAGGTCCGGTAACAGGAGCAGTTCAATGCTGCAAAGAGCTTGTGAGTTACTATTCTGTGTGTGTTTTTCCCACACACACATAACACCATTCATGCCTCGAACTTCCCCAAACAAGCACTCTTGTCTGCTGCTTTGTTCGTATACTGTTGCTTGCCCCCGTGATGGTTCATACACTGTTAATGTGGTAAGGCAACCGCACGTGGCCCAGCAGTAAATGGAAGACCATGTGTTAATAATCACACATGATAGAATGGGCCAGGGGTGAGCTGCTAGACGCGTGTGGCGAGTTGCGACTTAAGTACAAGTCTCGCTCTGCCAGCCGTGGATTCCTATAGGTAGCGCACATGGCAATTTGCATATGCTAATGATATGCACTGCACTCGAGTTTGTGCGTCGTTGGGTGCCCACCACTTGCTCTGTATTAGTTTGTGGCTAGAAATGTTACTCTGCTAATAACTTAGCTTCTATGGAGCAGGGTGGACTCGAGGATATGGGCGACACCCCCTGCTTGTGACTCTGACAACTTGGAAAGCTTCTTGGCATTTGCTCCTCAGTGTGGCTTAGCTGTACTGTGCGCATCTTCCCCAACGCCTGGCTAAGCTCCCCAGCACTGGCGCTACTTAGCTTGCATGTGTGAGGGGCTTGGAGGAAGGCCGGCTGTGGCATGGCCCCTCGTGCTGCTCACCTTGCTCGGAGCTCCTGGAAACACATCTGCTTATGTCGGACATTTGAGCACAAGCCCCGTGCTTCTGCTTGCACACGCATGTGCACGTGTGCCCCACCCAACGTGGCAAGGGTTTTGTAGTTCTTGGCCTGGTGTCTGCTGGGAAAGGTAGTCTGGAGGCTCCATTTCCTGTAGAAAGGGCATACAAGCCTTTAATAAGGCAGGACAGTGTTCTGTGTGTGTGTCTTTATGCTTCTTGTTACTGGGCCATTTATGAGACCTACATCTGACCTCCTCCCAACCCCAGGTTCTGTACCCTGACAGGTAGAGCTGGAACTTGAGTAGAAAATAACCAAGGAGGCTGGCACAACTCGATGGTTGAGCTGAAACCCAATCAATCCTTGATAGTGTGAAGAAAGAAAGGCAGAGACAGCACAAGTCTGGAAAGGCACAGAGAATGCGAGATAGCTGGAAACAGCTGACAGCAAGTTAAGAGCCACAACAGTTGAATAGCATTCGTAAAAACCAACAGTCAACATAAAAACATGGATGTAATAGATGAAGACAGGAGGAGCGACAGAGAGATGCAGTTGAGCAGAAGTGTACTGAGGCAAACCGAGGCAGTGTAAGAGTATGTGGAAATAACTGCCCAAGAGACAGGTGGAAAGATCTGCAACAAGGACAGTAGCCAGAAGAAGAACAGGGACTAAAGGCGCCAGATTGTGGAAAATAAGTAAATGAGCCCTAGTTCAGTAGGAAAATTGCGCCGTCAGGAAGCATCAAAGTCGTAGAGGGAAGACAGACACAACGTGCCGTCCAAGCAGAGCGGAGCTTATTAGTAGTATAGGCGGACATCTCAGGTGAGAACTGGACCGTGAGTTGTGCCTCTTGGGTCACATTCCTAATGCATCCTCCTTCGCCACAATCCCCAGGGGCTGTACTCAACACGTACCAACTTGACATTGTCACCACCCATCCCCCTCCAACCATCAGTGTGACTTTGACAGCTAAAGGGTGCAGGCTACCGTCTACAACATGATGTGCATCAAGCACATATACAGGCAAGAAATGAACATACATCCCAATCAACATCAATAAATGGACAGTTCAATAATGTACTCACCAAAATTGATTGCAGACATGCCGTGGAGGAAACATCCATAATCCCCATTAGGGGTGTTAACACAAGTAGTAAAGCAGCAGACAGGCCACAGATTTGATGAAAGTCCAATGCCCTTGTGTAAATGGTTGTCACACCGAACCATCCTGGCGAGCCCATGGATAGGGGAAGCAGGAGTGGCATATGTGTGAGGACCCAAAGCCGCAAACACATACACGAGACAAGCTTGAATGGGCCCAGCTGGAACAGACAGTGGATGCTTTCAAAAGCCACAAAGCACCACACTGTCACATGAATGCACAATAGACAAACAATTTTAAACTATATTAACTAATTGAACTAACTATTAAAATAAAAAATGGCCACATACGACCCGGGAGGAGGCACCCAGGAGGGGGGAAGTACACGGTGCACCTCAACACTCACATGCGAGGATGTTGAGATTAAAAAGAAAACCTCCATGGGCTCAACGTCTACACGGCCCCACCTGTTTGGGAGATAAGTCGTTGTCCGAGTCACCCTCTGGATTGAAAGCAGAAGGTGGACGTGGCAAAGTACCCTGAACATGCCTATGCACAGTTTACCCCTCATCGGCAGCAAGTCTGCGGGACTGGTAAGCCTGGTCCTGTGCTGCGCTGACACGTAGGTCAGCATGCAGCACCTCACGTGATACGCGTGCTTCCTCTTGCAAGGTAGCACGTGTAACACAGAGTTCATCCTGCATGGCCTGACACAACAACTGGAGCACCTCCCGGAAAGCATGTAGCTCAGCCGAGATGGCATTCTCAAGCTGCTCCAACCTCTCCTCTGTCCGCTGCCTCTGGGACATGTTGAGCACACCCAGAGTAGATCTGAGGGATTGATGTTCATCCCTCAGGGCCTCCCTGTGTTTCCTTACATGAGCAGCAAGTGCTTGATGCAGAGACACCATTTCAGCCCGGCGTGCCCTGTCTGAGGCCGCCATACCCAGGCTGAGCGGGCCGTGGACTGTGCTGCCCGCTGATGGAGCTCCACCTGCCTAGCAGGGGGGAGCACGGATTGGGCCACACGTTCCATGTTCTGAGTGATCTTAACAATTGCTGCCCCGGTTGTTCTGAATCGGCACACATGGATTGCTCCCAATCAGTATACCCTGGTGGCGCATGGCCACTGCATTGCCGGGCTTGAATCACACGGTCCGATGGAGCCGCGGTCCTCCCTGGGTTGGCACGGCCCGCGGCTACAGGACTACATCCCTCCATTTACGTGATGCCCCAGGCACATCATCAACTTGTGTGGAGTGTGACCGTGCGTCCCTATCCACCACAGGCAGAGGTTCCAACACTGTCTGGCCCCTCAGTGCAGGTGTCCCAGACAGAAAATCGTCCACGTCAGAATCATTCACCGTCGATGAATGGACATGACGCGCATCCAACTCAACATTGTTGTCAGAGTGATCATCCGAGCTATACTCATTGCCAGCCCTGGACATGATGGTCTTGAGCACAAGTGGGTTCTTGTGGCCTACCACCCCATGACCCCCACTTGTGCCGGGTTGCTGATGTAATAGCAACCCCGTGTCAGGATTGACATCACTATCCTTTGGCTCCATTGCGTGATCATCTGTAATGTGGAAAAAACAAACGTGAGTACACATGGCAACCCACACACACAAAGACTTCACATCGACAGCCAACACATGAAGCAGACATGTCACACACAAATTAAATTCCGGCATGCATCCAGTGGCATTGATACGCAAATACATCCCAAAAGCAGAAATGGATATGTGTAAATAGCAAAGCCTACATATGTACAGAATGTAGTATATCACCTCCATCACACACCACCTCTGTCAGGCACATGTCACAGGCAGAAATGACAGATGGCAACAAAGAAATGGCAAATACCATATGCATGTCTGAACTGCAAAATGGCCACACCTGCAAGTGAATCCAAACACACCATGACACACGTAATATGCATGTAGACATGCATCACTAAACCATCATCACCAGAATAGCTTGATCCATCTGCAGCTCATCCCGTACCGGGCGTCATGGGACATGTACACATAGTGAATATCTTGAGCAAAGCGAGGACCTGCATCCAGGCATGAGGGACCATAACGCCCAGTACAGTCCGAGCTGCCGGCCATGAAGCCTCCAGAACACCCCTCAGGGCCTGATTGAGCACATTGTGCATTGATTGTGCCCTAAAACATTATTCAGTGTGTCAAATCATCACGGCCAGGCCCCACTAGATTAGCTGAGTGGGCCTGGGTGTACACATACTGCACCACAGTGCACCTTCAGGATTGTGCCAGTTGAACATAATGGGCGGAATGCTGAAATCGCAGCAGCATTAAGGTTAATCAACTACATTTCAGTCATACAACAAAAAAGCTGCAGAGAACACATGTGTAAATGAACACGTTCACACACACATAAGTGAGTAGCTGCAATGTTGCACTACACAACGTTGAAGCTGCTTGCATATGTACATGTGAAAGTGTTCAAGAACACCCGTGTTCATATACACCTGTATGGTGATTATGAACAGCAACCTATACAGTCAAGGAAGCAGCTACAACGTTGCTTGCTTCGGTGTATGTGAAAGTGTACACATACACAGGTGAAGGCAGCTCCACAGTCATTACAACCCAAATGGCAGGCTATAATCAATCTGCGGCCTATACCAGCAGGTATAGGCCACAGATTGACCAATCAGCTTTGCTAAACACCCACTAGGGTGTTCCAATACTGATTACATGTGTCACAGGATGCACCTGTGCCTGTGTCTTTTATGACAGTGAAGGGATGACAATCTGAACATACATGCCAGGTCACTTAAACATTGCAGCAGTGAGTAGGCATGTAGAATAGTGTAACATGGCTCAGAAGTGAGCTGGTGCAGTGCAGAACATGTGTATGTTAGTGACTATCTACAGCAACAAGTACATTATGATGTCAATCAATGAACATGAAGGCAGTGAAAGGGCAAGTTCAGGCATCACTTGCAATGTGCATGCAATGGGTTGCATGGCTACAGACAACCCCGCTCCCCCCTTAGTGAATATGCAGGGAGGCATTGCATGGCAGTGAAAGATGGACCAGAGAATTGTGTATTGGCAGACAGTGTTTACTAGCGTCATTTGCATCATCTGAGTCAACTGACAACACAGCAGATGATAATGGGACAGTAAGTAGGACATATGATGAACCCTCAGTAGTACACCCATTTGTGCAGAAGGAACTACACCATTTGAACAGAGTCAGGGGGCCTGACACAGGGGGAGGCCTGTGCCCCACACAGACTATGACACCCTAAACATGTGCGTGATGCAGGACTGAGCCAGAGTGGGCATGGAATGGATGATCAAATGCCATTAAATGTATGTCATCCTGGACACGTACGACAATGATCATCCTGCCAAGGACACATAGGTTCATGCATGGAATGCACATGGAGCATGAATGGGCACTCATGTCCCTGCAGAGCATCTGCCATCTGCACAGTCCGAGTGAGACACCCTGCATCAAGAACAAAGGATGTACCCACAGTATGTGTCTGGCAGGTTGGCAGGGGGAAGTGTGCATGTGCACAGGAGCATTGAACAGGCCATTGCAGGAGTCAACATGATACCTTCCAATGTCATGGTGAAATTGGGGTGCAGGGGGGTGGAGGGGCAAGGGAGAATGCCTGCATGGAGTACCTGCATGCAGGTAGAACACACATGCACGTCAGTCATGCGATGACATAGTCCAAGTGCTGAGTGGAAAGACAACCCAGGTTACATGCAGAAGGGCCAGTGAGCTGGAATATGGACGGGAGGGGCAGCCGGGTGACTAGCATGTGAGTAGGGTGCAAGTGTGGTGATGAGGACAGTCCCCATCTGCTTTACATGTCCAGCATGCTGCACAGCAGGCACGCAACAGTGAAGCATTGCATGACTCGCACATGAGAACCATGTACACATAGCATGTAGGGGGAGTCAAGCACAACACATCACACAATCAAAAAACACATGGGCTGGACAAACACACACCACCACTCACTGGACGGGGCATCAAAATCCAGCATCTCTCCCACTCCTTTGAACAATTCTGCCAATATGAACTCTGCAGTAATCAACTCATTCGAAGTGAGATCTTCCTCCGCAGGTGATGGCCCACTGCCAGTCACCAGAGTCATGGCATAATTGGAGGTACGCTTTAGCTTAGCACAGCGTCGGAGGTCATCCCAACTCTTTTTGCACTCCTGAGCTATGTGCACCTCATGCCCAAATGCACTGACACTCTCCGCAACATTCTTCCAGTGGTACAAAAGATGGGCAGCCGTAGGGTGACAATTTGGACCCACTAGCATAACATGGTCGTGTCCCGACACGTTGTCCACATGGAAGTCCAGTTCCTGCTTGCAGAAAGGCTTCTTCCTCGACGTGCCGGAGGCCGGAGCCGTGTCTAGGGTCCCAGCCTCTTGTGCAGGAGCAACCTTCCTCCTATTGGGCAGTGATCCGGGTCCTGACTGGCAAATCCCGCCCTGATCAGTAGGGTCAGTGGCGCTGGTGGACTGAACCAAGGAGGTGGCAGATGGAACTAGGACAGATGCCCTGACTTGTGTAAGTGGCTTCTGGGTGCCCTTGACTGGAACCTGCGCAGCAACATCCGCTGTGCCAAGGTCATTGACTGAGACTGTCATGGGTGGTAGACTCACAGCCGGTGTGGTGTTGGCTGCATCTGCCCATGCAGTTGCCAACACCCGGCTGCTCGAGGCAGGAGATGACAATACTGCCCCAGGGACATGTGCCTCGGTTAGGGCAGCCCTACGTGTACTTACCACGTGCCTCCTGACCACCTGGAAATCTTCAAGGGACTCTTCAGGTGCCAACGCAGCTTGTGCTGGCAGACCCTGAGCCTGGGTGGTGGTGTCCACAGCTGCACCTGCAGCTACCACTACCCTTGGGCCTGTGGCAGTCGATGAAACGGACTGCCGGATCACATGGGCGCCAGTGCCAGATGCAAGAGCTGCATCTCCCGGAACCACAGGGGGTGGTGGCATGACTGCACCTACACATAGCAAAGCATCCTGCTGAAGTGTCTCATCCCTGCCTCTTCCCCCTCTGCTGCCACCCTCTACACCCTGGAGGCCCCCTACTCTCTGGTCACCCCAGCCACGTCCCAACCATGGCACCAATGTTGTAGTGCCGCTACAGATGTAGTAGTGCCAATGGGAGGTGTACACACAATTGTCCTGGGCAATTGGGGTGAAGGGGGAGGGATAGTAGATGTTAACAGCACCCCTGTGCGCCTGCAAGGCTGTATGTGACTCCGGTGATAATGTGACAGGTCACACAACGCTCAGGCACCCCAAAACTGCAGTAAAACCATGCACGCAACCCCCCGGTAGCCCATGTGTGTGGAATTAACATCCGGCAGTATGCAGTGGCACCCAAGGACATGAAAAACACGTACGTGTGGGACACACAGGCTACTATGACCATGAAAACGGGTACGCAATACACAAGGGGACCCGCAGTGGCAAAAATAGCGTGTGCGACTCACCGTCTGACTAGTGTGGTAATGAAGAACACACGTAGCCAATACCCCCGCCAAAAGAAGAGATACGTCCTTGATCCGCTGTGAAGTAGAGATGGCGCGTGAAACAATCCGAAGTAGCAACACACGCTTCGGTCTCCACGAAAGGCACGTACAATGAACTGCTGGCTCCGCTCACCTTTAACCTGTGTCACTTACGCGCTTAGGCCCTTTCCTCGAACTACACGCATTAACACGCAGACGTGCTGTTTTTTCACGTGCTGAATCACTATGCACCCGTGGGAGGGAAACGCCTGCGTGCGTTACGTCACATACGTGCTTATGTGCTAAGGGCCTTTCCTCAAATTGCACACTGATGTGCTGTTTTTTCACGTGCCAAATCACTCCGTATCAAGCTGGTCACGCGACATCACACAGAAGACCACGCTCCTACCCAGAAGGCCATTTTCCTGCCCCCCAGAGCACCGAGCCAACTCCCACCAGCCATCTGCTGCTGCCTGCCTGCCTGCTGGCCATGTGTCCTGCTATTTGGTGCCTAAACATCAGCCATCAGTCCAGTTGCTGTGACCACCCCTGCTTGAACAGAAGACTCCCGACTGCAGTTCCATTGCTCCACAGCCCAGCACCAGGACCCAGTTGCCCACCCACACCTGCCTTGGGAGTTGCCATGTCGGGAGAAACACCAACTGAGACCACTGGCAACCCCCACCCAGAGAGGCAGAGGGCTGCCAGCTTCACAGCAGGAGAGGTTGGCACCCTGGTGGAGCAAGTCCTGGTGCATTATGATGCCCTCTTTGGAAGAACATGCGCCAACAAGGATGGACGGAGAAGGATCTGGATGGACATCATGGTTGCCATCAATGCGAAGGGGGAGGCAACCTCAACCTACCACACATCCGTAAGCGCTGAGTGGACTTCAGGTCCAGGACCCTCAGGAAGTCCCGGTGCCTCTTGGAAGCAGCAGATGCAGAGGGGTGCCGGGTCCACCTTACCAACAACCAGATGAGGGTCATGGAATGCATACGCCCAGCTCTTCCCCTCAAGGTCCTTGAGAGGCAGACCCATCCGTAGTCGAGCGGTAAGTGTCCATGTTGAGGTGTGCCAGGAGTGTGCACTTGGACACATGTCTGGGAAGGCCTGTGTATGGATGGATATATGCAGGAACATGAGCCTGCCGCATGTGAGTCCAGTCATGTGTGATGCACATCAATGGTGTATGTGTTACAAAGCATGATGCACAACTGCATGTGCAGATGCACACATGTTAGCATTTATGTCTATGTACTGTGGCATGGTTGTGGTGGGACACATGGATGCTGGTTCCACCTTCTTGTGCGTGCACGGTGTACATGTCCGTGTGTGTGACATGTGTGAGACTATGATACACCATGAATGCATGTGACACAGACATGTAGGAACCCGATTGGCAGATGTGACATAGTTGCCGATGATTGCACTGTGACAGGTGGTGGAGATGTACAGATGCATGTCTGTCTGGTGGCATGTGTGCATGTGTTGGGTAATCCCCATGTTGCTTGTGACGTCATGCCAACCTTCGGATGTTCATGCTGGTGTGTGTGTATGGATGCTGCTGCCTGCTGCACGATTCCTGTTAATTTGTGCATGTGTGTGTATCCGACCATTGTACAGTGCCCTGATGCCTGTGTTCTGTCTCTCCTTGTCTGCAGCGTCGACTGATGAAGAGGGCGGAGACAGTGCTGTGGAGCACATCGGCAGGGATCCCTCCGCCAGCAGGAGTTGCAAGACCCAACTCCCCTCCCATGTAGTCATCTCTTCTGGGAGTGAGGAGTCTGGTGCCGCATCCACGGCCGCAGCTGCCGAGGGGAGGTCCAAGAGGTGGAGTTTGGAGGTGGACTCCTCGGCAGCAGTTGGGGCAACTGAGCCCCCACAGCGGCCTATGGAGGAAGATGGCATGGAGTCATCCAGGTTGGTGGGGGGTTTTGGTTGAGTAGGAGGTCTGGAAGGGCCACACACGGGGCCTAGTGGGGGGGGTTCCACTGGTGCTAGTGGTGCAGTCCAGGGGCAGGGACAGGAGGCAGCACAGGCTGCTGCAGAGGTGCCTGTGTGTAATCCTGTCCCCGATCCTGTGACTGCATCATTTGGCACCAGCAACGATGCCTCCATCCAGACCCATTTTCAGGGAGGTGATGCGCATACAACAACTGGCCTTCCTCTCCCTGCAGGTGTTGCAATCTGTGACCAGATTGAGCCTATCCTAGCTGGGGTGGCGTTGCACAAACGTGGGATTCGGGATGCTGGGTTCTCATCTGGACAATGCACATCATTTCCAATCCCTCGTTGGCCGCGTCGATCTACTAGGACAGGTTGTCGGCACTGGGTTCATCCGTGTGCTGGAACGTCTTGCAACCCACTCCTCAACTGAACCCCTATGCGCCAATCATCCTCCGTGCCATCGTCCTGCCCAAGTATCACCTGGGCCCCCTGTGGAGCTGCCCCTGAGCCAACGGCCAGGCTGGTAGAAGACACAACCCTGCTACAGTTGGGAGTCGGAGGTCCAGCAGGAGTGGCCACCCCACCAACTGGACCCCAGCAGATGGAGGATGTACAGGCATCAGCAAGCAGGACACGCGCACGGCGGTACCAGAGGATTCCATCAGCGTGGATGCCGTTGTGGTGCCAGAGGCAGTTGCATTGGAGGCAGCAGCAGGCTCAACGTGGGAGTGATCATGGCTCGGGGCCTTCAACATCCCAGGGACAGGCATCGGCCAGTGGGCAGGAGGACCCAGGATTGGGAGTGTCTTCCATGTGGCATAGGTTGGGCCAGCAGATAGATGCAGAGCGGCGGCGGGCAGAGGAGGCACGGCTCACAATGGTTAGGGTGGAGAACTCCATGCACCGGGCCTTGAGGCAAGCCAGGGAAGAGGCCCACCTCCGGGACATTGAAGTGGAGTTCGATGATGTCCTGGCCCAGGACATCAATGAGTGAGCCATTGGACTAGCCCGCCGCCTTTTTATATAGTTATTTATGAATAGGTTTTATTTGGTTTTTATTATTATTTGGAGTCCATGGACTTTGCTCCACCTTTTGTATATAGTTGTATTTTAGATAGGGTTTTAGCTATGTTTCATTCTTTTCGGGATACTTGACCCTTCAGAATTTTGTTATCATTTGCTCAGTCATGTGTTGCCACTGTGTGGCTCTGTAAGACATTTGTTGATGGGCATGGTGGTTCGTTTCAGACTATCATGCAATGGGTGATTTAGTAGGGAGTGGGTGCAGTGGATCATTGGGTATTTGTACTGGGGGGTAGGGGAGTGGGATTTTGTTTGGCATTAGGGCCATGGGTCTGTATAGGTATGATGTGGTGTTTTGGGGGACATGAGTTGGGGCCTGCTGGCAAGTTGCCATCAATGGGGTACATGAGTTGGGGCCTGCTGGCAAGTTGCCATCAATGGGGGAGGGGTGGAGGACATAAGTCGTGTTAAACCATATTCGCATAAATATCATCTGATTATGAATATTATCCTAAGCCATTTCGCATTTGTATTAAAACCTGCAGTTAATTAGAATTGACTTCAAACACCATTTTGGAAAATATCCTCCATCTTGATTCTGACTCTTGCTCTCTGTTCAGTAATGGTTAACCATGTTTTCAGCTGGGGCTGGCAGAGCAGACAATTTGTCCCGTGCAAACAGACCTTGTAGTCAGAATTAACTCTCATTCAAAGTGTTATCTATGTCTACAAAACTCATCCTCCCTCAAACAGTGATATACAGTGCATGTAAACTAATTCTGTGTGTTTTTGAAGGAATCCTTTGTACATTTTTTGAAAAAAGATTTACTCTAAAAAGCTAAAGATCTACACAGCTGACTACAACAAAGGTTGTCAGTATGTTTAAGGAACCTTGGAGCCAAAGTGAACTTCAATTTAAAGTATTGTCTGCATCAATAGCCTCAGCCATATTCAAACATAAGAACTGAATGGTAGACAAACTAGAACTATTTGCCTTAGCCATAAGCTATTGAATTTGTTTCTTGAAACTAGGATCAACCTAAGCTGGAGAACCAACAGTACCATTGAATCTTCAAGGATGGGACAACATGTCAAAAGTATAAACCAATATTGTATATTTGTTATGTGAACTGGGCACAGACCCAAATTTGTAACTTATTAGTTTGGAGATGGGCTGGGCTATGACCAGTACTGTGTATAAATACTGCATGTTTATGATGACCAGAACTCACTCCCGTCACAGTGTTTTCTGGTACACACTGCGAGGTGTGGGAGCCAGATAGCTATCTGCTTTGATATTTGAATCTGTACAGAATAAATCTATATTCTTTTAGACTTCATGACTGGCAGATCCAATTTTTAGTGGTATTAAGCCTCGATATTCTTTGTTGATCTTACAGTAGGGCCTGCTGGCAGGTTGCCATCAATGGGGGTAGGGTGGGGGACATGAGTTGGGGCCTGCTGGCAGGTTGCCATCAATGGTGGTGGGGTGGGGGACATGAGTCGGGGCCTGCTGGCTGGTTGCTGTCAATGGGGTTGGGGTGGGGGACATGAGGCGGGGCCTGCTGGCAGGTTGCCAATGGGGGTGGGGGACGTGAGTCGGACCCGCTGGCAGGTTGCTGTCAATGGGGTGGGGTGGGGGACATGAGTCGGGGCCTGCTCGCAGGTTGCCATCAATGGGGGTTTTTGATTGATTGATATTTTATTTCTATCGCGCTCGTGCACAAGTGTTTCAGAGCGCGACAAGGCAATGGAGGGGAACAGGGGAGAACAAAACAGCGATCTTACTAGGCCCAGTGACATTGAGAACGTGCAAATGCATGGGAGAGGGGGAGGGGAAAAGTGCATGGAAGGGGGAGAGGTGGAAAGTGCGAAAAAGAGGAGAAACAGATACATAACAATAAATAAATAATAAAGGCAACAAACAGTGGTAATGCAGCCAGCAATTTGCAAGTGCTAGGTTTAAGGCAGCAGACAGGGTAGGTCTGATAAGTGCAGGAAGAAAAAGGGGGGCTGTATGAGCAGGTACCTGGGCCCAAAGGAAAGAGGGTGGCCAGGTGCATGGTGCCAAGAGAGAACAGATCAGCAGGGGAGAGGGGGAGCGAAGGCAGAAGAAAAGAGTAAGGTCTTGAGATGCTTCCAGAACCAGAGATGGTTCTCCTCAAGTTTTAGAGTGGCAGGGATGCTGTTCCAGGGGGAGGCCCCAGCCAAAGACAGAGATCTACCCCCTGCTCATTTCTTAGAAAAACGACTGACCCTGAGGGAGTTGGAGGTAGAGGAGCGAAGAGCTTGAGATGGGAGGTATTTGCGGAGGGATAGCTGAATGTATTTTGGACCCAGGCCCCAGAAAGCCTTATGGACAATGCAGAGGGTTGAATTTAATCCTTGGAGCCAGTGGAGAGATTTCAGAGCTGGAGAGATACGATCCCAGAGCTTGAGCCAAGGACAAGTCTTGCAGTCCTGTTCTGGATTAGTTGGAGAGGGCGGAGAATAGAGGCAGGTAGATTTAGAAAGAGGCTGTTACAATAGTCCAAGCTATAGAGAACCAGAGCTTGGGATACCATGAGCTTCTGGGGGAAGGAGAGGAAAGGCAGAGTACCTCTGAGGAGGGGCAGTCAGAAATTTGACTTTTTAGAGACCTCAGAGATGTGGGCAGAGAAGGAAAGGGAGGAGTCAAAGATGACCCCGAGGTTCTTAGCCTCGCAGGTGGGGGTAGGAGGAGGGCCAAGGGAGGCCAGCGAAAGAGTGAGGGGTAAGGATGGTGAAGGTGTGCCGATGAGGAGGATCTCCATCTTGCTGGCATTCAGACAAAGATCATTGGTGGCACACCAATCTTGAATGGCAGTTAGGCAATCAGAGATGAGAGAGGGAGAGGATTGGTAGAGGGCAGCCTGAAAATGAGTTGAGTGTCGTCAGCGTAGCAATGTCAATTTGAGCAGAAAATGGCGAGGGCGAGAGTTGCCAGGTATTGGTTGAAAAGCCAGGGCGAGAGGTTAGACCCCTGGGGAACACCACAGGTAGAGAGGAAGATAGATGAAAGGAAGGACCCAAGTTGGACCTGGGAGGGTCGATCTGAGAGGAAAGAGGTCAGCCAGGCCAGAGCCTGATCAGTGATACCCAGGTTTTCACAGAGACGGTTGAGCAGGATGGTATAGTTGACCGTGTCGAAGGCAGAAGAGAGATCAAGGAGGATGAGGACAGAGGGAATGTTAGAGTCAAGGTTGGAGAGCAGATCTTCACGGATGTTCAGGAGACCAGTTTTCGTGCTTCAGGCAGCTCTGAAGCCAGACTGGTGGTCATGGAGACAGCCAACAGAATTGGAATGAAGGTTAAGCTGAGAGATGGCCAACTTTTCCAGGAGTTTGCCAAGAAAGGGAGTGATGGAATTTGGGCAATAGTTAGCTAGACAAGACGGATCAGCTGTGAGTTTCTTGAGAAGAGGATGCACAAAGGAGTGCTTCAGAGGGGAGAGGAAGGATCCAGAGGCAAAGGAGTAGTTGCAAAAATCAGCAAGGGCCGGAGGGAGGGTGTCAATGTGGTCCTGGGGGGACATGTGTCAGGGCTCCCAAGTGCATGGTGCCATGTAGACTGCCTGTGGGGCATGCCCAGAGGTGATGGGCTGCCTGTAGGGCATGCCCAGGGGTGATGGGCTGCCTGCGGGGCATGGCCAGGGGTGATGGGGTGCCTGTGGGCCATGAGCAGGGGTGATGGGCTGCCTGCATGGCATGGCCAGGGGTGATGGGCTGCCTGGGGGGGCATGACCAGGTGTGATGGGCTGCCTGGGGGACATGCCCAGGGGTGATGTGCTACCTGCGGGGCATGCCAAGGGGTGATGGGCTGCCTGCGGAGCATGCCCAGGGGTGATGGGCTGCCTGCGTGCCATGGGGAGGGTGCATGGGCTGCCTGCGGGGCATGCCCAGGGGTGACGGGCTGCCTGCGGGGCATGGCCAGGGGTGATGGGCTGATGTGGGGCATGCCCAGGGGTGATGGTTTGTCTGCAGGGGTTTTCATAGTTGGGGGGCTGTATGCTGGTCCACTGGCCTTTGCGCCATGTAGGGGATTTGTCCAGATGTTTTTGGCGCACGGGACGGGGTTGTGGGCATAACTGGCACTGCTGCAGGGTCGCTGTGCCACGGCTGGTTATGGATGTAAGTATCCATGAATACGCTGTGCACCAAAATGGGTTTTGGTGCACGTGGCTGGCACACGCGCCTCTGTGCACCAGCCGCGTGCACCACTTATGCGCTTGATTCCATGAATTACCCCTACTCTCTCTCAAACTGAGGAAGTATTACTAATACCCATATCATGTAAGATTAGACCACTTTGACACCCCTGATCCCTCATGCACACACGTGCAAGCACATAAATACAAAACCAAATAACAGCAGAACAAGAACACTCGCATACAGAAACAATCAGCACGTGCAACTTCACCGACATACACAGCAAATACGCTACGAGCAGCACTAGGGAAAGATGTGCTCACAAAAGAACAGTAATAGCCCAAGTAGGTAATGTGGAAGTGTTTGCAAACCCATAATAATAATAATTGGTTATTTTTTCATATAGCGCTTTAATCTAAAGTGCTTTATATACATTACTATTATTACCCAATTGAAATTGATACTCATTTACCAACCTCGGATGGATGAAAAGCTGAGTTGGCCTTGCTGGGATTCGATCCGGCAACCAGCAGATCAAACACAGATCTCCCCCCAGACAAACGGGGCCCGATTCATGGAATTACGTGCCAAAAAATCTCAATGGCCACGCACCGATTAAGCCACTATGCAAGCTTTCATGATTAAGAAAATCTGAGCGCAATGCATATTTATAGATTTGTTCAATCAAAGTAATCGTATTCGCAAGTCCTAGCTGGAACGCCACTGACAAGCCCAGACGCAAATCAGCAAACTGCCAGATCAGCTATCTTTGCGCAGTCCCAAACAGGGTCCTTCAAAGAGTGCGCGGGGCTTCCTGTAAGTAGGCCTGCAACTCGGGGAGCATGCGCAGGGTACCCCGTAACTGTTTGCGGCACCCCGACAACATGCGTATGAAAAATCGTAACTTGATAAAATCTTAAGCGCCTGCTAACCGTCGTAAAATGTTCCTGCACAGCGTACGTGCACCCCTACATTACATTGGAAACCTGATTGAGTACATGCACCCCGAATTATTACATGCAATCGCATCTGCACACTGAAAATTCTTTGCACAAGTGTACTTACGCCAGTTTTCGGGTGGCAGATCCTATGAAGGAATTGCATGGGCATTTCTGCGTCGAGACGTTGTGCGATCGATTCCACGAATATGCCTCTTGCCACACAATGGTGGCCGTGCAAGGGACTGCCTTGAGGCCATCCCTCGGAATGCCCACTTCCTTGCAAGTTATTCCCCATTTCTGTTGTTCAGCCCCATTGCCAGCCCTCTGCCCAGGCTTCGCCCACTCTGTGCTCAGGACGGCTTGTACAGGCATGCGCAATCCATGCAAGTCCAGGAAAAGTCCTGCTCATTCGATCCAGTGACACTGGTCAAAATTACTTTCTGCAAAGTGAATTAAATCATTAAACGGTCCCACTTTGGCTGAAATAAACCGTCCCCCAATAGCCTGTTGATCCTGCACTTCAGGTAGACCCTGTTGCCTAATGTCCAGCCCGAGCCAAAGGTCATCAATCCTCAGTGGACACCTAGGGCACCACAATGCCCTATAAGCAGCAGTTTTATCTTCCGTTGACAGGAGGCAGGGAATATGCCACTTAGGTTAAGATGGCAAAATGCTGTGCCATACAGTCCCTTTTTGCTTGGGTTTCTGCGATTTGTAGTCATGCATTTAAAATGTTAAAAATGCAAACCACAATTCCCAGAATTGCAAGAAAATGCATGGCTTTCCATTGCATGGAATTGTAAAACTTGAGTACTCTGCTTAAGTACGGTCATCAAAGGATTAAAAGCAAATCCTTTTCATATCTTTCTCACAAATAGTATTGCCTGTACTTGCCAATTATCCCGAAAGATTTTGTTTCACTTGCTGACAAGGGAGCCAAACTGCTCTTCTAATGTTGCTAGAAACATCTGTAGATTTTGATGCAGTGACCCACACCATTGGACGGCGTGTCTTAGCTAGGAAGGGTCGCATTTGATGCTAGGTCTTCATTTGCCGACATTTTAATGGGAACGGTCGCAACGAGATGTGGAGTATCTTTGACACACATACTGCTTGCAGCCAGGACTAGTTTGGAACTGCACTGCATGGCATTATCGGAGATATACTTAGTTTATGTAATGAAAAATGTCTTTTTTGTCAATAGAGAGTTTCAGGAAATATATTTGGTTTTATGAATAAAAAACGTTATGATCAGCATGAATGTGTTTAATTTTCTAAAAGTGTTAATATTGGTTTTGGCCACTAGGCACCTAGGTGGCATTAGTCACTCAATGACCAAAGAGTACTTGGCATGGGTTTTCAGGGCCAGCTCATATGGAGCGGGCTTTGTGTTGAGGAGCAGGCATGTAGAGGTTTACTCCCACCGACTGCATGCTTATAGCTATGGGTTGCCCCATTCACTGCACTGCCCACAAATGCCCACGTAGGGATTCTCTACAATCCTGTCAGTCAATCTATTTTCATTACTGATGGCGACTAGTAGACATGCCTTGAGTCTGGTTCTGCAAAATAATTATAGGATTTAGCTATGTGATGATGTTGTCTTTTGAAAAAAAGAACAAAAGGAACGTTATCACTGGTTTTCTGAAGCGTTTACACAAAACATTACATGCAACAAACACCATTGACCCACAATAAGTAGCATGTTCTGTAAAGATGTGCATTGATGCGATTCACAGGTGGGGGTTTGAGGGCCACTTGTTTTTAGGTGAGGTGCCAGTCACTTTTTTAAGGTGAGGGGCCGGACAACTTTTTTATTTGGTGCCCGGGACTACAGGACTATTTCTTGTCCCAGCCTGAACCTTCCAATACCCCCTACCAAATCTGTATGGTGATGCTTTGATTAAGATTCACATAGATAATCCCAGTGGTCACCACCAGAATCCCGCAGGAGGACAATTACACACTCTTCAAGACAGAGTGTGAGTGCTGGCTCTGTCTGAGCAGGATTACAACCAATAACATGCTCTGGAATCTATGGCTTTGGAACACCAAAGTACTACCGATCTCCTGGCCTTCACCAATGGGGCAGGAGATCGGTAGTGTACAATTGTATTAACTATTGTAGAATAAAGGAAGTATGTATGGGACATTTTTGATGCAGACCCTTCTTTCAAACATTACATAAATACTAACCAGTATTTATGCAACAAACACCATTGACCCACAATAAGTAGCATGTTCTGTAAAGATGTGAATTGATGCGATTCACAGGTGGGGGTTTGAGGGCCACTTGTTTTTAGGTGAGGTGCCAGTCACTTTTTTAAGGTGAGGGGCCGGACATCTTTTTTATTTGGTGCCCGGGACTACAGGACTATTTCTTGTCCCAGCATGATCCTGCTTGCAAGGGCAATTGAACCTTCCAATACCCCCTACCAAATCTGTATGGTGATGCTTTGATTAAGATTCACATAGATAATACCAGTGGTCACCACCAGAATCCCGCAGGAGGACAATTACACACTCTTCAAGACAGAGTGTGAGTGCTGGCTCTGTCTGAGCAGGATTAAAACCAATAACATGCTCTGGAATCTATGGCTTTGGAACACCAAAGCACTACCAATCTCCTGGCCTTCACCAATGGGGCAGGAGATCGGTAGTGTACAATTGGATTCACTATTGTAGAATAGAGGATGTATGTATGGGACATTTTTGATGCAGACCCTTCTTTCAAACATTACATAAATACTAACCAGGAATACCCACTACTACATTCTGAAGAAACATCTTCTACGTGTACCAACACAGAGTATGGATTGGGGGAGCCCCGCTGCTGTCAACAATGGATAACTACAATACTCTGTATTCTGGCTCACCAAAAATATTCTGAAACACGTGTTGGAAAGAGCAGATAGCCCTCAAAGAAATTACTACTTTACGAAGGACTGAAATCCCTCCATTGATCAAAAAGCAAGTTTCAAATGTCAATGCACTGACTACCATGACATTTGGAGCATCCAGCCCAAGTACCTCTCCAACTAACACTAATTTAACAAACACATGATGAACCTAAGGTTGAGTAAGACAGGGCTGCTAAGCATCTTAAACCCAAGTAGGCATGTCAAGTTGGCCTGCTGCTTGTCATGGGATTATTACATGGCACACTATAGCCAGGGACTCCTTCCCCGAAAATTAATGTGACGTAAAATAAAGTGTTTTTTATTTTTAATAAACCACAGATTCTTTTGTTTGAGTAGGCCTCCAACCCATCTTGCACCCAACCTCCACAACCACCCTGTGTCCCAATGGACCAGGAATCAGGCCGGTGTGTATCAATAAGATATTTATTAATTTATTGTTTAATGAAGAAGGAAAACAATTTCACAGCCACCAATGCTGTGGTAACACAAATACACTAATCTCTACAAAACAATTAGGTTACGATATCCTGTTACAATTCACACAATCTCTAATGACAACACAGAAAAAGAACAATTTTATAAAGAGATAACACCAACGGTTTAGCACTCCCCCATGCAACACTCACCCCCAAACATCAGCTAACTTGATTCCTTTGAATTGAAGGCATTGGCAAGGAAGTAGGAATAGAGAGAGAAAATCGTTTTTGGGGTAAAGCCCACCACCCCAAGATGGGGAGCCAGCAAAAAAGTGAAAACCTGTTTTTGGAGCAAAATGTCAGAATGGGATTTTGATTATTACTCACAACTACTAGGGGACAGAATGAAAGGAAATTCATGTTGCTTACACTTGAGGAGATAGGGATGCTTAGAGACTACTATTCAGCACACCAGGGCAACAATAGAAACCAAGTAGGAGAATCGGTTTTGGGAGAAAACAAAGGCAAAGGGGAAACATACCATGGCAAATGGAAATTTGTTTTACACTGGATTTGCAATGACAGGCAACACAGGGAAGGGGTTTAGCTCAGAATAGGAAAAACGGTTTTCAGGGACAGGGACACATAACAGATAAACTGTAGGCAAAAGGAATTGATCTGGTTAATTTCGAATTTCAAGCAACTTGTACTTTGACAGCTAAAGGGTGCAGGCTACCGTCTACAACATGAAGTGCTTCAAGCACATATACAGGCAAGAAATGAACATACATCCCAATCAACATCAATAAATGGACAGTTCAATAATGTACTCACCAAAATTGATTGCAGACATGCCGTGGAGGAAACATCCATAATCCCCACTAGGGGTGTTAACACAAGTAGTAATTGAATCCCCCCATTGAATTTCAATGGGGGGATTAGTTGATTTACTAAAAATATGCTAACGATGTACACAGACACTGAGAGGTTTACCAAAGGGAATATGCTAACATACACAGACAAAACACAGATTCTTCTATGGGAAGGTGACTGAATTACACTGGCAATACTGGGTTTTCAATGGTGTTTCAATAGGGGGTTTCAATGGGGTTATTAATGGGAGTTTCGATAGGTGCAAGGCTACAAAAAGGAAGGGCTTGTGCACTTTAGCACAGTTTCTTTTTGCTACTTACAAAGTAAGCCTTAGTTTGGGATTCTGGAAAGCTAGCTGGATCTCAGGACACTCTGGACAGCTAGAGAAGGGGTCTGCTCACTGCACTCTGCCTTGGTTTGGGATTCTGGAAAGCCAGCAGGATCTCGGAACACTCTGGACAGCTAGGCAAGGGATCTGGTCACTGCACTCTCAAAGATGGCATGGTTCAGCTGACTACTTCTCCTGTCTCCCCAGATGTTTGTGTCTCCCTGACTTAGTACACTCCCCCTTATAGAGCACAACTGGCATCACCAACTTTACAATCTAGAGGGAGTACTCTGTACTTATTCCTACTGCTCGGATAGGACAGTTTACCATTCCTCTCTCCCCCCCCTGGCATGATTGTTTCAATGGAAGAGAGCACCATCTGTCTAGTTGCATTTATTACCATTCTTTGTTCTTTTGGCCACTTTTTTGCCAAAAACCAGTTATGGCTCATAACTTCATAATTCTACTAGCCTCGGCCATATGCATTAGGTATGCGGTTTTACTGGGTCATAGGCCCTTTGGTATATTATTGTCATTTTCATAATTCATACTGTTATCTTCTACCTTTCCATTAAATCTCATAATTATCACAGGTTCTGAGCAGCCAGAAACTAGTCTTAACTGGTTGCTGCTAAATTGCCTAAAAATGGAATTAGTCTTTTAATGTCAATTGGGAGGACCTGTCCCCCTCAGTGGGAGGGGTGGTTTATCCCCCACAGCTGGGGGATAAACCACCAGATATTTGTATGACCAGATATTTGTATGATCCCCCTTTGAAGTTGTTCTTGGTCGTGGATACAGGGAGGAGCTCACACCTCCCAGTCAGGTTTTAGCCACACTTGCTTTCTTTGAAATTCCCGGGGCCCTGACTTCAAGTCTGGCAGAGCAGGGAATTATGACACCCTCAGTACCACCACATGTCATTTTGATATGATTCAGTAGTAGGTGCAATTTACAGTGGGAAGCAGGGCTTACAATTGAGAAGTTTCCTGCCTTAGCCCAAACAGTCTTTTCAGGTATTATGCGCCTCTTCAAAGGTGACTGAAGTCTTGTGGGTGGAAACATAATGTACATTGCTTAGTCAACCCCCACACATCATATTTCCCTGACCTTTCTGTGCATGCAGAGCTATCCTTTCACAGTGGCTTTTTAAAGTAATTTCTCTTTTTTTCACATGTGTGCAAGTAATTTCTTGTAGGTTACGGGATTCTTACATTTCTTCTTTTTGAGTGAGTTTGCATTTGCTGTTGGTCCATTGACAATGAGGTGTATGCCCCCTTCGACATGGTTATCTGATTTGACATAAATAAAAGCAAAAGCAAAGCTGTTTTTCGTTGGCAATGTTTTAAAGGGCAGCTGTTCAAGTGAAATGGAAATCAAAAGCTGTGTCTGGTTGTAGTGTTGAAATTCTCGACCCTCATGTGAATTAAAAGTAAAAGAAGGCCATTTTTCAGAAGCAGGGTATAACTTCTTGTCATTCAGGTGAAGTAAAAGCAACGCAGGGCCGTTTTTGGGTTACAGTGTTCAACTGTTTGCCACTCATGAGACTGGGAAAGCAAAGCACAGCAGTTTTTGGTGTAGTTTTAAATGTGGTTTTTCAGGTGAAAGGGATTTCTGTTTAGGGCCTTAAATGCACCCCACATGCTTTCCATTGTCAGGAATCTGTGGAATGAGCTCCATAACGATCAACTACTCCAGTAGAATGTTCTATTATGCATGCAATCATTTAAAACAATTCTATTTCAAGAACCCTTCTCTGCAAGTTTAATGAAAACTTGACTACAGACTGACCTCTAAACATCAAGTCCCTACCTATGATAAAAACGGGATCATCCCAACCTTATGGAATTATTCACACCAAGAGCTGACAGTGTTTTGGCCCTCTTCAGTCTAAGGTACATCACCTCTAAAACATATAACATGAATGCCACACAATGGGCCTCATTACGACACTGGCGGTACGGAGTGAACGGCACCGTAAAAGGTGCCGGCGCCATTCACTCTGTACCACCGCATTACAAGTTCCCCTCGCGGGAAACGGTAAGCATGTCTGGGAAAACCAGGCGTACTTACTGGGTCCGGCGAGGGGAAGAGGGAGCAAACAATGGGCCATCTCGTAATGGCCCGTTGTTTGCTCACTCTCCCATTCCCATTCAGCCCTATGGGGGCTGAAATGGGAATGGGGAAGGACCGTGTCTGGGTCCTTGGAGGGAGGAATTACTGGGCCTTCCGAACTCGGAATGGCCGG
Source organism: Ambystoma mexicanum (assembly GCF_040938575.1). Classification (NCBI taxonomy): domain Eukaryota; kingdom Metazoa; phylum Chordata; class Amphibia; order Caudata; family Ambystomatidae; genus Ambystoma; species Ambystoma mexicanum. The sequence goes on from NC_090937.1 coordinate 1,197,270,647, forward strand.
TAAGTCCTCATTCCGAGGACCCGGACCCCGATGCGATTTCGGCTGAAGCCATGCCGCCATTAGCGGCATGGTTACCGCCGAACTCGTAATGAGGGCCAATTACTTTTTTCTGTGTCCCTACATCATATGCTGGTCAGCCCAATGAGCTGCTGCCAATTGCCCCAAGCTGCTTTATGCTCCCAGGAAGAAAAACATACATGTCTGTGACGTTTCCAAGGATATTGAGAAGTAGCCAATATGGGGAACAACGATGCCATGTTAATTCCCATAGGGTCATGAATCCAAAATGGTTGTCCATGGAGTATTTAGTCATAACAGCAGACGTACAGGAAATTGTATCTTCTATGCCTAATGTTATGTTGGTTTCTTTTGTGTAGAGTACAGATCTTCAGATGGCGACACAAAAGATGGGTGAACTATGGCCTAAAGATACAGAGGACGAGAACTCCAGTTTGAAACAGAGAGCTTCCATGGTAGCACACTGCCTGGAACGAAAGGAGGAAAAATCCCGGAGTCAGGCAAAGAAACATCGTAGTATGATCGGCCTGGAAGACACAAATAAAATGCACTCTACAGCCACAGTGGACTCAAAAGCACACAAGAAAAAAGAAGACGCACCAATACAGCCACCAATGGTGATACATAAGTTACCCTCTAATCTTATGCAAGAACTACATTCAGTGCTACAGAAAAACAGAGGAAACACAGAGGCACCGCAATAAAATTACAACTATTTTGGGAGAAACATCAGATTATATGAAAATGGCACCGCAAAGTGAACTTTAATACAACATTGTATATTAATTTGTGAAATTATAGCAATATAACATAAACTCAATTGCTCTGGGATCACTTGAAAATGTGTACATATTCAATGTTTTTAGTCTCAATGTTCCTTTATGGAGAGTGAAGTAAACGTAAAAGCAAAATAGGAAATTATTTGCTGTCATGTTTATAGACATGTTTAGAGCACACCACAGCCTCTGCTGTGTGGAACGCAGCCTGGGTGTATGAATTTAAGGGTGTCGAGTTAGTTTGTGTTCTACATGGAAAAAATATGGGTTTAATAATTGATGGCCAGAGAAGTGTAGCATGTTTTTGCTTAGTCTAATGCATGGTATTGTCACTGTGAAACATTAGGTACATGTTAGAAAAGCACTGCAACAGTCCAGCCAGACAGAGCTTGTTGGAGTGAAACTTTGGTGTGAAGTGTGAGGTAGATATGCATGCTAATGTGGCATATTGGGTGTTTTCATAATGACCAGTGATGTCCTCCAATCGTGGCTCCAACTATGCAAAATAGGTCTGCACGATAGTGTCCAGATAACATGAAGTAGATACACATGCTTACCTGAAGTTGCATGTGTGAGCATATTGTATGAAGCTCATGTTGTCTCTACAGATGAGAATCTAGATGGTTTGCCCAATCATAGTGATGGTGTCTGAATTACAGGTTGTTGTTTATTGGCTAAGGATATTTGCGTCGTTGGAAAATTAGGTTAGATATTGATGGGGACATCTTCAGGTTCCACAGGGTGGAAAAATCAAGGTTTTGCAGGTATTTTCTGAGGTGTAATTCTACTCAAGATTGTGGGCCAATAATGGAGTGCATTTCAAAACGTGGGGGTCTTTTTTGATAAAGAAAATCATCGACCAAGTAAGATATTAGAATACATAAGTAGTCCTGCTGCTCATGGGCTGTAGATCAATCGCTGCAGTCTTAGTCAGAAGCTTCAAAATGTGAATAATAAAAACGTAAGGCTGGTGGAGTGGAATAATTGGTAAAAGAGATGCCGGAGGTGTTTGATAGCCAGTGAAGCAGTGGAGATGTGATCTAAAAGGGCCAGATGTAGCAAGAATCCATCTCCATAGTTATAAACCCACTATAATTCCCAGTGGCGATATAGGTGATGCCTGGATAGAGGCCATCGGCATAGTGATAGCAAGATAAGATTAATCCTGGCTCTAGATAAAAGCCTAGGCAGGGTAGGAGATGCCTTATAGCCCTTATAAGGTTACATGAATAATTAGCCACTAAATAGATTTCATGAGAGAAAATAAATATAATAGTCCAGGATTATTCCTCAATTTTTCATGACTTTGGATGGTTTCCAGGTTTAACACATTGGATTGTTTTTGTTAACCCAGCAAAGCAGGCTTAAAAGAAGAAAATATAGGGTTAAGTCAAGAGGTCCCTGGGAGAGATAAGTAAAGGAAACGTGGTAGAGTTAGAACAGCGCTTGTCTTGAATTCTGTACTGGTCAACTGACTTAATTTCGTGAACCATATTCAGTTTTTTGAATGCTGCCCATTCAATTTGCCTCATTAGAAGTTTGTCAGTGTGATAAATATGTGATGGTAATTCTGTTACCACCACTTTTATGCGTGATAACAGAATTCCTGACACATTTACCATACCACTGAATTCTGGGTTTGACCATGAAGTGGATAATTAACCACCAGCAAGATGCTTGATGTAAATGCAGACCTTAAATGACAATAATCACTGGATTTACCTTTACAGAATGTCCATGAAAGGTAAATGCAAAAAGAAATCTCCCTGGGGTCCTATGGCCTCAAAAAAAGGGAATTTACACTGGATTTCCATTACTTTTAATCGGGTGGTAATTCCATCAAACTTAGTGGCAGTAATGGTAAATGAATTTGGCAGTCATTTTGCAGAATGACCACATAATTACCACCAAACCTATTGTAGGCTCACATTGTTTATCAGGAAGCAGGTGTTGGAACTTGGTTAGTTGTTTTTCAGCTAACTCGTTCAATAACAGTCTCCTCAAGGAGATGTTTTATGGAGGAAATGTTTAATCCTGCTAACAGGATTGCTGATTCAGCAGAGGCATGGAGGATTGTAAAGGACCAGTCTACTGCCAGTGTTGATAAAAGGGAAGATGGACAGGTGGTGTTGCCAGAAGTTTCTGAAAGCCAGCAGAGGGTAGGAGGCAGACAGATCTCACTGAGAACACACTGTCTGTGTGTGGAACTTTGAGAGGAAGATGAAAGGTGGTGGAATTATATCATTTGGATTTCGGGGGATCGCTTAGGTCACAAAGTGGTCTGCAAGGTGGTTGCACAATGAATGCGATGAGACAATGTTGTTCTTGCAAGTTGTACGATTCTTGCACTCTGAGGTTAGTTTAAATATACTATCTGAAGAAAACTGTCTGCTGGCTAGTTCGTTTCTGTAGTGTAGTTTCCTGTAGTGCACATTCCTAGCTTTCTGATTTCTCCTCTATGGTATAGTTATCTACTTGGATAAGTGAATTTATCAGCAGGTGCACCAAGTGTAATCCAGTTGCATATTGGAAAGATTGAGTGATTTAATATCTTGGTTTTACCACCATATTTCATGTTCTTCCAGGTCAAAGACATGAGGTTCAGTGGGTTGAGGGTGATGTATGTGTTGGTATGCAGGAGGTTGGAGGTGGTGATACAATGTAATAAGGACAAATGATCAAAACCCTTAATAAGGGTGCAGAGTAGTACATCATTTTGGAGTGAAATGTTGACATTCTTGGAAGCCCATGAGCATATCGGGCCGATCACAGTTTTTGATATCACAGAAGGGGATGCACAAGGTGATATATTGAAGGTGATGGCATTCTGGTCACCCCATTGAAACAGAACTGTGAAAAAGACTTCTCACAAACCTAGGTGTTGAAAAGATGGTGTTGAAAAGATGGTTTCAGAGTGCATTATTGTGACAAAAATATAAACACATGGAAATAAGCGTATCTCCCTTAAAATCCAAAGACAGACCAAGACAGAGGGCTGGTGGTGATGAAGTAGAATTAGCCAAGCATGTGAGGTGACCCCTTCTCCAAAAAGGGCAGTAATGGGGGAGATTCCTGTAAAAAACAAGCAGAAAATGAATATGAACATCACCCAACCTGCTTTTGAGAAAAAGAGATATAGGGCCTCATTACACATATGGCGGTAAGGGTTTACCGGTACCAGTATTTTACCGGTACCGGTAAATCCTTACCGCCTTAGTACGAGGTCCCTTTGCGGGTTGGGGAATTTAACGCCTGCTTTTTGCAGGTGTTAAAAACCAACCCGCAAAGGGACCAGGGAGCTAATTACGGTACCGCAATTTGCGGTACCGTAATTAGCGCCTTCCCCATTCCCATAGAGCCCTATGGGGCAAAAATGGGAATGGGGAAGGGCAATGGTGGAAGGGGGAATTACTGCCCCGCCAACCTTGGTATAGGGCGGTAATTCCCCTTTCCAGCAAGGCGGTGCCGGTATTTTACCAGCATGAACCATGGCGCTAATAGCGCCATGGTTCACCGCCATCCGTGTAATGAAGCCCATAGAGTCAAGAAGATGCCATCCAAAGTGTATACAACAGAATCAGTAAGAACCACAGCTTTACCTTCATTCACTTAATCAATGCTTGCTTACATAAACAAGTATTCTTGATTATACAGTGTCAAAATACACATATTAGACCTAAATGATAAAGTGACAACATGATTTCTGTTCTGCAGTAGCATAAGGATGAGTAGCGGCTAAAGTGCCTACTCAGCAACCACACTTGTGCAAACCAACAGTGATCCCATTCATAAAGGTAAAACAGGCACAGCTAAGAGATATGTCTCCCTCGCCTGTAATGTGGGGCATGGGAAGGAGGTGTGAATGTTAACCAGTGGCAACCCAAACAGCAATAGTACATAGTTCTAAAATAAAAGAATGCCAAATGAATGTTCTATAAAACATATATACATTAATTACACAAATCAATTGTACATGACACTGTTGAAAACACTATAAAACCCACCCCTGTAAGACGGAGAAATACAGAATGTAATGATGCAGTGCTCTGGATCTGGAAAGAAAAAAAGGCAAGAAATGCAACAAGGACTTCAAAAACAGGATAAGTCTTTCAGGAAAAAGGTGCAAAAAATGACTGGCCGAGGGGGACAGCATCAGTTAAAAGTACCTGATTCAAAATATCCAACTTTAGGTTGTTCAACGCTGTTGTGTCAGACTTGAAGGTGCTGCATATGGGTATTGAACCAGGTTTGGGTGTGGCAAGTGGTATTGGTTGAGGCGGCAAGCAGCATTAAGTCAGTTTGAAGTGGGAGCTCATTGGCTGCGGCCAAGTAATGTTGCTCATATGGCTCACCAGGATCAGTTTGAAGGACGGGTCGAGTCAGTTTGAGACTTTGGTAACTGTTGGGTTCGGGTCGACATGTGATGCAATGCTCCTGCGGTCTGAGTTGAGGTCTGGTGGTTTGAAGCTTTGATTCTGATGGTCTAATGCAATGTTTGAGTGGTAGCAGTTCAAAGTCATCCTCAGCAGCAAGCTACTTGTTTGAGTTGACCAGGTGAGGTGTTCTACCTGGTACAATGCAGCAACAAGCCCATTTGAAGGTGCAGCAGCAGTGAATGGAGTGAGTGCAAAAAACAGTACCAGTGAATCCTACTCGTTTGAATGAGTAAACACATCTTAATTGATAATTGATGGGTTTGAGGCTGTGAAAACAGGGATCCTAGCTGTTCTTGACCTCTGTATGCTGTGAGATGCAATCCAGGGGTTTGGGGCCTCAGAGGCAAGATGAATTCTTCTTCTGATTCTCCCAACCCAGTGCAGAGTTGCTAACACCTGCAGGAGTCATTTATCATCAGTTTGGTCCTGTCTACCAGTGTAAATGGCAGAGAGGCAGGTATTTTCCCAGCAGCAGTTCAACTGCAATGTGTTCTGGGAGTGGGTAGAGAGCAAAGCTTGCATCTGCCTTAGACCTCTCCCTCACCTCAATGGCTGAGGGCTTTGGAAAGAGCAGCTCTCCCAAGAGAAGTCCAACTGATTTTTTCCTAAAGACCTGCATGGTCTAAAAGTAACTTATAGAAGGGGTGGGAGACCCCTTCTTTTATAAGCAAATGACCCACAGGATCAGAAGAAAGCAAGCTAGCTTTAAGGGGTCCAATCCCTGTTCTTGTGACACGTTTGTGTTAAAGAAAGTGTAGGAGACAGGAAGGAGAGGTATGAGGAAAGTAAAATCAGAAGAACCCTTTCCCAAAAACACTAAGTGCCTTCAAGATCCACTAACCTCAGCCCCTTTTCTGACCCACAGCATCAAATACCCTTTTGAATGCAACACCCTAGTGTGAGTCTAGTGCTTTTGCTTAGGTGGTGCCCTTTTTTTCCTCTTTCCAAGGAAAGCTTTTACTGAGGACTACCTTGCTGGAGAGAGGTGCTATACAAACTCACTCATGATCACAAGAGCGGCAGCTCCACCTGGTTATTGTTCTGGTTATTGTTCTGCAGGGTGCAGCGAGTTTAGTGAGAATACAAATAGCCTACAACTTACAGCCTGTCCATGGCTGGCAGTGTTGAAATATGTTTAATACAGATTAGACATGGCATCAATACTTATGTAAATTACCAGCCACCATACCCACACTCAGGCATGGCTTATGCTTAGAGATTAAAGTTCCAACAGGATGATAGATCATCATAATGATGTAGTTTTCAGCCAGAGATTCAGATTTGAATGCAACTTCTGTATTGTGGTGACTTAGCTGTCACAGCAGCTGTCCAATGGGCACTTGTGACCTTTGAACCTGCTCTGTGCTTTGGAGAGCATGTGCCGCAGATCAGAAGACTGATGCGGCAGGGCATAGTTGTCACTTTGCTTTTGACATGTAAGTTAATGAAAGGTGGTCTGTTAACAGACAGTTTCTGAGATGAAATTGCTAAACTCATTAAATTAATACAAATCAAACAGCCCAGGGCATCTACACAGCCAGATGGATAGCTCAGGGGGAAAGCACTTGTCTTGGAAGCAAGACAAGTCAGAGAAAAACAAGTTTGAATCCTGGTCTTGTGCTTAGAGACTGATCTCTAGTATTAAGCATGCTATAAAAGATTAATTAATTTACACATTAATGAATACATATTATTGAATCTCTTAGTTGTGTAAAATCATTCAAATGTCTATTATTTATTTAATTTCCTCAATTAAGATATAACCTTGAAACAAATACATAGAACATAGATTTACAAATTATAAAATTCAAACAAAGAATCATTAGACATAATAATACAGAAACATGTTTGTTTTACAAATCTAACAATGAGAGAGAAAAAAGAAACATATGCACATAAAACATGCTCCTCCTGATCTATAAAGTATTTGTGAATCACAGTGTAAGTCAGAATTAAATCCATCTGTAGCCAAACAAGTTTTCCTAATGTGTGTGTTTATGAATCTAGATAATAGTCTAGACCTCTTTCATAACAGTGTGGACCCAATAATATCCTTTCCTGTCTTCAGGATTGGGTGCATATTGCTGCATGAGGGGTTGAGAGTGGACAGTTTGAGACCTAAGCAATGCTGCCAAGGTGGGTATGGCGGTTGAACATCATGTTGATCATGCAGGTAGGGGGAGAGGATTGAGTGAAGGGGTTACGGTTGGTGAGGCCTCTTCTAGAATAAATCATGTGGAGAGGGCCATCTGAGATACAAGATACATTGCATCTGGGGAGCGGATGTGAGCCGACGTGAGTGGGGGAGCAGCCAGAGGTGGAAAAGATGAGGGGAACTTAGCAAGGGAGAGAAGCCACAGGTTGGAACCTGTTACTTGCGAGTTGATTGTAGATTCTTAGAGTTGGGTATTGGCTGATATGTAATGCCAAAAAAGCATAGGCAGGCTTGCGACCAGTTGTCGTAGGTGAAAGTTACAGATCAGTCTTCTAGTATTAAGCAAGAGTCAGGTCTGTTGAACCAGATATCAAAGACTCAGAAGCTTGCCAACATAGGATGACTAATATTGTTAGTAATGAATGGAACAACCTCACAAAATTATTGAACACAAACTGAGTTGCCAGAGTGGGTTTTACTTGAGTAGAAAGGAGAAGGAGATGTTTTGCAAGTGGTTGCTTTTTAGAATGAGACATTGCCAATCTGGTGTTGAGAATGCCTACGTGTATATGCTACGGCTATCCATTAGCTCTTCAAAATGGCCAATTGTATACATGATTTTGTAAAGTCAGGAAATTGCTCTGTGGATGATTGTAGATGAGGCTGCTGTTAATCAAGCCTTAATTACAAATAGGAAGCCAGTTTTGCTGTCAACAGGAGGTTGTGAGGGTGTTTACATTTTTGGCCATGGTGTCTGCATAGGTTAGAGTACTGGTGTGGTCATGAAGGACAGTCTTTTCAGATGTAAGTGAGATTGCAGTTAGAGAATGTAAGAATAGATGGAAAGTGAAAGACTTCAAGAGAGGAGAAAACAAGTCTTGACCATGAGGTGCCAGAGTGGTCTGAGACAAGTCTTCAACATCCATGTTCCTACTATTCTGTGCTCATAATTTAACTCATCCAATCAAGATACCAACTGTTCTTTAATAATGAAAAGTAATATTGCTTCCTTGTCCTTTATTTGTCAAAACAATAATTCAATCATGAAACCTCATCACTTTCTAGTGTCAATTCTGATTTTATTTCTCTGGGGAATCGTCATTTTTTACAAATGTGCAAGGGCATCTATCTTGCATTACGTTCTACACCAAAATGGATGTGCATCCCTTCTGAACCATTGCGCTTGACTCATCTGTCTCTGCATCCGCATTCTGACGCTAGAACTTCAAAGTGTTTTCATGTACTTGAGTACTCCATTTTTGTTCCGGATCAAGATGGACTTTTGAAGGTTGATCTGATCTCCTATTCTCTGTTTCTAGCTCATGTATCAATATGAACGGGATCTCTGGCAGTTGTACATTCTGTAGAAACACCTTGATCACATTATTGGATCTTGTCACTGTGTGGCACTTCCGTGAACTCTTTCAATACTTTTCTTTGTCATAATTGTTGCTTGTGCACCTGTATCAACTAATGTGAAGTCCTGACATTGTCCCAAAATAGTAACGGCTACATAGTACCGGTCTTCAGCAATTTCCAATGTACCCAGGAAATGAGAGTTTTTGCTAAATTCAGACTAACCTTCCTCATACCTGCCATGCTCCTTGTGAGACATAGTGGGATTTGGAACATAGCCTGTCTTATCTTCTTGGATATGGCTCAATGTTTCACCTCCTTATCTCCTACACTAGAAAGAGCAATTTGGGTATGATATGGTATGATATGATTTGGTATTTTTAACTTGCTTTTTCCACAAGTGTTTCTAGGCACCACAAGACAAAAGAGGGCTGACAGAGGGATGACAAGACAAATCATCTTACCAGACCTTTTGACATTCAGATTGTGCAACTGCAATGAGAAAATGCAGGGAGAGTTTGAGGGGAGAAGTGCAGAGAAAGGGTGAGGGGTAAGTACAGTCAGGGCATTAGGGCTCTGAGTAAGTCCAAGGATGGCAGAGGACCACAAAGGTGCATTCCCAACCCAAAAGTGCTGGGAGGGCCAGAAGGCATTGCAGGGTGATAGGTCAATGGGGTGCAGGGTGGCACCCTGTGTGAATCTGAGGGCAACCACACCACCAGTCAGGGCGAGCAGACAGGTAGATTAGCAGAGGAAAGCGATAAAGAAGAAAGAAGAGAAGAAGAAGGTCTTGAGCAGCTTCCAGAACTTCAGGTGATCTGGGTCAAGTCTGAGATGGGCATGGAGACCATTCCAGAAGGAGGCACCTGCAGGACCCCCCACTCTCTGTTTGCAGAAACATCTGACCATCAGAGAGTTTGAGGTAGCTGAACAGAGGGCTCTAGAAGGAAGGTATTTAGGAAGAGAGTATTGGATAAAGAGAGGGCCTCAGCCTCAGAAAGCCTTGTGGATAATGCAGAGGGTCTTGAACGTAATCCTCATGGACACCGGGAGCCAGTGGAGAGATTTCAGAGCTGTAGGACTGTGGTCCCTGGGCTTGAGGCCAAGGATAAGTCTCTCAGTGCTGTTGTGGATTAGTTGATGAGGATGAAGAGGAGAGTTGGGAAGATTGCAAAAGAGGCCAGTGGTCCAACCTGAAGAGAAACGGAGATCTGGCGACAGTATGCTTCTGGGGGAAGGTGATCAAAGGTAGGATATCTCTGAGGAGGTGAAGCTGGAAGTGGGCCTTCTTGGCAAGGTCCGTGATCTGTGGAGAGAGGGAGAGAGTGGAATTGAAGATGACGCTGAGGTATTTTGCCTCACTGCAATTAAGGTATAGTTTGTTAGAAGCACACCATCCCCGAATATCGGATTGACAGACAGGAATGAGCAAGGAGGGAGAGGAGGCTGAGGGTAGCCTGAAAGAGAGCTGTATGTCATCCACATAACACTGACCGTTAGAGGAGAAAGTAGAGATCAGGTGGGCCAGGGCGGCCAGATAGACATTGAAGAGCCAGGGTGAGGTGAACGAGCCCTGGGGAATACTGCGTGGTGAAAGAGAGGTGGTGGAGCAAAAGGAACCAAGTTGGACCTGGGTGGGTTGGTTCAAGGAGAAGGAGGTCAGCCATGCCAGGGCCTGACCAGTGATGAGAAGGTATACACTGATATGGTTGATCAAGGTGTCGTGATTGACTGTGTCAACGGCAGAGGAATGATTGAGCAGGATGAGGAGAGATTGAGATCTGGAATCAAGGTTGGAGAGCAGATCTTCACTGGTATTCAGTAGAGCTGTTTACATGCCTCTGGCTGATCTGAAGCCGAAATAACCAGCAGATTCATGGTGGATTTTTAGCTGACAGATAGCCAGTTTCTCCAGGAGTTTGCCCAGGAAAGGAGTGATAGAGATCGGGCGACAGCTGGACGGGCAGGAAGAATCAGCAGAAGACATTTCCAGGAGGGGGTGCACAAGGGAGTGCTTGAGAAGAGAGGAGAAAGACCCAGTGGGAAAGGAATAATTGCAGAAATGGCCCAAGGCTGGAGAGAGGGAAACAATGCTTTCCTTGATGGTTCTAGGGGAGCAGGGGAGCACCTGTTCAGAAGAAACTTTCATAGACCGGACTTGTCAAGAAACACCATCAAGTGTTATAGGAGAGAGAGAGAGGAGAGAAGGAAAGAGGGAAAGGTGGCCAGAGGGGGCCTGATAGAGGTGGATGGAGAGAGAAGAGGAAGAGGAGGATAGAGTGGACAGGGTGCCCTGAGTCTTAATGGTGAAATGAGATGCCAAAGCCATACAGAGGGCCTGGGATGGAACAAGAGAGGTAGAGACTGCAGTCAGATTTACCAGCTCCTTGCAGATTTTAAAAAGTTAGAATAATGCAAATGTTCAACAGAAGCTACTACTGAAGTATTCTTTTTTAATTATTTTTGTTACGAGTATATAATCACCGAAGTGATTTTTACAAGAAGATGAGCATAAAAACACACAATGTTTTGTCATAAAAGCAGAAGTCAAAGCTGAAAGAAGAAGACGTTTGAAGGTTAAAGGTGAAGGTGAAGGATCACAATGAAAGATGAAAAGGTAAAATCACTCCCAGCCATCTTGGTAATTGCACCAACCTACACACCACCAAGAGGAGTCACCCCTTGTGCCTGGCTTCACATGGAACCGGTCTGCCGTGTCTCCGATGCTGCATGTGCAAAGATTTTAGTGGCTGCTATAGTCCAAGAGGGTCTCAAACCTCCTATTAGACGATCCCACCAAACTGCTTCGTCAGTCAGGTAAGCATTCTTTAAGTGATGCAGTATATACGGTGATCTAAATTTGTTTGTTCCGGGACACAATAGTAAACGGTGCCATAGTGTTTCGCTTTGTTTGGTGTCGTTGCAAAAGCGGCAGATATTAGATGGAGAGAGGCCTCTTATGTGGAGGATTTTGTTCGTGGGTAACAAGTTCAGCCTCACACGCAAAAGAGTGTTCTGAGTTTTTCTGCTTGGATGTTTTAACAGAAAAGGTTGGGCTGCATTCAGTTTTCTACTTGTTGGAGGGCGATGGCTAGTCAGCTTGTACTCAAATGCCTTGTCTAATGTACTTATCCAGTCCATTTCCTCCATACAGGCTTTGGTTTTTGTTGGATTACCCAAGAGTTCTTCCATGGAGCTGTCGCATATTTCAAGTTGCTGTAAACATGTTAGCTCCCATTTGGACAGCACTATACTTTTACTTGAGTTCATCTCCGCCTGTACCATCAAAAAAATTGGCGGAGAAGAGGGATCTTTGATCTTCCGGTATAGCATGACAGAAGCCCTTTTAACTGTTGACTCTAAAGATCAAAGAGAGAGTTTGCATCTTATCAAGGCTATCGGGGTAGAAGACGGTAAATTCAAGACTGAACGCCAGAAGAGGCTCTCAAGTCTGACCCACAAAGAGTTTGGTAGGGATGGCATGGCGTCAGCTCCATAGGTAATAGCTGGGATGACTTTGCCCCGGTAGAATTTGAGTAGGGGAATCAATGAAAAGCGCCCATATTTTTTGTCCAATATTTTTGCTTGTGAGACAAAAACTTTTTTTCAAAGAGGTGGTGTTGCATCGCTGAGTCTTTAGGTGTTGAGTCAATGAGTACTCCAAGATATTTGAATTCTGCCACTTGTTCGATTTTATTTCCAGTCAGGAACCATGAGTTGTTCTTTTTTTCAAACACCACGATCTTTGTTTTTTGTTTATTTACTTCTAAATCGTTAGCAGCTGTGTATGTGGTCAATGCCGACAACTGGCATTGTAAGCCGATTGGGGTCTGATCTAGTTGTATGAGGTTGTCTGCATACAAGAGTCTTAGAATCTTCTCCTTGCCCAATTCTGGGGGAAATGCTCGTGTCCTGTTTGAGATTTCTTTGTAGTCCCCAAAGTATGAAAGGAAAAGGGCTGGAGCTAGGGGACATCCTTGTTTGACCCCACTGCCGGTTGTTATAGCTGACGAAAGCAGACCACTGGTATTCAACCAAACCTGCACCGATGTAGAAGCATGAAGTGCTTTGATAGGGTTCAAGATCTCCTGTGGACAATCCCAGTTGTTGAGTTTTTCCCAAAGTTTCCTACGATTGACTAAGTCAAAGGCCTGGGTAAGGTCTATAAATGCCAAGTATAGGTTCCTATTTGTTTCGCGGGCTCTTGCTTTTAGTAGACTGAGAATGAGGATGTTAATACTAGTTCCTACTCCCTTTTTAAACCCAGATTGAAGAGGGTCATTACAGGGTGCACTTTTTGCCCATTGATTGAAGTGATCCAACAAAAGGGACCCGTAGACCTTCCCTATGACGTCGAGGAGAGCCACTGGGCGAAAATTCCTGGGGTCATCCTTCCTTCCTTTTTTGAATATGGGGATGATGACCACTGAGGTCCATGAAGGCGGGATTGTGCTGAAGGATGTATATTTGTGAAAAATTAGACACAGCAGATTTGACCAGTCTTCTGGGGTGGATTTCAAATTCTCGTTGGACAGACCATCGGGCCCTGGTGCCCTTGATTTCTTTAACTTGGATATTTTATCCAAGATTTCGGTTTTGTCAGAGAGATCAACCCAAGGTACTGTTGTTTGCGGTGGAGAAAGCCCCTCAGCAAGGTCTGGAGATCTGAACAATGTTGAGTAGAAACCAATCCATGTTGCTTCCGAGATGCTATTCAGCATCATTGTGGTTGCTTCTTTAGTCCGTGGATTGACCAAACTCCAAAACTCTCTAGAATTGAATTTTTGGATTTGTTCCAACATAGCTTCTGCTTATGGAGTGTTAGACGATAGCACCGTAGCCAGCTTTTATAGGCTCTTGTTGTCTCGATTACGTAGGCTCTATTGGAGGGCGTGTTGTTTCTTGAAGCCATCCTTTTCGCTCTCTGGAGTATGTTTCGCTGTGCCACCAGGACATCAAAGTTGTGTGCATGAGCTGTTTGCTTTGAGTTTTTCCCCTTCAAGCTTTTCATCATGGGTCTGTAAGGTTCCAGAAGTGGTCTGTAGTCAACCTCCGAAGCAGACTGCCTGCTTCCATATGAAGAAGTGATTGCTTGAATATTTGCCCGTGTGACCCTTACCTGGTTGCCTTTACCTTCCGGTTCAATTCTTCCAGAATAATGGGCTGATGCTGGTTTTGTAGAAGCCCATTTAATGGCCAGAAGGTTGTGGTGGCTTTGGTTTGACTGATGAGCACTGAATTCTGTCAGCCGAGCTAGAAGAAATTCAGAAGCAAAGATGTAATCCATTGTTGAGTGGGCCATGCCTCGCTTCCATGATGGTAGAATGCTAGAATCGGGTAGTACACATGCCGTGTTAAAAAGTTGCCTGGCCATCATCAATTTATGCCAAGCTGTACCTTGTTTGCAGGGTTACTCTGTAAGGGACCTGTGGCGACAGAGCCAGCCGTTGGGCATTTGATGTTTAGATCTCCGCATACAATGACCTCACATGACCCGAACTCCAAGTATACCGAATCTAGTGTAGAAGTAACTATGTCAAACAGGGCAGTCTGGTGAATCGCTTTATGGTTCCAGTATATGGACAGCACCAGCAAGAAGGTGCGTGTGTGCTGGTCTTCCGCAGACTCTTTTCGCAGCCAAGAGATTAGAACCGCAATAACATAAGGGGACTTCTGTATGATTTTAGTTACCTCTAGTCCCACGCCCATCCGGACTGCAATAATTAGCCCTGAAGAGGGCCTTCCTTTGTTTCCTGCTAGTGCTTCTGAGAAAGCAATCTCGAAACCGTCCAATGTTGGTTTAGATTTTAACCAGACCTCTTGGAGGCATAGAATGTCGTATTCCCCTAAATTGATGTCCCCAGGTGTTGTTAAGTGTAAGAACCCTCTTGTGTTCCAGCTCGCCAGAGAGAGTGATTGATGCTCTTTGTCAGTTTTGATGAGAACTGGTAGCTATCTCTGAAGACGTTTAGACAGAGCTTTAAGTAACCAGGCCCATGTAGAAGAATGGAAATTTGGTTTGGCCTGCGTCGCCTTCTCCTCTGGTAATGTGCTCGCCTTTCTATTAGGTGGTTTGCAAGGGGAGATATCTTGCTCACGAAGTGATGATTGAACCGTGTCCGACCGGATGGTTACTGAAGATTTCCTTGACAGATCAGCGCTTAAGCTGGTGTGGAGGCGTTTTTCATTTGTAGGTCTGTCCTCCGTTGTACTGAACTTTATCTTCTCATGGTCTGTTTTGAGTGACATGAGTAAAGTTAGCTCAAACCCTTGTTTGTATAGTACCTCCGGTGCGGCTGACAGCAGAGTGATCACACTGACTGATGAAATATAAAGCAGACAAGAGGCCTTGTGACCCTCATGGGAAGGTTCCACCGTTTTTAGGTCTTCTGATTTTAGATTGCTTAAGGTGGAGATACTTTGTAGCAACTTCATCACAGTGCGGCTATTTAAGACCAAGTACTTTGGTTGTCAGACAGTTGTCGTATTTTGACAGAGGGTTCAACTTTTGGCTATGGGTGTCTTGGTACAGCTTCTTCTGGTGATGAGAATCATACGTCGCTCTCTCTTGTTGTTTATGGTGCTGAAATCCCTTTCTCTGCTGTGGATGCTTAGTATCCTTAGTCTTGTCCGGAAAGTCATCTTTTGTTTGGATATGGACTCTCGAACTGTATTTCGCCTGTGGATGACCAGGAGGTGAGTCCAAATGAGGGTTTTGTTCCAAACGCTTTTCAGTGGGGATGGTGTTGTAGTCCCAATTATTACTTCGTAGGGCTTTGAAACGGTCATCAAGTGAGGTGAAGCCTGAGAGATCCCTAATAACTGTCTGGTGGCTAGGTGACAGTTTAGGAAGATGAGAGTTTGCGCCTTTCTGTTGGCTGTCTACACTTACATCAAGATGTTGGGTTAAATCCATCAAGTCTTTGTGAGTAAGAAAATTGTCTACTGATTTTGGTGACTGAGAAAGAACTTCTGATGGTTTATCAGAAGTTCTTTCTGGGGCTGTTTTCTTCCTTCCCAGGCTTTGATTGGTCTTTGGTAGAATTTCCTTCTGACGGAGTTCTGGTTGCTGAGTCACAGGGGTTGGCTTAAACAGAGGTACCGTTTTTAGGCATACTTGGGAGCTGGGAAGTTGTTGTTTGGTTCTTGTGTCTAAGTTTGCGTCGAGAGTCCCCCCTGAGCCCGATGGTGTTTAGCTTATGCCCTGGGTTAGTTTCCTTCGTGCCTGATCTTTGTGTGGGAGGGTGTCGTCTAGACACATCACTTCAATGTCTCCCTGCTTATTGAGTGTCATGTCTGGACTAATTGGCGATGAGCTATGAAGGCCTGACAAATTGCTGGAACCAGATTTTGGCCTTTTCCCACAATCCATGTAAGTGGCCTCACGCCGCAAAGTATCTTGTACTGTTGTTTGAGAACTTGCATCCATCCTTGGCCTATCATTGTTGTTATTTCTTGAGACTGTTGAAGATTCTGTAAACTCAGATTGATGGAGTTGGGAGATGCCAGCTGAATCGTTTTTCCTTCTCTCCAAGGCGTTGATATAACCTTCTAGGTAAATGAGCTTTGAGTTCATCATCGCGAAGATAGATGTGTGATCTTTCAAGGAATGGTATAGCTTACAGAATGGTGCAAGTGCGATTGTTACGGCAGACATAATGTACATGAAGTCTGCTTTTTTTATGGAGTCTCCTTTGGGATAGTGTAGGATGAATCACTTGATCTTCTATTAGTTGTTGAGCTCACTGGTGATGGAGGCGGCCATAACCAAAGCAGCTCCTTGGATTTGTGTTGAGGGGTGGGGAACCTCGGAAGAGAACCCTCCCCGGTATCTGGTGCAGCCTCCTTAATTCCATTTCCCCCATGTGCCTCAATGGGAAGGAGGACTGCTGGGTCGGTGGACTTGTTCGCCAGGTTCCTTTTCTTGAAATTTTGAGATGATGGACTTTCGTTGTCATATGGGCCCAAGTTATTTTTTTCCGATGGCACTGGTAGGGCAGTTGGCAGGGTGTTTTTTTCAAGTGGCACCGGTAAGGCGGTTAATGGGCCTATACAGTCTAACTAGGGATTAGATTTTGCACTTTCCAGTAGAGGTTGGATTGTCTGATCGTGCTCCAGAGAGTTTAGGTCTTCCCTGTAAGACTCATTGTGAGTTGGCACAGCTAGTAAGGTTGCGATTTCCTCTGGCCGGTTTTCTTGTAATGCCACAATAATTGGTAAATGTGCTGGCACGGAATTGAAAATGTCTTTAGCTTGCTCTTTTTGTTCCGGTGTCAGAGCTTGGATCCCACTAACAGGGATGGTCTTCTGAGAGCCAGATGAGGCAATGAGTAGAGGTTCAAGAAGTGCTTCTAGCAAGCCTGCGTCTGAAATTTCCCCAAACCCTGCTTGACAGAGTTTCTTTTTTGCTTGTCTTTGGAAAAGCGTTTTCAATGAATTTTCCAGGCGCAAACTCGCCAATGGAGTTGCCGAACTGCTAGATCTCGAAGGGCTTATTTGCTGCTGTTCGCTTGTTTGATTTAGGGAGATAGAAGTTTTTTTCTGTGAGCAGCCTAAATGGAATTCCATGTGGATGTCGATTGTGTGTCCCTTGTTTAATGCCCTCTCTCCGATCTCTAGTCTTGGCGAGCTCAGTTTCAGTGCTCTCAATGTGCAAGGGGCCCGAGGAGGAGAAAGGTGGTGCGGGAGGCTTTGTAGTAAGCTCACCATGACCTACCGCGATCTTAGAGTCCCCATCAAAAGCTTGTGTTTTATTTCTTTCAAGTTGATCCATTTCGGCACTTTTGGCCGATGACAGAATCGAGATATTGTGTATTTGAGCCTTTAATGTTTTTGCAAAAGGATTCACTGTGATCGCGTCTGTGGCCACCAGATGGCATTGTGGTATGGCTGTACAAGGAGTCGTCGAGTTAAAGGAGCTCTCCGCCCCAGAATGTCTGGTTTGCTGAGGAGAATGCTGAGGTGGGAGCCAGCCCTTGCTTCTCCGTTCTTCCATCGGTAAGTGATGGTCTTCCCGGGGTGCAGCGGAACTCGCGGAGCCCGGCCGCGGCCCCCCCTGGGTTCTGACCCGGGTGGCCCCCCTCCTTCGAGGGACGGTTCCTCCGCGTCTTCCACCAGGTGCAGGGGCCACGGCAGAGGCCGCACAGCTCCGCTGGATTCTCACACGCAGTCGGCTTCTTCCTCAAAATGCTGGTATATTAGTGATTCCTTGCAGCGCCACTGACCCATATGGCCGAGGTTAGCCTCAGTTGGTGACTCGGTACACACGAAGCCCGTCCCCGGCTCCCCCCGGCATTCAACATGGGTGGCCTCCACTCCTTTGAGGGGTGGCCCCCCCGCGCTGTCCACCGTCAGAGACTGGGACCAAGGTGCCACGGCTCCCCTGTTGCTGTAGCCGGCCTACGACTCCGACTCGTGAGCGCCAGTCTCCTCAATGTGCTTCTTTTTGGAAATAGCCACCCCAGTCGAGGTAGGTCCGGACATAGACTCGGACCGCCCCGCTGGTAAAAGTTTTTGTTTTTGTTTCTGTGCAAAATGATTGCTCTTTGCAGTTTGTTGTTGGGCTGTTAATTTAGCCAGTTTTTTTGAAGGAATATTTTGCAATTTACCTCCTGGCCGCTTTAAGGAGGCTGCACAGGATAGATTGTTTGTTTGTAGAGTTTGTAGACTTGAAAGAGCATCATTGGAAAGTGAGGAAGCTAACAAGAGGGTAGAGGGGCTGTTGGCACTCCGCAGCCTTCGTGGTTCATCTTCGCCTCCAGAGGTGTTGAGTCTCGAGTCCAGAGAGACTCCCCAGTCCGCCCCAGCCACCATTAGACTGCCACAGAATGCCCACTCTCACACCACTCCGCTCCGCTTTGCTGCTGCCTTCTGGTTTTGAAGGAAATGGCGCCAAAAACAATGTAGCCACTGTAGAAAGACTGTAGAAAGACTGAGAGGGACTGCCACAGACTGCCCACTCTCACACCACTTCTGAATGCTCCTGAAATATCAAGTAAGCACAGTTTCCAACCTCATGTTGGCTTTAATTCATCTCAGAATGCAAGAAGTCCTAAAAAACGACTACAAAGAACTGTTTGGAGGACAACACATAGATTGTTTTCGGAGACATCCTAGAGTTAACACCAGTAAAAGCTCAACCTATTTTTAAAACATGCCGAAACACACTTGGCAGCATTGGAAATGTAAATATCTGGCCACATTTTTGCTACAGAGAACTAACTAAAAACATGTGTCAGTCTACAGATCTCACCTATGCTAACATTTTAAAAAGCATTAGAACTGGTCTGCTTAATAACGATGCAAAATCCAGCTTAAATAGCAGACTAATCCATGAGCTATATGCGCAAAACACATCTGCTCCTGTTGTCATGTTAACATTAACTCAACAAAATCTAACATTTTATTTTTAATTTTTTTTTATTTACTTATTCATAAAGTTTCACAAGTAGATAAACGATAAATCAGTCAGAACAAATAGTACAGTACAGTAAAAATATACAGAACAGCAGAACATTATATATTCATAACCAGCAATAAATCAGTAGATATTCAGGAAGTCAACCCAAATTTTCCCGTACACACCAACTTCCTTTGTCTCTTAAAAAACATTTTTTCCATGGAAGCCAGGGCAGACATTCCCTCAATCCAATCATCAAGAGTTGGAGCATTCCGTGACTTCCAGCCCCTCAAAACCAGATTTGTGCCCATACTAGCACCAAGGAGCATAAATTTCTTTCGAGACATAGAGAGATCCTCCATCAACTCTCCTCCCAAAATCATAGTCATAAAATCCAATTCAACATTCAGATTCAAGACACGCAGACAGGCACAACAAACATCATGCCAGAATCCCTTTACACGTACACATTTCCATAGTAGATGTTCCATACTTCCCTGTCCATTCCCACAACACCAGCAATCATCCGAGTCCATCAATCCCCTCTTAAACATACGTTCCGGACTCCAAAACACCCTATTGAGCATCTTTATCTGTCTCGATAGTTCCACCAGATCAATAGCACAATGTTTAATATTCGTACACATATCCAGCCACAACTCGGGCGAAACCTCACACCCCAATCTCCTTCCCCATTCCTCTCTCAACATCTAATTTTCCTTATAAGTAGACACTATACAATGCTATATCCTGCTAGCGATTGAACAACCACCTGGATCCCTTTCTTTAAGAAAGAGATTAACCATTGAACTTCCTTGCTACGTCACATCACCTATACACCTCTTCAATCTTCTGAAATCATCAGATCTGAAATTATCAATATGAAATTTTGCTCGCAACTCATGCTCCCCAATCCACGCTCCATCCACCAAAACATCACCAATCCAGAGAACTCCACCTAGAAACCAATCCGGCCAAAATAAAGGCTTACTCCCGACAGAAATCAGCGGATTCAACCAAATAAATGCATGAATGGTCTTTGAAGCAACCGATCCCATCAATTCATGTATCTGCCTCCACGTTTCTCTCAAAAAGATAGTCAAAGGTGATTTCTTATATAACTTGTTAGTTGCCGTGAGAATTGCCCTTGGAGGGAGCGGGCCCAACATACTTGCCTCAGCAGTTACCCATTCATCAGGCTGATCCATCAGAAAGGGAACAATAAAATGACTTGAAAAAGCCAAATGATATGCTTTAAAGTTTGGTACCCCCAGACCCGCTGTTTCCACTGGCAACTGGAGTTTCCATAGTTTTAGCCGTGACGGTTTATTATCCCACAGAAACGACTGCAACAAGCCATCAATTTTTTTCCAATAGTGTTGGCCAATTTTCATCGGAAGCATACCTAGAACGTAATTAATCTTTGGAGCAGCATTCGTTTTTATAGCGTTCACCTTGCCCCACAGGGACAAATGAAGCAAAGACCACCTCAAAATGTTCATTTTCAAATCATTACATACTTCATTCATATTCACCACAGCCATCTCATCCACTATTGGGGTAAGCCCTATACCCAAGTATTTCAATTTCCTGTCACACCACTGAAACCCAATCTCAGTAATCAGATTCTTGTCACAGTAACCCAAAATCGGAAACACCTCAGATTTAGACCAGTTTACCTTAAATCCAGCCACCGCATGAAATCTATCCACAACATCTAGCAAGGCCGGAAGGGACACTGCTAAATTCCTTAATAACAATAACAAATCATCCGCATATAACCACAACTTCTGGTCGGCACCATGAAAATTCAGACCCTGTATCCCAACGTCACACCTCAAGGCAATCGCCAGTGGTTCCATGGCCAAAACAAATATCAGGGGGGATAAAGGACATCCCTGTCTTGTGCCCCTTTGTAATACAAACGAGTCTGACAATTGCCCATTAGTTCTGACAGCGGCAGTCGGACAAGCATAAAGCAAGGTAATCCATGAAATAAACTCCTCTCCCAAGTTCATAGCACGCAATACTGAAAAAAGATAGTTCCAATCAACGCGATCAAATGCTTTCTCTGCATCCAAGGAAAACACTGCAATATCATCCTCCAAATCCTGAGCATGAGTCATCAACAACAGCAACTTCCTAATATTACTAGAAGTCCTCCTGCCGTGAACGAAGCCGGACTGATCAGTGTGTACCAACTTCATAACAAGAGTCTGGAGACGCAGGGCCAATAACTTTGCTAGAATCTTACTATCTGTATTAATCAAACTGATCGGACGATAGTTCGAAGTCAAGCAACCATCCTTACCCTTCTTAAGAAAAAACGATATAATGGCATGACTAGTTGAAGCAGGAAGCAAACCCTCCAACCTGGACTCCAGGAACACATCTCGTAGAAGTTCCACCGCCGAATCAGGTAATATTTTATAAAATTCAGCAGGCAAACCATCCGGACCAGGGGACTTGGCCGAGTTTAAATTTCCAATCGCAGATTTCAATTCATCCACAGTCATGGCCTCTCCCAACATGGCTTTCTCCAAGTCATTCACCCTTGGTATCTCCAACCCTTCCAAAAATGACTCATTCATTCCATTGACACCCAACTCATTCTGATATAACTTCATATAATATTCCTTAAATGTCTCATTAATCAGTGTGGATCACAAGTCACCTGACCATTCTCTCTTTTAATAGAAGTGATAGATCTTTCAGATTGCTGTTGTCTTAATCTGTAGGAAAGCCAGCGATCGCATTTTTCACCATATTCAAAATAAGAACATTTCAATCTGAACAAATCTTTTTCAGACCTCGTTTTCAAAGTCTCATTCAACTCTCTCTGTAACTCCTTAAGATTCCTCCTTTTTTCCAGATTTACCGAGTCATTTATCAAATCCATAGAAAGCTGCTTAATACGTTGTTCCAAATGCAAACTTTTCTTCTCCAAACATTTCCTCTTGTTACTGGACAAACCCAGAACCAAACCCTGCATGGTACATTTAAATGCTTCCCAGACCGTCCTAACACCTATCCCCTCTGTCCTATTTTCCACAACAAAATGATCAGCCTCGGATCTGATTTTCTCCACTATCTTTTCATCTTGTAGAATTGAGGTGTTCATTCTCCAACAAAATGACCTAGGAATATCAAACTGCAAACCCAAATTCATAAACACAGGGGCATGGTCAGTAACAGCAATACAGCCGATCTCACAGCTCGCCAGATTCATGGTTACCGAACCAGCCGTGAGGAACATATGTATGCGAGAATGTGAACCATGAGAGTTAGAATAAAACGTGTATTCTCTCAAATCAGCATGGAGCAATCTCCAACCGTCCTCTAAGGCAAATTCAGAAATAAGTGAGTTAAAAGAACAAAATGTCGGATCCCGCCTGCAAATAGCACTGGGTCCACTTCGGTCTTTAGCATTGTCAACAACCAAATTAAAATCTCCCCCCAGAATAATATTCCCGCAAGCAAAGTCCTGTAGTATTTGAGCCACCTTTCCAAAGAATGTACCATCATCCACCGAGGGAGCGTAAACATTGCAAAGAACAGTTTGAACTCCCTGAATTTCCACTAAGAGTACATTCACCCTACCCTCCTTATCAGAGCAAGAGTTTAAAACCTTAATTGGTGAATCTCTCCGGATCAAAATAGCGACCCCTCTACTCCTAGATGAATAGCACGATACAAAAAGTTCCCCAAACCATCCTTTGCGCAACACATTAACTTCATCCAGCAATAAATGAGTCTCCTGAATAAAATAAACATCACTGTGCATATCCTTCAAACAATTAAAAAATGTTTGCCTTTTGAGTGGATTGTTTAGACCATTCACATTCCATGTTGAAACAGAAAACTGGTCACCCCTCCCAGATGTCATTGTAAGGGAAAAAAAGAAAACAACAAAAAACTTGCTGAGTTATCCTTCTACTGGCTGACTTGTCTGAGTGAGTGCAGTGCTTGGTATATGGACTGTTGATGGCCGGAGTTTTGTCCAAATATTTATATGCCATATGACTTGTTTAGAGCCATGTTATGTTAAGAAATGTTACTAGTATTGGTCAGTCCAATGCGGTCAAAGGGAATGGATTAGATTCTTTATTGCAGTCTAACGTGCTACGTCTGAGGCGTTATTAAGTGCTGTCTTTGATGGTACACAATGTGGACTGGAGCAGCAGTGTTGGGTGTTCTTACCCACGTGTGAGCTATCATGCTGCAACATTTGGTGCTGTGGGCTTAGAAAATCCAAGATGCCCAAAAAGCCCACATGTGCACCAGAATCCAGGCGAACCACGCAGTTTGTGCGCACACCAAAATGGTTACCTAACTTGCCACTCACCAGTGTAAAGAAAGATCTTTGTGAACAAAATCCACTGTTACTGATGTCAAAAAGTTGCTGAAATCGTGGCTCATCGGACCACTTTAAAGATTCAACCCTTTTGTGTGGTTCCACATAACCATTTTACTGTAAGGAGCCCCATCAAAACAATGTTAAGCAAGGATTATTTACTACCATGTAAGAACCATTCCTGTTTGGAATGCATTAATCCAAGAAAGATCCCAAAAATGGATGCAGTACCAACAAAATCCTCAAGGCGGCGCTAGCGGTCTAAACTCTGACAGGAGAACTGACTGCAGTTGCTGACAAAGGAATTTGACTCAGCTGACTTCAAAGGCTGCATTTTAATCAAAAATTAGCCACCTGCTGTTCCCAGAGGCCAGAAGCCTGGGAAACCCTCTCACCTCAAGAGATTCACACCACAGCCCAGGATATCACATGGTCAGAATAACCAAATGCAAAGTGACCCCCTGGTCTGCTGACCTCAGACTCCTGGAGACCACACAATAGGCTCTTGCACTTGAATAGAATATGTTGATTTTGACTGTTTCCTGTCAACAAAGGCCTGCCTGCCAGCAGAGGCATGGTCACTGACCCACCCAAGTCTTGGAGGCGGACTCCAACACTCTGAGAACTGAATTGAAAGCAAAATATATATTTTACAGAAACACTGATAACTCTTTGTAATCAAATGACAGGAATGTATAACTTTGAGAGCCTTAATTTAAAAAATGTACCTTCGATTCAAGCCCAAACTCCAATTTGTGTGATGTTCTGGGGCAAAACCCCGCCATTTATTGATACTACAGACTCTGTGTTTAAGCTGGAGACATGGGAATTTACTGGAGTATGTATGGACAGGCCGTGTATATGTGTATAATTTTTAATGAAAAACCAATATTGCAAAACCAGTTAAAAAACGTAAAATGTTGCCGTTTCTGAATGCAAGCTCTTAGAAACATCAGAGTTTGAACAGAGTATACCTCATGTGATACGTGATGGGTGCATGTAATTTCAAACCACTGTGTATCTATGAAATATGTCTTTAGGTCAAATATAGATTTGTGTGTAATTTGACAGGGGAGTGTCCTTTCTGCAAGCCATTAAATGACATCATTCTGACACACAATCCTGCTCTCCAGTGAGAACGCAAAGAATTCTCCAACCTATCAGAACTCTGAAGGGGTTGGGCCCAGAAAACTAGCCTTTCTACCCACTTTCAAAACACATAAAAAGAGACTGCTGGGACAGGTAGAGACATTCAATTCCATTTGCTGCGGAGCATGCTGACAGACGACTTCACATCCAGAGATCCAGACTTCAAATCCATCAATCTCCAGAACCTGTAGCAGTACCCAGAAAGCAGAGCAGTATCCAGAATCCAGAGAGGCTAGACCAGCAGAGCAGAGCTGACCCAGACCGCTGTTCGCAGAACCAGAGAGCTGACCCAGATTACTGTGAAGTGCTGAGACCAGAACCGGAGTCCAGTCCAAAACCTGACCAGATCCGTGGCGAGGCCTATTTCAAAAATATATTGTGAGTACCTATCAGAACTGTGCAGAACCAATCTCTTAGTTAAAATAACCTAATCCAAACTATTTTAATCTAACCAGAACTGCCTCCTAACTGTCACCTGTCATTTGCAAAGCTGTCACCTGTCATTTTCTAGCTGCAAGCTGTAACCTGTCGCTTTGAACTTTTAAAATTTCAAATCCGAAAAACAACCTTCACAAAATCGCTCAGAACTCTGTAACCGTTTGAGCTAGGAACTTGGTTTAACTTTCCTCTGAAAGCCCAGAATCTTACCTTTCCAACAAGCCTTCCTACTCCTTATACTTTCTCCACGATCATGATTCACGCATTCGCGAATTTTGCCGCGATTTGCGATTTGGCCCGATTTCTTTACTGTAAAAATCAGCAGCTTTTGCCTGAACTGCTCAAATTTCGTTTGCCTCTTAAGAACCATCCCTGAATCATTGCTAGAGTGAGCCTGAACTCATATTAACTAGATACCACTCACCCTGAACCTCCTGAAGGGAATTAAAAGCATTTTCAGCATATTTCTCACTGCATTGTCACCATATTCAAAGCATTTTGCCTGTGTTTCAAACTTCTGTAGTCTAAGCTTGCTGGGGTGAACTGAATTACATTTGATTGCATTTCTAAGAACTGTGTGCTCTCCTCTTCATTTCCTTACATTGCATAAGGGGGGGGGAGTGGATTGCCAGAGAAAAGTGATTACATTGTTTTGTTGAAATCATATTGAGTATTTTCTGTATTGCATTTTCATTCAACATTGCATCCATCAAAGCATTCTCTACCACCTTATTCTTCTGTTCCTATTCCCAAGCGTGCTACCTCATCCTTTATACTACTTCTGAGTAACCCAATCAGTTTGTTAGTAGAACATTACCCATTGTTGTTAACTGCTCATGTTCTGAAGTGTGATATTAATTATTAATTTATCATAAAAGTGTGATATATAAATATTGTTTAATTTTTCTCAAATAAACCTTTTAAACTTGCAAAACAGAACTACTTCTTGGCTCAGTGGGGTCAGGGGGATTCCAAGAGAGGGGTGTTATATAGGGGTAGTCATCCAGAACTCATGAACTGGACATAAAGATATATCAATAAGGTTTTCCATTCAGTATCCCAGACTAGGCATTGACTTAGCTGTAGTGTTGAATTGAATCCTCTTACAAATTGGGGGCTCGAGCCGGACGTCTGGGTTAGATCTATCACTTGTGCAGATTAATACAGTGTGCTAACTGACGGGAGACATACATCCGGTCGGATCACCATGCTGTGTTACGCTGTAAAGCACTCCTCAAAGGAACGCTCTAAGGAAAAGGTCTGTTTTGCAAAAATAAAATACTAATTTCTGTATAAGTCAGGACAGAGACCAATCTCTAGAATGACGACCTTAGTAGACATGAAAATAGCCAGAGAGCACTATTTACATAAATTATTTGTGAGAGGTGAGTGGACTCACCAGGACCAAACGGTCTGGTTGCAGGCCATCACACAACAGGTCACTGAAACAGGGTCAGATAAATGGAGAGATCAGGGTCCCTTACATGTGGCCCTGAGTGAACTATGCATGGCTCCTAAAGCTAAGGATGAACAAGACAAGATGGTTAGGATAGCGGCATATTTGTATCTATATATGGGAGCCATGCAAGACAGATGTGCTGAAGGCCACAATCTGGCAAATAGGCAACAGATGGCGTTAGAAAAGGTCCAATCTGACCTGGTCTCTTCTGAGCAGAGGCTGCAGAGGAGCCAGGAGGCAGAAAATGATAGTAGGCAGTATATCATTAAAATAAAAGAGGACATGGATATACTGCAACAGGAAAAGGCTGACCAGGATACCAGAATTCTGGCCTTGCAGAAGGAACGCCAAGACAGTTTGGACTCCCTACTGCAGAGCCAGAAAAAGCTGGAGAAACAGATCAATTTCAACAGGACATGCACAGAGCAGGTAGCCACCCTGCAAATCCAACTAGACAGAGAGAAAGAGGAGAGCAATAAACTGATCCTGAAAGACCTGGATACCCAGGCAGAGCTTGATCAGGAGCGCCAGAAAGCTGGTGCCTTCCAAAGGCAAAGGGACGACCTGACGGTACAGATGCAGACTCTTAGTCAGGAAAGGGACACCTTAGGCCAGGAAGTCTGCCACTTAAAATGAAAAATGGAAGAAAATCACCTAGCCCGCCAGGGACTGGGTGACCTCCAAAAAGAACACCAGGACTTGCTAGAGCACACCAGGAGGGTGGAGGAGGCTCTGGTAAAACAGGAGCAGGCCAGTAGGGATGGGACTCAGGAGGTAACCCTCCTGCAGCAAAGACTGGCCCAGTGCTCCAGGACCAATCAGGAAACGCAGAGAGAGAATGAGGCTCTCTGCCAGCACAATGATAGGCTCCAACAACAGGTAGCGATGCAGGAGAGACTGATAGAGTCTAGTAAGGCCTTAACTGAGGAACTGAAGGTGCAGGCTCTTGCATTGCAACAGGGAGCAGGGGCGGATAGAGACCAGGTTCGCTGGGAAAGGGAAACTCCTGAGCATAACCTCAGCAACCCTAGTACCAGAGGCCTTTATCTCTCTCAGTCCCTGGACTCTGCCACCCCCATGTCCCCTGGCGCACATGAGCACCGGGCCACAGGGATGGCAGATTACTATCCAGCCAGAAGCATGGGGCTCATAGGCCAGTACCTCCCAGGTATGGATGGGCGGGCATCCGGGTATGGGCACCCAAGCACAGTGCAATTTAGTGGGGAACCCCAGGAGAATAGGCCCATTAAGGGCATCCTGAAAACTTCTGCCCAGTTAGGTCAGTGGGGGGGGTACCCATCAAATCCTGGCAGCAAGGAGGAATCTGAAGACTCCTCTGAACGGCGCAGGACAGAGGAGACCAGGTCCCCACATTCTGCCAGCCATTCCCAGGCTCGCAGAATCCGGGAAAACCTGGAAGATCAGACAGGAACCTCTGGGAGCAGTGCCTCTGAGTCAGAGGATGAATGGACCAGGGTTACCCGAACCAAAAAGGCCAATAAGGAAAAAAGGGCCTTGCTTAAGGACCCATTGAAACAGATTAAGGCAATCAGGAGTGTCATCACGCCTTATCATAAGAACGCCAAGTATTCTGTTTGGGAACACTTGGAGCTCTATGAGCAAATGATGGAGACTTTCCATTTGAAGGACAGCAGTAGCTGCATCCAGTACGTCAAATGGACATTCTCCCCAGAATACTCCAGTTTCTTTGCGGGGCTGGAGACCCAAAATCATTTAAGATGGTCCACCTATAAGGCGGCCATCTTGAAACATTTTTCTGTTCACAGAAATCCTCAAGAGGCTTGCAATGCAGCCTACAATTTGCAATGTGGGGAGGATCAGGCCCCACAAGAATTTGTGCAAGAACTGAAACGTGCCTTTGCGCAGACCACCAGAAGGGTGCGCACAGACAGCAGAGAATTTGTCAATACATTTTTCCATGCCTTGCCCAAATACATAATGACCCAGCTCGTGAGAGATTTTCATGAGAAAAGATCTTTAGACTGGGTCATTGAACAGGCTACCTGGATCTATGAGGTACAGAAGCCTATCGAAAATAAAAATAACGCGCCGAAAAACCCCAAAACCAACAGCACCCCTGCTGCTGCCAAGGTGGCAGAGGTAAAGGTCGCCCCCGTTTTAGATTTGGAGATGGGGGGGCCTAAAAACCTGCCTGCACCAAACAATTCACAGCCCAGAAGGCCCTCGGGCCAGTCACAGACAGGGAGTCGAGGAGGTAGTCCCACAAATGGGGTCCCCCGCTCCCCTGACTATGTAAGTCCCCGCTACAAGAGAAACCGACCAATCCTGGGTTATGTGTGGACTCCTCCAGCCCAAGGGGGGGATCCGGCCAAGCACCTAACCCAGGGAACTTCCCTCCCAACTTCCCACAGGAGGGCAGAAATTCTCCAAATCCTGGGCAGAACTTTTTCCCCAGGTATCCACCCAATTTCCAGCCCCAAAATCATCCATCCTTCTTTCCCCAATTCCCTGAGCCCAGACAACCTAATCCGGGAGAGGGGAGGCAAAGGGTGGAGGGGTAGCAAAATCTTCCCAACCAGGTGTACTACCAGAGAAGGGATAGCTACCCTTCCCGGGATCAGCCCAGGGGAGAAAATAGAGCCCCGTATCAGCCTGAGCGGGTTTCACAACTTGAGCGCCAGGTCCAAAATATGGCACGAGATCTGGGTCACATACTGAGGGCTCAACAGAACCCTCAGATGAGCATGCCACCGCAGAATGCCCCAAACTCGGGACCTGGTGCCCCAGAACAATGACGGGGGCAGCACCCCGATAACCCACCGGTTCCCAGGGAGGAGGCACAAGGGGAAGGGGGGTGTAAAGCCTTGGAGGAAGCTTCCTTCCCAACTTGTAAACAGCCCCTGGAAAACCAGGAACCGGAAACAAAATCTCCTACCCCTGAAAGCCTGCCTCCCAAGGAGCAGAGGGGGGGGTAGGAGAAACAAAGGACCCAAACAGACCCACTTTGGGGAGGAGGTACAGATCTTCTGAGGGATCCTCAGAAGATCCTGGGAAAAGGATCTTCTCCTTCAGAGATGGGGGAACTCCTCCCAAAGAAAAATGGGTCCCAAGGGATTCCAATCCAGACTGGGGAGATATGGAGACTGAGCTACCGCCGCCCATCATCTCATCCCAGAACCCACAATACCAAAATCCCCTGGTTCAAACCCATCCTGGTGACTGCATCCAAAAAGGGGGGGGTGGCCCAGAACCGGAACCAGGGGAACCCACAATGGCTCTGATCTCCAGTTGCCAACTTTTTCTTTCAGATTCCCAAGACTCTCCACAGAATTCTACCCAAATCTCTTCTCTAGCAATGTCCAAAACCAGAAAGTTAACCCACCAGTTGTCCAAAAATGTGCATTATCTGTGCACCCTTGAGGAGAAGGAGGGAAGATACTATGCCCCGGTACAAGTACAGGGACAGGGTACAATTTTGGCACTGGTGGACACTGGATCCCAAGCTACCCTTCTGTCCAAAAGGGCCTTTGAGGAACTAAATGCCGGAAGGGGGGAGAATTACCGTATTCCTCTCTCCTCTCTTCCTGGACAACTGCAGAACTTTGACGGGAAGGAAATTCCCGTTGAGGGGACTGCAGACTTGGACATTAAAATTTGGCGACACAAGGTGAAACACCCGGTCATAGTAGTGACTCAAGAGGGCACCCCTTGTTTACTAGGGAATGACCTTCTGAAAAGGTTGTCACCCCTAATAGATTGTGTAAACAAGGTCCTCTGGACCCAGACTGGCCGACCAATAAAATTAAAACAGAGTGTCAACCATGTTGGTTTAAACGGCACCTGCCACATGCTTTAACAAAAATCTGACTAAGTAGAATTTCACTTCCAGAACAACCAAACTCCCGACATGACAGTAATAGCAGTAGGACAACAGACTGGTGATGGGGGGTCCTCTCTATTTCTGAAAATCAACCTTCCTTCCAGTTTAAGGTGGTATTCCACACTGGAAGGAAACACCCTGAAATTCTTTACTAATCCACAATCAGAAACTCTCACTCCTATAGTCCAGAAAGATGTGAAATCAGCTCAGAGCCTGGCTGATATTCAACAAATTGGAGAACAGTTGTTCATCCCTGTTCAGTTAAATGATGGGAAGGACTCTGTTCTCGCTCGAGTGTGTGTGAACAACGGTAAGAGCTTCATCAGCGAAGCCATGTTCCGCCAACTCCCAAAAGATCCAGCCATTCCCACATTCAAACTGATAGACAAATGGGAAATGGACCTGGAAGCACCTAATTCTAAACATCTCCTGCCAAGCAGGTGTATGCTCAAAGTCTCCATTGGCAACAAGAGCATAGTCCACAATTGTTGGGTCGTGTGAGACGTCACTGCCGCTTTGTACTTAGGCAGTGACATTCTCAATCGCTTTGCCATTAGTTTGGACCTAATAAACTTCAAAGCTTGGTCCCGATTAGCGGATAATCCCATGGGCTTTGATGATCCAGAAAAAGCATTTAGGTCAGCTCAATTGCTACCTTATGCAGTTGAAATTCAGATCAAAGAGGAAGTCACCATCCCAGAAAGGACCCGACAATTCTCCCTGGAAGTGAAAGTTAAAAGAGGACAACATTTGAAAAACCCTGATGCTTACATACATCTAAACGCTTCTCTCCAACAGCAAGGGTTGGGGGTAAACCCAACCCCATTAGTCAACGTAGAACATGACACCATTCTAATAGAGGTGGATAACAGTGACTTAAAGAGTATTACTCTAGCCGCAGGCACCATTATTGGAATGGCGGTTGGTGACCGACATTTTTCCATCGATTTAGGAAATGAACTGTTAGGACCAATCCCCAAGGACTGTTTTGACAGTGACAGTGATGGCAATACAACACCAGACAGGATTTTTACCCGGCATGGGGGGAACTTCCTGGTGTACACTTCCTGCCCCTATGGTAAGGAAGATGTGACTTTTGACTTCAGGAGGGATGAGGTGATTTTCCAGGTCCATGAGGGCTGCCTTTCTCACCTGAAGCCTCCAGTCCAAATCAGCACCCTGACCAGGGACTCCTCCACCCAGCTGGAGGAGGCCACTGAGATAGCCAAACCAGAAGTCTTTCCAGGCTTCAGGCAGATGGTGGAAGAGAGAGTCAACCTAGCTGATGCCTGTGTGACTCTGGAACAGAAGCAAAAGTTGAAACAAGTTTTCTTGGATTTCCAAGATCTCTTTGCGGTAGACTCATATGACTGTGGTCGCACCGACATCCACACAACAACAATCCCCACCGACCCTGGCATGACTCCAGTGTTTGTGAAGCAATATCGCTTGCCTCTCGCATCAATGGAGTACCTTACTGAAATCATTAAGAACCTGGAGTCCCCAAACGGCCAGTGGAGACTCTGCGCCGACCTCAGGGAGCTCAACAAACGGGTCCATACTTCCTGATGGCCTCTGCCCTACATTGACCAAGGGCTGGCCCAGATCCAGGGGTCACAGGTATTCACTGCAATAGACCTGACCAATGGATACTGGACTGTGTCTGTCAGTAGGGAGGACCAATACAAGCTGGCTTTTACCTTTGGGGGCCAGCAGTACACATGGACCCAGACTCCCTTCGGATACCTCAACTCCGGCAATGAATTCAACATTTTCCCACACAAGGCCATGCCTGACCTGGGTGCAAGGGGTAACCTGGCTTATGTAGATGACGTCCTCATCAAAAGTTCATCTGTGGAGGGACACATAGCTGAGATCCGTTATGTTCTGACCCAGTTGAGGGCCGCCGGAGCAAAACTTTCCTTTCAGAAAGCACAGTGGTGTAGAACCCGTGTTAATTTCTTGGGGCATGAGATTACTCCTCAGGGTCTCTGTCCCCAAGAAAAGAAAGTGGAAGCACTCCAGAAACTGAAAGACCCCACCACTCTGCGGGAACTAAGGAGCCTCCTTGGACTGACTAATTACAGCAGAAAGTTCATTGAAGGCTACGCAGAGATCACTAGACCCGTGATTCATCTCTTGAAGGGGGGGTCAAGTGGGAATGGGGTCCAGAACAATCCGAGGCGATAAGACAACTCAAAAGAAGCCTCTCACAAGTGCCTTGCCTAGCTTACCCTGTCAGAAACAAGGAGTTCTTCCTGGAGACGGGGTTCTCTAATACGTGCTTGATGGCAGTATTATACCAAAAGCATGACAAGGTCAATAAAGTAATCTCCTATGCGAGCAAAACATTATCCTCTGTGGAGGAAAACTTCAACAATTGTGAGAAGGCACTCCTGGCAACGGTGTGAGCATTGAAGAATTACCACCCGTTTATCCAGGGGGAACACATCATAGTGGAGACTCCACACCAGCCTCTGCAATATCTCCAAAGTGACATAATCCGGGCCGGAAATGTGAGTAATTCCCGAATTACTTCCTGGATTCTGTCAATGCAAGGCTTTCCTGTGGAGGTCAGATATGGCCAAAACAAGAAGAGTCCCCTCGCGCAAGGTCTGGCTGACTTGCATGATTGTGCCAGAGAAAACTGTCTCGAGGACGAAAGTCTAAAAATCAAGGACAACACGGAGGCATACCTTAATTCCCCACACAAAGTCTTTGAAGAAGACAAGTGTGAGGGAACGCCCACTGTCTATGTGGATGGATGCTCTTACCATGTTGACAACGACGGGGAGAAAGAACTGGTGGCTGGCATAGGGAATGCATGGGTGAAGGAGTTCCCAGAACCCTCCGCTGGATACAAAATTGGTCCCGAAGTAGTCAGGTGGCAGAGTTGATGGCTGTGCATCAGGCCATCCTCACTGCTGTCCAGCATCAACTCCACGAACTGGTCATAATCACAGATTCGGATTATGTACGGAACGGGTTCGTGGAGCACCTGGTTACTTGGAAAACCAGAGGCATGTTATGTGCTAATAACGAACCCTTGAAACAATGGAAGTTAATCCAAAACATTGATGATCTGGTCACCTCGAATGGGATGACCATCTACTGTAAGAAGATCAAGGGTCATTCCAAAGTAGAGGGACCAGACAAAACTGGAAATGACTTAGCTGATCAGCTGGCCAAAACCGGGGCCATCCAAGGGGATCTAATTGAGATTGAGTCCCTGTTGGGGGAAATCCAGGTCACTGCTATCACTAGGTCCCAGACAAATGCTCACAATGATCTTTCAATTGCACAATGGAGTAAGGAGACCCCTGATGCTGATTTGATTACCGCTCAGAAGGGGGATCCAATACACATTGAGGACCCTGAGAACTTTCCCCTGACGGATACCGATTACAACGGGAAAGAGGACCTTAGAGTGTTGATGAAATGTCCAAAAATGTTCCGGATCCAAGACGGTTTGTTGGTAAGGAAATCCCAAGCTGGCCATGATCAGTGGGTGGTTCCTACCTCCTTCTGAAGCCTGATGTTAAGTCACGCCCATGATGCGGCTACCGCCGGTCATAGGGGGTTTCATACAACACTTGAGATCTTAAGAGAGGTTGCCTACTGGCCACACATGGGCCAGGACCTCAACCAATATTTGAAGGGTTGTTTTGTGTGTGCACAATTTCAGCCAACATCCCTCACACACCGGGCGCCTCTCCAAAAGAGGGGAATGACACTCCCATGGTCAGATTTACAAATCGACTTTGTTGGCCCTGTGATTCGCTCCGCTAGGGGGAATAAGTACATGTTGACTGTGACATGCTTGTTTACCAAGTGGGTGGAATGTCTCCCAGCCCCAAACTGCAAGGCAGAAACGGCAGCTGCCTTGATGATTAACCACATCTTTTCCCGTTTTGGTCTACCTCAAAGGATTCAGTCAGACAGAGGTAGCCACTTCACCAGTGAAGTGATGACAAAGATGTGGGAGATACTGGGGGTCAAGAGAAAGCTACACATTGCTTACAGGCCAGCTTCTTCTGGAGCAATGGAACGCTACAACCGGACAATTGTGAGCATCTTAAAAAAGTTTGTGGCAGATTCTGGGCCAAGTTGGGATATCTGATTACCTCTGGTCCTAATGGCCATCAGATCTACCCCTTCATCTGCAACCAAAATGTCACCATTTGAGTTGATGACTGGACGCGAGATGGTGCTTCCTCAGCATTTGCTCTACAGGACCCAAGAGCAGACCTTAATAAATGCCTCCACTACTCATGAGTATGTGGAGAATTTAAGGAAATACCTTCAACATGCTTTTGCCTATGCTCAGCGGAATCTAGAAAGATCAGCCGAGAGTATGAAGACCCATTACGACCTGAAAACTTCCAGGAAGGAATATCAGGTGGGGGACCGGGTCTATTTATACAATTTCCAAAGGAACCAGGCCAAACAGCGAACATTTTTGCCTACATGGAAGGGACCCTTTGAAATTATAGACAAGATCTCCCCTGTGGCCTACAAGATCCGCAGTTTGGCAGAGGGGGAAGACAAGTGGGTCCACATAAACCAGTTGAAATGTTGCCATCCCAGGCACACTTTGCAGCAAATGGAGGAGTCCTCTGCAATCCCAGAGGGTACCGCTCCAGAGTAATTCAATTCCAACCCTAAAAGATCCTACATATAGCCTATCAAATTCTGTGTTTCTCAAGTTTATGTGTTCCTGTCTCTTAATTCAATGGTGGGGGAGAAATGTCCATGAATAGGTATTGCCACTCTTCCTTTGTCGTCCTAGGAGAAAGAAAACCTGGAGACTGGCCAAGGAGAACGATCCGGAGACCGGGAGCAGAGACGCAAGGGGCCCGGGGTACCGCCCAATATTCCCATGAGGACCGGCGAGGAGAACGGATCGATCAATACCGGATGGAGGAAAAGATGCTGACCTGTGCCATTTGCAGAATTGGAAGAAGATTATGCGGACATACCAGTGCGTGGGTCATCACCTTTTGTGCACCCGACTCCCCATCGACTCAAATTTAAAGTGCAGTCAGGTGGGGGGGCCTTGTTGGGTGTCCTGACCCACGTGTGAGCTATCATGCTGCAACATTTGGTGCTGTGGGCTTAGAAAATCCAAGATGCCCAAAAAGCCCACATGTGCGCCAGAATCCAGGAGAACCACGCAGTTTGTGCGCACACCAAAATGGTTACCTAACTTGCCACCCACCAGTGAAAAGAAAGATCTTTGTGAACAAAATCCACTGCTACTGATGTCAAAAAGTTGCTGAAATCGTGGCTCATCGGACCACTTTAAAGATTCAACCCTTTTGTGGGGTTCCACATAACCATTTTACTGTAAGGAGCCCCATCAAAACAATGTTAAGCAAGGATTATTTACTACCATGTAAGAACCATTCCTGTTTGGAATGCATTAATCCAAGAAAGATCCCAAAAATGGATGCAGTACCAACAAAATCAAGGCGGCGCTAGCGGTCTAAACTCTGACAGCAGAACTGAGTGCAGTTGCTGACAAAGGAATTTGACTCAGCTGACTTCAAAGGCTGCATTTTAATCAAAAATTAGCCACCTGCTGTTCCCAGAGGCCAGAAGCCTGGGAAACACTCTCACCTCAAGAGATTCACACCACAGCCCAGGATATCACATGGTCAGAATAACCAAATGCAAAGTGACCCCCTGGTCTGCTGACCTCAGACTCCTGGAGACCACACAATAGGCTCTTGCACTTGAATAGAATATGTTGATTTTGACTGTTTCCTGTCAACAAAGGCCTGCCAGCCAGCAGAGGCATGGTCACTGACCCTCCCAAGTCTTGGAGGCGGACTCCAACACTCTGAGAACTGAATTGAAAGCAAAATATATATTTTACAGAAACACTGATAATTCTTTGTAATCAAATGACAGGAATGTATAACTTTGAGAGCCTTAATTTAAAAAATGTACCTTCGATTCAAGCTCAAACTCCAATTTGTGTGATGTTCTGGGGCAAAACCCCGCCATTTATTGATACTACAGACTCTGTGTTTAAGCTAGAGACATGGGAATTTACTTGAGTATGTATGGACAGGCCGTGTATATGTGTATAATTTTTAATGAAAAACCAATATTGCAAAACCAGTTAAAAAACGCAAAATGTTGCCGTTTCTGAATGCAAGCTCTTAAAAACATCAGAGTTTGAACAGAGTATACCTCATGTGATACGTGATGGGTGCATGTAATTTCAAACCACTGTTTATCTATGAAATATGTCGTTAGGTCAAATATAGATTTGTGTGTAATTTGACAGGGGAGTGTCCTTTCTGCAAGCCATTAAATGACATCATTCTGACACACAATCCTGCTCTCCAGTGAGAACGCAAAGAATTCTCCAACCTATCAGAACTCTGAAGGGGTTGGGCCTAGAAAGCTAGCCTCTCCACTCACTTTCAAAACACATAAAAAGAGACTGCTGGGACAGGTAGAGACATTCAATTCCATTTGCTGCGGAGCATGCTGACCGACGACTTCACATCCAGAGATCCAGACTTCAAATCCATCAATCTCCAGAACCTGTAGCAGTACCCAGAAAGCAGAGCAGTATCCAGAATCCAGAGAGGCTAGACCAGCAGAGCAGAGCTGACCCAGACCACTGTTTGCAGAACCTGAGAGCTGACCCAGATCACTGTGAAGTGCCGAGACCAGAACCGGAGTCCAGTCCAAAACCTGACCAGATCCGTGGCGAGGCCTATTTCAAAAATATATTGTGAGTACCTAGCAGAACTGTGCAGAACCAATCTCTTAGTTAAAATAATCCAATCCAAACTATTTTAATCTAACCAGAACTGCCTCCTAACTGTCACCTGTCATTTGCAAAGCTGTCACCTGTCATTTTCTAGCTGCAAGCTGTAACCTGTCGCTTTGAACTTTTAAAATTTCAAATCTGAAAAACAACCTTCACTAAATCGTTCATAACTCTGTAACCGTTTGGGCTAGGAACTTGGTTTAACTTTCCTCCGAAAGCTTAGAATCTTCCCTTTCCAACAAGCCTAGAACCGACTTATACTTTCTCCGCAATCACGATTCACGCATTCGCAATTTTTGCCGCGATTTGCGATTTGGCCCGATTTCTTTACTGTAAAAATCAGCAGCTTTTGCCTGAACTGCTCAAATTTCGTTTGCCTCTTAAGAACCATCCCTGAATCATTGCTAGAGTGAGCCTGAACTCATATTAACTAGATACCACTCATCTTGAACCTCCTGAAGGGAATTAAAAGCATTTTCAGCATATTTCTCACTGCATTGTCACCATATTCAAAGCATTTTGCCTGTGTTTCAAACTTCTGTAGTCTAAGCTTGCTGGGGTGAACTGAATTACATTTGATTGCATTTCTAAGAACTGTGTGCTCTCCTCTTCATTTCCTTACATTGCATAAGGGGGGGGGGGAGTGGATTGCAAGAGAAAAGTGATTACATTGTTTTGTTGAAATCATATTGAGTATTTTCTGTATTGCATTTTCATTCAACATTGCATCCATCAAAGCATTCTCTACCACCTTATTCTTCTGTTCCTATTCCCAAGCGTGCTACCTCATCCTTTATACTACTTCTGAGTAACCCAATCAGTTTGTTAGTAGAACATTACCCATTGTTGTTAACTGCTCATGTTCTGAAGTGTGATATTAATTATTAATTTATCATAAAAGTGTGATATATATATATTGTTTAATTTTTCTCAAATAAACCTTTTAAACTTGCAAAACAGAACTACTTCTTGGCTCAGTGGGGTCAGGGGGATTCCAAGAGAGGGGTGTTATATAGGGGTAGTCATCCAGAACTCATGAACTGGACATAAAGATATATCAATAAGGGTTTCCATTCAGTATCCCAGACTAGGCATTGACTTAGCTGTAGTGTTGAATTGAATCCTCTTACAGCAGGATTATTTTTAATGTGCTACGATTCTGATCTCGCATATGTTTAGATTATAAATCATTCCTGCACTGACATGTGGAGAAGTAGGGATGGGTCATGGCTATCGAGGTCCTGTTTCATTCTTACATTGGCTCCATGTGACTGCTTTCCGTGAGTTGCGGAGTGGTAGTCAGAAAAAGTTTCTGAATCCGGGTGTCAATTGCATATTATTTGGTAAAGCTACCTGACAAAATGTAGCATTTTATTTTTGGAGTATTTATATTTTTGAGGGGGACCTGTGTGTGGTGGGAGCGAGGCAGATGTGAACAGCAGTGGTACCAGCATGTGTGTACTAGTGTTGTTTCAATATTAAAAAGTAAATTTGGAGTTGGAGTCTGCTTGGCTGTCTCCACCATCTTTCGCCTGCTGTAAATGTCTGTCAATAGTTAATGGTCGGGAGAAATGAGAAGGCATGAGAGGCCCATCTTCTCATCTTCATCGTCATAACACTTTAAGATATATCTTATGAGGCAATGAGATGGCATCTTGACTTTTATACATTGATGGGATGTGAAGTCCTCATGACTTCATACTGGATTTTGGTTTGGAGGCGCAATCCCGTATTGTAGTCACACTAGTTGCATACAGGACAATGTCAAGACACTGTGACTGGTGGCATACACTGTGCACTAAAACAACAAGATGGTCATTTCACATGTTACTATTAAAATTGCTGATGCTAATGTGTGATTTGGATGGTGGATGGATCTGGATGCTCAATGTGACATCTTCTTAAAAACAAAATCTAAAATGTATGTCCTTAATGCCAACCCTTGCAAGCTGTAGCCAATTCAACTAGACAATGTTGAAAAAAGGAATGCAAGCTATACGGCATATAAGCTCCACAGATAAACTAGGGGTGCACGGCATGACATTACACGTGTCAACCAGCAACAGCATGACTAAATAGCTTAGAAAAATGTATCTCAAACACATCCGGATTGAAGAAAATATGAACTTTGTGTCTGAACTGCAGAGTAATTCTAAAACTTAACCTTGACGTAGAACATGGCTTAATCAATGGAGCAAGTGGTACAGCTGTGGGCTTCCAGACATACCCGCTTGAAAAAACATTCAGTTTGACAATATCTATTTTGACAAACTTGCAGAAGTTAAACATATTGGCCAAACAATGAGACTTCTTTTCAAAGACATGTATGTATGCAGAGAGAAATGTTCTCTGTCACTTGCATATGCTGTCACTATTCACGAATCACAAGGTCTAACCCCAGATCAAGCATTGATTGACATTGGCAGCACAGTCTTTAAAGAAGGTATGAGTTATACAGCACATTCACATCTGTGTACACTCAACGGTCTATTCCTAGTTAACTTTAATGCAAAAAAAGTCAATGCTGATGTTTCTTGCATCCTAGAATACAACAGGCTATGGACACTATACACCCCCATCTAGATACCCCGATGCACCTCAAAAAAATAAACCTTTTTTTTTATTTGTATTGAATATATAGTTTCTTACAAACTTTAATCAATTCCTTTAAAATTCATCAAAGCAATCTCCTCAACAGAACAATAGCACACAAGAAAATCATTTCACACAACCGTTAAACAATTGGGCCATCACCTTTCACATATATAAGACTTCTTTCAAAAATTGTAAACCCAAAACCTTCGCCACCCAAGAGACTTCTGCGAAAGAGTTCCACCTCTTCGCAATGTCTTGAGATCAAACATTCACCCAAGAACTTTGTTCTCCATTTTGTCAGGTCCTTAAACCCCAATAGGAGGTACCACAATGTTTCTACCTGACCAACCTGGTTACAAAATCTGCACTTATCGGTATTGGATTTGCCATATTTCTTCAGGACTTCATTGGTGGGGAGCAGATTGAATCTTAGTCTCATAAACTGAGCACTATACCACGGGGACGGAAAAAGCCTTAAGTAGTGGGGCCTTTTACCAAAAACTTTTCATTAATTACACAGTCCCCGTTGCCACCTGTGAGAACTGCTGTCCTCAAGGGTTCTTATCCAATCTTGGGCCCAGATTTTCATTTTAACATTACTTGGTTTGGACAATAAGAGTTCCTTACCTACTCCCAGTGAAGCCAAAAGAGCCTGACATCTGTCCTTCCATTTGACCAATATGCCAGGCTCCATTCCACCTGCTAACTGTGTGAGTATTTCAAAAGGGAGAGCTTGCAGCACCAATAGACACTTTCAAAAGAGTGAAAGTGCCTTCCAGACAGTTTTTGCTTATAACGAAATGAGACCAATTTGTATCTTATTAGCGCAGTTGGTAATACGTTTGGCAGCTTTAGGAGCTTTCTTCAAAAGCTCCCTTCCATGGATGCCCAAATCTTATAGGGCGTGAAAAGAAAAACTTCTGCTCCAAAAAATCAGGGACAAGGGAATCCTTTGCCTCATAGAAAGTAACCAATAGATTTAGGGAACATTTGCCAATTTTCCTACGAAGCAATATTGCTTGTGACATCATCATCGTGTTCTTCTTTTTTAAGGACAAACACCTTGGACCATCATCTTTCTTATTATTGACTAATGCACCCAAGTAGTTCACTGATTAGACCCACTAGTAACCCGATATACTCCCCTTGTTATTGCTCCCAAAAGTAAGTATCTTGGTCTTTGCTGGGTTGATTTCTAAACCATTCGACCTCATGTATTCATGGAGCACACTTAGTGATCGCTGCAGTCCAACCAGACTCTGGTCTAGCAAGACCAGATCATCATCAAAAAATAATCTACCAACCTTACAGGAGCCCGATTTGGGGAGGAAAGCATTCACCCTGTCTAATGCATTGGATAGATCTAAAAGAAACAGGATGAAAAGGGTTTTGGGCTAGCAGGCATCCTTGATGTATCCCTCTATTAATGGAAATGGAGCGCGATAATAGACCTTGGGCATTAAACCTGATTTTAACATTGGTTTCCTGGTATAATTCTTTGATCGCAGACAGCAAACTAACAGGGCAGCTCCACTTCTCCATTGGACTCCAGAGTCACTCCCTATCGATGCTGTCAAACACCTTTTTTACATTGATAAAGGCCATATATATTCGAGATCCTCTTTCTATAGTTGCACCCTTTAGAATGTTTAAGAGGAATACGTGTAAGTCAGTCCCACACCCTTGACAGAGCCTGTTTGCCCAGTATAGGCTCTACCCGTAGATGCTATCCATTTCTGAAGATGTAATAAGAGGATCCCCGCAAAGATATTTCCCATCGCATCCAAGAGAGCAATGGGCTGAAAGTTTTCGGTATCCGCCCTGTCTCCTCCCTTGTGGATCGGGACGATTACTGCAGACTTTCAAGAGTGTGGGACAGTCTCCAACCTCAAGATTCTATCTATCAAAATAGAGGGTACATAAGGGCCACCCATTCTTCCGGGGCTTCCTTTAGCATCATATTGGTGAGGCCGTCTGGGCCGGGGGCCCTTGAAATACTAGACTTCTTAATGAGCATGAGCAAGTCATCCTCGTCAAAGTGTAGTGACCACCCCCCTTACATTTGTCCCTGGCCAAGGGAACTCCTTCTACTCTATCAAAGATTTTCCCATAGTGACCTACCCACTTGTCCTCAGACACCATGTTGACAGCCAACAGCTTGTTTCTATTTCCCACCTGCTTAAGCAATAACCAAGTAGCTTGCACATCTGTTCTCACTATTGTGTTAAGGATGGCTCTAAATCTACCT
This sequence comes from Ambystoma mexicanum, assembly GCF_040938575.1. NCBI lineage: Eukaryota > Metazoa > Chordata > Amphibia > Caudata > Ambystomatidae > Ambystoma > Ambystoma mexicanum. Next base: position 1,197,312,682 of record NC_090937.1, read on the forward strand.
GCAATAGCTTTGCTTTATAGACTGCTACCCAATTCCTATATTTTTGTTTGGTCCTAGCTATTACCCTATTGTTTTCCACCCCTTCCCTTTGCTTCAATGCTCCTATGTCTTCTCTCAGTGATTTTTTCTCTGTAACCACTTTGTCATCGTAGGCATGCAGATGATCTCTCCACCTGTTTGTTGTGGGGTTGATCACTGTTCTAAACTCGTGTAAAAGACCCCGTTGCTATTATCACCTATTTTTTTTAATTTAGGTTGGAGACCTCTAATATCCCCGCTCCTCAATCTTAGTCTGTTTGCTCCATTGGAAACATCCAGGGGTACATTACAAAGCTCTTTTTGCATAGAGTACCCTATTTGTAGCAGTGAATATTTTAGGATGGAATGATCACTACATTTATTCTGGTGTGTCGCAAGGAAATGATTTGTTTGCTCAGGTGAAAACAGAATAAAACATAGTCCAATGTAGAGGAGAAGACACCATTAGACCAGGTGGTTGACAGATAATTGCCATCATCATCAAAGGCCTTGACCACGAATAGGCACCAGGTCTCCATCAGATCCAACCAATCTACTGCCCTCTTATTAGAGATTCCTCTGTCCCCCACTACTTTTGTTCCGGCTACGACCTCGTATAACCAGGCTAGGAAAATTTAGATCACCACCCACACATATGCCGTCAATTGAAAACTTGCTGCAGAATTCGTCAATAAGAATATTGATGGATTGCAGAAATCTAGCTGATTCTATCTCCTCCTGGTTCCAATAGATATTTATAATGAGCAAAAAAGTGGAGGAATGTGGAAGTGAACCACCCACCCTCAAAAAAAAGGCCTGTACAAATCTATTAGGGCATCTAGAGTCAAGAACACAGAGATATCTACCATTTTTAACCAGTGTTAGTAGGCCTGCTGCAGGCCTGCCTTTCTAACCCACACGGGCAGGATTGATATGAGCACTGTAACCATCGTAGATGGGAGCAATTGACAACCAGGTTTCCTGTAGGCAAAGGATGTCTAAAACTCCTGCAGTGATGTCGCTGTCTCTTGTGAGGTGGGAGAATCCTCTGGTGTTCCAAAAACCTATGGACAATCATTGCACTCGTGGTTAGATCTCAACAAGGGCAGTCCCTTTTCCTTTTTGATTGTTTCTCAATACTGACTTCTGCTCCCTTTGTATGAGGGAGACCTTTCTCTCTCCATGATTCTGGCTTTCAAATGTAACCTTGAGAGGGCCCTCACATTTAAATGCCAGATTAGCGGGCCTCTCTACTGGGGCTCTCTTTCTCTCAACACCATTGTGTGCATAAATCTTTTTGAAGGCATTTTTGTTGTTGTTGCTATTTGAATAGTTTGGGCCTTCTTTGGCGAGTGCCACTGTTGTCTAGACATACCTCCATGCAGAGGAAGCTCTGTCAGATCGAAGCCTCAAGAAGCAACCGTGGGCAAATCTGAGAAGAGCTATTTTGTTTGAACCTGACTGTAAGTGGAGGATAACTGAATCTGCCGTACTTCGTTTATAAAGTCAACAATTCTTATATCCTCAGAATGGATGAAGTCAAAGTCAGGAATATGATGGAAAAGCTTCATTATGTTTGCCCTATTTAAAATCAAGCCATCGTTTAGGGGAAACAATCTTTCCAATCTTAACTCGAGGGGGAGTCTGTTCTCCTCTGGAGCATCGAGGGACCCTTTTCTCCATTGTTCAACATTGAGGAACTTGATCAGGTGTGCTTCTTGGGGGTTTCTCATGTGGGACCTGCACCCTTCCGCAGTACATCCACTTTTCCCAAAGGTGTTAAGAGAGACCTTTCTGGTCAATTTGCTTCCTACTATCCTCTAAGACCCAAAATGTCCATCCTGTTCTATCCTAGTTTAAGGCAAGACAACAAGATGTGGAATCTGCGTCTCTCAAACAAAATTCACGCTTTCTCAAGGAGAGCTTGGGTCCTCTTCAATGTGATAGTTGTTATGAATCGTTCAAATAGACAAGCCGGGATCCTCCTCCTCCCTTAAATTTGCAGAATCTTCCATCAATGGCACCACCTTTGCCTTGTTTGGGGCTGCCTCTGTGACCTTTTTCTGCTCCTTCGCCCTTGCAAATGACGCTTTGCTACACACTGGAGGAAGGGGGGAAGGCATGGTGAGATTTGTTAAGAAGGCCTGCAAGCCATTTGATCTTCTAGTAGGTTTGTTTATTGCCTTAGGTTTCAGATTACCCGTCCGCTTGTCACTTATTGAGGGGCCTTTGATCTGTTTGCTCTTTTTCCTCGTTTGGAAAATAGGGAAGAAAATGTCACTCCAAAGTTGAATTTTTAGTGATTCCTTGAGCAAGGGTAAGGTCAGGGCCTCCTCCTTTTTCCCAAAGACCTGTGTGTCCCTAGGTTCTAGGTAGACTTTGTTCACTTTCTCATCTACCAGGACCCATGAGACTGAAGGTACTCTAGTATTTATTGCAACCTCAGTGACAGCTGCATGGATAGTTCCTGGCCACCGTTTAGCGCAACTTGCCGCACCCTAGAAGGCCGCTCTTCTTGCAAGGGTGGCTTAGAGCTTGTTATAGGTAGGGTCGCCAAAAGTTCAACCAGGCACAATGAGACCCTTTGTGACTTCTGTACCCGAATGGAGGCCTTAACTTGAAGGAGGTCCAGCAAATAATCCATTAAGTGCTTTTTCTCCTCTCTCTCCAACTTAAGCATTCTTGAGAAGTTGTGCTGCAAACGGTTGAAACACTCTGCCACTTAATCCACTCTCGACGGTAAGGAGGTGATGTAATTCTCCATAATCATCAATTTTGAGTTAATAAGGACCAGTAAATTTGAGTGATCGTTCAAATTTCCATTCAAAGACTCATAAAGTTTCAAAAAGGGTGCCAAGCATGTTGTCAAGGAAGCCAGTGTAGAAGGTTGTGTTTAAATTCAGTAGAGTTCAATAGTGATACTGGACCTTTCAAAGTTCTTTGTGAAAAGACTAGGTCCTCCAAAGACGAGGAGGAAGATGAGATTTCAGTTGTCTCGCTTTGCATCAAATTAGACTGAGCAGTCCCTGATTCAATTCTCAAGGCTTTTGGATTTGTCGCTGCATCACTCTGACAAATGTTCAATGATACTGCCACAGTTGCGCCTTTGTCCATTGTTGAGCCCTCCTTTTGCAAGGAATTCCAACAGTCAATGGGACCTGATTATGGGGCCCTGACCCCTCCACACAAAAAATCTTCCACTTACCTCTGGGGCTAGTCTTCATTGGCAATGCCTCCATCGGTGACTAATCCGGGCAACTCCACGACCCGTAAACCTCTTGCAAGAAAAGACAGAGACCCCTGAATCGTAATAAGCACTCTCTTGTCACCCACGGAAGTATGGTTAAAAGCAACCCCCCAGTTTAGACTTTACCAAAGACCGTGGGTGTACTAGAGGGTCCATAAGTCTCTCATAGGTTTCTTTCCTACAGTAATCAAGAGTGCCCAACACTTTCAAAATCTCAGCGTCCATTAACTCCAAGATGTTAGGTGCATGCTGCGTTTCCGTCAGGCAAGCTGAAGGCCTGTCTAGGGGAGCAGAACCTCCAGACAATGTCACTCCACCCTCCCTAGACCAGTTTCAATGGGAGGTGCATCCCTCTTTCTTTTTAACGCTAGCGTAAGGCCATTACATTCGGTGCCCAGTTTGGCCTCATTGGGCCATGCACATGTGTTAACTGGGGGGATAGGGGCAGAAAGAGTGAATAAAGGCTCCTGGTGGACCCAGTCTGATTTTCTTGTGATTTACAGTAGCCACTTGAATTCCCTTTCCACTGTCCTTAATCTTCACCTGAAGACGTGTCCCCGGAGACAAAGTAGGAAAGGGCTGTTCTTCCATGGCGTAGGCCCTAGAGGTGCCACCGCTCGCCACAAAAGCTCAAGATCACTCAGCCACACTCTGCTGGGACAAATGTTGGAAGATTAATGTCAGGTTAGTTGTGCTCATGGCTTTAGTTAAGGGACTGGCTTATCAGATTTATCACTATAGAAGTATAAAGAGAGGATGTCTCCCGGGAGGATGTCTCAGGAGGATATTTCAGCGGCAACGGGCTCGCCTTGGAAGCAAGACGACATGCAGCAACACAGATTCAATCCCCGGGTCCGCACCTAGGAACCTCTGGGTATTAAGCACATTATAAATAACCTTCACATGAACCTTGACCAACAAACAGTGTAGCAACGTGTCTGGAGAGAGTTCACTGATTTCCAAACACTCGACACACTCTGCGTCGGTCCGCTCCCCCAGCTGGTTTATCAGAAGCATCACTATGGAAGTAGAAAGCGGACTTCCCATGAACCTCCACCAACAAGCAATGTAGACACCTTTTAAAAGATAAATGATAGAAACAGAAGCTATAGCAGATTTCCCAACAATACCACTAAATACAATCACCAACTCCTGCATCAAACAATATAACCACAAAACTGTCTAGTACAAAGTCAACTTCGCATCCATCAGAAAAGAAAGACACAAATGTCTCTTCTTCAGAATGAGCTGCAGGCTCATCTAACGATCCACAAACATAACTCTCAGGTCTATTTAAATTCAGAAATCCAACTGGAGTAAATTGTTATGCTAATGTGACAATTAATCTTCACTTTCAATTGCCACCAATAGTTCACAGCATTTACTTAAATGGCTCAGACCAGATGTGTTTGCAAATGCTCGCCCTTCACAGAAATGCCACAAATAATCCTGACAACACATACAGTGTCTCAGGTATAAGGCAAGAATTTGACTACTGCACAGGATTGGTACAATTTGCCATAAACACACAAGAGGATCCACAAGAATTCCTAATCTACTTTCTACAAGTACTGGAAACCAAAAACATCCCTACAAATGAAACTGTCCAGATTTCATACATGTGGAAGCACACAAGCACTCTTTGCAACCATGTCTCACTAGACCACATACCTAATAAACCATTTCTATATGTATCCATACCAAATAGTGAAGCTATTCCATTTCACAAGCTTCTGCAGAATGCAAATCATGGCATATTATGCCCTTTTTGCAATTCAAACAATTGTTCCACCATACAAATAAACTCACATAGATAATATGTCATACTAATGCTTCTAAGGTACAATGCAAATGGTACCAAACATAACTGTAAGCTTACAGGCTTCACACACGGCTAATTATATCTTTGAAAGAAAACCTTCACAACAGTAGGTATAATATGCCACTCTGGTGCTGCAACTACTTCAGGGCACTACACTGCATATGTGAAAAAAAGTTATTGGTTTGTATGTAACGATACCTCTGTTTACTCCAAAACATAGGTTACCAGTATATTTAACAAATGCTTACTTAATATTCCTTCAACCCAAATTTAGTCACTAAATTATAGCACAATTAAAAGTTAGAATATGCCAGCAGGTATCTAACTACATCCATAATACTGCAAGAACACTTTTGAAAGTCAATCTGTTAGGATATGCCAACAGGTATCGAACTACTTCAAAAACACCCTTCATTGCAAAGCACTTCAAATACACCGGCCCTCATTACGAGTTCGGCGGTACTTCAAATACACCGGCCCTCATTACGAGTTCGGCGGTAACCATGCTGCTATTGGCGGCATGGCTGCCCCCGAAATTGCGTCGGGATCCGGGTCCTCGGAATGAGGACTTACCAGGCCATTCCGAGTTCGGAAGACCCGGTAATTCCTCCCTCCAAGGACCCGGACACGGTCCTTCCCCATTCCCATTTCAGCCCCTATAGGGCTGAATGGGAATGGGAGAGGGAGCAAACAATGGGCCATTACGAGATGGCCCGTTGTTTGCTCCCTCTTCGCCTCGCGGGACCCGGTAAGCATGCCTGGTTTTCCCAGGCGTGCTTACCGTGTCCCGCGAGGGGAACTCGTAATGCGGCGGTACGGAGTGAACAGCGCCGGCACCTTATACGGCGCCGTTCACTCCGTACCGCCAGGGTCGTAATGAGGCCCACCATCTCAATTCTTACATTATAAAACATCTTCTAACCTCTAATGTAGTTAGAATACACTAATAGGTATCTAACTATTTGAAGCCTTCCCATAATTACAACATAATTCAAACAAACAGACTATCACCGTTACCCTCACGTAACTGTAATAGTTTTTCTTTTTTTTATCCAGTACAGATTTTTTTTTCCCAATGACCCAATGATTATGTTATGGAAAATCAACAGCGGTGTGTCATACACTAATGTTGTACCAAACATAGTACTCAAAATGTACTGTTTATGATGCTCTGAAAAAGAAAATGGATATTCAAAACTGTATACCACTACAGCTTTTAAACTATCATGTTTAACCAATTGAACTGTTTTTTCACAGAAAAGAAACCAGAGATTGCAGCTTCATAACGCTACAACACTAAGTAGCCACACAAATTTTAATCAACTACATATTATGTGAGCGCTATCCTCAATTGTACTACTATCATACATACCGTATACAATTCAATTACATAATTCCTCCATATTATAAACACTTTGTACTCCAACTACATTATGTACAATTACTTTACAAATATTCCTACTGTGGTAATTCTGTCCATAATCCTACTACATTACCAATAATTACAATACACATATTACTACTGTCGTCATTGTGCCCAGAATCTGGCCACTGACCACAACACAATTAACTGTATAACAAGTGCGTATCATACAAGGTCAACTATTAAAACTCACTCCCACCCCTCGGCAATCGAAATGATGTTAGCCGACACCAAAATTGACCGCAGACCCGGTGGCATTGTCAAAGCCTTTTTCACCTATAAAAACAGTTCTATATTACCTTCATTCCACTTCCCCACCATTTCTATGCCCTCATGCAGACATCAAATAACCCCAAATGTCTTTCCAAAGCTGTCCTTTCACTATGCTGTCTGCGAAATACTGCAGTGTCTGCAGACAGCTACGGCACCTGCCTGGCCTTTTTCAACCTACAAAAACAGCCCCATATCACCTTTTTTCTACTCCCCCACCATTCCCAGGCCCTCTTTCAACCACCAAATGACACAAATGTGTGTTCCAGACTTTTCTCCAAGAGAGCTGCCCGTGGACACCGACGGCTGTCCGCGGATCCAACATGACGGGCATTTAACAAAATCTGACGCACCTCACATTTTGTATTGATCCATCAGCGGGTGTGCCCGATGTCTGTGGACCTCACGTCGGCCTCTGGACTAATCAGAGGTTTGCAAATTTGTGGCCTCTATTTGTACTGTAGATGTGGTAGATGTGGTGGTCGTGCATTTTGGAGTACTACATTTTGGGAACATGTCGTACTCATGTCTGCTCGCGTACTTAAAGAATTTGATGACAGCTGTGATGCAGATATTTCCTAGTGCAAAGGTTATTTTCTCAGCGATGACACCAAGAGGACAATGGGAGCATGCCGGTGTAATTTGTCTACAGCCAGAGGTTGGAAGATGTTGTATAAACATAAGCATGTGCAACTTTATGTGCAGTTCTGGGATGTTCTGCACTGACTATGAAATCATTAATAACCAGCAAGATTTCCAGTGGTTCAAAGGAAATGTTTTTTTTGTTTTTACTTCTATTGGCAATGCTGTTGTGTTTGCCACTCTGCACAAAGCTTTGCAGAGAATCCTGTAGCAATGTGAGATAACCAATCATCTTCAGTCGAGAAAAATGTCAGTAGGAGAAGCAAAAAGACAGTGAGCAAAAGAGAGAAAAACAAGAAAAGAATGTATGAATGCATGTACATAACAAAAACACGACAAAAAGAACAAAATATATATACGTGTTTTTAGAGACAATCCTAAAGACACAGTCCCCACCTCTGTCTTACATCCCCCCCAACACCTCCTGAACCCCCTCCACTTCCAGTTTCTAGCACGGTAATGCACGGATTCCGCGGGACTTTGAGGATTAGACGTGGCAGATCTGGCTGTTTTTAGGATGGCACCTATAGCATTGGCACTGTGGAGGCTAAGTCATTGGGCACTGTGGTTGCTGGTTGGGGTGTGTACACAAACACTGTGACAGAAGGTCTGTTTGTACAGATAAATGTAGGAGGCTACGGTGAAAGTGTGCAAAGTAAGGGACATGCATCCTGTTTTTGTATGCATGCACTGCACGCACTTGCTTAACTTTGCTAATATACATTCCCTGCTGCTTTTGTGGGATCCCTTTTCTGACATTTGTAGTTCATGCATTACAATGGGAAGACCATATTGCGAAGCGTACAAGTAAGTGGCAGGCATCATATTGTAATGAATGCAGTGTGTGCATCATATGATATGATGTGCTATGGTATTTTGTGCGATTTGTATCGCGTCAACATACAAGTATGTGAAGGCGCGCCGAGGAAAGGGAGGCGTAACGGAGGCCACACAGCGACATTGATTCCTCTCGGCCATGTGACATTGAGAGTGTGCAAGTGAATGGTAAGGGGGAGAGCAAAGTGCAGTACAGGAGAACAATCAAAAAATAGAAATACATGCAACTACGGCCAGTGCTGGCAAGTGCAAGGATAAGTGTAGACATCAAGTGGTGGCTGGTCTGTTAGGGTTCTAGAAAACAGTCCCCAATTGCAGGGGTTGGCAGAAAGCCAGTGCAGGGGTGAATCTGTAGGGAGGGAGGTGGCCTGGGGCACAGATTAAAGGGTGGGTAGGAAACCAGTGCAGAATTCGTTTTAGTATTTTGCTTATTGTCCATTAAGTAGTAATGGCTATATGTGGTATCTTGTTCTCCTTTATATCGAGTACATTTTCAATATTTGCTTGATACTTAAGTTCTCTTCTGGTTCTTTCTTCTAAATCAGAAATATTGCACAGCCATGATACGCTTGCAGGGAGTTGCAAGGACAGATGACTTCTTTTCACGAGTTATGTAGTAGGTAGGTTAGTGGGGAACAATGTGCGTACCATTGTGGGAAGGAAAGAACAGCGTTCCTGTTTCACTAATATAGTGTATGATATGGGTGAATGAAAACGTTGCAAGCACATACCAACAAATTGCCACTTCATGGTAGGAGTTGGGAGGAACATCAGTATGCAATTTAAACACATAGTGGACGCTTAGAGGCAGATGTTGTGCGCAGAGGCACTTATAACAGAGTTGTGAACATACTGCCAAAAAAAAGTCATACCTTTGTTTTGTGGTGATGGGTGCTTATGTGGATGAATGTGCATGTATAACTTGTGTAATGTTTCACTGAACTTTTCACTAGTCATGCTTCCCAATAACATCACACGTGCATTTTGTAACGGTACATACGAAGTCTTGTGGAGAACTCACATTGTAAGATGCTGAAGTCTTGGAGGGCAATGGTGGATGTGTGTGTGAGTACTTAGCAATATCTAATAAGGGCATGTTGGGAAGAGGATAGTGGAAAGGGAAGAAGGACTGTTCATGATTTACTGGGTCACGGCTCTCACGATACTTTGCGAGGCGCACGTGCAACATTCTGCTCTGTTGAACATGCTGGGCAATGGAAATCCGAGTCTTGCAATTGTCCAATCAGGTGGTTAGAGTGTGTGTCACAGGAAAGGGCAGCCATATTTGGTTTCATTACTGTGTGTAGTGAGGCTGGCAGAGATGGTGAGATGCACAGTTTTCATAGTGGGTGATCGCTTTGTGCTAGATCTGCTCCAGTATACCGTGGAAAGAGGCCTTAATGGCAATTTAAATTTGGACGAAGTGGAGGCTTTGTGGTATGGTATTCCTGTCCGTATTTTCAACCATTTGCTTGCAGAATGTCAACAAGTGGCCACTTTAGGTACTGTACACGTTGTGGTAGTGCACTATGGAGCATTGCTTTTAGGTTCCATAGCTTGTGCAAGTGGGTACCGTCAACTCAAAAAGATGATGAAAGAAGTGCAGTGCATGTTTGCCACTGTGAAGGTGCTTTTCTCATGTATACCACCAAGTCCAGTATATTCTATTCCAATGAATGTTGTCAGCAGCCAGAGGTGGGAAGGAGTCTTATCAACAGAAGCATGTGTAACTTTTTTGCGTGGTGCTGGAGTGTAGTCCTGTGAGATTTACAAAATTGGTTATCAATGTGTGCCCCTTCTCAATGGAAATGGCATTTCATTGTCGCCCATTGGTCAAAACATTTGGTTTTCCAATCTATAGGCTGCACTGAAGACTCTATTGTAAGAATGTGAGGCGCAATGCAACAAATCAAAAAAATTATAAAAGCCTGAAAAAAGAGTTGTTACTGTGGACGCTGTTTTAAAAAATAAATAAAAACAGCTTTTTTACAAGCCACAACTACAAAGGACATCCCCTAGCCTGGTTGACATTTATTCTCCTACTCCTGCGAGTGCACACCTGCAAAAGTCTGCTAACATTGCAACAGTTTGAGGGTTGTACGTGTAACATACGCCCCTTTTGCACATGGCCAACTTATATTTGGGAATGTGGAGGACACAGGATTGCGCAATACGCTTTCTGGGTATGGAGTGCATGCACAGACTGTGGTATACAGTATATTTGTCGACCTAAATGCAGAGGGTGAGCTTATGGCTGTGTGTTGTATGTGCCACAGCGTATGCTTTGTGGGTGAATTGCACGTACATTACTTGACTGTGAATGAAAAAAAAGAGTCCATTGAGAGTTATGTGTGCAGTGTATCATGTGGGTTTGTACGTGTATGGAGCACCTACACTGAAGTGATTGCTTTTTGTTTTTTTTGTGTGAGGCTTTGGTGACGCTTGATCCCGACGATAATATTGTTGTTGATTGTGGAGGGACAAATGCACACCATGTAACACGATTTTCAGTGCTGTTTGTGCTGAGGGAGGTAGTAGGCCAGGTTATGCTTCTGTTTCTGGATTCCTGCATAATTTTGTATCCCAATATGTGGACACCCATGTAGGCATACTGTAGAAATGGGAATCTATTGTTTCACAGCATGAGCAGTTTTCCCCACAAATAGCGTTCTTGTTGATATTGCTGCATTTCCGTATTCTGCATGCTCTACACACATTGGGCCTCATTAAGAGTTAGGGGGTAAAAATCCATCATTACCTGCATGTCGGTATGAAAGTGTCCGTGTCCGACTGCGCCCGTAACGAACGGGAGATCACGGGTCCGCGTGCACGCGCATACCGGCATGCCAGTAATGGATGCACTGCCTTGCCAGTAAAATCCCCCAACCCCCGACAGCGGCATCAAGGAATCCATTTAAAATTCCCCGCCACCGTTGGCACCCTAAATTACGGTACCGCTGATAAGGGTACTGTCATTACTGCTACTGTCATTGCTGGCACCGGAAGTAACGTCATTGCACAGGAACGGGAAATGATCTGGCGGCCATCTTTAAAAACCCAATCCATTGCAATCCCTTGCCTACAGGACCTGGAATTGGAAACTGTGAATCCTGCCTGTCAGATATTGACTCAATCTACTCAAAGGAACACCTCGTCTGCGCAAACCACGATTTAGCGATGAAGCGATACACATGCTAACAGACACCCTGGTCCAGCATGCAGATGTGGTGTTCTGCACAGACCTGTGCTGTGCAGCACAAATGCAGAAGAAACACATCTGAAAGGAAGTGGGCAGGAAGGTGTCCGCAGTGGGGACTACCCCATGCAGTGTGAAGGACTGTCGCAAAAGGTGGGATGATCTGGGGCTGCGTGTCCACAAAATACTGACAGCCAACCATACACAGGCCCAGGCAACAGGGAGCGGCCCATCCTCACCCATTAGACTAGCATGGTGGGAAGAAACTTGCAGGCCATCGAAGAGGTCGGGCATGCTGAGCTGGGAGTCCCATCAACGACTGATGAAGGTGAGTGACCGTTAGCACAATACAAAAGTGTACACACACACAACACCCCAAACACAATGGTGGAGTCCAAATGGCAAGTAGTTGACAGTAAGCAGATCGCCCTTCACCTCCCACCAAAAGTCTGCACCAACAGAAATGCCACATCCCTGTCACGGAAACACACAACCAACCCCACTGACACAAACCACATGAGTCCCCAATTGCAAACACAAACAACATCTGCATGCAGACACACACATGCATCACTGTAGTGATGCAAGCCTCACCACTGTGACATCTCATTGCATAGTGCTGACATATCTACCACCGGTGCACACCTGAGTGTTAGGGAGAATTCTCAATATGTGCTAATTTCCCCTACCTTTGGAGGCCCCAAGCAACTTTGCTGGATTTCTAGGATTTGTATTTTTTTTTACCTGGGAAGAGTGCCAGCCTTTTTTTCCCACGTTTCCATGTATTTTGGGTGTGTTTTACCTTTGTGTTCCCTGGTTATGGAATTTTAAAACAACTCCCATGGCATCATCTTTTTCTGTGTGTCACACATCACCTTAAGTGCAGTGGCACAGGGATGTCTTTCAGACTTCCCAAGGTTTAAATACCTTCTCTGGGACTGACTACAATCTCCCAGAGCATGTAAAGTTAAAATGGCTTTACTAGTCTCTTTAAATTTACTGACCCAGCACACACTATCTTCCTATAGAGTGCTGGAGCGGTTGCTTAGCTTCCCCTCAGTCAAAACACTCATGTAGCAGTAAAATGTTACCTTTTCCTACTTTAAATGGCTGGTGGCAATGGTTTAGATCAACTACCGTGATTTTTCCCGACCTCTAACAACGGTAGTTAAAAATCGGGTCAGCCATGTTTTTCAATATGGCGCCCTAGACCTGTCTGTAAAAACAGACTCTGGTCATCTTTTTTCACCATTTCTTACAGGAAAAGTCCTTCTTGTGTTTGTCTCTGCGCGCCAAACCAGGTTTGGTCCCTTTGTCTGTTGGCCTTTGGCGGGCTTCAGTGCTGAAGCCCTCCTCTGGCAACTGAGTGTCTGGGGTGGACAGGATGTGAGGGAGGTGCCCGAAACTCCCTGTGCTTAGTCTCCTAGGAGACCTGAATGTGCTCTGTCGCGATTGGCCGGCTGGCTGTCCGGCAAGGACAGCCACCCTGCTGTGTGAGTGACAGCCAGGCTGGAATGAATGGGGGAAAACTGTTTAAAAGCAGGTCTCTGGAACTTGGAAAGCAGAGTCGACCACTGGAATGAAAGAACCAAAAAGGAGCTGAAGGAAGAGGACTGCTGCAACTCCTGGACGACCTGTGAAGCACTGCTGCAGGTCCGAATTTCCCGAAACTCCAATCAGAAGGGAAGCCCTTCAAGGTTAACTTTTTCCCTTGAGTTTGGTGGGAACAACCAACTCGTAAGTCATCTGGACACCGTCCCCATCTGGTCAAATTTTCATCAGAGTGCTGTTGAAAACCGGATAGCCAGAGGGAAGGAAACCAGCTTTTGGACTTTAAAGCACTCACACCTTCAACCGACATCTTGGTTCAGCTTTTGGCCTCATCACTGGGCAGTGCAGGAACATCCCGATGTCCTCCTTCTTGTCCGCATGACGGAAGCTCAGGAACAGTGAGATCTGCTCGAACTGCCAGGAACAACTGCCTCAGCTACAGCTTTCTTCATTAACAAGGTACTGTGCAAACGCGGTCCGGAACTATTTTCGACCATCGAGAAAGTGCATGAAACTTTCCTCAACATTGAAGGCTTGTCCTTCCTTTAACATTCGTCAAACTTTTCGCCTAGATAAATTCTTCTAAACTCTGTGGCAAAGAATTAACCGTTATCTACCGGAACTGTGTTACCCTATACAAAGACTCTGAACCATTGACTTTGGCCCGGGCCTATGAGAAGAATTGATGGTTGTATTTAACTGAAACCCTTTTCCCTGCCTATGAATGTATTTGGGCTGTCTATTCTTATAACCTTGTCTTTTTACCCCTTTAATAAGTATCTGAAGTGCCACTTTGCTCCCTCTTCACAGGAGCTAAAACTTTTTCATTTACTTACCTTTTTGTGGTTTATTAGTGTGTGATATTGAGCTGCTTAGGCTAGTGTAAGGTTTTCGAACTGACTGAGTAAAAAAAATCTATATTCTTTTACCAAGAAACCTTGAGTAAGTGTTTGTTTGAATCACTGTATCAGTTGGTCCTTTGTGTAACTTGTTCTGCTGCTCACTTAAACTCTTGAGATAAGTCTGGCTGCTCAGCCATCGCTACAAATTTACTGTGTAGTACAGGCTTGGTACAAAGGTGAAATTGTAGTTGCACTTGTAGTCTTAATTGCATGTAGTGTTCACAAAGGGTACTGCAGGTGATTCTGCCTAACACTGAGCCCCAACCACACAGCTCATGGCACGTAGACCCTGAGGCATGCCTATCGCACGCAATCCATGAAACACCCATAGGTCACCCAACAGCATGTACAACTTGGCTGTGCTAGAAGGATGCACAGGCACTGCAGCCCACCCCCAACTCCTGTAAGCACCATGTCCGCCCCTCCAACATGCACATAGCAATGCACAGGACCCAAAATGTACAGACATCAATTATGTAGGATGTACCTTCACCACTGACTCATGCCCTGCCTCTCCATCCCCCACAAGCACAGGATCAGACAGCAATGTGGGACCCACCACAAAAACTAAGGCAACACCAGCACACAGGAGCAGAGGGGATGAGGACGACACCAGGCCATCCGTGTCAAGGCTGGCCCAAGGCGAACCACCACCCCCAAGCCACAGCAGCCCGGCAGACAGATCCCACAGGCTGGAAGACCTAAGGAGCAGCCAGCTCCGACACCTGGCAATGTGCCACAGACATGGAAAACTGGTGCCATCATGGCACACATGCCACAAGGCAGACTGGCCCCAAAGGCCATGGACAATACAACCCCTACCCCACTGCAGCCATCTCATGTGGACGAGGAGGGTCAAGTGCAGTCAGCGGCCACATGTGACCTAGGGGAGGTGGCACAATTCGCTCTACATAGCGTAGAGGAGGACGGCCAACAGGATGAGGCTGACACAGCAGGCCAATGCATGTCAGAGGACATTGAGCAAACACCATCCCTGCCGCCTACACCACAGCACTCCCTGGGACATGGGTCTGGTGGTGACAGCTCCGGGGAGAGGATGCTTGGAGACCTGTTCAGCCCTCAAAGGAGTCCCACTCCACCTCCCGTGAAACCACCAGCTGGTAACAACATACGGGACATATAGGACAGCATGACCCGCATGGAGGAGCGGCAGCAGGCCATGCAGGATATGGTGTGACAATACTTGGCAGAATGGGAGGCCACACGCCATGTCCACTGTGACAAAAAACAGGCACTCACACGTGCTGTGTACCGCATGGCCAGGCACACGAGTGAGGGCATGAAAAATGTGATGCAGGTGCTCACACAGTTGGCAGCCACCATGGCCCAAGGTCATGCTGCACCGGCCGAGCCACAACCCCTACCATCGGAGAGCACAAACCCGGCAAGCTCGCCTCAGACGAGACCAGTGCGTAGGTCGTTACGCAGCATCCGCCGGTCAGAGGAGCAACAGCCTCCATCCAAAAGGGGCCGTCAGTAGCCGAAAAAAACATGTAGAGGGAGTCTGGTTGGACTTGTATTGGGTGCAGGGACGTGGATGTGTGGGGGAGTTGAGGGATGGGTTGTAGTGGGTGGGCACACTTTGTAGAACAACAAAGAGGTTTGGTGCACCTGTTTTATGTACATAGTTAACATTTCCTTAATAGAACTGGTGTGCACATGAGGAACTCATGACTGGACATTGACCATTGAGTGTGTGTCTATTTATATGTCAACAGTGCCAAGTGTCCAACATTCAAAGTGCCATGTGTTACCGAGTACATTAGTAATATTATGAATCGAAACATTGGCGTACAGCACGTCCTTCAGTCACATTCTGCTGTGGCCGAAATGCTTCATCTTCCCCATCATCCTCCTCATCTTCCAGTGGATTTACATCCATGTCAGGTGTGAAGGGTACATTGCGCCGGGTGCACATTTAGTGCAGCATGGCACATACCAATACTGTCTTCCCCATCTTTTCAGGGCCATATATGAGTGCCCCACCAGACCTGCTGAGGCAGCAAAACCGTGCCTTGAACAGCCTAAATGGCTGCTCAATCATCACATGAGTGCATGTATGCGCACAATTATAGTCCTCTACATGCCTGGTCGAGTCGAGGAGCCACGTCTCAAGGGGATACCCAGCATCACCTGTATGGGAGCAATTGATATTGTAATTCTGATGGTTTTTGGCATTCCTTCTGTACACTGGCTGTTCGTGGTCAGATGCAAGGGATCTTCCCTGCCAGCTATTGCCATTTCATTACAGAAACACTCAGGTACGTGCACTTGATGTTGGTCCAGGGTAGGGGAGCATGGGTAACATACAGGTCGTATGGACCCTGTCACCCAATACAGCCCTCACACAGATGATGTCAGTAGGGCCATGATGTGCTCACATGTGAAGGCTTTGTTGCAGTGATAAATCCAGTATGCATGTAGATCACTGGATGATGGTTTTCCATGATCTGCAACATGATACACATTGTTTTGCCAATCATGCTTCCATATACATGATGATGCCACGTACATGTCTGTAACCACCTTCACCCATGTGACCATGGCACAAGGGAATTGGTGGTATGGTCCACCAGTGTAGGGAGACAGTTGTATGATGGCGTGGGTGTCAACTGGCATGGTGGGAGTGAGGTGCTGTGTATTGGTCCTGCAGCAGTCGCACATGTGTCAGTGGTGTTCACCACTTGCTGGAATCTATTCTGTACAACCATACTGGCATGTATAAAGCCCATTGCCTTGCTGCCGTTTTTGGAAGTATAGGAATAATGTTTGTGCTTGCTGTTGCGCACTTGCGGTCTTGAAAACACATTGCAACACGCACAACCATCTGTTTCAAAAGCCACCCATTTCTACCTGTTTCTATTGCAGTGTTTTCCACAGTACCACAGTTCCTTCCATTTAGCACACAATTGTGTGGAGGGTATATGATGCGCATCGCACTGCCTCCGTTCAGTGCATTTACATTGTGACACTCTACAAAAAGCTTTATATCATAATCAGCCACAAAAAATATTGCTAAAGGGACTTTATGGTGCAGCTGTGACACTACAAACATAGCATCATTTCTAAATAAACTATGCTAAAGCAACGTTCTGCTTACAGTGCCCTACTAAAAACCTATAAAATTCACTAACAAAACATTGTTAAAGGGATGTTATGGTTAAGTTGCACTAGCAAAAACCTATGAAATTCAATGGAAAAATGTTGTTACAGGGACGTTATGGTTACAAGTAAAACCAATCCCCCCTGCCCCAAATTCGACAGTTATGGTAAGCTAAGCAACCATAACTCATGCCACCAGTGTGCGTTGCAAGGACTAACACCCATGACATCAAAGATGCCATCACAAATCCCATTCTTGACATTTACATTTAATTTACATTTAATTTGCAGAAATGCTGGTATTTTTAAACTGCTCCAAAAATGCATTGGACCTTTTGGAAATAAAATCTAACTAGCATTCTGTTAGGCAGAATTATATGCAGTATCCTTTGGGAACTCCACACACATTTAAGACTACAAGTGACAGTACAATTTCACCTTTGGTACAAGCCTGTACTACACAGTTAAAGTGGTTGCAGTAGCAGAGCAGCCAGACTTATCTCAAGAGTAAGTGAGCAGTTTCAAATAGTTACACAAAGGACAGCAATTACTATGATTCAGGCAAACACTGGCTCAAGGTTTTCAAGTAAAAGAATATACATTTATTTCACTCTTCAGTTGTATAACATTACACTATTATAAGTAGTCTAAAAATCATCACTCTCTTAATACACCACACCACTTCCCTTAGATTCCAGACAAGTTAAGCTCACAAAAGGAAGTCGGAGAAAAATTGCACTCCAGCAATTTAAAAGGGAGGGAAAGACAAAAGTTATCTGTCCTGCAAGCCCCTCTGCCTTGTTGGCAATATAACTAATACAAGCTGGTCTTGAGAAAACTCAACCATGCTGGCCTTCAGGTCATGCCAATGTTTGACCAGAGCCTGACCTGCTTTTGAGTTAACACTTGCTTCTGCCATCACGTGTGACTTTCTCCTCCGGAGACCTATCACATAGTCACTCTGGCTGGCTTGGGGGAAGGAACACTCTCCAACCCCTCCTTGATCAGGGCCAATGGACCTCTGACTGGATGGCCATAGAGAAGTTCAAAGGACTGTAACCAACTCCCTCCTGAGGGTCTTCTCTATATGCAAAGAGAAGGCATGGCAGTAGAAGGTCCCACTTTTTCTTAAGGGGTTCCTCTAAAGCACTTATCATGCTCTTCATAGTATGATTAAACCTCTCTACCAGTCCATTTGTCTGTGAATGGTAGGCTGTAGAGAACTTGTAAGTGACATCAAAGTTATTCCACATGGTTTGCATGTAGTGGGACATAAGATTGGATACCCTGTCAGATATCACTTCCTTAGGAAACCCTACTCTGGTAAAAATACCAAGTAGAGCCTTAGACACAGCCTTAGCTGTAACATTTCTCATTGGTATAGCTTCTTGGTTTCTTGTAGCATGATCTACTACAACCAGGATAAACCTTTTTCCTGAAGATGTGGGAGGGTCAAGGGGACTGACAATGTCAATTCCCAACCCCTCAAAAGGAACTCCCACCACTGGGAGAGGCACCAGGGGTGCCACATTCTTGGCTCCACTCTTGCCAGATGTTTGGCAAGTGTGCCAGCTCTTACAGAGTTTGTCAACTTCTGAACCACTCTTAGTCCAGTAGAAGCAGAGAGAGAGCCTTTCCTTGGTCTTCTTGAAACTCAAGTGACCAGCCAAAGGTATCCCATGGGCTAACTGTAGCAACTGGAGTCTGTTGGCAAGGGGCACTACAAGTCTTTTGCAGTCCTCAGGGGTAGACTGTAGAAGAGGCCATCTTCCCAGCTTAACCTGTGCTTCCCAACTTCTTGCCCATCAAGTTGGTTAGCAGCCTGTTGTCGAAGACCTTCAAGAGTAGGATACTCTTTCTGTCCTTTGCTAAAGTCTGCCCTGTTGGGTCCACCTTCTGCCAGTAAAGACTTCAGCTTGAGATGGTCAACAGGATCAAGATCCCCAACTAAGACAGTGCCTTCTTCCAGATCTGACTCTTCAGATACTGGCTCAACCACACAAGATTGCACCTCACACTCTGCCACAACAGTTGGAGGGATCACTGGTGTGATCTTGAACAATCTCTGTGATGTCCTTCTTCGTATCACATGGGTGCTGTCTGTCTTTTTCCTGGAGGTCTTGGGTTTCCCATGTGCTTTATTCTTTTTAGAAATTGCAGTGAACAACTCCTGTGGAGTGGGAGTGATAGTTTCCTCTAGCATCTGCTCTGGGGAGCCTCTCAAGTTCTCTCCCTTGCAGACCTAGTGAGCTCCTTTCTCCTCTTACTGAAAGGCCTGGGGGTGCTTGACACTACTCCAAGAGTTTTCAGGTCATTACCCAACATGACTCTCCCAGGTACTTCACTCTACACACTAACAGGTATTTTGACATTAATATCATTACACTGGATGAGAACTGGTAACTGGGGAAGCATTTGCACAGGGCCTCCAGCTAACTTGGTGAGGTGTTTGGGTGCCTTAGCAACATCCTCCACCTTGAAAAACGATTCATCCACCACAGTTATGCTGGCTCCAGTGTCTCTGATGGCAGGAATCTCCTGACCATTTACAAGAACACTATCTTTATAATAATCTTTAATATTATCTTGGATGGATTTGTAGACATCTACATTCTGTTGTTCCCACAAGCCCAGGGACACTAAAGAAACACTAGCTGAGACTCTCATGGGTTCTTCAGCCAGAAGGTGAAAGTTTCCACTTGCCATAGGGACTTCTTCCTCTGGGGAGAAGGCAAAGGAGACAGTGTGGACCCCTGAAGGTTTACTCTTG
Organism: Ambystoma mexicanum; assembly: GCF_040938575.1. Classification (NCBI taxonomy): domain Eukaryota; kingdom Metazoa; phylum Chordata; class Amphibia; order Caudata; family Ambystomatidae; genus Ambystoma; species Ambystoma mexicanum. The sequence continues at coordinate 1,197,332,483 of NC_090937.1, forward strand.
CATCTGGGATCCCCTTTCACATGGTCAGTTGACCCACAAACATAACATTTCCCAAATGTCTTAATGAATGGGGGTGTGTTCTGACCTCATCTGGTTTGGGTCCAGATGGTGCACTAGCCTGATTTGGTTTCCCTTGTGGTTTACCCTTATATTGTTGTCCGTGGCCCTCTTTTGGATTGGAGGTATTAGAATTATCTTTGTTGTCTTTCTTTGGTTGTTTCCCCTCATCCTTTTTATGAGTAGCCCCAGAATCCTTGTGTGTAGCCCTGTTGGCAACCCACAAGTCAGCAGACTTAGCTAGCTTCTTCAGATCTATCTCCTTAGAATCACCCAAGTGCTGTCTGAGCTCAGGAGAGCAGACATCAAAAATAGACTCCAACATTACAAGATTTCTCATTCCTTCATAAGTGTTCACTCTGTAACCCTTAATCCAACCATCTAAGTTTTTCAAACATTCACATACCCAGGTAGCTCAATGGGTACCATCATGCTTGTTGAGGGTCCTAAACCTCTTAAAGTACTGGGAAGGGGTTTTCCCAAATCTAGCAATTAAAGCTAGCTTCATGCACTCATAATCCATCCTATCCACCTACCCCAACTCCATCACGACATCAGATGCAACAGTGGGTAGCCTAGAGAAGTGCCAGGGAAGCAATTGATTCCCTGTGAGACCTTGAATACGATGGTTAAACTCAAACGTTTCCCATCAATCCAAAATATCAATCTTAACCTCATACATACCCACAATTTGTTTAGGCATTCGGGGTCTCTTAGGACTGGAAGACCTAGAGGGCTCTGGGAGAGAAGCATTTTCAAGAGACAATCTTTTCATTTCTAGTTCATGATTCAACTCCATTTCTCTGAGTTTCAGTTTGTGATGTTTTTGTTCAGTTTGAGCATTTAAATGTTTGAATTCCAGTTGAAGCCTCATTTTCTCTCGAGCAATGAATTTAGGACTGAGTGTAGGACCTGTGTGGATCCCAGTCGAAAAGGGTTGAGGTTGCTGTAATTACTATACTTTGATCCTCACCGCTGTTCACCAGTGTGAGGCAGAATTATATGCAGTACCCTTTGGGAACACCACACACAATTAAGACTACAAGTGACAGTACAGTTTCACCTTTGGTACAAGCCTGTACTGCACAGTTAAAGTGGTAGCAGTAGCGGAGCAGCCAGACTTATCTCAAGAGTAAGTGAGCAGTATCAAATAGTTACACAAAGGACAGCAATTACTATTATTCAGGCACACACTGACTCAAGGTTTTCAAGTAAAGGAATATACATTTATTTCACTCTTCAGTTGTATAACATTACACTATTATAAGCAGTTTAAAAATCACTCTCTTAATACACCCCACCACTTCCCTTAAATTCCAGACAAGTTAAGCTCACAAAATGAAGTGGGAGCAAAATGGCACTCCAGCAATTTAAAAGGGAGGGAAAGACAAAAGTTAACAGAAATTAATCCACACCAACAGTTAAGTACTCAGGGCAAGCAAACAAGAGAGATGACTATGATAAAATCAGATAGAAATGGTTTAGGGCCACAGTCAATGGTTCAAAAGTCTTTTGCTCAAGATAATACAGTTCAGTGTAGTTTGCGGTAAAGTTTGTGACACGGTTTCCGGACGAGGTTGGTTGGTAGAAAAGTTAGTTCAAAGAGAAGAGAAGGATAAGCCCTCGGATTGGAGAAAGATTTCAAACACATTCACCACTGCCGAACAAAATGAACAACCAGATTTGCACAGTACCTTAAAACGGAGAGGGAGCTGTAGCTGAGGCAGACGTTCATGGTAGTTCCTTCAGGCTCACGGTTCCTGAAGTGACTGTTGGACTGATCACAAGTAGGAAGACTGGAGGGTCCAGCTCTACCCAGGGAAGAAACCAGCAGCAGAGCAAAGCAACAAATAAAAGGTGCGCTCCTTAAAACCCAGGCAGGGTCTGACCTTTCTGGCAAATTTGACCAGAGGAGGGGTCCTGGCTTGCAGTTTGGGTGAACTGGTTGGTCCCACCATCTCAAGGGAAGAAGTTTCCTGGAGGAACTTCTTTGTTGTCGGATTCTGGAGATTCCGACCTGCAGCCAGGCTTAACTTAACGGGTGATTCAGTCATTGTAGTGGTCCTCTTCTTCCAGTTCCTCTTTGGCTCTTCCTTCCAGTGGCGACTCTGCTCTTCCAGTCCCAGATACCTGCTTTTTATGCAGTTTTCCTCCATTCATACAGCCTGCCTGTCAATCGCATAGCAGGGTGGCTGGCCTGGCAAGGCCAGTCCCCTTAGCCAATCAAACAGGAGTGCGACTTGGGTTACCAAGGGAACCAATGGCAGGGGTCCGAAGATCCCTCCCTCACATTATGCCTACCTAGTCTTTCAGGTGCCTTAAGGACGGCTTCTGTGTAGAAGCCCGCAAAAAGATAACAAACAAAGGAGTCAATCCCGGTTTGGCGCGCAGAGAAAAACACGAGAAAGACTTTAAGAAATAGTGAATAAACCCAGCTGGAGCCAAAATAAAATGTATTTGGTCAAGCGGGTTTATGTTCGAGGCTAATATAATAGCCTAAAACAATACCACGTTTATATAAGATAATCGGTGTGGAAAAGTTAGGGTAGATACCACTGCCACCACCCAAGTCTTAATGTAAAGGGAGCAAAACAATGCTCCAAGAGGCACAGACAAAAAGGGATAAGAGTTAACCCTTTCCAATACTACATGTAAGATGGGGTGTACTGGGTCTGTGGTTTGAAGTGATTAAAGTAAAGTTAATTGCAACTGTACCCTTTTCTGGGGGACAGTAGTCAGCCCCAGAAAATGGAGTCGGTGGGAAGTCTGAAAGACAACCCTGTGTCACTGCACTGAAGGTGCTGTGTAACACACATTGAAATATGGTGCCCTGGAGTAGGTGAGGCTCCAGTGCCCAAGATCACACAAAAAGTAGAAATACACATAGCAAAAAACACATGTAAGAGTGTGAAAAAAGGCTCACACTCTTACCAGGTGAAAAAAATAAATCCTAGAAATCCAGCAAAGCTGCTGAGGGACTCAGTAGGTAAGGGAAATCAACCATTTATGAGATTTCTCCCTAACACATTACATTTACAACAAAAGACATGGATCATTTTATTTAATACTGCACCTTTGTCCCTGTCAGATTAGCAATCCCTGTGGCACACATCCCCATTGATTACTATATTTTTAGCATGGAAAGCTCTATGGGCAATTTGGAGATATATGTTGGGGTTTCGATACTTTCATTTTAAATGTAACTTTTTTAGTTTTGGTGCATCAGCTGGGATCCCCTCAGTCTGGAACTATTGCCTCAGCAAAGGGCCATAATATCTGGCTGTCTGGAACCAATATCCAATATGGGCTCATCATGTCTCTCCGAAATGGCTTCTCTTTCCATTCTGCCTTAGGATCAATCATCCAGATGGCTTCATCTCTTCTAAACAGTCTCCGGATACAACCAGCAATATTGTTCAATATTAATCTCCCAATATTAATCCTTGTCTGTGTGCAAACTATGTTATGTTCATCTACTACCCTCATCTTGTGACTTGAAAGAAGGGGCTCTTTCCTCAGAGTCCCATGACTGCAAAGGTGAAAGGGAATGTCACTCCTAATTTTTGAAGAGGCATTCATTTTTAATGGTGTAACTTTGGATGTGATTGTGTGTGTTGAATAAATAAACATTATTGTATTCTGTAGATCAGAAGGAACAATTCAAGACATTAAAAGTTCCTATGCAGGGTGTAGTCACAGATATACCTATTTTCTTACATTTTACATTTTGTCTCATTGTACACAGTGTGAATCGTACATAGGTTGCAAGATATGTGTTTTACTGACACAATTGCATACATTTAAAAGAAATACTTTTCACACATACATAAAGAGACATGTCTAGAAAAGACACCACTGAACCTAAGATAATAAAAATAACATTCCTTTGCATAACGGTAAATAAAAGTCTTAAAATATGCCAGGACATCATAATTAATGTATATAGCATAAGCATAATCACAATTTCATTACCTTCTAGAATATACGCATAAAAAGCTTTTAGAATACATGAAAATGTAGTTTTTTGTAAAATGATTAAAAATGGTGTCTGGGCAATCTTAGACCCTGTCATGCATTAAATAAATATTAGCAAGTTTCCAACACACTTAAAGGCCTACAACATATACAAAATAAATGTTCCCTATGGATCCTACCTCTGTCCCCTGTTACTTCAGTAGTTAAACAAACAGTAAGCGTAATCCTCATGAGGAGTTCCGCAAGAGTCTTGATGGGGGTTTGAACAAATATAACAGAACAGATCTTTTCTTTTCCACCATGTCTGCCAAATGAAATAGTTTGTGTTGCTTTAGAGAGTCTGTCATCCTAGAGGAGTCAGTTTTTAGCAATTACTGTTTAAATGTGTCAGGGTCATTTTGTAACGATTCCCTTTTCAAATTCATGTCCCTCAGAGGGTTGCCGCTGAATGTTACCCATTCCAGAACACACTACTGTGTTATCCTCAGTGAGTAGACTAAGCTGTTCAAATAACAAGTGTGAGGTGAATATCCAAGATTTTACGAAACACGACTAACCTACTCCAGTTAATTAAGGCTTCAATTGACAGTAACCCTAATTTGTATCTACAAAAGGGACTTGAGACACCATTTGGGAGAGCTAGGGCCTTTCTCCAAAGTACTCCTTCAAGCCTCCACCAGGTTAAATCTTGCTTAGTCATACAGAATTCCCCTACATAAATTATTCCGGGGACAACCTTGGCTTTATAAATGTTCAGGACCATGTGAAGAAGGAACTTGGCATATTTCATGTTAATTTATGGCATCTGTACAACAAAGAAAAGGGCTTTATTACTCAGATATCTAAATGTCCACCTTCTATTCCCATTCCAATAAAGAGGAATCCCCAGGTAAGTAAATTCATCTGCATGCTCTGTGCTGATGTTAACCCCAGCTGACAATAGAAGGGACGCTTATTCCTCATTCCAGAGAAGGTCAAGATTTTAGTTTTCTCTGTGTTAATCACAAAATTATTAATCTTCCTGTAATTCTCCAGAGCAGACAAAGACATATGTAGAACAATTGATGTTTGATCCATTGAACACAAATCACCTCTGCAGGCCAACCAGTTTTATCTCAAAGTATACAGTTTAGTGTGAACAAATTCACATTGCCTAGTGACTCCTCCATTTCTGATACGTACCGATTGAAAAGATAGGGTGTCAATATACACCCCTCCCATAGGCCTTCATATGCATACACTATCTCTGACATTCATCAGTGTCCATCCCACCTTAACTGGAGTGATGTGTGATTATGAAGATTAATGAGAATATCCAGTAAACTCAACATGTACAATTTATGACACAACCAGGTTATATCAATGCTGTCAAAGGCCGATGTTAGGTACACAAATGGAACCTACAAAGGATTTTGGTTCGTAACAGTTTCAGATTAAAGCAGTTGAAGTAAAAACCCATGTTGATCCTTGTCAATGCCATGCCTGAATTCCGTTTGATATGGTTCGACACAATTAGTTTCTATCTGCTAAATCTCTATGTGATTTAAGATTAATGCAGATACAATCTTAGTACTCATAGTCAGTGAGCTAATTAGATGTCTTCTTTCTTTGACCCTTTCTAATCTGCTTTCAGAATGGGGTGAGGGACTGAGTAGGTGCTTGTAAAAGTCGTGGACGACCTAGCATGACTCTCCGTTCAGGGTGGAGTGGGGGAGCTGATTTTATTAGATCTATCGGCTGCATTTGACACCATTGTCCACTCCACCCTGCTTCGTAAGCTGGAAAGTGCTGGCATATTTGACTCAGTCATGTCCTGGTTTGAGGTCTTTCCCAGAAACTGCTCGCATTCACTTTCTCTTCGACATTTCCCATTTGACTCCATTTCCATCACCAGGGTTCTGCCCTCTCCACCATTCTGTTTAATGTCTGCATAGAGCTTTTGGTCAGGCTCATCCAGTCCCATGGGTTCGGCTGCTACTCATATGCAGATGATACCCAAATTGTTGTGCAACTCAATCTGGCAGCAGCTGACTTTGTGTGACCACCTGCGTGGATGTCTGAAATATACAGATAGCTGGATGAATCAAAACTGGCTGAAGCTGAATGCCAGCAAAACAGAAGTCCTGGGGGTTGTGCTCCCCTCATCTACTTATTTCTGCACAGAGGTTTTCTGGCCAACCTCTTTGGGTCCCCTTCCTACCTCAGTGTCGGTAGTGAAGGACTTGGGCTGCAAAATCGTGCATCTTTTTCTGTGGAAGCCCAGGTCAGCATGGTCTGCAAAAATGGCTACTTTAAACTAAAAATCCTCTGGGGGACTTCTGCAACTCCCTTTACATAGCTCAGCCCCTCCATCTCACCAGTCCTACACCTCCTGCATTGGTTGCCTGTCTGTCACTGCATTGAGTTTAAGGTACTTTGTATCACCCACCATCCTTTTTATGAAAGTTGCAGAGTGCCTTCAGGACAAATTCTGTCCCTATACTCCTGCCCAAGCCCTAAGATCAGAGCATTCTCTCCTAATCCAGGATCCTAGGTACAAACGTTCATGGGTGGGAGGTTGAGCTTTCGCCGTGGCAACTGCATGTCTATGAAACAAACTGCTGTGCTCCCTTCGCGTCATCAACAATCACTTGTTTCAAACATCTTAAGACCCTTCTTTTCTGAGCTCTGTTTAGTTTTCATCTGCCCTCCTCTCAGTCCTTCTAGTGCCATGATGCATTTATCAGTGTAGGTCTGCACATTACACATTTCCATAGGATAACGTAACATAACATAGTAATTAGTGGGTGACATATGATCCCCTTTTGTGAAAATTGGAACAACAAATTCCGTTTTCAAAGACCGTTCTCCTTCTTGTCATACAAGCTACTATAATAAGCTACCCAAAGACATTCTGGGATTGGATTTAGTAGGTGATTAGCTTATTGGAAAATGTCCCTTTTAGAAGTTGCTGGAGAAATGAAAGTTCCATTCAGTGCCAAGACCATTTAATTAATCTGAGAAGCAGTCTCCATGATTTCAGTTGCAGAAGCCCCCTCCACACCCAATCCCTTGCTCCTCAAATTGTACACTCAAATTACTTAGAGAGGGTGGGGACTGCACAGAAAAAACATTGTAATAGTAGATAACAGAATAGAGATGCTACTCACAGTGCTCAATCCTTTATCACAGAAGCAAACAGCTGCTAACTGCAATTTGCAGTAGGGCTTCATGGGGGTATCTGATTTAAATATGACCTTTCTACTATGGAAAAACCTTCCGCTGCAAGGTAGGAGCTAAATCTGCATGTGCTTGCTCCAACATTTACTGATAACTGAACTTCGTAGTCACACCTTTTTCTGCAAGGTAAGAACCACGCATGCATTTGTCCCCTCCAACAGCTGCTGCTATCTGCAATTGGCAATTTGTTTTAAGTAAGTAGGACCTTCTATGATAGACATATGAATGTGCAAGGCCAAGAACCTTAGTGTCACCTTTGATTCCACACTCTCCTTCTCCGCCCACATCGCTGATGTATCAAAAAAGTCAAACCTCCTACTGCACATCCTCAGAGGTATTTTTCCTTTCCTCTCATGTCCCCAGAAGCTCACTATCTCCCAAGCTCTGGTTCTCTCTAAGTTGGACTATTGCAACAGCCTCTTTCTTAATCTACCTGCCTCTACTCTCCGCCCTTTACAACGTATCCAGAACAGGACTGCAAGACTTGTCCTTGGCCTCAAGCCCTGGGATCGTATCTCTCCAGTTCTGAAATCTCTCCATTGGTTCCCAGTGGATGCAAGGATTAAATTCAAAACCCTCTGCATTGTCCACAAGGCTTTCTGGGGCCTGGGACCAACATACCTTCAGCTATCCCTCCGCAAATACCTCCCATCTCGAGCACTCCACTCCTCTACCTATAACTCCCTCAGGGTCAGTCGTTTCTCAAAGAAACGAGCTTGGGGTAGATCTCTGTCTTCGGCTGGGGCCTCCCTCTGGAACAGCCTCCCTGCCACTCTAAAACTTGAGGAGAACCATCTACGGTTCCGGAAGCACCTCAAAACCTTCCTCTTTGCTTCTGCATTCTCCTCCCTTCTCCCCTGTTGATTCTACTCTCCCTCGGCACCATGCACCTGGCCACCCTCTGTCCTCTGGGCCCAGGTACCTGCTCATCTTGCCACCCTCGCACACTGCCTCCCGGCCACCCCCTGCACTGGGGTCTGTATCTGTACCAATACGGCCCTCCCCTTTTCTTCCTGCACTTTCAGACCTACATGGCCTGCTGCCATAAACCCAGGACTTGCCACTTGCTGGCTGCACTCCCATTGTTTGTTGCCTTTTTATTTATTATTTTATTATTATTTTTGTTATTTCCTTTTCGCTCCGCACTCTCCTTTTGTTCCATGCACTTCTCCCCCTTCTCCCTCTACCCTGCACTTGCACGTTCTCAATGTCACTGGGCCTAGTAAGATTGTTTTTTTTGTTCTCCCCATGTTCCCTTTCCCTTGCCTTGTCGCGCTCTGAAACACTTGTGTATGAGCGCGATAGAAATACAATATCAATCAATCAAAAAATGATTACATTTTAGGGTTGAAATGGGACACTGCAACTTTCCTATTCAGTTTACAAGTGAAGAAATGCTGACTTTCCCAAAAGAGCTCACTGTTGATACATCCCATGCACATTGTCCCTCATGATGTTACTACATGTGTACATGTCCATGCTAGTTTATTTTGCTTGCTCATCAAGATCCCATGACTTTAGCTGAATCGATTGTATGAGGGGCTTGGATTTGACATATGTGAACGGACTCTTTGTATGTTGACCATTAGTCAGTATCTGGAAATTTGTAAGAAGAGTGGGCTTGGATTTAGTTTGAACACAAAGAATCAGGGCCTTACTGTGGCCTCATATCTTGTGATTTGGATGGGGTTGCAGTAAGGTGAATTCTAGGTCATCTCCAGCTGCATGTACCAGCATGTAGATAGTCTAGATTCCTGACAGTGCTGTTTCTATTTAATTATCAAATAAAAGCATACCTTTCTCACTCAGAATGAGAAACATTAAACAGTGAGAGAATGGGTAGCAAATAATCACCCTCTCCCTTTTTTTCCGAAACCACTTAGCTTTCAGTATTCTGCTTGATGGCATATTCAGGAAGTGACTTCAATTACTTTGTCTAGGTATGTACACAGTGAGATGTCCTATGGTCTTCTGTGCGTGTACATTGCACAGAAAAGGAGTCGAAGGATTTCCACATATACAGACGATAGGTACAATTTCATTGTCCTATAATTCCAAAAGCACACAGGCTTACGAAATAATGACTTAGTGCCAGGATGTGCAGTCATTTTCTATTCCCCCGCCCCTCAGTAGTTACAAATAACAGGGCCAGGATTCAATCTAATTCCCGTTATAGTATCTCTACCTTCAAGATTTGTTCCCCTTTAGATCATGCTCACATATGCATTTCTTTTTTATTTATTTATTGAATAAAAAACATATTAAACCGTAGCAAATTCACATATTCAAATTACACATATATTAAAATATCATAACATTGAAAAAAACGTCATTTCATTAGGATCCAAGCAATAACAATTAATTACTAAGACTTAAAGAATTAACAAATCCCAAAACAGTAACAGCAAGCAATATTGGAAAACCCCTCAAGCAGGCCTTCCAAATGGCAATTTTATCAAAAAAGATAACATTTGTGACAGTTGGGGGCAGTTCATAACCAAGTATTCTAACGTTTACAGGCTGTCTGTGTCCTGACTAAAATGGCATTGATACCCCCTAGGGGAATTCGCTTTATATCTTTGGAGGATTTCTCCCGTTTAAGTTCCAGCCAAAATTCCAAAATTTTAGATGTGCTTTTTGACAGGGAAAACGAGTCCAATGCAGTGCTAATATCCCCCTATCCTTATGGTTTTGAATCAAGTGACTGAGACTCTTCTGTTGGTGGTATTTTTCTGTCAAGAGACACCAGTCAGAGACTTTCAAGACCTTCTTCACCCTGTAAGGGTTACTCACAAGGTCCTCCACTGTCAAACCCAAACCATTAAGTACATCATCACAAAACAAGATAAGGTTATTTAAGAAATTGTTCTACCCCTTCTTCATCACTTGCCCCAACACAGAGTAAAGAGTGTTGACACACAGAACCAGGAATTTTCGATAAAAAGAAAAATGTGTCCATCTGAAATTCGAATGAATTCCACTCATACCTAATTCAAACATGATTGCTGTACTCAAACTGAGTTAGGGATACCCATAACCCTTCCGAAAACTTCAATTACATATGTCAATTTCGGTACGACCACAACAACATAAAATTTGACAAGAAACTTTTTTGAATATCGACAATACCTATTTTTTACAAACAACATCTATGGGATAAGTTCAACCTTCTGTCTAAAATATTTCCTAAGTTCATCCTTTTTTGAAAAACCTTGAAAAAATAACTCCAAATAATTCATACTACATACATTTTCAAGGCACTCTCCTCCAATAATCTATTTTCCTTTAGCTAAATTGTTTCCAGAGGAAACATTCAAAACCTTTGTTTTGTTTAGATACATTTCTAATGCATTTTCCCAAACACACTTTTCAAAGGAGTTGAACGATTTCTGCAAACCCATGACAGATGCGCCAATCAGTAAGTAGCCATCCGCATACGCCAAGACAAAAACTCTATGCTGTCTTGCTTTTTTGTTGAAATAAACATGTTTGGCTCTTAAGATTCCTAAACATCAGAGACATAAAGTTTGAAAAGACAGGGGGACAAAATGCACTCCTGTCGGAACTCATTGCTCACCAGGATTTCTTTGGTCAAAGTTCCCAGCTTGTTCAATTTGACAAGGATAACAGTGTTTTCATGTAGCCTAATAATTAATTTTAATAGGCCTAGTGGTAACCATGTCAAAAGCCACGCTGAGATCTATCGTGGCTACACTTAGGGTCTTATATCGCCCCTCTTGTACCAAGCCCTGGCAGATTTCAAGGCTAAATCCATTAAGTGAGGTCGCACGGGACTTTCTAAAACCTCTCTGCCAATGGCTCAGATGCCTAGTACTATTCACCCAAGCCTCCAGGTGTCTAAGGAGGGTTGGCAGCAAAAATCTTGCTGTTGGCATAACTAATTGAAATGTATTTATGTATTTGAATTTATAAAGCGCACAATGGCCCTGGGTATTGTGGCGCTCTTACGGTGAGCTTGCTTGGTTACAGTTACAAGTTATAGGGGAGAAAAATAACAGTTGTTACTTAGGTATCGTGGTTGTAGCAGTTAGTGTCATTTCATTTAGATAAGACAGTGGAGCAGTTAAGAAACACGCAGTTATCACAAAGGATATACAGAGGTTCTGGAGTTACAGGAGTACCAGGAGATCTTGTAGGTAAGGCTAGTTAAAGTGCTTGTTTTTGAGCACTTTCCGGAAGGCTGTGAGGGAGCTCTCATTCCTGAGCGATGTGGGTAGAGCTTTCCAACCTTTGGGTGCTAGGAATGGAAAGCTCACCATCCCTGCTTTGGCTCTTTGGAAAGTCGGGACGAAGAGCTGGTTTGAGTGTTTGGATCTCTTGGGTCTGGTAGAGGAGGTTGTAAGTGATTTCAACCCAGCACTCCACCTAAGTCAATGGATACGGTGTGATGCACAGTTGGAACCCTTAATTATATATTTTTGTCTATAAGTTCTTTTATTTCTGAATGATGTACCCTTATATCACGCCCCTCTCTTTCAATCCGCCCCGGTCTCACTGAACCAGGAAACAGGCTGTTTTGCAAAGTTAAAAGATTTATTTTATGGATTTGAACAAGATATATGTCACACTTTTATGAATTTGAACAATATCTAGATATCACACTATTAATATTTACACAATGATCAGCATTGGGTGATTTAACAACAATCAACAATCTCTTTACTCAGAATGAATATGGATAAGAAAAATAATGCGGCATGGAATAATACTTGATATGGATATGAAAACAATGCAGCATGGAATAATACTTGATGTGGGTTCAATCAAATACAATGTCACTCTTTCCCCCTGTTACTACTCAATCCCCCCCTAATAGGCAATATAGAGATGGAAGGAGAGAAAACAGGTTTCAGGAATATACAATCTCAACCAATACAGTTTCATTCCCATTTCCCCCCAACAAGCAGAGAGAAACAGGAATGATTTCAAACAGGTCAAATGCTTTTGAATGTGGCTTGGAAGTAATGATGGAAAACATAGAAAAATGGATTTAATTCTCTAAATAGGATTCAAAACTTGTGGGAGCTGCTTTGTATAGTTTCAAGTAAACACTAGCAATGATGAAATCTGAGGTCAGATGCAAAGAATAGCTGGTTTACACGTGTTGAAATTGAGCCAAACGCAAATTTAAAGCAAACTTCTCTGCACGCGAGAAATGCGATTGCGGGAAAAATATAAGGAGTTGGAAAGCGGTTTGGGGTTTGTTGGAAAGCTGAAGATGTTAGCTTCAATTTGACGTTTCTAGCATGTACATTTCAGAAGTTATGAAGGTTTTAGTAGAGGTTGTTTTTTTTCAGAAAGAGTCAAGATTTTCAAATGGAAGATGCGCTTTTGAAATTACAAACAGATTTTCGTTACACTAAGGAGGCTATGAAGATGCAAGATACCCAACTGACAGCCACCAGAACAGTGGCGTCTCTGCTCAGACTTTTGCCCGCCAAGACACTTGTCTTTCTTCAGCAAATATATTAGCGCAAAGATGAATTTATCACTACAATTAACAAAGGACTATATGGATGAGGGAAAGATTCAGAAAAACAAGAAAGGTTCTATAATGCAGTTCTGCATATGATAAAATGGGTTGGATAGGATTACTTAAAGATAAGATATTGGCTAGGACAATTCTATGCTATAGATACTCACAACTATGGTTTTGGAATAGGCCTGTCAAAGGTCTGGTCAAAGGTTTTGGACTGGAATTCTGCTAGCCCACCGGACAGGATTCAGGCACCCGGTTCTGCACTCAGCACGGCACTCTGGTCTCTGCACAGCCTCTGGACTGCATCTGATGGGTTGGTTCTAGGTTACAGCTATCTGGTTATAGCTCTGCTCTACTGGTTTGGATCTCTGGATTCTAGCAAGAGTTATTGGCAAGAAAGCAGAAACAGCACAGCCAGGCTGTTCAATTTTTGGTGTGCCCCTTGGAAGTCTGGGGTTAAAATCAGGTTTCAAGATTTTAAAGGCCAGCTGAGAAGGGTTCAGCTTTGGAATTGGGCCTTCTGCTTTCAGAGTTCTGGAGTCTTGGATCTGGGTTCCTCCTGCAGAGCGCTTCACCAGTAAGTCAGTTGATGGGTGAATCTGTGTGTCCCTCTAGGTCCTAAACTGTCCCTATTTATGTATTTCCCAAAGGGGTGGGTAGGCTGAATTATACTAAGCCCACCCTCTAGGAATCTGATTGGTCAGAGTATTTCCCCCCTCCTGATTTGAGAAGGAAATCTAGTGTCATAGTGATGCTGCATTTTACAATCCATGGAGTTCCTCCCCTTTGTTTCAGTACAGTATATCTATTTTCACATAAATCATATTTACAATATCACCAACTTGCTAATAATACATATTCACATTATAGATTTAGTAGAGCACGTATCCGTCCGAGTTCCATTTTAGTAGGAGCTTTGGTTCAAATTTGACTGTTTTTCGTGCTTTTGGTTGGTTACCCAGTGTCAGATCTATCCACATATTTCTCTATACATGCGCATGATACCTGGGCATAATCCTGTGAAGTTTCATATATCTAGCATTATCACAATTGCTACAACATCATTTTTTTAGTAGTCCTGTCGCTGAACATCGCACAGAGTTCAGAATAGTCTCAAACTGTGAGCAGCATTTTTATATTAACAACCTATAAATTACGGATTTTAACCAGTTGTGCACAGTTCTCTATGAGTCTTTTTCCAAAAAGATATTTTCTTGTGGGTCAAGATACACATATCTGTCTGGTCCCGCCCCCAGGTTTGGCGGGGTCCAGAGCACTTCCAGGCACCCTTTCTGCTGGCAGTTGTTTTCTGTTGACAGTTGAATCTGCATATCTTTTCAATCAAGGGAGTCTTTTGTCTCTCCTCAGAGCAACAGGCCAAAATCTGCTCCCACCTCCATTAACAACTCAATGACAGTTCCTGAGCAGAGAGCAAGGGGAATATACATTTATTTGGGGCAAACTGTGGAATGTGCCTTTGAAGTACTATGGCTAACATTAGTTCACTTTTAAAACCCCTTGTTTAAAATTGTTTTTTCTAAATAAACTTACATTTTCAACAAATATATGCACAGATCTCATAATTCCATTCTTTTTCAAACATAGAGATTGAATTGTAGCAACCAATATTGTTTTTGATGGCAAGTCTCTGCGTTTCCACAATTTGATTTTAAGACACAAGTTTTAACTAACAGTATAAGTAAATGACAGCTTTGACACAGGCAAGCAGCGGTACTTAGCCCATATCTGACAGATTTTTCCAGGCACGCATCTTTTTGAATGTGGATTTTCTTATGATGAAATGTGCTTCTCCTGACAGTGCGCTTATGTGGATTCTTTAAGTAAAGTGATGTTTAACACCCAATAAGGATGTTAGATCTTTTCTGATGTTTGGGAACCATGACTTTGCACTTTCAACAGCCAAGGAAAAACAGATTTTAAAGCACTTCTGGGTTTTCCTGGCAATGCAGCACTTGCCTTTTCAAGTAGTTTCATTTCACTCTGCGGGCAGCCCAATGACAGGTTTTGGCCCGGTGGTCTCCTGTTTTACCACTGACAGAGTCAAAATGGATTGGTGGCCTATTTTTCAGGTTTCCCTGTGCACTTCTCAGCGATTTTTAGCGCAAAGAGCGTTTTGGCGGCCATCCTGTTGTTTCTGATGAAAGCAGCACACAGTGATGTTGCAGGGCAGAGCCTAGTGGGTCAGAACATCCCACAAGGTTCGATGAATTCTTTCTGCCAGAAGGGGCTGAGAGGGAGAGGCACCTGTGAGTGATTGTCAGGGTTTTGAAGAGTACACGCTCTTTGACAGGAAGCTAATGGACTTTGCGTCTGGCCTGAGAAATGTGATCCCTTTAAGGGATGCTTAATGCCACTCTTAGGGCAATATTTTGGATAATTTGTAGTTTATTGAGGTTTTTTGTTGCAGTTCCTAGAAATAGAGTGTTGCAATAGTCCAGCCTGGCCCCAATAGTGGCTCAAGCTATGGTGAGGCAGTTTTTGGAGGAGAGGTGACTGCATTTATGATGTTGGTGGTGAGTGCCGCCGATGAGGAGATGGTGTTGACTTGAGGCATCGTTGAGAGGGTGGAATCCAGGAAGACTCCCAGTGTTTTGACTGCTTCTGAGGTTGTGATAACAGAGTTCTCAATAATAAATGATTTATATTTGCTGTCAAGTTTGTTGAGGGTTTCCTTTGGTCCTACTAGAAGGATCTCTGTTTTTTCCAGAGTCCATTAGCTGCCATCCAGGCTTGGATAAGGGCATATGTTTTTTTTTAGTGTAGCCAAGTAAAGGTCATAGGATCCGGAGAAAGGGATGAGAACTTGGGTATCATCGGCATAGTTGGTGTAAGCTATGTCGTGATTGTCCATGTTAGAGAAGAGTGGTAGGGTAAATATGTTGTATAGTGTAGGCGAGGTGCAGGAGCTTTGTGGAACTCCATAGTGGATGGTGGTCGGGATAGCACAGGCCTGATCAGAGAACACTCTCATGCGTCTTCGTTCCAGAAAGGAGGTAATCCAGGAAGTGGCTTCCTGAGAGAAGAGGGCAGCCTCTGTGAGATGCTTGCAGAGGGTCTTGTGATCAACAAGATTGAAAGCTGCCGACAGGTCAAGGAGCAGGAGCATCAGAGGCTTGCCTTTGTCCATGATGTCTCCTAACTGGTTTTCAAGGTTGAGGAGGGCCGACTCTATTCTGTGGTGTGGGTGGAAGACTGATTGTCTCTTGCCAAGGATATTGTTGGTTTCCAGAAAATGTTGTATTTGTATGTTGGCAGCCTTGTCCAGTATATTGTGCAGAAATGGAACAATAGTTATGGGTCTGTAGTTGTTTGCCGAGTCTGGATCCAGGGATGTTTTTTTGAGGAGGGGGCAAACCCATGATTCTTTGAGGGTGGGGGTTGACAGTGCCTGATTCAAAGGAGGCGTGATGAAAGTTGTAAGGAATGGTGCCAGTGAGTCTGCGCAGTCTTTTATGAGCCTTACAATGAGATGGTTTGATTTGCTTCATGATGGCTAGGGCTTTGGGCAGTAATTCTGAAATTGGGTGATAGTTACTGGGGTCTTCGCAGAGGCCGTGTTTATAGAAAGGGATGATATATGAAATCCTCCAAGAGGATGGATATCTTTCTTTGGACAAATATCAGAGAATAAGTAGGACAGGATACTGGCCCAAGACTGTGTGCTTTCTTTGAATAATTTGTTGGATCATTTAGTAGATCGCGGGGCTCTAGAGTCCCTAGATCCTTTAATGATGTCCAACATACATGTCAGGGAAAAATCCAAACCATCATAAGAGCCATCATTTAGCATGACTGGGTCGAAGACAAGTCTCAACTTATCACTGACATATAAAGTACTAAAGTGGGTGATCCAGTAATTTTCTGGTACTGCATTTAATTGTGCCGTCTTCTGAGAATTCCTTAATGAATTCACAAGAGACCAAAAATGTCACCTCTGGTTATTCCTCATACAGTCCAGCATGTGTGACGAGTCTTGATGTTGCAGTCTCAGTCTCTGACGTTTGGACCAGTTACAAAATGTAAGGGAATGATTTTTTATGCTAATTTTTTTTCTAACCGTGGTGAATGGGAATGCTTTAATAGCCTAATAGCCGTCCTCACATTCCATTTTTTTATAGCTATTCGGATATCATATTTTATTTTCTCCCCAGGCTCTTCCTAATTTAGCCCAAACCATATCATCCATAATGTCCACTGTAAACATTCCCAGTTTATACTGGAGCTCTGTAGTATCCGTCATAAAATTTATTTTTTCATTAAATTAGCCTATTAAAAGTAATTATTAGGCTACATGAAAACACTGACATGGAGGCCTAAATTCCAAACGATCTATGTCTCTGGTACCCAGGACATAAAGATTTGGAATCTCCAAGAAGATCATTAGGATAGCCAATCTATTGAGGGTAAGACAAGGATAATTTTTAAAGTTACATTTCAATTCCAATATGCGATTACGATGAATAGATGTTTTTCTACTATCCTCCCATTTTGCAGCATTATTCACCAGGCCCTGCTGTTCCCCATTGGGGTCCATCTTTTCACTAGTTTATCACTTCCACATGCACCCTTTAATATAGTGAAAACTGTGCACCGACAAATTAGTGGTTTAGACAAGGAGCACAATTTAGAAAAGAATCATTCGCCTTCAGGACCCTTTTTCTGGGAATATTTGCACTGCCATAGCATACAATGACTCTATCCTGTGTGGATTCAACCAGATGATTCAGGTCCTTGGTCGTCCTTTGATACGGTTTGATTATTATTCAATTGGTAGGGCCATTTTTCAAAATTAAGATTTTGAATTCCCATTATTTTGGGGCAATAGAGTATCTCATCCTTTCATCTTTACTCAGGGGATCAGCCTCCTAAGGAACCCTAATATATTTCCTCATATCCGAAAAAAGAAAATCTACTTGGATGCCTGTTGTAATTCCTGACATCCCAGGCCCCTCTGGCCGATCCTTAGGAGGCTCCTGATGGAGAGACTGAGGCGCAATCCGCTGCACGTCTGGATGATGTTTTCCAATCAAGTTGCTTGCATCACTTTCGGAGTGAGCCAAAGACTTCCCATGACCAGTGAGTTATCACTGGGGTCTGGTACAGTGACGGAAATCCGACTCTTCTCCTTGGTTGGGATTGTAGGTCCCCCTTATACTACCAGGGATCTTCCTCACCGTTTGGCCAAAATGTCGAGAAGCAAGATCCATTAGATCAATGGTGCCAGTTGATTCCAAAGCCATTATTTTCCCATAAGCATGGTTTTCCATAGGTGCAGGTAATAATAATAATAATTTGGCATTTATATAGCGCTACGAACCCTCAGGTATCTGAGCGCTGCTTATTATTACCCACGGTGCGTGGTGCTCATTTATCGACCTCGGAAGGATGAAAGGCTGAGTTTGGCCCCGCCGGGATTCTGCACAGATGTCAAAGCGAGCGCTCTACTCGCTGTGCCACTTTTTAGAACAAGCCTTTGTGTATCAGGCACCATTTCCTTTTCCATTAAATGAGCCTTATTTTTTCTCAATACTAGAAGTGACACATTCGTTGGAGTCTGATCTAATGACACCTCCTCTTAGGAAAAAAAAACTATCAATAATAATATTTGAAAACAGATTTTTCCATCGCTGATGTGGTTGAGCTAGATTTAGCAAATGCTTCTCTTATGGTTATATTCCAGTGATGCTTTACTGTTTTGACTACTCATCTGGGGCTCCACGTTGTTTCGATTACATCAGGCTTTCTTGTGGGGTGATTTTGCGATGTTCCAACATCACCCTGAGGTCCGGGGACCAGTGGATGCATACTTTCAACAATTGGTTCCTTTGTAACTTCCATGTTAATATTTGTTTCTTCTCGAATCCAGATCGCCAAGGTCTGAAGCATTTGTATAGCCGGAGAGAGACCTGGATGCCCACTAAATTGTTCATGCTGCCTTAGATTTTGAGAAACAAATCTAGGCAAAAAGTAGGCTTTAGGATCCACCTCGAGACTCCTTTTGAACTGGACTGACAGCAATGTTTCGTCGAGGAGTTGGCGCATACAAAGTTTCTGAAGTGTTGGTAACATAATAGTTTTCAGCCTGGTCAGAATAAATTGTGGAGTTCAATGTCGAGATATTTAGAATCCTTTTTTGCATTACTCCAGTCATATGGCCCTATTTAATGTCCACAATTTCTCAATTTAGTCCCAGAGAATTTGGGGCTGTTTCATCTAGATCTTGGATTCCCGTGAGAAGAACATTGCCACTAAGTGGCAGCATTGGGAATATAATCAACATCCTTTCCTCCTGATTTACCAAGTCCTGGGCCCCTTGTAATTTGGGGGGAGGGATAGGCAAAGGTAAGTTCCTTGTCATATCAAACATTTGCTCAGAAATAGTGGGGTCAGAGACCTTGGCCAGATTTCCCAAGGAATACATGCTTACAGGCATTTCATTTTTGCACTCACCACTTTGATGAATCCCTGGCAGGTTACAGAGAGGAATTTGAACCCCAGCGGTTTTCTCCGTCTGCTACTGTGCACTGGTCGGGGTGTCCCAAAACACCAAAAATACTAAACACACAGCTCGTACAGTGCGTGCGCTCTGTGCTGCTGTGCGAGGTTGTAGATTCACTCCTCCTTGCATGGTAGAAAGAGAGAAAAGACTGCCAAAGTTCCTCGACTCCAAATTGCACAAGGTTTGCTGCCACTCCGACACTAAACACACAACTCCCATATACATTTCTTTTGGCTTTATCACAGACAGATGGCCACACTCTTAAGGACTGTCTCAATTGTCCGCCTCTAGGAACAGATGGGCATCAGTCATCAAGATGGGATAAGGTTTCCTCGATGGCCTGTCTGCTGTTTATTACACTGAAGAAGGCCTGGGACGTTAACTCCCACTAAGCCTCACTTTCAGTGCACTGGTGATAATCCAAAACATGTCCAAAAGGAGAGCAATGTATTCCTTCTCTTTCCTGGTATTATCAGCTCTTCTTTTTCTCCATCAGTCAGTGAGAAATTGAGTGAGTCTGTCAGTGTCTATTCCTAAGTGAGTGTGCGTTAAATATTATATAGAACAGTAACCCTGCTGTTTTGAGGTGAGTATACTTTTCCCTATTTAATTGGTCATTATATGTGATTGGACAGTTTTACAAATGTGACATCAAAGTAGACATTCCCCACCACATTCACTGGGTATATCCATGAAGGAGGAAGTGTGATGGGAGTAACTTCTACACCCAGTATCCCTCACATTTAGCGTGATGTAATTTGAGGGATTTCTTACATTACATATTGTCCCATTAAAATGCTGTCATTACACACACATATGACCACTTTAACAATTTGCTCACCTGATTCTTTTCTCTGGCACAAATCAATTGATGCAATTTTATCAGGATAGGGCCAATGGGCCAATGGTTAATTAATTACAGATGTTGGCTAATCACTTATTGACACTTTTCTGTACAAATAATGTCTCAAAGAGAAATGTTCAATCCCTGTGGATGCTATGACATTTCACTGACTAGCTTCTGCCATTTCATTATGACAAAATGCAAATTTACCTGACTTGCATAATGAAAATTTCGTTTTTCCTCGTATCTGTATCTGCAGTTGGGTCTGTCACCAACAGATTATCTGGTTCTTCAATTCTGTAGCTGTTAGTTCAGGATTAATATGTATGACCCAGAGGCCTTGCAGTGATACGGTCTTTGAAGTTTGAAGTAATCAGGGCCGTAGATTTTTTAGATTAACATTTGTTTTTCCAGATGTTTTCTTTTTCTGCCTTCATGGGTGCTGGGAGATCAGATTAGGCATAACAGAGTTGCCGGTCACGCTGAACCCCCTTTCTCATTTAAAGCCCACCACACACAGATGCAAACCATAAACGCTGGTTTAGGATTTACAGTCATGTCCGTTTTTATCTTTATGACCCTATCCCCACCAGTTCATTTCTGCGAGAAAGCATGGGATCTGCTTTTACATCTCATTTTGGGGGTGGCGGCATGAACAAAATACAGATGTCAATAGTTCGATTCTGGCTGATGCTTGATTCAGCTTGCTATTTCCCCATTGCCACTTTTAAAGTACATTTTTCTGTGCCCTTAGATGTTATATTTTCCATCTGACATTTTCCATTAATTCAGATAATCCACTTAAATAAGTGGTATCAATAAACGGTTGCAGAATTATTTCTGGTACTTGGACATCTTTATCGCTGGCCTTGTCAATTATAGTTTTATTTGAGTGATTGCAAATCATTGCATGTGTGTTTTTCAATTATTTGCGCAGGCTTCAGCTTTACAAGTTGGTTTTGAAAAGGGCACCTTCCTCTGCATCTTTTCTTATGAGTTAGATGTCCTACGCAAAGAGTGAGGAAAGCTGCACAGACTATGTTTTGGGGAGTGTAGGGCTAAGCGATGGAATTTTTCTAGATTGAAAGGAAGTTACACTCTTCTGGTAATGGTCAGCCCTTGAGCTAGGTAGATCGTATCCCTCTCAGGGTATGTGTAATCTCCCAAATTTGAAAAATGTCTTGACCACCCATTTATACTTTGTTACATATTTATGCTTTGTTAAACAGTGACTTACTCTGCAGCAATACAGTACTGTAAATATGCAGAGTTTAGGAGAAGGAGTTGTCAGAACTTGATATATGTTTTTCACTGGGATCAATTTCTTTAAAAAAACATTATCCACAGGGCTTTGTTGTGATGAGTCATCAAAATAGCTCTTTGCATAGACTAGCACAAGACACATTATAATAATGTCCAAGGAACCCTTTGCAAATATGAACCAATTAAAAATGCTGCAATTTGTACAGGTTTCCACCTTCAATATCCTCCTTTTCTCAGCTAGGCAATATGTTAAATGGTACATCTTTTTCCATTCAATGTTGGAAGCTACTGTTGGGGTTAGGGGGGGTGGGTCTTCTTAGTATGTTTCCCCATGATATGGTGCACCCTATAATATTCGATGCAGCAAGCTACTGCAGAGGGGGAAGGGCATTGTAAGGTAGTGTTAGGCAGAGTTTGTATGCAGTACTTTTTGGGACCACTATACACAACTAGGACTACAGGTGTGAGCAAAACCAATCTTTGGTATAATTATGTACTACACAGTTTTAGTAGCATTGCTGAGCAGCCAGGATTATCTCAAGAGGGGAATGTGAGCTGTAATGATGTTACACAGAGTTCTACAATCACCAGTATTCAAATAGACTCTTACACTCAAGGTTTCTTGGTAAAATAGTTATTAATTTATTTCACAGTCAGTTATAAAACATTCACTAGAAGGAGGCAATCTATATTACACACAAACATACTTACACAGTACATTTCTGAGGCATTAAAATACTTTGAAGGATGAGCAAAATGACATTCAGAGTACTTTGAAGTAGGAGCAAAAAGGCATAGGTTACTAAAAAGATTACAGTTACTCTTAGACAGTGCAAATACTTCACCAAAGGAGTTAATTCAATGCAATAGGTCAGGCCAATGTCAATGGGCTAAAGTCTAGTAGAGGATAAAGCAGTTCTGGTAGTTAAACAGAAAAGAGTTTTCCAAATTTCTCAGAAGTGGTTCGTAGAAAAGAAAGGATCACATGTTGAGTCACAAGCTGATTAAGCCTGCAAGTTGGGAGGTTCTAAACCCTTTCACAGCGAGAGGTAAGTACTCTCAGTCTCGTTTCACAGTACCTTTCAAATGAAGAAAAAGATGCAGCTGAAGACTTCTGTTCCTGGCAGTTCCTGCAGATCTCGCTGTTCATGAGCCTCAGTCGTGGGGCAAGAGGGAGGACTTCGGGGGACTCCTGCACTGCACTGGGACTGGTCGCAAATCTGGTAACTGGCAAATATTCGATTCCGGTAGCTGTAGTAAAGCACACAAGCTGGTGTTTCTCTCTGTGGTTAACCGGTTTCCTGCATTAATCTGAGGAAAATACAACCTGCTCTGAGAATGGTACCCAGGTGGCTTAGGGTCTAGTTGATTGGTCCCACCCACTCAAAGGTAGAAGTCGTCATTGCAGGGCTTCTCTGTCAAGGTGAACTTAGCGATTCGGATCTGCAGCAGGGCTTTACCGGGCAAACCAATGGTCCAGGAGTTTCAGCAGCCATTCTCTTCAAGCTCGTCTCGAGTTCTTTCATTCCAGTGGTCGACTCTGCCTTCCAAGCCAAGAGACGTGCCTTTCATACAGTTCTCTCCCATTCATTACAGCCTAGCTGCCACTCACCCAGCAGGGTGGCTGTCCTTGCCTGACAGACAGCAAGCCAGTCACGCCAGAGTGCATACAGGTTCCCTAGGAGACTAAGCACAAGGAGTTCCGGGCACCTCCCTAACTACCTGCCCACCACACACACTCAGGCGCCAGAGGCGGTCTTCAGTCCTGAAGCCCGCCAGAGGTGAAGGAACAAAGGGACCAAACCTGGTTTGGCGCACAGAGACAGACTCTAGAAGGACCTTTCTAAAAAGAATTGATGAAAAAAGAAGACCGGGACCTGTTTAAACAAAGGGGGCTCGGACTCCATATTGAAAAACATGGCTCCCGCGATTTAAGGCTAGCGGTGTTCGCGGGCGGGAAAAATCATGGTAGTTCATTGTAAAACCACTGCCACCATCCATTTCAATAGGAAAGAGTAGGATTTGACTGCTACATGAGTTTCTAGACACAGGGGATGCTAGGTAACCCCTCTAACACTCTATAGTAGGATAGTGTGTGCTTGGTCTAGGAATTTGAAAAGACTAGTAAAGTCAATTTCAATTGACTTACTCTGGGAAACTGTAGTTTATCGCAGGGAAGGTATTTAAATGTTGGTGCCACTGCACTGAGGGTGCTGTGTGACACACATAAAAAGATGATGCCTATGGAGTTGTGTAAAACTCCATAACCAAAAGAAATAAACACAGAAAACAAACAGAATTCAAAAGTTTAAAGTCCCAAAGTTTAGCAAAATAGCTGGAGGGCTCAAAGGAGAAGGAATTGGCACATTTTGAGAATTCTACCTAACAGGTACTCCAGGATACAGTGCATATGACACCATTCAATGCTTTGAGCTACTGGGGATGCATATGGAGGTGCTCAGAACTGTTTTCCTAACATGCTACTAACTAGTGAAGGGTGCACTGTATTTTAAACCTGTTCTCACAAGCAGCACAGGTTTTCAGTGTTTTACTTCTGCTGTGTGAGTTGCTACTTCACACTGAAGCAATTAGGAAAAGGCCTGTATGTTTCCACCATTAAAGTTCAGGACTGTCAAATAAGCTGTCACTAAGCTGTAGTATGAGCCGTGTGGAAATAAGTAACACAAATGTTGGGATAGCTGTGGTAGATGTGTGGAGGCTGACACTAAGCTGTTGTAGACATTGTCAGTAAAACTGACGGACACATGCATGGGCAGCTGTGAAGTAGGATGTGTGGGGCGTGTCACAAGGAAGTGGCTCATTTGCTTTATCGATGTGATTATGGGCCGGCCACATATGTCATGTGTTTGACAAACTCCCTGCTGCTCCTGGACAGTCCCTGGACAGCTATATTATAGCTATGACACCAAACCGAAGGTTTAATTGCTGCACAGCCCACAAACATCTAATATTGAGTGACTTTGAATCCATCAGCTCAGCTAACTTGAATCCTTCAACAATGCATCACGGGCTTCTTGAAATCCATCCTATCACCATTCCTATGTAATCTTTACATTGAGCCCTCAGGAGCCTTTCTCAATTATACCAACACATAAATATACAGATGACACACAATAATACCTGAAGGGTCACCAGGCAGATTTCATCTTACTGCTAAAATCACTTTCTTGCCTCATTCAATCCTGTATTTCAAGCACATATATAAAATGCAACCCTACCAAAACCAAGTGTGCGCCTCTCTGCACTTGGACATTCATCATCATACTTTCGTGAACATCAGATTATGACTTCAAAACTAGCCAAAACCATCAATTCTCAAGGGTTTTTCATTGACTAATTTTCTCCTTCAAAGAAAACATCATCAAAAACGCCAAACGGCCTAGTACCAATGTTTTCACATGACATACAACACGTTCATACAGTCCCTTGTGCTGTCACAGGAAGTTGGGGAATGTACACCTTTTGCATCCCTGTCATAGGCCTTGCACTACTCAAATAAGTATATATCATGCCACAACCAGACTAATCATCTGCATCAGATCATTGGAACACAGATCCCCTACTCTGACAGAGCTACACTGTTTACCAATACCCTTCTCTATAGAGCTAGTATTACTCATAAGATGTGTGGGCAGTGTTTAGTTAATAAAGACCACAGTACTCTATCTGCCCTACCACAGATTTTCACATTCTTTAACTCGTGTTGCTTGTTAGTAAACAATAGTTTGGTTTTGCTCATCCTGTGGGTCAGAGAGACTTGAAATGTGATACAATCAATGCCTGATATTGTGAGTAGTTTAATGACAGGTGCTTTTTTTGAGTGAAGGGCCACTGTAGTCCGTGTGGCCACCTGCCTTTGTTTTCACAAAACTCAACACGGTGCCTGGTTTATTTGTGAGAAAAGCTTGTACTGATTCAGTCCGTGTTGTGCTTATTATAGACTGTCCATCTATTGTACCACACTATATGCTTTGTGTGTCTGAGGGACTGCTCATTCTCTTGAAGTATTGTTTCGGTGTGAGTGAGAAATGTATTTGCTGCCATTGCCCGTGCTTATCTGCTCTACACATGTGAGGCTTGGCTCGCCTTATTAGGATAGTGAGGGATACTTGCAGCCCTGTGGGTAAGCACGTGCGACGTTGGTGCTGTGTGGGGGATTGTGTATGTAACAGCGTATTGATATATTCAGTCAGAGGTACTGATGTTCTGCATTGAAGTTTGTGGAAAGAAGTAATGGATAGGGCAGGAGTGTTGGCTTGGATGTGCACGTGAAATGCTGGTTTGTTTTGTGAGGCTGCGTTTTTAAAGTGACTTGTGCAGATGGTGGCCTTGTGGGGGAAGATAGACATCATCAGCACAGACAGTTCACTGAGGTAGAATAATGTGCATCCTATGAGTTAGAAAATGCAATCAAAGGCAACATTCCCAGCTGATGAGAGCGAACAGTGACATATCAGGATTTTGATTATGATGGTGTCTACAGCAAGTCTTGTGATCATCCAAGACTATGCTTCCATTTGGCTCCACACGTTCAACTCAGGTGATGTGGCGCTATATGTTGAGGTTTAGTTTGGTATGGATATGTGAAGAGATAGATATATGACAGTTTGCTTTATGAAGGTTCCATTGAGCTCGTTTACAATGGTGGTGTGTTGGTCTTATAACCTGCCACTGAACCACAGAGAGGGAGTGAAGACGCGTGAGAGAGTGTTTGTCATATTTATTTTTATTTATTTATTAGATTTGGTAATACGCCCAAACCCAAGGGTGTCACGGCGTAGTTTACAAGAAGACTTATAAGGTGATTTGATACAAGAATGCATGTTATAGATTCAAAAGAAAACTCATCAGCTTATTTGTTGCAAGAGTACATGTTATGGGTTAAAGCAATACTTTATAGACTTTATGGTAAGCATTGAGAAGCAGATAATATGAGAGTCAAACAGTAAACCAGAAGTGTGAAAAAATACTTTGTGAGCTTTGTGATGACATTATAGGCGGGGTGAAGTATGCTGCATAGGGAGACAGGAGTGTGATGCAGACGTTGTGCTAATGCCTGGGGGATGTGTAGTGGAACAAGTCGCTATATGGTGCAGCAGGGGGTTAGAATGTATTAAAAAGCCAGGTTTTTAGTAGTTTCTGAAAGTGTATGTGTGAGGGTTCATTGTTTATGTTGGAGGCTAGAGAGTTCCAGATTCTATGCGCTGCTACTGGGAAGCTGCAATTGCCTGATCTAGCGTTCTTGAAGTGGGGGATGTGTAGGAGTGTGTTGGAGTTGGATCCGAGGGTTCTGGTTGCTACTTTGCACGTGACACATTCATTGAGATATGTGGGGGCATTGAGTGTGACACACTTGTGAGTGATAGTGACAGATTTGTGGAGTATTCGGGCTTGGATCGTGGAGTGTGCTTCTCTCCTGTGTTGCGATATGTGTTCCCTTTTGGGGATTCCCAAGGCCGCTCTAAGGGCTTTGTTCTGTACGAGTTGCATTTTAGTCAAGTTTTTCTTTGTGGTACCTAGTAGTAGGATCTTACAGTAATCTAACTTGTACATAATGAGGGCTCTTGCTAGGGTGATACAATTCTGAGGAGTCAGGAAGGGCCGACTGAGGGCAATAGGTTTCGCTGTGTATGCAGTGGAAGATGCCAGTGTGTTAATGTGCTTACACATAGTGAGGTTGGAATTGAGGTACATGCCAAGGGTTTTCACTTGTTTTAAGATGGTGATGGGGTGCCACCTGTGACGATGGATGTGTACTCTTGAGGTAGATTCCTCAAGCAAGTGGGCGCACCTAAAATGAGGATCTCTGTTTTTTCTCTGTTAAAGCAGAGGCTGGTTATCGCCATCCATTTCTTGATGA
The DNA here is from genome assembly GCF_040938575.1 of Ambystoma mexicanum. NCBI lineage: Eukaryota > Metazoa > Chordata > Amphibia > Caudata > Ambystomatidae > Ambystoma > Ambystoma mexicanum. The sequence goes on from NC_090937.1 coordinate 1,197,359,742, forward strand.
TGGAGTAGATGTTGTGTACTATGATGGTGTCCTGCTCTAGGCTGCCTGAGAATGGGAGTATTTGAGTATCGTCAGCAAAATTAGTGTAAATTACTCCCAAGGCATCTAGTGCCGCAACGAGTAGTTTAGTATAGGCGTTGTATAGTGTTGGGGAGAGGCAGGACCCTTGTGGGACACCTAGTGGGACTGTTATAGGATCTGCTACTTCATCTCCCAAGGCTACTCTGGAGGTGTGGTCTGACAAAAATGGAAATTTTGTGAGAGAGTTAAAGCTAGTTTATCATGGTCCACCAGGTCAAATGCGGCTGATAAATCAAGTAGTAAGAGTCTGCACAGGTTGCCTGAGTTTCTGATGGCATCCATCTCATTTTTTAGATCAAATAAGGCCATATTGGTGCTGTGTCTGGGACGGAAGCCAGCTTGTCTGTCTCCTAGTAGGTGGTTGCTCTCTAGGTGGGTTTGACCTTGGGTATAGGCAATTTTATCTATGATTTTGAGAAGGAATGTAACAGTGGTGATGGGTCTATGGTTGGTCAGAATGGCTGGGTCTAATGTGGATTTTTTGAGGAGAGGCGTGGCCCATGCTTCTTTTATATTAGTGGGAATGGAGTTGGAAGTGAAAGAGGCATTTATAAAGTTGGTGATAATAGGGGCCAGGGTGTGGGCACAGACCTTAACTCGCTTAGCTGGGAAGCTGTCCCCATTACAGTTAGATGGTTTGAGCAAGGCTATGGTTGAGAGTACTTGGGCTGGGGTGACTGTGATGAAATGGAATCGGGGTACTGTGTCAGGATTGTCTGTTTTTACCAAAGGGATAGGTTCAGCGGTGTGAGCCACAATTTTTCTCTGCATGGTAATTTTGTCTTGCAGTGAGGTAATTTTGGATGCCAGGGCACTTTGAATAGTGGTGCACCAGGCTTTGCTCACTATAGTTGGGCTTGATGGCAGGACAGGTGTTTCTAGTTCTCTGGTGATTGTGAATAGTTCTTTGCTATTTGAAGCAGCATTGGCGATACGTGAGTTAAGTGAGTTAGCCTTCTGGCAGATTACTGCAAGTTTGTACGTTTTGGCTAGGGATTGGAGTTCTTTATTGGATTCGCCAGTAGGGTTTTTTCTGCAGAGGTCCTATAGCGCTCTTTTTTCCACATTGAACCATGGGTTACTGCGTTTGGCTCTTGGCAATTTTAACCTACGTGGGGCTACTTCATCAATGGCTGTTTTCAGGCACGTGTGATAGAGTAGTGATAAGCTGTCCGGGTTAGGGTTTGCTAGAGGTTGTGAGTTGAGTAACTTGTTGAGGATGGGGGTCATATTTTCTGGGGTAAGTTTGCAGGAGTTTCTCACCATGATATGGATAGGAGGGGTTGGAGGTGCCTTATGGGCATTGTCCATAGATATATTGAATTGAATTAAAGCGTTGTCTGTCCAGGAGATCTCAATGATGTCTCATAAGGTATTCAGTGTTAGTATCCAATCTACGATTCAACCTTTTGTATGCGTTGGGGCATTTACAATTTGGGTGAATTGCATTTCAAGAATTGCTTTGTGTAAGGCCGTGGTTTTGTGGCCATTTCCGTTGAAGACTAAATGAATGTCTCCTAAGAGAATGAATTTCGCATCTGGTTTAATAAGAGGGGTGATGAGTAGTGGGATGTCTATGTCAGGGTTACTGGAGGTGCTTGGTGCACTGTATACTGTTAGAAAGTTGATGATAGTTTTGGGGTTGGTGGATAGTTTGGGGCTAGGAGTTCATAGCCTAATAGTGCTTCTATTTTACATTCTCTGACGCAAGGACATTTTGGCAATGATAGCTGCACCTCCTCCGGTGTGCTCTAAGTGGTCGGGTCTGAGGATGGTATAATCATTCAGGATCGCTAGTGTGAGTAATGGACCTGATGCTGGGTGGAGCCAGGTTTCCGTCATTATTAGGAAGTCAAGTTGGGCGCCTAGTATTAAATCATGCATGTAAATGGCATGTGTGCCTAGGGCCATTCAATAAGGCACCTTTAAGGCGAGGTTTAGTTGCAGGTATGTGGGTGCAATGGACGGAGGCTGGGGATGGGCTTTACTGTTTTGAGTTGGAATGCAGAGAGCCCTGAGAGTGATGGGTTGTACAGTAGTGGTGGAGTTGTGAATGGAGGGAGTAGTGTGTGCTTGAGTTTGGCTATTTGATTGTGCCCTTTGCTTATATTGGTATGTAGGGGGTGCAAACTGGGATTGGTCTTGTTTGCGAGAGGGTAGCGGTGGGGTAATCTAGCTCTCCTTAGTGAACCCAGTATGGGTCTAGTGAGTATGCTCTGGGTAATGTGTTTCCTTGAAGAGGTGCCGGTTTTTTTTCTATATTAAAAGGACATACAGTATAAGTGTGGGTGTTGCTACTGTGTGGGCACGTGCATGTGTGCGAGAGAGAAAGAGAGAGAGAGAGAGAGAGAGAGAGAGAGACAGAGAGAGACAGAGAGACAGAGAGAGAAAAAGAGACATAGAGACAGAGTGAGAGAGAGAGAGGGGGAGAGAGAGGTGGTGCAGGTTTCCAACTCCAGTGTATGCTTTGGATGGTTTTCTGGCCAAAGTGACCGTTGCTTGGCTCTTTCCATACCGTAACTACCAAATATGTAACATGATTGTTTTCACAGGTGCACATCTAGTAACGTCTAAATGGAGCATTGTGGCAATCGTTATAATTGTTAAATGCTAACACAGAATGGCAACAAGTTCGTATTCTTTTTCATCATAATATTTCAAAGTCCCTATTGATTTCTGAGCAGATTATTGCCTCCTCTGTCATTAGTGCAGTACTGTGCCTTTGAGACCCTAATCTTTAAACAACTGGAGCTGAAATGAATGTGCTTTTGCCAAAGCAGAATGAATGCTGATTTGCATTGTTTACGATGTATGTTGTATAATTATGCATCCTAAATGAGTGACATGCTGTAGCGAATAAATGACTTAAATATGCCTGTCTCTAAAAATGAACTAAATTTCATAGCAGGATATAATTAAATGAAGAAATGTACTGCCAATTATTTCCCCATAGCATTCTTGCCATCATAATGACATCTGGTTTCTTGAAAGAAATTTTTTATTTTTTTGTTGATATATATATATATATAATTATATATATATATATATATTCATAAGGCGACGAAAACAAAATGTTCTACCCACTGGATGCTGCTTTATCTCCATTCTGAAAGAAGATAAGAAAAATGGTAAATGCCGAAGTGAATAACAACATGTGTTTCTAGAATTGTGACGCTTATACATACATACTCGCAATATGTTGTTTACAAGTACCAAAGAAACTCACGTGCATTTGATGGACATGCATACACGACGTCCACAGTTTATGAAAAATAACTTCGTGTGTGTTAGTCTTTGGTACAAGTAACGTTTGGCAACCTCGCACGTGTTGTGTTTCTCTGCCATTGTGCTTGCTTTCAGCAGTGGACACTGTAGAATCCCCAGTTTTAATGTAAAGACATGTATTTCAAAAACTCGTAAAACCACAGAAATCCATCAAGTGTATGTATCGTGGCATTGCTCTATGCAAGAGTATTCGCTGCATTCTTAAAAATGTATTAGAACTGTAGGAAACTAATTGGAACCCAATGGTGACAGGGACCCGCATGGGCTGGGTAACCCAGTGCCGGTTATCCAGGTGGCCGGGGGTAGGAAAAAGAGCAAAAACCCAGGGTGATAGAAGTTCATTTACTTGGTCTCTGCTTACAGGCAGTTTATTATCTTGAAAACGGGTGCCTGGCTTGAAAACGTTGTTGTAATGCATTTTGTTATACAAAATGTTGCTTTCACCGTCAATGTTAGGTCGATATGTTTGGGCAGTGCTCAGCTTCATATTGAAAGACGTGTTTTGCACCTTTTGTGTTGCTTGTGTTTGTTTCCATTTAATGCATGTGTGTGTTTTGTATATGTGTGTAGGTTTCCTGTTGTATTCATCACCTTCTCAAAGGTAGGCTGCACCTACCTCCTTTTTATAATCCCTCGTGTTTTCCTTAATTTCGTGTATGTATTCATCCTTTGTCTGTTCATTTCTATATTATGGTTTTTGCTTGTGTTTTGTGTTTGCATTTCATTTTACTTTCTTTTTGTGGATTGGGGTATGGTCACTTTTATGATGTACTTTCCTACTCTTCCCTTATTCTGCCTGGTCTGTGTCCCACAACTTCTGTCTCCCTCCTTTCTCTCTCCTTTGTTCCTTTGTTCTGTCAGGAGTTTGGAACCTGACAACATTGCAGATGTGGTATGTGTTGGTTTGTAGAATGTTTCAGTGACAGTTATTGCAGATGCCTTATTGGAGGAGGTGGCTGCAGCCATTCCTTACACCACTTACCTCAACAAATATCTTCATGCTGAATATCCAACTTCGGTGGTGTCAGTAAATGCAGTCACTGGTGGAAAAGATTGTGTCATGGTGATATGATATACGATATGACATTTAAAACGTGCCTGGACACAAGTGTTTCCAGGCGCGAGGAAGCTGGTGCTATATGACCTACGTCAATCCTTGTTTTGGCAGTGGATATGACCAGGAGAAGAAGTTGAACGTGGTATGAGTGTTATGGAATTTGGAGGCTGATTCCTAATAGAAGGGGGTTATGTATATATTAATTTTAATGATGATGGGGCCACTGCTGAACCCTTTGCACTTGGATGGTCAGTTCAGGGATAGGTGGTCATGCCTGCAGAGCAACAGTGGAATGGAAGAGGTGCTGCCAGCGATCATTTGGAAGAAGGTGTAATTGTGGTCTGCCAGTACAATAAATTAGTAGGTTTTCTGTGGGATTGAGGGACATCTGTGGCTCAGAAAGAAGTAATCAGGCTCTGGAAGAGGATGTTGATGGGCCTGCTCAGAAGGGGTGGGCTTTGGAGCAAGATGAAGAATAGCCTAGATAAGGGAAGTTGTACCTCAGTAGCTTATAGGTTGGGTTATGAGAAAGTGGTGTGCCATTGTTAGTCCCTAAATACATTTCATGTGCACAGTTCTTGCCATCACTCACCTAAAAGTATTTGAAACTGCCTGAGGGGACACTGTATGTGGTAGGTATGCCCTCTATCAGAAAGCAGTTGAGGAGGCTATACATCAACGGAAAGGTGCATCCATTTCTGGCAATTGCACAGCAAAACCTAGATACATGTGACCCCGCCTCTGATCCCCACCTCTATAGGACTCTTCTGTAGTGGTAATCAGGGCATGCCCACGTCATTATTTCCACCAACTCCAAAGTCATACCTAATATCTAAACCCCTGGTCCTGTTCATGCATATACTCTCCCACTGCCAGTGGCAAGAAGCATGGAATGGACTGCGTTGACATTCAGCACCCTGAGGAGGAGGTTTTGATGTTGCCTCCAATTGATTCAAAGCCATGGGCTTGGCTGATGTGGGTTCAAGGCACATATTGCCTATCTAGTCTCGAGTCAGTCAAACGGAGATGGATCACATAGCCATTGACTTTGCCAAGTAGACACACATGCTCAAGCACCATTGTTCCCTCTTGTATATGGATGGGCAAGGTGGAAAAGAAGAAGGCAGTCATTTGGGTGTTACTTTCCTCTGCAGGAGAACAATAACAAAGGTTTCTTATGCTTGTGAGAGAGATTGAAGTATTAAGGAATTGGCTCTATTCCGCAAGATTTGCTAAAAGATGATGTGATGATACTGTGGGGGAGGCAATGATAATGAATGGATATTCTGCATTTGGTAGATATGTTTTGGAGAATCAATAACAGGAAAAATTCAACTAGAGATCGCAATGGGGTATTGGAACAAGATCGGAAGAAGCATGTTGAATTATCCTTTGGGGGAGCCGAAACTGTAGTCGATATGGCTGCAATTGTTGCAGCTATTTGGCTCTTCACCAAAAGTTCTAATGACAACTAAAGGGTAATCATGGCTAGCAAGTATTCTCGTGCCCTTGGTCCAGGTGGCATTTGTAATATGTTAATTAAACCTGAGCCTGAGGTATGGGCTAATGCCTTCTGTTGTTTTTTTCATTGGATTAGTGAGACACAGACTATTCCCGCCTCATGGCAGGATACTATTATTGTGCCAGTTCACAAAAAGGGAAGTTTACTGGACCATGGCAATTATGGTATGCTGGTAATGCTGGATGCACCAGCTAAGATTTTTGCTGGACTCCTTCTAGAAGAGCGTGGAACTTGGGTAGAGAGTAAAAAGATTGTTCCATACAATCAAACTCTCTTTCGCAAGGGCCTGAAAGCCACCTGTAATGGTTTGGGCTTTGCCACCATTGTAGAACAGTCCTGGAATATTCGTAATACCCTACGTCTACGTGGCCTGTATTGACTTTAGCTCAATATTTGACACTGTTGACAGGGGGAGGCTTTGGAAGAAGCTGCCGCCTTGGGATATTCCCCCTGGCCTCTTAAAAATGATTTTTGCTTTACATCAGCAAACCAGGATTAAAGTCTGCATGGTCCAGCGTGGTGGATTAACAAGTTGGATAAACACTCGGGGGGAGGGGGGTGCACCCAGGTTGTATAATCTTTATTTGGCTGATCGAAGAGAGGCTCTTGCTAACACATGTATTTTACCACCAAAGGTTGGAGATACCCTGATACCATGGATGGGCTATGTAGGTGACCTTCTAGTCCTTGACTAGACTCCAGGTGGGTTGTAAGCATCGCTGAATTCTCTACAAACCTACTCTGACATAAACTCCCTCAAAGTGAACATTACTAAAACTAAAATGATGGTCTTTAATACTTGGCATAAGAAGACAATTAGAATTAACTGGCATATGAATGGGAGGATAATCGAGGTAGTAGGATTGTAGATTGCGTAGATATATCCACCTTGAAAGTAGCAAGATTAAGATATCCCAGATTGTTGGTATTATTGGTTTCTTTGCCCATAGGGGCAGTGGATCCTCTGTAGGGGTTTTGTTCAAGTTGTACCAAGTGATAATTCTTCCCATTATTTTGTGTGCAGTGGAGATTTGGGCACCTCTAATTGTGACTGAGCTGTCGAAACTGGAATCTGTGACACTAAAAATACTGCTTAGAATGCTTTCATCTATTGACAAGATTTACTTTTGTTCCAATTCAGGTCTGTTATCAACTGAATCTCCTAATTATGTATTGGAAGCTTGTAAATGCTGTAGATGTCTCCTTGAATAAACTCACCTACGAAGCTTTGCTGACCAGAGCAATTTACATGTCCCCAAATTGTATTATGAACATCTAATCTATTGCTGACAAATGACTTGGGCAGGTGCCAGAACATGACCTTGCAATGCCTCTTTGTCAGTGTAAGCACACTATGAAATCTATATACTCGCTGTGAATAGGGAACACTTGCTTGTGAATTTGGCCAGCAAAAGTAATGCTCTTCTTTTCATTGAGTATATACAAGCCACGGGAAACATGCATAGCTTCATCCATCAGTTCTTGGGCAACTCGCTAGTGTGGGATTATCTGAGAATAACATTTAACATAGTTACATCCCTGGAAATATTTGGAGCATGGCAAAAATTCCAAGCAACACCAGAAACTGTAGATTGTGTGGGGACAGGCATTTGGAGTCTTGTATTGTCCAACTTACTCTTCTATGAAAGAAGATTGCACACACTCTGGCCAGCTCGGTAATCCAAACTAACACTGCTTAAATGGGATTGACTATGTGGAATGTGATTTTATTCTATCACATTTGTATTGTGTTGTGTTATGTGCTTAGAGTTGTGAGCATTAAAAGTCGACTTTTGTTAACTATAACATACTGTATGTAAATAAATAAATAAATACATACATCTTATGATGGCAATAGCTTTCTACTCTGGGAGAGCTGAAGAAATTGATGGTGGGGCTCAGATTTCTGTTCTGCATCTGCTTCTCATTACAGTTAGACTCTGTGAAGGTTTGCCATTTGGTTAAGGATGTAGAACTACTGGTTTATTCAGTTCTTATTAATAACATGACATGGGTAATTCTGTCTCAGGAAGGGTGGCCTGCAAACCAGAACGCCCCTTCAGCAAACCCCATGCCAAAAGCATAGTATTTATCCATGCTATGCTGAATCAGTAGCCTGATCAACAGCACCTGTTCTTCAGTAGCATAGAGCAGGGTCAGAGGTCACAGTTGGCCTTCTGACAGTTGCAGTGACTGCCAAGTCACTTCAGTGCAGCGGCTGCATTTAATATATGTACCTTTGTAAACAGACTACATAACTATGCAAGTTACTATCCTGGTGGCAGTTGCAAACTTTAAATATTAGCCATACCTAAAATTAAAATATGCTGGCTAGTATCTCTCATAATTGTTAAAGCCACATCTAATTCACATCCAATTAATATCACCCCTGTGAGCCTAGCACATCCATGAAAGACTATGGGCAAGATTAATAGAAAATGTGCATAGACCCTGTAAAGTACTCAGTACTTAACTGCACGTAAAAAAAGCGTGTCATGTGCGTTGCAGGTATTCACGGAATTTGAACTGCAAAGGAGCCCTAGGCGCAAGTAGAGGCTGGAACACCCACAACACTCCCTCATGCAAATCAGATCCAGCCAAATATACCAGCCTTTCCGCAGTCAGCATCCCCGCCGGCATGCAACCCATCCATACTGTGGGCCATCCCCCCACATTCAAGGCAGCACCCCTGGGACACTGGGTCTCAGCAGCCTTCGACCTCATTGACCACCATCCTGACAGAACATCTGCTGACCTCAGCTGCCTTCTCCAGTCAGGCAACCGCCTGGGTCCAATCCTTCCTGGCCAACCAAAGAACCTGGGTCGTCTCTCCGGGGCTTCAGCCCATCCCATCCCCACCCTTCTGCGGCGACCCAAAGGTTTGTGCATTTCACCAACCTTATACAATATCTTCACCAAGCTATTGTTCGACCGACTAGACAACCTGGGTGTCACTTAAACAAACTATCCTGACAACACCCAGGTTCTCATCTCCCCCTCCGGATGCTATGAAGATGATTCCACACGGATTAATAACCTCTACCTGGATGGTAGAACACGGTCTTTGCCTCAACGACAAGAAATCTGAGCTTCTTCTCGTTGGGTCCCAACCATGGCTTAACAAACTTGACCCCCGTTACACATCTTTCAACATAGATGGTAACCTAATTACAGTAACCAAATAAATCAAAACCCTAGGAGTTTACCTTGACTCCACAATCTCACTTAAAAAGAATTCAACGTCACAGCCTCCTCCACAGCCTACACAAATAAGCTCAAAAATGCCTGCAAGGCCTTCCTCTTGCCTTCTAGCTGCATTACCCTAGCCAGATCGCTAGTACTCTCAAAAATTGACTACTGCAATACTCTTCTCCTTGGCACCTCAGAACGCAACTTGAACACATTGCAGGTATTTAGTATTTAGTATTTATTTTATTTATAAAGCGCACCAGGCCCGAGGGCATCCAGGTGCATCATTTAGTTACAGCATGGTAAAAGGCAAACAGAAAAATATATTTAAATTACAGTTATGTACATACATAGTTATATACAAGAAAGTACAGGATAAGCAGATACCTATTTACATATGGTAAGGCTGGTGGCTATTGCACAGATGGAGTTTGACGAGAGGACAATGGTGAGTCTTGGGTAGATAGCCACATTTTGGCCATGCTTTGGAATCTTTGGAAGGAGGGTTCCGCACTTAGTGAATTGGGAAGCGAATTCCAGAGTTTAGAGGCCATTACTGGGAAACTGGTCTCGCCAGATCTCTGGAGATTGAAACGTGGTATGGATAGGCAATTCATGTGGGCAGTTCTACGTGGTCTGTTAGCGTTGTGGAAGGAGAATCTATTGGCCAAGTAGCTGGGTGCTTGATTGGAAAGGCTTTTGTGGGTGAGAGCAAGTGTTTTCAAAGATATTCGTTGTGAAACTGAGAGCCAGCGTATACTACATCTGGTGTCTGAGATATGTTGGTTCCTGGGGATGTTTAGTGCTGCTCTGATGGCATTGTTTTGTGTGATTTTTAACTTGCTAAGGTTCCAACGATTGGTGCCCAGGTAGAGGGCATTGCAATAATCGATTTTGGACAACACAAGTGTCTTGGCAAGTGTGATGCAATTAGCTGGCGATAAGAAAGGGCGACTGACTGTGATCAGCTTTCAGGTGTGCGCAGCTGCGGAGGCGACTGCATTAGTTTGTCTAGCCATGGATAGGGTGGAGTCAATGTAGATCCCTACAGAGAGGGTGCTTCAGAATAAAGCTCTCAGAGCAGCCATGAGCATCCCGCTACACTCTCACATCTCTAGCTTTAGACAAGATGCCCACTGGCTCACAGTACGTGACCAAATCACACTCAGATCTCTTGTCATCGTCCTCAAGTGCCTTTCTAATGACGCCCCCAAATACTTGGCAGATACATTTTGCAAACACATTTCAGCCAGACCAATGAAAATGCTGTACTCTCATTGCCTATCCATCCCCAAATTCTCCCTAAAAAGAGCGGGCGGCTCCATCTTCCCGGTCCTGTGAATAGGGAACAATTGCTTGTGAATTTGGCCAGCAAAAGAAATGCTGTTCTTTTCATTGAGTGTATACAAGCCACTGGAAACATGCATAGCTACATCCATCATTTCTTGGGCAACTCGCTGGTGTGGGATTATCGGAGAATAACATTTAACATAGTTACATCCCTGGAAATATTTGGAGCATGGCAAAAATTCCAAGCAACACCAGAAACTGTAGATTGTGTGGGGACAGGCATTTGGAGTCTTGTATTGTCCAACTTACTCTTCTATGAAAGAAGATTGCACACACTCTGGCCAGCTCGGTAATCCAAACTAACACTGTTTAAATGTGATTGACTATGTGGAATGTGATTTTATTCTATCACATTTGTATTGTGTTGTGTTATGTGCTTGGAGTTGTGAGCATTAAAAGTCGACTTTTGTTAACTATAACATACTGTATGTGAATAAATAAATAAATACATCTTATGATGGCAATAGCTTTCTACTCTGGGAGAGCTGAAGAAATTGATGGTGGGGCTCAGATTTCTGTTCTGCATCTGCTTCTCATTCCAGTTAGACTCTGTGAAGGTTTGCCATTTGGTTAAGGATGTAGAACTACTGGTTTATTCAGTTCTTATTAATAACATGACATGGGTAATTCTGTCTCAGGAAGGGTGGCCTGCAAACCAGAACGCCCCTTCAGCAAACTCCATGCCAAAAGCATAGTATTTATCCATGCTATGCTGAATCAGTAGCCTGATCAACAGCACCTGTTCTTCAGTAGCATAGAGCAGGGTCAGAGGTCACAGTTGGCCTTCTGACAGTTGCAGTGACTGCCAAGTCACTTCAGTGCAGCGGCTGCATTTAATATATGTACCTTTGTAAACAGACTACATAACTATGCAAGTTACTATCCTGGTGGCAGTTGCAAACTTTAAATATTAGCCATACCTGAAATTAAAATATGCTGGCTAGTATCTCTCATAATTGTTAAAGCCACATCTAATTCACATCAAATTAATATCACCCCTTTGAGCCTAGCACATCCATGAAAAACTCTGGGCAAGATTAATAGAAAATGTGCATAGACCCTGTAAAGTACTCAGTACTTAACTGCACGTAAAAAAAGCGTGTCATGTGCGTTGCAGGTATTCACGGAATTTGAACTGCAAAGGAGCCCTAGGCGCAAGTAGAGGCTGGAACACCCACAACACTCCCTCATGCAAATCAGATCCAGCCAAATATACCAGCCTTTGCGCAGTCAGCATCCCCGCCGGCATGCAACCCATCCATACTGTGGGCCATCCCCCCACATTCAAGGCAGCACCCCTGTGACACTGGGTCTCAGCAGCCTTCGACCTCATTGACCACCATCCTGACAGAACATCTGGTGACCTCAGCTGCCTTCTCCAGTCAGGCAACCGCCTGGGTCCAATCCTTCCTGGCCAACCAAAGAACCTGGGTCGTCTCTCCGGGGCTTCAGCCCATCCCATCCCCACCCTTCTGCGGCGACCCAAAGGTTTGTGCATTTCACCAACCTTATGCAATATCTTCACCAAGCTATTGTTCGACCGACTAGACAACCTGGGTGTCACTTAAACAAACTATCCTGACAACACCCAGGTTCTCATCTCCCCCTCCGGATGCTATGAAGAGGATTCCACACGGATTAATAACCTCTACCTGGATGGTAGAACACGGTCTTTGCCTCAACGACAAGAAATCTGAGCTTCTTCTCGTTGGGTCCCAACCATGGCTTAACAAACTTGACCCCCGTTACACATCTTTCAACATAGATGGTAACCTAATTACAGTAACCAAATAAATCAAAACCCTAGGAGTTTACCTTGACTCCACAATCTCACTTAAAAAGAATTCAACGTCACAGCCTCCTCCACAGCCTACACAAATAAGCTCAAAAATGCCTGCAAGGCCTTCCTCTTGCCTTCTAGCTGCATTACCCTAGCCAGATCGCTAGTACTCTCAAAAATTGACTACTGCAATACTCTTCTCCTTGGCACCTCAGAACGCAACTTGAACACATTGCAGGTATTTAGTATTTAGTATTTATTTTATTTATAAAGCGCACCAGGCCCGAGGGCATCCAGGTGCATCATTTAGTTACAGCATGGTAAAAGGCAAACAGAAAAATATATTTAAATTACAGTTATGTACATACATAGTTATATACAAGAAAGTACAGGATAAGCAGATACCTATTTACATATGGTAAGGCTGGTGGCTATTGCACAGATGGAGTTTGACGAGAGGACAATGGTGAGTCTTGGGTAGATAGCCACATTTTGGCCATGCTTTTGAATCTTTGGAAGGAGGGTTCTGCACTTAGTGAATTGGGAAGCGAATTCCAGAGTTTAGAGGCCATTACTGGGAAACTGGTCTCGCCAGATCTCTGGAAGTTGAAACGTGGTATGGATAGGCAATTCATGTGGGCAGTTCTACGGGGTCTGTTAGCGTTGTGGTTGGAGAATCTATTGACCAAATAGCTGGGTGCTTGATTGGAAAGGCATTTGTGAGAGCAAGTGTTTTCAAAGATATTCGTTGTGAAACTGAGAGCCAGCGTATACTACATCTGGTGTCTGAGATATGTTGGTTCCTGGGGATGTTTAGTGCTGCTCTGATGGCATTGTTTTGTGTGATTTGTAACTTGTTAAGGTTACAACGATTGGTGCCCAGGTAGAGGGCATTGCAATAATCGATTTTTGACAACACAAGTGTCCTGGCAAGTGTGATGCAATTAGCTGGTGATAAGAAAGGGCGACTGACTGTGATCAGCTTTCAGGTGTGCGCAGCTGCGGAGGCGACTGCATTAGTTTGTCTAGCCATGGATAGGGTGGAGTCAATGTAGATCCCTACAGAGAGGGTGCTTCAGAATAATGCTCTCAGAGCAGCCGTGAGCATCCCGCTACACTCTCACATCTCTAGCTTTAGACAAGATGCCCACTGGCTCACAGTACATGACCGAATCACACTCAGATCTCTTGTCATCATCCTCAAGTGCCTTTCTAATGACGCCCCCAAATACTTGGCAGATACATTTTGCAAACACATTTCAGCCAGACCAATGAAAATGCTGTACTCTCATTGCCTATCCATCCCCAAATTCTCCCTAAAAAGAGCGGGTGGCTCCATCTTCCCGGTCCTGTGAATAGGGAACAATTGCTTGTGAATTTGGCCAGCAAAAGTAATGCTCTTCTTTTCATTGAGTATATACAAGCCACAGGAAACATGCATAGGTACATCCATCATTTCTTGGGCAACTCGCTGGTGTGGGATTATCTGAGAATGACATTTAACATAGTTACATCCCTGGAAATATTTGGAGCATGGCAAAAATTCCAAGCAACACCAGAAACTGTAGATTGTGTGGGGACAAGCATTTGGAGTCTTGTATTGTCCAACTTACTCTTCTATGAAAGAAGATTGCACACACTCTGGCCAGCTCGGTAATCCAAACTAGCACTGTTTAAATGTGATTGACTATGTGGAATGTGATTTTATTCTATCACATTTGTATTGTGTTGTGTTATGTGCTTGGAGTTGTGAGCATTAAAAGTCGACTTTTGTTAACTATAACATACTGTATGTGAATAAATAAATAAATACATCTTATGATGGCAATAGCTTTCTACTCTGGGAGAGCTGAAGAAATTGATGGTGGGGCTCAGATTTCTGTTCTGCATCTGCTTCTCATTCCAGTTAGACTCTGTGAAGGTTTGCCATTTGGTTAAGGATGTAGAACTACTGGTTTATTCAGTTCTTATTAATAACATGACATGGGTAATTCTGTCTCAGGAAGGGTGGCCTGCAAACCAGAACGCCCCTTCAGCAAACTCCATGCCAAAAGCATAGTATTTATCCATGCTATGCTGAATCAGTAGCCTGATCAACAGCACCTGTTCTTCAGTAGCATAGAGCAGGGTCAGAGGTCACAGTTGGCCTTCTGACAGTTGCAGTGACTGCCAAGTCACTTCAGTGCAGCGGCTGCATTTAATATATGTACCTTTGTAAACAGACTACATAACTATGCAAGTTACTATCCTGGTGGCAGTTGCAAACTTTAAATATTAGCCATACCTGAAATTAAAATATGCTGGCTAGTATCTCTCATAATTGTTAAAGCCACATCTAATTCACATCAAATTAATATCACCCCTTTGAGCCTAGCACATCCATGAAAAACTCTGGGCAAGATTAATAGAAAATGTGCATAGACCCTGTAAAGTACTCAGTACTTAACTGCACGTAAAAAAAGCGTGTCATGTGCGTTGCAGGTATTCACGGAATTTGAACTGCAAAGGAGCCCTAGGCGCAAGTAGAGGCTGGAACACCCACAACACTCCCTCATGCAAATCAGATCCAGCCAAATATACCAGCCTTTGCGCAGTCAGCATCCCCGCCGGCATGCAACCCATCCATACTGTGGGCCATCCCCCCACATTCAAGGCAGCACCCCTGTGACACTGGGTCTCAGCAGCCTTCGACCTCATTGACCACCATCCTGACAGAACATCTGGTGACCTCAGCTGCCTTCTCCAGTCAGGCAACCGCCTGGGTCCAATCCTTCCTGGCCAACCAAAGAACCTGGGTCGTCTCTCCGGGGCTTCAGCCCATCCCATCCCCACCCTTCTGCGGCGACCCAAAGGTTTGTGCATTTCACCAACCTTATGCAATATCTTCACCAAGCTATTGTTCGACCGACTAGACAACCTGGGTGTCACTTAAACAAACTATCCTGACAACACCCAGGTTCTCATCTCCCCCTCCGGATGCTATGAAGAGGATTCCACACGGATTAATAACCTCTACCTGGATGGTAGAACACGGTCTTTGCCTCAACGACAAGAAATCTGAGCTTCTTCTCGTTGGGTCCCAACCATGGCTTAACAAACTTGACCCCCGTTACACATCTTTCAACATAGATGGTAACCTAATTACAGTAACCAAATAAATCAAAACCCTAGGAGTTTACCTTGACTCCACAATCTCACTTAAAAAGAATTCAACGTCACAGCCTCCTCCACAGCCTACACAAATAAGCTCAAAAATGCCTGCAAGGCCTTCCTCTTGCCTTCTAGCTGCATTACCCTAGCCAGATCGCTAGTACTCTCAAAAATTGACTACTGCAATACTCTTCTCCTTGGCACCTCAGAACGCAACTTGAACACATTGCAGGTATTTAGTATTTAGTATTTATTTTATTTATAAAGCGCACCAGGCCCGAGGGCATCCAGGTGCATCATTTAGTTACAGCATGGTAAAAGGCAAACAGAAAAATATATTTAAATTACAGTTATGTACATACATAGTTATATACAAGAAAGTACAGGATAAGCAGATACCTATTTACATATGGTAAGGCTGGTGGCTATTGCACAGATGGAGTTTGACGAGAGGACAATGGTGAGTCTTGGGTAGATAGCCACATTTTGGCCATGCTTTGGAATCTTTGGAAGGAGGGTTCCGCACTTAGTGAATTGGGAAGCGAATTCCAGAGTTTAGAGGCCATTACTGGGAAACTGGTCTCGCCAGATCTCTGGAGATTGAAACGTGGTATGGATAGGCAATTCATGTGGGCAGTTCTACGTGGTCTGTTAGCGTTGTGGAAGGAGAATCTATTGGCCAAGTAGCTGGGTGCTTGATTGGAAAGGCTTTTGTGGGTGAGAGCAAGTGTTTTCAAAGATATTCGTTGTGAAACTGAGAGCCAGCGTATACTACATCTGGTGTCTGAGATATGTTGGTTCCTGGGGATGTTTAGTGCTGCTCTGATGGCATTGTTTTGTGTGATTTTTAACTTGCTAAGGTTCCAACGATTGGTGCCCAGGTAGAGGGCATTGCAATAATCGATTTTGGACAACACAAGTGTCC
Source organism: Ambystoma mexicanum (assembly GCF_040938575.1). Lineage (NCBI taxonomy): Eukaryota > Metazoa > Chordata > Amphibia > Caudata > Ambystomatidae > Ambystoma > Ambystoma mexicanum. The sequence goes on from NC_090937.1 coordinate 1,197,376,081, forward strand.
TGGCAAGTGTGATGCAATTAGCTGGCGATAAGAAAGGGCGACTGACTGTGATCAGCTTTCAGGTGTGCGCAGCTGCGGAGGCGACTGCATTAGTTTGTCTAGCCATGGATAGGGTGGAGTCAATGTAGATCCCTACAGAGAGGGTGCTTCAGAATAAAGCTCTCAGAGCAGCCATGAGCATCCCGCTACACTCTCACATCTCTAGCTTTAGACAAGATGCCCACTGGCTCACAGTACGTGACCAAATCACACTCAGATCTCTTGTCATCGTCCTCAAGTGCCTTTCTAATGACGCCCCCAAATACTTGGCAGATACATTTTGCAAACACATTTCAGCCAGACCAATGAAAATGCTGTACTCTCATTGCCTATCCATCCCCAAATTCTCCCTAAAAAGAGCGGGCGGCTCCATCTTCCCGGTCCTGTGAATAGGGAACAATTGCTTGTGAATTTGGCCAGCAAAAGAAATGCTGTTCTTTTCATTGAGTGTATACAAGCCACTGGAAACATGCATAGCTACATCCATCATTTCTTGGGCAACTCGCTGGTGTGGGATTATCGGAGAATAACATTTAACATAGTTACATCCCTGGAAATATTTGGAGCATGGCAAAAATTCCAAGCAACACCAGAAACTGTAGATTGTGTGGGGACAGGCATTTGGAGTCTTGTATTGTCCAACTTACTCTTCTATGAAAGAAGATTGCACACACTCTGGCCAGCTCGGTAATCCAAACTAACACTGTTTAAATGTGATTGACTATGTGGAATGTGATTTTATTCTATCACATTTGTATTGTGTTGTGTTATGTGCTTGGAGTTGTGAGCATTAAAAGTCGACTTTTGTTAACTATAACATACTGTATGTGAATAAATAAATAAATACATCTTATGATGGCAATAGCTTTCTACTCTGGGAGAGCTGAAGAAATTGATGGTGGGGCTCAGATTTCTGTTCTGCATCTGCTTCTCATTCCAGTTAGACTCTGTGAAGGTTTGCCATTTGGTTAAGGATGTAGAACTACTGGTTTATTCAGTTCTTATTAATAACATGACATGGGTAATTCTGTCTCAGGAAGGGTGGCCTGCAAACCAGAACGCCCCTTCAGCAAACTCCATGCCAAAAGCATAGTATTTATCCATGCTATGCTGAATCAGTAGCCTGATCAACAGCACCTGTTCTTCAGTAGCATAGAGCAGGGTCAGAGGTCACAGTTGGCCTTCTGACAGTTGCAGTGACTGCCAAGTCACTTCAGTGCTGCGGCTGCATTTAATATATGTACCTTTGTAAACAGACTACATAACTATGCAAGTTACTATCCTGGTGGCAGTTGCAAACTTTAAATATTAGCCATACCTGAAATTAAAATATGCTGGCTAGTATCTCTCATAATTGTTAAAGCCACATCTAATTCACATCAAATTAATATCACCCCTTTGAGCCTAGCACATCCATGAAAAACTCTGGGCAAGATTAATAGAAAATGTGCATAGACCCTGTAAAGTACTCAGTACTTAACTGCACGTAAAAAAAGCGTGTCATGTGCGTTGCAGGTATTCACGGAATTTGAACTGCAAAGGAGCCCTAGGCGCAAGTAGAGGCTGGAACACCCACAACACTCCCTCATGCAAATCAGATCCAGCCAAATATACCAGCCTTTGCGCAGTCAGCATCCCCGCCGGCATGCAACCCATCCATACTGTGGGCCATCCCCCCACATTCAAGGCAGCACCCCTGTGACACTGGGTCTCAGCAGCCTTCGACCTCATTGACCACCATCCTGACAGAACATCTGGTGACCTCAGCTGCCTTCTCCAGTCAGGCAACCGCCTGGGTCCAATCCTTCCTGGCCAACCAAAGAACCTGGGTCGTCTCTCCGGGGCTTCAGCCCATCCCATCCCCACCCTTCTGCGGCGACCCAAAGGTTTGTGCATTTCACCAACCTTATGCAATATCTTCACCAAGCTATTGTTCGACCGACTAGACAACCTGGGTGTCACTTAAACAAACTATCCTGACAACACCCAGGTTCTCATCTCCCCCTCCGGATGCTATGAAGAGGATTCCACACGGATTAATAACCTCTACCTGGATGGTAGAACACGGTCTTTGCCTCAACGACAAGAAATCTGAGCTTCTTCTCGTTGGGTCCCAACCATGGCTTAACAAACTTGACCCCCGTTACACATCTTTCAACATAGATGGTAACCTAATTACAGTAACCAAATAAATCAAAACCCTAGGAGTTTACCTTGACTCCACAATCTCACTTAAAAAGAATTCAACGTCACAGCCTCCTCCACAGCCTACACAAATAAGCTCAAAAATGCCTGCAAGGCCTTCCTCTTGCCTTCTAGCTGCATTACCCTAGCCAGATCGCTAGTACTCTCAAAAATTGACTACTGCAATACTCTTCTTCTTGGCACCTCAGAACGCAACTTGAACACATTGCAGGTATTTAGTATTTAGTATTTATTTTATTTATAAAGCGCACCAGGCCCGAGGGCATCCAGGTGCATCATTTAGTTACAGCATGGTAAAAGGCAAACAGAAAAATATATTTAAATTACAGTTATGTACATACATAGTTATATACAAGAAAGTACAGGATAAGCAGATACCTATTTACATATGGTAAGGCTGGTGGCTATTGCACAGATGGAGTTTGACGAGAGGACAATGGTGAGTCTTGGGTAGATAGCCACATTTTGGCCATGCTTTTGAATCTTTGGAAGGAGGGTTCTGCACTTAGTGAATTGGGAAGCGAATTCCAGAGTTTAGAGGCCATTACTGGGAAACTGGTCTCGCCAGATCTCTGGAAGTTGAAACGTGGTATGGATAGGCAATTCATGTGGGCAGTTCTACAGGGTCTGTTAGCGTTGTGGTTGGAGAATCTATTGACCAAATAGCTGGGTGCTTGATTGGAAAGGCATTTGTGAGAGCAAGTGTTTTCAAAGATATTCGTTGTGAAACTGAGAGCCAGCGTATACTACATCTGGTGTCTGAGATATGTTGGTTCCTGGGGATGTTTAGTGCTGCTCTGATGGCATTGTTTTGTGTGATTTGTAACTTGTTAAGGTTACAACGATTGGTGCCCAGGTAGAGGGCATTGCAATAATCGATTTTTGACAACACAAGTGTCCTGGCAAGTGTGATGCAATTAGCTGGTGATAAGAAAGGGCGACTGACTGTGATCAGCTTTCAGGTGTGCGCAGCTGCGGAGGCGACTGCATTAGTTTGTCTAGCCATGGATAGGGTGGAGTCAATGTAGATCCCTACAGAGAGGGTGCTTCAGAATAATGCTCTCAGAGCAGCCGTGAGCATCCCGCTACACTCTCACATCTCTAGCTTTAGACAAGATGCCCACTGGCTCACAGTACATGACCGAATCACACTCAGATCTCTTGTCATCATCCTCAAGTGCCTTTCTAATGACGCCCCCAAATACTTGGCAGATACATTTTGCAAACACATTTCAGCCAGACCAATGAAAATGCTGTACTCTCATTGCCTATCCATCCCCAAATTCTCCCTAAAAAGAGCGGGCGGCTCCATCTTCCCGGTCCTGTGAATAGGGAACAATTGCTTGTGAATTTGGCCAGCAAAAGTAATGCTCTTCTTTTCATTGAGTATATACAAGCCACAGGAAACATGCATAGGTACATCCATCATTTCTTGGGCAACTCGCTGGTGTGGGATTATCTGAGAATGACATTTAACATAGTTACATCCCTGGAAATATTTGGAGCATGGCAAAAATTCCAAGCAACACCAGAAACTGTAGATTGTGTGGGGACAAGCATTTGGAGTCTTGTATTGTCCAACTTACTCTTCTATGAAAGAAGATTGCACACACTCTGGCCAGCTCGGTAATCCAAACTAACACTGTTTAAATGTGATTGACTATGTGGAATGTGATTTTATTCTATCACATTTGTATTGTGTTGTGTTATGTGCTTGGAGTTGTGAGCATTAAAAGTCGACTTTTGTTAACTATAACATACTGTATGTGAATAAATAAATAAATACATCTTATGATGGCAATAGCTTTCTACTCTGGGAGAGCTGAAGAAATTGATGGTGGGGCTCAGATTTCTGTTCTGCATCTGCTTCTCATTCCAGTTAGACTCTGTGAAGGTTTGCCATTTGGTTAAGGATGTAGAACTACTGGTTTATTCAGTTCTTATTAATAACATGACATGGGTAATTCTGTCTCAGGAAGGGTGGCCTGCAAACCAGAACGCCCCTTCAGCAAACTCCATGCCAAAAGCATAGTATTTATCCATGCTATGCTGAATCAGTAGCCTGATCAACAGCACCTGTTCTTCAGTAGCATAGAGCAGGGTCAGAGGTCACAGTTGGCCTTCTGACAGTTGCAGTGACTGCCAAGTCGCTTCAGTGCAGCGGCTGCATTTAATATATGTACCTTTGTAAACAGACTACATAACTATGCAAGTTACTATCCTGGTGGCAGTTGCAAACTTTAAATATTAGCCATACCTGAAATTAAAATATGCTGGCTAGTATCTCTCATAATTGTTAAAGCCACATCTAATTCACATCAAATTAATATCACCCCTTTGAGCCTAGCACATCCATGAAAAACTCTGGGCAAGATTAATAGAAAATGTGCATAGACCCTGTAAAGTACTCAGTACTTAACTGCACGTAAAAAAAGCGTGTCATGTGCGTTGCAGGTATTCACGGAATTTGAACTGCAAAGGAGCCCTAGGCGCAAGTAGAGGCTGGAACACCCACAACACTCCCTCATGCAAATCAGATCCAGCCAAATATACCAGCCTTTGCGCAGTCAGCATCCCCGCCGGCATGCAACCCATCCATACTGTGGGCCATCCCCCCACATTCAAGGCAGCACCCCTGTGACACTGGGTCTCAGCAGCCTTCGACCTCATTGACCACCATCCTGACAGAACATCTGGTGACCTCAGCTGCCTTCTCCAGTCAGGCAACCGCCTGGGTCCAATCCTTCCTGGCCAACCAAAGAACCTGGGTCGTCTCTCCGGGGCTTCAGCCCATCCCATCCCCACCCTTCTGCGGCGACCCAAAGGTTTGTGCATTTCACCAACCTTATGCAATATCTTCACCAAGCTATTGTTCGACCGACTAGACAACCTGGGTGTCACTTAAACAAACTATCCTGACAACACCCAGGTTCTCATCTCCCCCTCCGGATGCTATGAAGAGGATTCCACACGGATTAATAACCTCTACCTGGATGGTAGAACACGGTCTTTGCCTCAACGACAAGAAATCTGAGCTTCTTCTCGTTGGGTCCCAACCATGGCTTAACAAACTTGACCCCCGTTACACATCTTTCAACATAGATGGTAACCTAATTACAGTAACCAAATAAATCAAAACCCTAGGAGTTTACCTTGACTCCACAATCTCACTTAAAAAGAATTCAACGTCACAGCCTCCTCCACAGCCTACACAAATAAGCTCAAAAATGCCTGCAAGGCCTTCCTCTTGCCTTCTAGCTGCATTACCCTAGCCAGATCGCTAGTACTCTCAAAAATTGACTACTGCAATACTCTTCTCCTTGGCACCTCAGAACGCAACTTGAACACATTGCAGGTATTTAGTATTTAGTATTTATTTTATTTATAAAGCGCACCAGGCCCGAGGGCATCCAGGTGCATCATTTAGTTACAGCATGGTAAAAGGCAAACAGAAAAATATATTTAAATTACAGTTATGTACATACATAGTTATATACAAGAAAGTACAGGATAAGCAGATACCTATTTACATATGGTAAGGCTGGTGGCTATTGCACAGATGGAGTTTGACGAGAGGACAATGGTGAGTCTTGGGTAGATAGCCACATTTTGGCCATGCTTTTGAATCTTTGGAAGGAGGGTTCTGCACTTAGTGAATTGGGAAGCGAATTCCAGAGTTTAGAGGCCATTACTGAGAAACTGGTCTCGCCAGATCTCTGGAAGTTGAAACGTGGTATGGATAGGCAATTCAAGTGGGCAGTTCTACGGGGTCTGTTAGCGTTGTGGTTGGAGAATCTATTGACCAAATAGCTGGGTGCTTGATTGGAAAGGCATTTGTGAGAGCAAGTGTTTTCAAAGATATTCGTTGTGAAACTGAGAGCCAGCGTATACTACATCTGGTGTCTGAGATATCATGGTTCCTGGGGATGTTTAGTGCTGCTCTGATGGCATTGTTTTGTGTGATTTGTAACTTGTTAAGGTTACAACGATTGGTGCCCAGGTAGAGGGCATTGCAATAATCGATTTTTGACAACACAAGTGTCCTGGCAAGTGTGATGCAATTAGCTGGTGATAAGAAAGGGCGACTGACTGTGATCAGCTTTCAGGTGTGCGCAGCTGCGGAGGCGACTGCATTAGTTTGTCTAGCCATGGATAGGGTGGAGTCAATGTAGATCCCTACAGAGAGGGTGCTTCAGAATAATGCTCTCAGAGCAGCCGTGAGCATCCCGCTACACTCTCACATCTCTAGCTTTAGACAAGATGCCCACTGGCTCACAGTACATGACCGAATCACACTCAGATCTCTTGTCATCATCCTCAAGTGCCTTTCTAATGACGCCCCCAAATACTTGGCAGATACATTTTGCAAACACATTTCAGCCAGACCAATGAAAATGCTGTACTCTCATTGCCTATCCATCCCCAAATTCTCCCTAAAAAGAGCGGGCGGCTCCATCTTCCCGGTCCTGTGAATAGGGAACAATTGCTTGTGAATTTGGCCAGCAAAAGTAATGCTCTTCTTTTCATTGAGTATATACAAGCCACAGGAAACATGCATAGGTACATCCATCATTTCTTGGGCAACTCGCTGGTGTGGGATTATCTGAGAATGACATTTAACATAGTTACATCCCTGGAAATATTTGGAGCATGGCAAAAATTCCAAGCAACACCAGAAACTGTAGATTGTGTGGGGACAAGCATTTGGAGTCTTGTATTGTCCAACTTACTCTTCTATGAAAGAAGATTGCACACACTCTGGCCAGCTCAGTAATCCAAACTAACACCGTTTAAATGGGATTGACTATGTGGAATGTGATTTTATTCTATCACATTTGTATTGTGTTGTGTTATGTGCTTGGAGTTGTGAGCATTAAAAGTCGACTTTTGTTAACTATAACATACTGTATGTAAATAAATAAATAAATAAATACATCTTATGATGGCAATAGCTTTCTACTCTGGGAGAGCTGAAGAAATTGATGGTGGGCTCAGATTTCTGTTCTGCATCTGCTTCTCATTCCAGTTAGACTCTGTGAAGGTTTGCCATTTGGTTAAGGATGTAGAACTACTGGTTTATTCAGTTCTTATTAATAACATGACATGGGTAATTCTGTCTCAGGAAGGGTGGCCTGCAAACCAGAACACCCCTTCAGCAAACTTCATGCCAAAAGCATAGTATTTATCCATGCTATGCTGAATCAGTAATCTGATCAACAGCACCTGTTCTTCAGTAGCATAGAGCAGGATCAGAGGTCACAGTTGGCCTTCTGACAGTTGCAGTGACTGCCACGTCACTTCAGTGCAGCGGCTGCATTTATTATATGTACCTTTGTAAACAGACTACATAACTATGAAAGTTACTATCCTGGTGGCAGTTGCAAACTTTAAATATTAGCCATACCTGAAATTAAAATATGCTGGCTAGTATCTCTCATAATTGTTAAAGCCACATCTAATTCACATCCAATTAATATCACTCCTGTGAGCCTAGCACATCCATGAAAGACTATGGGCAAGATTAATAGAACATGTGCATAGACCCTGTAAAGTACTCAGTACTTAACTGCACGTAAAAAAAGCGTGTCATGTGCGTTGCAGGTATTCACGGAATTTGAACTGCAAAGGAGCCCTAGGCGCAAGTAGAGCCTGGAACACCCACAACACTCCCTCATGCAAATCAGATCCAGCCAAATATACCAGCCTTTGCACAGTCAGAATCCCCGCCGGCATGCAACCCATCCATACTGTGGGCCATCCCCCCACATTCAAGGCAGCACCCCTGTGACACTGGGTCTCAGCAGCCTTCGACCTAATTGACCACCATCCTGACAGAACATCTGGTGACCTCAGCTGCCTTCTCCAGTCAGGCAACCGCCTGGGTCCAATCCTTCCTGGGCAACCAAACAACCTGGGTCATCTCTCCGGGGGCTTCCGCCCATCCCATCCCCGCCCTCCTGCGGCGACCCCCTGGTTCGTGCATTTCACCAACCTTATACAATATCTTCACTAAGCTATTGTTCGACCGACTAGACAACCTGGGTGTCACTTAAACAAACTATCCTGACAACACCCAGGTTCTCATCTCCCCCTCCGGATGCTATGAAGATGATTCCACACGGATTAATAACCTCTACCTGGATGGTAGAACACGGTCTTTGCCTCAACGACAAGAAAACTGAGCTTCTTCTCGTTGGGTCCCAACCATGGCTTAACAAACTTGACCCCTGTTACACATCTTTCAACATAGATGGTAACCTAATTACAGTAACCAAATAAATCAAAACCCTAGGAGTTTACCTTGACTCCACAATCTCACTTAAAAAGAATTCAACGCCACAGCCTCCCCCACAGCCTACACAATTAAGCTCAAAAATGCCTGCAAGGCCTTCCTCTTGCCTTCTAGCTGCATTACCCTAGCCAGATCGCTAGTACTCTCAAAGATTGACTACTGCAATACTCTTCTCCTTGGCATCTCAGAACGCAACTTGAACACATTGCAGGTATTTAGTATTTAGTATTTTTTTTATTTATAAAGCGCACCAGGCCCGAGGGCATCCAGGTGCATCACATAGTTACAGCATGGTAAAAGGCAAACAGAACAATATATTTAAATTACAGTTATGTACATACATAGTTATATACAAGAAAGTACAGGATAAGCAGATACCTATTTACATATGGTAAGGCTGTGGCTATTGCACAGATGGAGTTTGACGAGAGGACAATGGTGAGTCTTGGGTAGATAGCCACATTTTGGCCATGCTTTGGAATCTTTGGAAGGAGAGTTCCGCACTTAGTGAATTGGGAAGCGAATTCCAGAGTTTAGAGGCCATTACTGGGAAACTGGTCTCGCCAGATCTCTGGAGGTTGAAACGTGATATGGATAGGCAATTCATGTTGGCAGTTCTACGGGGTCTGTTAGCGTTGTGGAGGGAGAATCTATTGGCCAAGTAGCTGGGTGCTTGATTGGAAAGGCATTTGTGGTTGAGAGCAAGTGTTTTCAAAGATATTCGTTGTGAAACTGAGAGCCAACGTATACTACATCTCGTGTCTGAGATATGTTGGTTCCTGGGGATGTTTAGTGCTGCTCTGATGGCATTGTTTTGTTTGATTTGTAACTTGTTAAGGTTACAACGATTGGTGCCCAGGTAGAGGGCATTGCAATAATCGATTTCTGACAACACAAGTGTCCTGGCAAGTGTGATGCAATTAGCTGGTGATAAGAAAGGACGACTGACTGTGATCAGCTTTCAGGTGTGCGCAGCTGCGGAGGCGACTGCATTAGTTTGTCTAGCCATGGATAGGGTGGAGTCAATGTAGATCCCTACAGAGAGGGTGCTTTAGAATAATGCTCTCAGAGCAGCCGTGAGCATCCCGCTACACTCTCACATCGCTAGCTTTAGACAAGATGCCCACTGGCTCACAGTACGTGACCGAATCACACTCAGATCTCTTGTCATCGTCCTCAAGTGCCTTTCTAATGATGCCCCAAATACTTGGCAGAAACATTTTGCAAACACATTTCAGTCAGACCAATGAAAATGCTGTACTCTCATTGCCTATCCATCCCCAAATTCTCCCTAAAAAGAGCGGGCGGCTCCATCTTCCCGGTCCTAGCCGCTAAACTATGGGATACCATACCGGTGAAACTTAGAGCAGAACCCACCTTTTGGACCTTCAGAGCATTAACCAAGCCCTAGCTTGCCAACAAGTACTGCTCCACTGCCTGACTCACCCTCTGCCTCATCACTATATCATCTTATTTTTATTCTTCTTCTGACCACCATGTAACCCGGTCACATGCACTTACTGTCATTATCTTGTATGTATATGTGTAACTTGTTGTAAATTGCTCTAAGTCTATGACACCTAGTTGCCTCAAGGTTCGGACCGCAGTACAAATAAAGAAACTAAACTAAACTAAACTGTGTATGGTCCCCTGTATTTACTAACTGCACCCTGATAATATAGATAACATGTCACATAACTCAAGTGGGCCCCCAGTAAATCTGCAAGCAAACCCCGTAAATGATAGCTGCACCCTGTTAATGTGCATACGGACACCTCTAATTTCAATCGGCACCTCAACTGTGGGCTGACATCCATAAATTCCTTTCTGTACCTTACCTTTGTGCGTTGATTCCTATGCGAGTGGGACTTTCATGTTGCAGGAGAATCACAAGCTTTGCATGCTTCCTCACCCGACGTTACATTACACGGTCAGATCCTTGAATATGCATGTGTTTGTGCATTGCTGGGGATGCAGATACTGCATTTGTGATGTCATCTTTGATGTCTTGGGTGTTAGTCTTAGCAGTTCACGGTGGTGGCGCGAGTTATGGTTGCTTAGCTTACCATAACTATGGGAATTTCAGGTTTTTTTTGGTTTTACTTGGAACCATAACGTCCCTTTAACAAAGTTTTTTTGACTGAATTTCATAGGTTTTTAGTAGCGCAACTTAACCATAACGTCCCTTTAACAAAGTTTTTTTACTGAATTTCGTAGGTTTTTAATAGCGCAATTTAACCATAACCTCCCTTTATCAAATTTTATTTTACTGAATATACATATTCATTGTGTGAATTTGATAGATGTTTACTAGGAATCCCTTACTTTATATACATGTAACATAGAACATACTGAACTGTCCTCTAACTATTTTGATGTCTGCGGACTGTGCGTATGTCCGCGAATGGAAGCGGACAACACCAACACTACCCAAACACTCAAGGGGTATCTCAAATTGTTCTATCATGCCACATAAACACCACACAAGTTCAAAATGCAACACATAAACACATTATATGTAATAATAAATAAGAAGTGGAACCTATATATCTAACACATCAACCCTCCATTTAAATACCATATGTATTAAAATGGAATATACCAAAACAAAAAAGATATGCCTCCAACATAATTACCTCACAGAAACTGCACAGCTAGGAGCAACAGTAGACCTACACAACAGTAAGAATACAACCTACCAGAAACTAGTAAGTAAACTTCATTTTTCTTATATATTTCTAAACATTTTGTATTACGTACACTAACATTAATATATTATTTTTTTTACACAGAAATGTCCAGTACTTTGAAATGGCTTGAGGAAAATTTCCCACGAGAGGAAATGTCTGAAGACAGTAATACTAATGGTAGACACTTCTCTTTATAAGCAAATTAAAAATCATTACTTTTTGTGCACTTAACATATATATATATATATTTTTAACAGACCATACAAACATTAAAAATAATACACCAAAAGACACATTAGAAAATACTCCCCAAACCCTCAACACCAAGAAAAACTTTTTGATGATACTTCCATCTCTTCATCCCCACCCATCCATACTCTTCAAACCCCTAATTCCCCTGTATTTGTATCAGTTTCTGCTTCCCCCTCTCTTTTCTAAATTATGTATCTGTATAAAATAAAAAAATATAATGTGTCTTTTAATTCAATCCTTTGTGTCTTATTTTTTTTAAAAACTCAGTTTGGGTGTCCGTGGACAGCGCGCCTGTCCGGAATGTCCATATTTAGCAAAATGGGGGTGTTCTAAGGAAACTATACCTGTCCGTACTGTTTGCAACCAAGATGGAACTGTTCTTAGAACACACTCGGTGTTCGGGATGTCCGTAAATGAACAAAATAGGGATATCCTAAGGACACTATACCTGTCAGTACCATTCGCAACCAAGATGGAACTGTTCTTAGAACACACCCGGTGTCCGTAAGTGAACAAAATGGAGGCATCCTAAGGACACTATACCTGTCCGTACTGTGCGCAGGCAAGTTGGACTGTCCTAAGAACACGCACAGTGTCTGGGATGTCTGTAGTTAAACAAAATGGAGGTGTCCTAAGGACACTATACCTGTCTATGCAGTCTGCAGAACATCTACGCACATACGCACAACACCCATAAGTCCTGCGAATATCGCGCCTGTCCGTAACTGTCCGTCTCATTTTTGTCGCACTTGTAATTTGTTTGAGGACCCGAACACTCTCTGTATAAACACCCGCGCACATGCGCACAACCGTTCCCGTACATTTGGTGTCCTACGGATACCCGTTCCCTTCGCTGACGTGTTCCTGACGTCATCATGTGACCGCACCCACGCTGAGTGTGTGTCCTAATTTGTGGACACTGTCCGGTTCCCCAACATTTTAAAACAACTTTTTCAGACAATCCAAATTATTTTACAATAAAAATTCACCATTGCACATATCGCAGACAATGACCCTGGCTTTCCACATGAATTTTGGAACTTTTTTGAACCTTTTTAGTGTGTTCAATCTTTCCGCGAGGCGCACCCTTCCACCCCTTTGAAAGACCACACCGCAGAGCTGATCTTCATTGTACTTCTGGCCATTGCAGATTGACTTTTGCTGCCTTTGCTGCTCTTTCTGAGATTATCTCACCAACCCTGATGGCATCCATGGCTGCTGTTGCTACATCTCCCTCAGCACCACCCCCAAACCCTCCACCCCCATGGGCCTGCAGAGGGGAACAGGCGTAAGGATGTAGAGAACAAGGATGAAGAGGATGAGGTAGAGGAACTCCCTACTAACAGAACTCACCGGGAGTCTTGGGTGTGGCGGTTGTTTACCATTCATGGTAACGTACCAAAAGCATGTGCAAACAAGGTCACCTGCAAAAAGTGCAAAATGGTGCATGAGTCGTGGGAGACGTGGTTCGTACAGCTTTGGTACGACATCCATGAAGCAACACCTAACGTCATTCCACAGTGGTGCCATTCGCAAGGTTGTACCTTGTGATCAAAGTAGTAGGTTGAGTTCCTCTACCACATCCTCCATTTCCGCTCCTCTCACCACAAAGAAACACTCCTGTGGGAGAGTGCATCCCTCCAACTGCCTCACAGACCATTCACGATGCTGTTGACCCTTACCTTTCGAGGGTCACAATATTGTGTATGTACTGCTATGCAGTTCTCTGCAGGGGGGAGAGTCTTCGAAGTGCTTTTGAGACTACGGTCACGGAACACCAGAAGACCTGCTACCTACCTAAGTAAGGCCCACCATACATCTTCCTCTCTCCACCTGCCCTTTCTTATCCATGTGGTTGGTGTCCCTTCATTGCCATCCTTTCCCCTCCTCGTGTGTAAAAAAAAAATATATATAAAAAAGGCTCTTTTCAGAGCCGCCTTTCACAATTTAAAAATAGAAGTGGCAAATAAACAGTGCAGGGCCCTATTTTTTTATGGAAGTCTGTGGACAGTCCTAGGACATATAAGGTTTTAGGGTGCTGCCTTAGCAAAGCCAATGCACTTTTCTCTGGGAGGAAGTGGTGGCTCTGAAAAGAGCCTTTTGGTGTTGGTTTTGTGTGTTTGAAAAACTTGAAATCGTCAACATCTACTGCAAAATAGATGACTCTAATTCTAAAAAAGGTTGCAATGCATTTTGTACATTTCTCAGAAAAATCTGATTGCCAGCATGACTAAGATGGACTCCATCTCTGCGAAAAATATATGTGCTACGAAACATAATATTTTCATTGTGAAAAGAGGACATGCCAACATTTCTTAGTAAGGCACAAACAGCCTTATTGACATTGCGTCTCGCTTTCTCCATTTGTGGACCAAATGAAGAAGTACGCAGCCACATTTGTCTTTGCGCAATATGAGAAACAATTACTTGGGAATTTGGAAACATTTCCATGACCTTCCCAAGCAAATTGCAAAGAAATTCCAGGCACATGTCCTGAACTGTTACCTCCACAATGAATTATAATTATGTCTGGATGATGCTCCGTCTCTAAAGTAGCACAGAGAGGTACCAGGTCCAGCCACATCATTCCACACACTCCATGCCAGTGCACTTCCACATGAGGGAATCCAAGATCTGCAGCTACTCCACAGCGTTCTGCATACACCTCCAACCAATGTATCCATGAGTCTCCCAAAATCCAGATAATCTGTTTTCGGAAACACACAGCCATAGCTATCTTTCCTTTTCTCAGGAAAAAAGACGTACTGACAAACTCTCTCCTTACACAACACACCCAGTAAACTTTACTGACCAATCCCTAGCTCTGCTCATTCTCATTTGCATGCTTCTCCACCCCAAAACCCCTGTATGTAATAAGCGGTGTCTGCGGACTACCGCCAAACCACGGACATATGGAAAACCTGAGGGTTGTGAATGTAAACTTAAATACTGTGCCCCATTTCCCCTTTGAGGTTGGCTCTGAAAAGAGCCATTTTTTGGGGGGGGGGTTCAAATGCTTGACAGATACCTGTATTTTTTATTTTTTTGGGGGGTTTTCTTCTTACTTTACTACTAAAATCTTCACATAACCTTCTCCAAAGCAACCCTTATATTCCAAAAGAGCATAGCATTTCCCAAAAAGATAAGGAAATACCATCTTCTTTAAAATAAACAACATTACTGGAATCAATATTCTCATTATTACAGAAAAACATGCCTCGATTGATTGCACACCTACCAATGTTTTGCTGAGGACAAAAAACAGAACTATTGTCCCATATTTCCCTAGGTAGTAATCCAGAAAAAAAATACCTTGGCATTTGGAAGGATGTTCATTACTGCTTGAACCAAGTGTTACAAATCTGCCAACAAAGTAACGGCACTGACATAGCCCAAATGGAAAGCACCATAGTGCAAAACTACCAGATGCGGCCTGTTCATTCTGCACATATCTTCAAAAACGTGTACAATTCTCTGTACATTGCAATCAGGCACAGTGCTCCACACCAAGTCCACTCCTTTTACATCGAAATTGAGCATACTGCTGTAAACAATGCACACACATATCTCCAAGCACCAACACCCTGACTTTCTCCACCTCTGTCATCTTCATTACACACAGTGGCCCTCATTACGACCCTGGCGGAGAACCATGGTGCTATTAGCACCATGGTCCCTGCCGCTAAGGGTGCAATTCCGCCATGGTGGTTGGCGGACTTACCGCCCCATTCCGACCTTGGCGGGGCGGTAAGTCCCCAATCCCCATTTACCCTTCCCCATTCCCATTTTTGCCCCATAGGGCCTAATGGGAGTGGGGAAGGCGTTAATTACGCCACCGTAAATTAGGGTGGCGTAATTAACAACAAGGTCCCTTAGCGCCATGGATTTTAACACCTGCTAGAAGCAGGTGTTAGATCCGCCATGGCGCTAAGGGAACTCGTACTAAGGCGGTAAGGGTCGGCGATGTTTACGCCGGCGTAAACCCCTTACCGCCTGGGTCGTAATGAGGGCCAGTGTCTCTTTCAATATAAATCCACAACCTCAACATCTGATTGGCAGATCCCTACAGTCCCCTTTCCATGCTGAATTTGCTGGAAAATCCCGGAAGTAGCACGCCCTGCCCGCGGACAACCACGGTGTCCGCGAAGCACGAAACTCTTAGCCAGCCCTTCTACCCTTTCCACATCACTTTCAGTGCCATTCCCTCATTGGATACAGCTAAGCAGTCACACAACCATCCATCAATCACATCCAAGACCTCTACATCTAACTCCATCATCAGAGTTCCGCACTTCAAATGTACTGTTGATCACTCTGAGTACAAGTCTCATATCATTGGAAAGCACCTACTACAAAAACTACTCTACAAGTCTCCAAGATTTCTACTTACATCTGCATGCATATCCACATGCATGAATACAAACTACAGGTATGCATATTTTATTCACAGTACATGTACAACTCTTATGAATGCATACAAACAGAGTAATGCAACTAAACCTGCATAACCTATAAAATGAACTTAGTGCAATTTTTCCCATCTACTATAATCAACTGTCACTTCGAAGCCAATCTTCAACACAGCTTTAAAAAACCAAGGGGCTGATTCACGGAATTTTTGCGCCTAAAAAACAGGGATTTGTGTGCCATTCTGCCCGCAAATCTCCATTTGTTAAACATGGATTTGCGGGCAGAATGGCGCACAAATCTCTGTGTTTTGGGGCAAATAATTCCATGAATCAGCCTACAAGTGATTTTCATACACTCAAAATTCTACTCATTGGCAAACCATGTTGAACTAACATATTGTAAATTAAATATAAAGGCTGCACATAGTCAAATGATTTTCATACACTCAAAATTCTACTCAATGGCAAACCATGTTGAACTAACATATTGTAAATTAAGGGGGTAATACATAGAATTCAGCGCACAAGTGGCGCACGCGGCTGGCGCATAGTGTGCGCCTGCAAATTTCTGCACCAGCCGTGTGCGCTAAAATCCATTTCCGCGCACAGCGTATTCATGGATTTTAGCTTCCAAAACCAGCCATGTCGCAGAGTGGCGCAGCGACCCTGCAGCTTTGCCAGTTACGCCCCAAACCCCTCCCCATGCGCCATGCACAGCGCACAAATCATGTACATGGCGCACAGGCCCCCAACCACGAAAATGCCTGTAAAACTCCCCACGCACCCCTCCGAATACACGTACCCCACTGCACGGGGAGTATCACACGTGATTGGAGCGGGGTACGTGTATAACAGGGGTTCGCGGGAAGTTTCACATGCAAAATGCCCTGTGCGAGTGGGTGACGTGTATTCCTGTGGTGCGCGGGAAGTTTACACGCGATAGGCCCTGTGCGAGTGGGGTACGTGTATTCCTGGGGTGCGTGGGAAGTTTCACACGCGATTGGAGAGGGGAACGTGTATTTCAGGGGTGCACTGGAAGTTTCACACGTGAAATGCCCTGTACGAGTGGGGTACGTGTATTCCTGGGGTGCGCGGGAAGTTTCACACGCGATTGGAGAGGGGAACGTGTATTTCGGGGATGTGTGGGAAGTTTCACACGCGAAATGCCCTGTGCGAGTGGGGTACGTATATTCCTGGAGTGCGCCGGAAGTTTCACACGCGATAGGCCCTGTGCGAGTGGGGTACGTGTATTCCTGGGGTGCACGGGAAGTTTCACATGCGATTGGAGAGGGGAACGTGTATTTCGGGGGTGCACGGGAAGTTTCACACGTGAAATGCCCTGTACGAGTGGGGTACGTGTATTCCTGGGGTGCACGGGAAGTTTCACACACGATTGGAGAGGGGAACGTGTATTTTTGGGGGTGCACGGGAAGTTTCACATGCGAAATGCCCTGTGCGAGTGGGGTACGTGTATTCCTGGGGTGCGCGGGAAGTTTCACACGCGATAGGCCCTGTGCGAGTGGGGTATGTGTATTCCTGAGGTGCGTGGTAAGTTTCACACGCGATAGGCCCTGTGCGAGTGGGGTACGTGTATTCCTGGGGTGCGCGGGAAGTTTCACACGCGATTGGAGAGTGGAACGTGTATTTCAGGTGTGCGTGGGAAGTTTCACACGCGAAAGGCCCTGTGCGAGTGGGGTACGTGTATAACTGGGGTTCGCGTGAAGTTTCACACGTGATAGGCCCTGTGCGAGTGGGGTACGTGAATAACTGGGCTTCGCGGGAAGTTTCACACACGATTTTGCTGTCAGAGCGGGATACGTGAATTTCGGGGATGCGCGGGGAGCACTACACATGAATTGGCAGTGTGGGTCCTCCCAGGTGTTCCCTCTATACCCTCCATGGCCCCTGCAGGCAGCCCACACCACAGGGGACTACCCTGCACCCCCGGTCATGTCCCGCAGGCAGCCCAAACACCATGGGCATGCCCCCAGCCAAGCCACATGTCACCTTGCACTAGTGATCACCAACTCATGTCCCCCAGCACCCCCACCCCCCAGCACTGAGGTCCACCTGCCAGCAGGCCCCCACTCATGCCCCCCAGCACCCCCACCCCCAGCAGTCCGGGGCACCTGCCAGCAGGCCCCCACTCATGTCCCACACATGTCCCCCAGCACCCCCATCCCCAGCAGTGAGGGGCACCTGCCAGCAGGCCCCCACTCATGTCCCACACATGTCCCCCAGCACCCACACCCCCCAGCAGACAGGGGCACCTGCCAGCAGGCCCCCACTCATGTCCCCCAGCACCCCCAAACCCAGCAGTCAGGGGCACCTGCCAGCAGGCCCCCACTCATGTCCCCAGCACACCATCCCCCCAGTAGTCAGGGCCACCTGCCAGCAGGCCCCTACTCATTATCCCCAGCAACCCCCACCCCAAGCAGTCAGGGGCACCGGCCAGCAGGCCCCCACTCATGTCCCAGACATGTCCCCCAGCACCCCCACCCCCCAGCAGTCAGGGGCACCTGCCAGCAGGCCCCCACTCATGTCCCCCAGCACCCCCACCCCCCAGCAGTAAGGGGCACCTGCCAGCAGGCCCCCACTCATGTCCCAGACATGTCCACCAGCACCCCCACCTCCCAGCAGTCAGGGGCACCTGCCAGCAGGCCCCCACTCATGTCCCCCAGCACCCCCACCCCCCAGCAGTCAGAGGCACCTGCGAGCAGGCCTCCACTCATGTCCCACACATGTCCCCAGCACCCCCACCCCCCAGCAGTCAGGGGCACCTGCCAGCAGGCCCACACTCATCTCCAACACATGTCCCCCAGCACCCCACCCCCCAGAAGTCAGGGGCACCTGCCAGCAGGCCCCCACACATGTCCCCTAGCACCCCCACCCCCCAGCTGTCAGGGGCACCTGCCAGCAGTCCCCCACTCATGTCCCCCAGCACCCCTACCCCCCAGCAGTCAGGGGCACCTGCCAGCATGCCCCCACTCATGTCTCCCAGCACCCCCAACCCCCAGCAGACAGGGGCACCTGCCAGCTGGCCCCCACTCATGTCCCACACATGTCCCCCAGCATCCCCACCCCCCAGCAGTCAGGAGCACGTGCCAGCAGGGCCCCACTCATGTCCCCCAGCACCCTCAACCCCCAGCAGTCAGGGGTACCTGCCAGCAGGCCCCCACTCATGTCCCACACATGTCCCATAGCACCTCCACCCCACAGCAATCAGGGGCACCTGCCAGCAGGCCCCCACACATGTCCCCCAGCACCCCTACCCCCCAGCAGTCAGGGGCACCTGCCAGCAGGCCCCCACTCATGTCCCACACATGTCCCCCAGCACCCCCACCCACAGCAGTCAGGGGCACCTGCCAGCGGGCCCCCACTCATGTCCCACACATGTCCCCCAGCACCCCCACCCACAGCAGTCAGGGGCACCTGCCAGCAGGCCCCCACTCATGTCCCACACATGCCCCCCAGCACCCCCACCCCCCAGCAGTCAGGGGAACCTGCCAGCAGGCCCCCACACATGTCCCCCAGCACCCCCATCCCACATCAGTCAGGGGCACCTGCCAGCAGGCCCCCAACTCATGTCCCACTCATGTCCCCCAGCACCCACGTCATGACGATCCTCAATCATGGGCCTCATGGCCACCCACATCACACCCCATGCTACCCCAGCCCAAAGACCCAAACAAGTATTGCATCCACCCACAGAGAAATGGCCATTAAATGATACAACCTGAATGGCAAGTATGTACATGAACATATGTCTGTCACACACCCACAATGGGTGCAAGTGAATGTGAAAACCCATATCATGACATGCATGAAACCAATGTGAGAATACCGCTCATCGAAGTATGAAACAAAAATGTATTGAACACAACATGAATGTAATGAAAAAAAAAAACTCAATAATGGGAATAAGAAATAAAATGCAGCATGTCCGGAAAAAAATAAAAAATATGAAATCAGAATCCAAAGAAATCCAAATGAAAATGTGTCCAAGTCTCAGTCCAACAAAGCAAATCCAAGGGAAAAAAAAATATATGAAATCCATTGCGCCATGGTGAAATTAAAATAAAAACGAGAAACATCCACTGTTCATCTATATACAAATCACCAATCCAGGGTCCATGAGCCCAACAAATGAAATGAAACCTACAAAAAACCCTAATAATGAACTATATACAAAAATGTGGTGCATTGTCAAAGCGGCCTAAAATAAACAAAAACAGAAAGGAAACCTAACTCTATCTAACTATTTACAATGGCAGCGGCTAGTCCGACGGCTCACTTTTTGATGTCCCGGGCCAGGGCATCATCAAACTCCCGCTCAATGTCCTGGAGGCGGTCCTCTTCCATGGCCCCAAGGGTTCTCCGCCCTGAACATTGTGAGCCGTGCCTCTTCTGCCCGCTGCCGCTCCGCATCTATGGCATGGCCCAACTGCTGCCACACGGAAGACACTTCAAATCCGGGGTCCTCCTGCCCTATGGCCGATGCCTGCCCCTCCGATGTTGAAGGCCCCGAGCCATCATTGCTCCCACCATGTTGCTGCTGCTGTGCCTGTGCCTGCGCCCTGGCTCTTTCTGCCTGCATGTCCTCCTCCAGCTGGGGTGCAGTTGTCGTGGTGGCCACCCCTGCTGGACATCCGACTCCCGACTGTGGCAGGGATGTGTCCTCCACCAGCCTGGCGGCTGGGTCAGGGGCAGCTCCACAGGTACCCAGGTGATACATGGGTGGGAAGATGGCATGGAGGACGACTGGCGCGTAGGGGGTTCAGGTGAGGAGGGGGTCGCAAGAAGGTCCAGCACATGGTGGAATCCAGCGCCTGTGACCTGTCCCAGTAGGTCAACGTGGTCAAAGAGGCATGCAAGATGACATGCAGTCTCTCCACGAAAAGACTGTAGGTCACCTTGCATGCCCCGTTGATGCAACGCTATCCCGCTCAGGACAGGCTCAACATGGTCCCAGATAGCCACGCCCACAGGGAGAGGAAGGCCAGTTGTTGTGCGCTCATCCCCTCCCTGAAAACGGGTCTGGATGTAGGCATCCCTGCTGGTGCTAGATGATGCAGTGACAGGATCAGGGACAGAATTACACACAGGCACCTTCGCGGCTGCCTGTGCTGCCTCCTGTCCCTGCCCCTGCATTGCACCACTAGCACCAATGGTATCCCCACCTCCAGAGCCCGTGTGGGGTACATGTCCAGACCCTGTGTGTGTCCCTTCCCCGGCCTCCTCCTCCACCAAACCCCCCACCAATCTGGATGACTCCTTGCCATCTTCCTCCGTTGGACTCTGTGGGGTATCAGCTGCCCCTTCTGCTGCTGAGGAGTCCACCTCTAACCTCTGCTCTTGGACCTACCCTCAGCAGCTGCGGCCTGGGACGCTGCACCAGATTCCTCACTCCCCGACGAGATGACAATCTGGGAGGGGAGCCGGGCCTTGCGTCTCCGGCTGGTGGTGCGATCCCTGCCGCTGTGCTCCACAGCACCCTCACCGCCCTCTTCATCAGTTGACACTGCAGACAGGGAGAGATAGGAGACAGGCATCAGGGCACTGTACAATGGACTGATACACACATGACAGTTGCACATGAGTGGCAGTGTCAAACTTCAGACA
Source organism: Ambystoma mexicanum (assembly GCF_040938575.1). Classification (NCBI taxonomy): domain Eukaryota; kingdom Metazoa; phylum Chordata; class Amphibia; order Caudata; family Ambystomatidae; genus Ambystoma; species Ambystoma mexicanum. Next base: position 1,197,397,590 of record NC_090937.1, read on the forward strand.
TGGCAGCACACTCCACGACACACATGTAATTTCAACTCACACACATGAGCATTTCCACAGCAATATTGCACCAGGCAGCAACATCCATACACATACAACAGCATGAACAGCCGAAGGTGAGCCTGACATCACATGAAACACAGGGAGTGCACTAGACATGCACACACACCACCACACTTACATGCATGTCTACATCTCCTCCAACTGTCGCAGTGATGCGATCGCCATACATGTCACATCTGGCATTCAGCCTTCTACATATCAGTGTCACGTGCATCCATGATGCATCACAGTTGTACACTTGTCAAATACACACACATGCACATGTACATAGTGCAGATACATGCAGCAGGAACCACCATCCACGTGTAACACCACAACCATGCCAATGTACATACACAGAAATTCAAACAAGTGTGCTACCACACCTGCATTTGCACAGCATGCTTACCAACACATACACCATCGATGTGTCTCACACCTAAGAGGACTCACATGTGTCAGCCTCACGCCCCTGTTCATACACATCCCTACATGGCCCTACGAAAACACATGTGCAACCTGCACACTACTGGCACACCACCACATGCACAGTGTCCGATCAGTATGCATGTACACTTACCGCTCGACTCCAGACGGGTCTGCCTCTCAAGGACCTGGACGTGGAGCGCTGGGCATATGTGTTCCAGGACCCTCATCTGGTGGTCGGACAGGTGGCCCCGGCGCCCCTTGGCATCCCCTGCCTTCAAGAGGCGCCGGGCTTGTTGAGGGTCCTGGACCTGAAGTCCTCCCAGCTCTTCTTGACATGTTGTAAGTCTTGGACTGCCACCCCCTCCGCGTTGATGGCAGTCACGATGTCCACCCAGATCCTGGTCCGTCCTTCATTGTTGGCGCGCAAACTTCCAAAGAGGGCATCATACTGCCCCAGGACTTGCTCCACCAGGATACCAACTTCCCTGGCACTGAAGCTTGGCCCTCTGCCTCTCTGGCTTGGGGTTGCCAGTGGTGTCAGATGGTGTTGTGCCCGACATGGCAACCCCAGAGGCAGGAGTGGGTGGGCAACTGGGTCCTGGGGCTGGGCTGTGGAGCGATGGTATCCCAGTTGGGAGTCTTTGCTTCCAGCAGGGGTGGTCACAGCAACTGCACCCCTGGCTGATGTGCAGGCAGCAAATAACATTGCACGTGGGCAGCCGGCAGTCAGGCAGCAACAGATGGCAGTTGGGAGTGTGCTCGGGGCTCTGGGGGGCAGTAATTCGGCATTCTGGGCAGGAGCGTGGTCTTCCGTGTGTTGTTGCCTGGCCAGCTTGATATGGAGTGATTTGGCACGTGAAAACCTTGCACGTCAGCGTGTAATTCAAGGAAAGGGCCTTCACGCATAAGCACGTCAGCACACGTACACGGTTTCATTGGACCAAAAGCCCTTAGCACGTAAGCGCTTCTGTGATGTGACTCGCGTGGGCGTTTCCCTCGTGACGTGGGCATAGTGGTTCAGCACGCATGAAAAAACTGCAGGTCCGCGTGTGGAAGCGTGTAATCCGAGGAAAGGTCCAACACGCGTAAGTGACATGACGCGCGCGGATGTTTCCATCAACACGGGTGGATGTTCATCGTACACGTCCAAAAACTGCACGTCCGAGTGTCAGCTCGTGTAATTGGAGGAAAGGGCCTTAGCGCGTACACGCGTAAGTGATGCTGTACGTGTGGGCCACTTTAAAAGGTACGTGTAGGACCCCATTCCCTTGTACGTGCTTTTCGTGGAGAGCGAGTGGGTGAATTATGTACTTTTTGTCGGTTCACACGCGATTACTTCACAGCGTTTCAAGTTCGTACTCCCTGTTACCTCTGACAGCGGTCTTTATTTTTTTTGGGCCTGTTTCCTCAAACAGCGTTCACTTCTTCTTTTGTCCTGTCTCCTCAGACAGCATACAGTTCTTCTTTTGGCGGGGGTGTTGCCTACGCGCACACGCACATTTTTTTCACGTTCTTTTTCCAGGCAGACGGTGAGTCGTGCACGCATTTACCCACTGTGCTTGCCCTGTGTGTCGTGTACACCTTCAAAGGTCATTGTAGGCTGTGTGTAACACGCGTACGCTTGTTTTTGTGTTTCTGGGTGCCACAGCGTAGTGCGGGTTCATTTTTCCACGCACATGGTCTACGAGGGGTTGCGTGCATGTTACTTTTTGTTTTTGGGGTGCCTGTCTGTTGTGTGACCCGTCATCTTCCTCCAGGAGTCACAGACAGCCTTGCTAGAGCACTAGGGTACGAATTTCATCTAGTACCCTACCCCTTTCAACCCCAATTGCCCAGGACAATTGTTTACTGCAACTCCCATACGCACAACAACATCATTGCCATGGTTGGGAGGCGACCAAGTGGTAAGGGAGGCAAAGGTGGCCGACCTCCAAAAGGAGGGCGTGGTGGGCGCGGTAGGGGACGTGGCCAGGATTTGCAGGGTGCCCCTAGAACCCCATGTGTAGAGGACCAATCAGGGACACCCATGCCCCCCCCATGGTTGAGGGAAACGTGGCTGACACCATCCCAGCTCAGCCCTTGTTGGACCAGCCCATTGTGGCACCTGAGCCAGCACAGGATGACTCCCAGGCTGATTTCCACGTCAGCAAGTCTAAGCCGCGTGTGCCGGTGCAAGTTGGTGTCACCAGGCCATGTGGATCTGGGGCAGCGATGTCATCTGCTGCCCCAAGTAGGCAGGGTGGGGAGAATGCAGGGGCAGCTGCAGCTCTATCCACCCTAGCTCTGAGTCACCCAGCCGGGACAGTGTCGGTCCTGGTCCATCAAACTGACATTGCCCCTGCCAACATCACACTTCAGCCAATGCCTGCACCAAGACCTATGGTCATTGTGCATTTGCACACTCCCAGTACCCAGTCCATCTGCGCTTCTGCCCCTACTGACCAGAGCGGCGCAAGCCACTCAGGTTCTGCTCCACCTTTGAAGAAAAGGAAGAAGGGTGCTCTGGCACTACAGGCTGAGACCCCATACACGGCTACACAGTCTGGCATGTCAAGGAAGCCTAGCTTTAATGACCCCGAACTTGATGCACTTGTGAGCTATGTGTCGGCACATAGCCGCAAAATGTTGGTGACTGCAGGGTGCAAGACAACACCTGGTCAATGTAGGGCACACTGGCAGACCATCGTGGACCGCATAAGTGCCCTTCGATTTGTGAGGCGCACAGCTGATGATTGCTACAAGCGGTGGAATGACCTGAAACGCAGAGCAAAGAACAAGCTGGCCTCAAATCATGCCGCTACTCTGGTGACTGGCGGTGGGTCTCCACAAGAGGACAACAAACTCATTGAACATGAGTCTGTTGCTGGGACCTTTGTCACAGAGGAACAGATCCAAGGTGTGGGAGATCTACCTGATTACGACGCATTGTGCGGTGAGTGCCCATGCGTGTGTGTGTAATCCATGTGTATGTTGTTTGGGTGACAGGTTCTGATTGAGTGCCAGGTGAGGGTGTGTACTCCTGAGTGTTATGGGTCACCCATTTGCTTCCTCCCATACATTCACATGCCTTGGATTTGGGTATGACTGTATCCCTTCTGCCCACAGTTGCCAATTAGGCCCACATTAGTGCACTTTACCTTGAACTGTCATCTTGCAACTACATTGTTCAGATTTTGTAAGTGTTCACTCAGGCTGATTGTTTCCACTCTCCCATTTTTACTACACATTTTTCTGCCCTATTGCAACATTTGTGATATGCTTCGGTCATTGTTTACAGCCCACACTGGACCACTATTTTTACCTGGTTATGTTAATGATTACACCATTCAGGCCGATGGAGTATTGGGCTGCAGACATTTTTTATTAGGACCTGTTTGCATGTGGAAGATGACAGATGTTTCCTGTAATGTTAAAGTGACCAACCATTGATCAGCCCACAATGACTGTGTTATTGGACACTGGATGTGTTTCGGTGTGTGGCACATGCATATTTTGCAACACTATCAGCATTAATATTCACATCATGTCGATGTGACATGGATGTGTGACAGTACTCATTCACTGACATATTGCTGTAGTTTTGTAATTTACCATTGCTATCCTACATTACATCTGTGTGGTGGCATGTGTCATGTATGTGTTTTGGACATGCCACTCACAGCCTGATGTGTGATGCAAGTGCTACCCAACATGCTGCAAATGTGTTGCTTTTCCATCTTGCTCTCCCCAGTGTCTGCCTTTTCGACTCCACTTCCAACTCTTTGACAGTGCATGCATGGCAGGGTTATAGTCATGTGGGACATGTGTAAATCATGTACTGGATATCTGGCTTGTCACGGCCTATGTGTGTGCTATGGTGCTCATACCTGTTTCCATTTGTTGTCTTTCATGTTTTTGCAGGTGATGACGTACTTGATGCTGTTGAGGTTGAGGAGATGGTGCAGACCCAGGAGGAATCTCAGGCACGACCGGGCACCAGTGGGGGACGTGGTGTGGTGGTGGGTGAAAACCCAATGTTACTGCAGACCATACTGTCCAGGGGTGTCTCTGGGTGCACCTCCCCAGACCTCTATTCAGGTGCTGAATCGGATGATGAGACTTATGTGCCGTCGCAGGTAAGTGTTTCTGGCAGGGATTCTGTTCTGTCCAACCCACCTGCACCAGGGGTAGAACCCTCTATGGGGATGTCAGTGCTGGTAGGTCCGCCTTTGGTGGTTACGGATGCAGGGTCGCACTCCACAGTATCTGATCCGGTTCCTGGGCCAGCAGATCAGAGGGGGAATGCAGTCCTGCAGCCTCAGGCAGTGCCAGCACAGCAAGGTGCAGATCGCCTTGACCCAAACAGGTGTGGTGCCCGTCGACGCGGTGGCCGTGCGCCACCAGGCAATACTGTATGGGAAAACTCCATGTACGGTATGGCAACCAGGCAATGAAGAGGGTGGCCACTTCGATTATCCCCCCTGAAAGGCAGATGGAGCAAAAACAGCAGGCAACAGACTCCATTTACCAATCACACAGGGAAGACATGTTGGCGTCCAACAGGGACAGACGGGCGGCACTGGAGACTCTGCGGGAATTCATATCAATAGAGTCCCAGGGCCACAGGGAAGCCCTGAGGGTGGAATTACATAACCTCAGGCAGACTTTGGTTGAACTTGAGGCTTCCAGTAATTTAATGGCAGAACAGCAGCTGGAGCAGCTCACACGTTCGCTCTCAGCTGAGCTGCATGCAACACGTGAGTTGATCTGGGCATCACGCGAGGCCATGTGTGCAGAAATGCAGGCAACCCGTGATGTGCTGCAAGGGGATCTCCGCGACCTTCCAGACCCGCATGCTTGCTGCCATGGAGGACCATACCAGGGCTTTGCATGGGCTGCCTCCCATAGTGCCACCACCTCCTGATGCAGCAGCAGAGGATGAGCAGATCGACAGCAGTTCTCCCAAAATGGCATAGCCGTGCAGGCCATGAGCCCAAGGAGGTTTTTTATTTCTCGCAATATCCACGCAGGTGGGTGTTGGTGTGCACCCTGTCCTCGAACCTCCTGGGTGGCCTCACCCACCCCCCCTGGTCCCCACATAGCCATTTTTGATTTTTGATTTTTTTTTACAGTGTGTTGCCTTGTGTGGCTCCCGTGGGTATCCACTGTATTCCGGCTGGGCACATGCAGGCTTGTCCTGAGTTTGGGTTAGATGCTTGGGTTCGTGAGACACACACCCCCCCTACTTCCCGTTTCCATGGGCTTGCAAAGGGTGTGACCAAGTGACAGTGAATTACACACTGACGTTTGGCTCCCATGAGCTGTGTGGGCAGTCTGTAGTCAATACTGTGTAGACATGCCTAGTGGATATTGTTGTTGTATTGTACACTGCATGGTGTATTGATATGTGCTTGTGCATCCATGTCTTACTCCTAATCTGCAGGTTCCTTCCTCATGTCTTCACAAGGCCGTCTACTTTGCAGATGCAGTTACTGTTTTATGCAGTACACTGAGACATTTGCGTGGCAGCAACACTCTACAGTTGGAAGGGGTCGATGTGCTGGCGTATTCAGGTTATAAGACTACCACTACTTGAACTTAGTACTGTCATGTTTTTGCATTTCTCCATGGTGTGTTGCAGCATTGTGTTGGTGGTAAGTATTTGGTAATGTGTGCTGTTAGTTATACATTACTGGGAGCATATTGTGTGTGGGCAGTTTCCATTAGGGACAGTGTACTTTGTGATACTTGTGTCAGATCTTGTGTATTGCTTTGTTTGCTTTCACATTGCATGACATACCATGGTGTGTTTGGTGGTGGAGCTGGGGAGGGGTTGGGTGACATGGCACTGTTCTCATGTTGTATTTAGCAAGGGGGTAATGAATTTAGCAGCTAGATGTATGTCTTTTGATGACACAGCATTGGTGGTGTTTTGGTATGTAGGGATGCACATAATGTAACACTTCCAGGTGACCAATCTCAGGCTGGTATGGTTGTGACAGTTGAGTGTCCCTCATGTCATCATCATTGATTGTCAGCTGGTATGTGCCAGGGCTGTGTGCACTCCAGAGGGGTGTGATTTTATGTGAAGTAATTAGCCACCAGCTGCGTACGGGCTGCCTCACCACGTGCCCTTTCCCCTCCCGTGTGCAGCGCGCGTGCATGTGGTTGGGGATGTGGGGGCACCACCATGTCCACCGGCAGGCCCCGGCGTGTTACAACGTTGTGCAGGACACATGCTGCCACTATGATCCTGCACACTACTGGGGGAGCATATAACAGCTGCCACCAGAACGGTCAAGGGAGCGAAAGCGTGACTTGAGCACTCTGAATGTGCGCTCCACTATGCCCTGGGTTGCAATATGGGCTGTGTTGTATCTTACCTCGGGTGGCGTGGTGGGGTTCCGAATTGGCCTCATCATGTGGGTGCTCAGAGGGTAGGCACTGTCCCCTGGGGAGGTGGTAATGGGTACCATTAGTGGGGTTGTAACATTACTCAGTATCTGACATGCATGCATGTGCAGTGGCATTTATACTCACCAAGCAGCCATGTATCATTGTTGCCGCCCAGCTTCTAGGTCCCGCTTTAGGGTTGACATTCTGTAAATGAAAGTGTCGTGGGTGGACCCTGGATAGTTGGCATATACTGAGGTGATGATTCCCTTGGCATCAAATGCTACCTGCACGTTGATGAAATGCCAGTGCTTGCGGTTTCTATAGATGTGTTCAGATGCCCTGGGGGGACGTAGAGCCACATGGGTTCAATCATTGGCACCTAGCACTTTGGGAAATTGTGCCACCCCATCGAAATCCTGGACGGCAGCCTGCCTTTCTGCAGGTGTTCTGGACAGGCATATGTGCCTGCGGACTGATGGGCGTGCAGTCATGATGGCCAACACCTGGTGTAGGCAGCGTGACTGCGTGGCCTGTGACACCCCCCCACTATAGCACTGGTCCACTGAAATTATCCAGTGGCCAAGAAGTGCACTCAGGGGGCTGAGTGCTTGGGAGCACAGGGTAGGTGATGTGAGGTCATCCTCCCACTCACTCACCAGGTCGAGTATTATGTGAGGTGGAAACCTGTACCTCCCATACACCTGGTCATCAGGCATCCCAAAAAGGCTGGTTCTGGGTGTAAAAATTCTGGGCCTGACTATCCTCCTCCTCCTCCTGTGGTATTCCACGACCACTGCTACTAGGAACGGTATATTCATCTTGGCGTCTGAGCTTGTTTGTTGTTTGCGCGCACTTTTATGCTGCGCGGGTCCACGTACGCCTGCTTCCTGCTGGCATACGTGTTTCCGGATTAGCGCGTCTTTTTTGGCGCACGCATTAGCCCGGTTCGATTCCATGAATACGTGTTGTAAGACGCGCATGTGGGCGTTCCGCGCATTTGCCTCCTGTACTTCCCCCGTGACACCCACATTTTCACGCTTTGTTCCCCATTCCCCGTGTTACGCCCCCTTTTCTGCCTACTTTTGTTGTGTTCGCTCCGCTATGTGCACTTTTGCTGTGCGCTTAGCGCATGCTGTTTGGAGACGTGTGTGCCAGCGTGCGCCATGCAGAATTTTTGCGCAGATCCAGGGATTTACACGTGCACAGACTTCCATGAATCGCTGTGCGTGGGTTTCGCTGCGATTTTCGCACTTGCACTGCGATTCGCACGCTTTTTCACCGAAAATGTCAGCGCACATTAATTCCATGAATCGGCCTGTAAATATAAAGGCTGCACATAGTCAAATGAAATGCATGCATCCACTATGTTCAGATATCAAAAAAAATACTACTACAAAAACATAAAAATCAACATCTAAATTAACATCAGTGCTATAAAAACACAAAATTACTAACTTTTTTTTTTACAATAGCAGTGAAGACCACTCTCCTCAAAAAGCAGCAGCATCTGAACTACAAACAACATATCCGTAGAAACCTGCTCATTCCACTCAAAAAAGAGTAAGTACCTTAATATTCTTACTGTTACTCAAACACACTGTGTAGTTCATTCATGTCATTTGCGCACTAAAAAAAACAGAGATTTCTGAACCATTCTGCCCACAAATCCCCATTTATTAAACAGGGATTAGCAGGCAAAATGTCACACAAATCCCTGTTTTTTGGAACACAAATAGCATAACTCAACCCCTAGAATGTTAGTACTACAAAACAAAGAACTGCTTTAATTTTATACTATTAGATGTACCATTAGTGCTTCTCCTCACCACTAGCTCAGTTTCTGATGTCATCTGAACCATAACAAGATAACACACAAATAGAAGATTAGCATTCCCAACTAAATGCAGCTTCAAAATGCACAATCACACACCAGCACATACATCTTTACCTTCATACTCAGACAACGGCCCAACCCACACCTTTTTTTTTCAACGGACTCCAAAGAATGCCTACCAAAAAGCAAGTCCGTAGAAAGCAACGCAGAAATAGAGCAAATAAAAATAAAAGTGAACAAAATAAGCATCCACCTCTAGCAGAGGTTGTACAAAAACTTCAAACAAAACAGCTAATACAGTCATTGAGCGAAACAAAACAAGTTTCCAGTACAGAAACTTTGCCTCCTCTATCAAATGTAAAACGGAACAGAAAATTATTAACACTAATTCAGCTACCACTACTGCTAAATCTACTCCTATCCATCTTGATATACTAGCAAGTAACCATACCAAAAAAAGTATTTTAGCAAAAATGTTCTGCCACAGAGTCCTTCAGAATCTTATAAAAAGAGAAGACAAATCATGCACAACCCTTAAAACCTACCGTAGAAAAGTAATCTTAGAAGCTTTGATAGACAGTGCAATCCTTCTCAAAAGAATGTTATTTATTTTAGTGTTAAACAGAATGAAACCACTAACAAAACTAACTACTAAATTACAAAAAAGACTTCTCAATAAATGGAATGTCAACAAAAATAACTTCTTAAAAATCTGTAGAGGTGAATGGAGTCACACCACGAGCACAGAACCATATTTTAATGAAGAAGCATACAAACAAATCCAAACAAACACAATTGCCATACAAAGCAGTGGAGGAGGTTATGAAAAACGTAAAAATACCATAATGCAACAAGAAATACTGCTTACAAAAATATCCCTAAAAAATTAGAATTACCTCTCCATTCGAATGAACCAGAACGTCCAGTATAAAAGTGAATATGCACGTCAATGTGTAACATTCCCAAAAAATGTTTCAAATCTTTACGCCAGTGCCTCAATCAGCATGTGAAAGGCAAAGACAAAATCAAAATGAAAGTGCTGCAACATATGGATACCTGTCCAGTGGCAAATACACAGGACTACAAGGACATTCGTTAGCCTGCATTTCAGGACCTATTTGCAAAAGCACCTTCCATCATATCAAAATTATATCAACACATCATTCAACTATAAGAAATCTAGCCTATAAATTGTACTATGCTAAAAGTCCTGCTTTAGCACTAGCCAATTTAAATAACAATCTTCTACATGGTACAGCCAAAGACCTACTCAAAGAAATTGAGCATATCCAGAAAAAATATTTTTTGAGGTGAAAGCCACTTACAAAATGCAATAGACTAGCAACAATTCTGCACATGGTAACCTTCTAACACACATACAAAAAAGAAACACTAAAATTTAAAAGTACATCCGCTGAAGTACCAAACTGTGTGTGTGTGTTGCCGCAGACCTTTTTATAAAAGTAACACAAAAACTGTAGACATAACATACAAAATAGAAGACAATGAAGATTCCAAATGGTTTGAATTAGCTCTCTACCTTATAGCAGAAAACAAATACGAAATAACGGACCCCTTAATACTTTGCAGTTACTGCACTACAAAACTTGACAACAAACAAACTCCTTCACTTGCTATCACAAATAACTTGGAATTATTCCCACTACCAAAACCCCTGCAACAAAGCAATTTATATGAGAGCATCATAATTCAAACAGTGAACCCATTTCAAGCAATAATACGCCTTCAACCAAAAACAGCAAAATTGTGGCAAAGTAGTTTATTTACCATTAGATCTGAAAGAACATGTGCACACTCTGGGAGTGCAACGTCCAATAGAGAAATATTTAATTGTCTTAGTAAATGGTGTACCTACAAAAGACAAAAAAAATAAGGACAGTAGTCAACGTTCTATAACAGGAAGCCAAGAGTCACTGGTCCAGCCACTAATAGCAAATGAGGCAGAATTAGCTATGACAGAAGTAGAGAACACCATGTGCCACTATGAAGAAGATACAGAAGACTTAACTGTACTACAATCAAAATTGAACAAAGAGCAGCGTACCATTTTTCAAGAAGTAAGAAAACAAATTACACATGGTGTACAACATGAAAATAAAGAATGTACCTGCCAAAATTACAAACCTATACTACTATACGTCAGTGGTGAAACCGGTTCAGGCAAAACATTCTTAAACAAAATCATCAGCAAGTTCCTTCAACAATTGACAAACAACAAACTGTCAGCTGTTGTAACTGCCCCCATAGGTTTAGCTGCCTACAACATAGGCGTTGTCACTTTACACCGATTACTACTCGTTCCAGTAGAACACCAGAACAAATTAGAATATTACAAACTTTCTACAGAAGCTGCAATGGAACTACGCAGAGTGTTGAAACAAATGAAAATGCTACTAGTAGATGAAGTGAGCATGGTCTCCAACCTAATGTTGGCTTTAATTTACCTCAGATTGCAAGAAGTACTTAAAACAAACCACGAAGTGCTCTTTGGAGGGAAACACATTATTGTTTTTGGAGATCTTCTTCAATTGACACCAGTGAAAGGTGAACCTATTTTTAAAACCTTAGATCACAAACTCTGCCGTAAAACTGTTCGCAGCATAGGAAATGTCAACCTGTGGCAATATTTCCAATACAGAGAATTAACAGAAAACATGCGCCAATCTGCAGACCTCACTTATGCCAATATTTTAAAAAAGTATTAGGGTTGGTGTACTATCTCAAGAAGCACAAGCAATATTAAAAACCCAGCACGTCCATGCACTTTAGGGCCATAACTCATGTGCTACTGATGTCATGGAACAATTAGCACACACAAATGTCAATTATATGTTCTTAATGCCAACTCTTGCAAGCTGTTTCAAATTCAATGAAACAATGTTGGAAAAAAGAAATGCAACCAATAATTGTAATTTGCTCCACAGACAAACTGGAAGTACATGGTATGACACTACCCATGTGTTGTGAACAAGCCACAACAAGACTAAATACCTTAGAAAATTCTATCTCCAACACCGCTGGTTTCGAGAAAATATTAAAATTATCCTTAAACTGTAGAGTAATGCCTAAACGTAACCTTCACGTGGAGCAAGGACTAGTTAATGGAGCACTGGGAACAGTTGTTGGCTTTCAAACAAACCCACGTGACAACAACATTCAGTTTGTCAATATTCTCTTTGACAAACTTTCAGAAGTAAAAAGGATAGGGTGCTTAACAGCTCGATTCCTTCTTTTCAAAGACATGTATGTACGCATAGAAAAATGTTCTCTAATTCTAGCTTACGCAGTCACCACTCACAAATCACATGGTCTTACCCTAGATAAAGCATTGATAGATATTGGGAAGACAGTCTTTAAGAAAGCATGAGCTACGAAGCACTATCACGCTTATGTACACTTGACAGTCTATTTCTAATCAACTTTGATGCAAGTAAAGTAAACGCTGATATTCCTTGCATTTTAGAATACAATAGACTATGTTCACTATACACCCCCATCTGAAAACATATCCTGTTCCACAAAACGGAAAATGTTGTAAAAGAAAACTAATTCAAACAGAAATGCAACAGGATCGCACTGCAAATCCTCCAAAGAGAGTAAAGGAAGCTAATACTTCATCAATTACCACAACAAAAGAAGAATCTATTACTCAAAGTAACTCAGGTACTTCTTCAAAGAAGCAACATACACACCGAAAAAATGACTTGGACACAGAACTATCTGGTCCATTCAAAAGTTCAAATATAACTGGTGAAAGTTGCTACGCAAATGTTGCAATCAATATTCTATTTCAATTGCCACCAATTGTTGACAACATTTACTTACACAGTACAGACCAATTGTGTTTGCAAATGTTAGTCCTTCATAGAAACGCAACAAACAATCCTGACAACACATTTTGTGGGTAATTCATGGATTATCTGCACTGAAAAAAACAGGATTTGTGCGCCATTCTGCCCGCAAATCCCTGTTTAACAAATCCCTGTTTAACAAATGGTACTGGAAAACAAAAACATACCTATACATGTGGAAATATACATGCACTCTCTGCAACAATGTGGCACAGGAACAAATCCCTAATAAGCGCTTTGTGTATGTATCGATACCTAATTGTGAATCCATTCCATTTCAGCAACTTGTACAAAATGCAAACCATGGCAGATTATGTACTACCTGCAATTCAGATAATCGCTCCACCTTACTTATACAAACGCATAGTAAATATGTAATACTAGAAAACTATAAACATTTAGAATACGCCAACAGGTATCTAACTGCTCCAAGATGTTTCAACAACCAAAAAAATAAATCAACACCACTAAAAACTAATCTGTGCATAAACATTAATAAAACGTCAATTAAAAAACTAAACAGTTAGAATACACCAACAGGTATCTAACTGCCCCAAGATTTTGCAACAACCAAACAGATAAATCAATACCACTGAAAAATAACAAGAAATATACAGTTAGAATACGCCAACAGGTATCTAACTGCCCCAAGATTCTATAACAACCAAACAGATAAATCAACACCACTAAATTATAACAAGAAATAAACAGTTTGAATACGCCAATAGGTATCTAACTGCCCCAAGATTCTGCAACAACCAAACAGATAAATCAATACCACTAAATTATAAGAAGAAATAAACAGTTAATATGTATCTAAGTGCTCCAAGAATCTGCAACAACCCAACAGATAGATCAGCAACTTGAGAATATTAATACAAAACTGTAACCAGTTAAAATTCAACAACACGTATGTAACAATCTGCAACAAGCCAACAGATACAGCATTAGCCAGAAACAACACTGAAAACAAACAAACAAATAGACTGTAGCTTAACAAAAAATATTTTTTTTAATCCAACATGGATTTTTTTACCCACTGTACCAATGACTTGAAAGACAAACACAGAAACTGAGCAAACTGCACAGTACACTGGTTTATGAACTACTAAATATGAGGGTCGAAAAAAAGCTCAAATGTCTATTTTGCAATGAAATAAGTCTTTATAAAGACCTACACTAACACAATCTTTTCTTTTATCTTAGAAATTGAAAAAGAATATCTGCTCCAGTTACCCAACTCATGAAAAAAAATATATCAAATCACAAAAAATCAAACAGTAAGTATTTTCTAATAAAACACATAAATACTGCTGCATAACAGAACCATTGAAGCAAACATCTAACCATACACCACAATACAAAATGTTTACTTCCATGGATATATTATACTGCAGTGCTTGTTACCAAACTCTACAATCTTAATGGCATGACATAGCCAAAACTTCACATACAAACTATACAAATCAAACAGTACACAAACTGTAGATTTGCAAATATTTGATAGATATTCGATTCTATGGGTGTGATCTATGGGTGTGATATGCTGCGGTGGTTGTGGCCAAGGCCTAGAGTCTTGAGTGCATGGCCTACGGCCTTCAGCCATATGGGCATTTTTTATGTCTGCGGACACCGCGCGTTTCCTTAGAACAGTTTCAACTTGCCTGAGGACAGCACGGATGGGAATAGTGACCTTAGGACACCCCTCATTTTGACTAATTACGGGCATCCCGGACAGCGCGGGCATGGCAAATACATCCGGGGCACCTGCCACTTAAACAAATACAGTATTTGACCCATATCTTACTCCCCAAACCTCCCCAAGCACTCTTGCACACCAAAACACTCCCCAAAACTGCATTTTGCCTCTGTTCGCCGACGCGCTGTCGGCGGATCCAAGGTGGCAGGCGCATCGGAACAATCTGATGCACTTTGCGCTCTTCACCTTTCACTCAGCGAACACGTCATATGTTCGCGGACATGACGCAAGCCAATCAGCCAATCGGTTTCCTGTCCGCACAGCGAACAGGGAAGTGTGTCCGCAGAGCGGACATAGATATCATTAATTTTTTTAGACCTACTTTTTGATAATTTTAAAAAAAACTACTTGACGGATTTTCACCAAATTTACAAAAGCGTGCTTTCGGGACCAAGCTGCTGCCCCTGCCGCAGATTTGGTGAAAATCCAACCAGCAGTTTGGGCTGTAGGCGTGTGCAACATTTTTTCCCCATTCTGTCTATAACTTTGCCTCCCCTGGACCAAACCTCAGCAAAATCTGCTTATGTTTATGTATTAAGTTGTTCAATTGTAAAGTGCTTTATAAAACAATAAATACAAATACAAATACAAATATAAACCCATTAACATGATAGATCGTGTTGCATACTTTTCTATTAGCGTTCTTAAGCTTTGCTAGATATCAGAAGAATGCTGTTATACCCATATGGCAAAATGCATCAATGAACACCTTAATTTCTCATCTTGAGGTCTTCATGAAATGACAAATAGCTGGTTTTAGCAGAACTCATAAATTACAGTTGCAATCCTTCCCTTTGCTCTTGGCAGAGAAAATATTGTTTCTTTTAAGGTGCTAGTATCTTTGTATGGCCTTCTTTTATGTGAGAATGTCCAGAATGATCCCGATACTTTCTTTTTATACTGTCATCAGGCTCTATGTTTCCGCTTTAAGTTTGAACATCTTCTAGACTTACTTTGACAAATATGTGCATATCCTTCTGTACCTCACATCCTTCTGGGATTGGCATACTTCATGTTATTTGATCTTGATGGATTTCCTATGTGTTTACAGATGAACTCTAATTTTCTGATAAACTCTTTTTTTTCAGCATCCCTTTAATATGTTTACCCCTTTTTTCTGTACAAAAAATACACAACCTTGTCTTGTCATCCCTCTGCCTCCCCTCCTTATCCCCTCCTTATCATGTGGTGCCTAGAAACACTTGTGCAAAGGCGCATTATAAATACCTAATCATATCATATCAAAGCCTTCAAAATATCCTCTGTAATATTTTTGTGAAGACAAAACACTGAAAACCGTTTTTCGCATATTCGACTAAATGAATAATGTTTTCTTAGTGTCATAATCCCCACTGAAGGGTCTATTTGCAAAAATATTGCCACATGGATATCAATGCAAGATTTAGCAAAAATGCTCATTTTTATAACAACATTGTCTGAGTAGCTTCATAAGTATACAGAACATGCTTCCCCAGTAGCAGAATGTATTTTATGATACATCATACTTTCTTTTATTTGTAACATTGTATTCAATGACAAAGACCCAATTCATGCCTAATGGCGCAGACGACCCAATTCATGCCTAATGGCCTTGATAGGAAAACCTTGCTATAGATCTAATGCAGTCATCCAAATCATAACTTCCAAAAGGTCTAACCATTTGAATATATTTATCGGGTATGCCTTCAGATAACAAAGCAGGCCCAGGACTATACTAGTGTTGTACAGTTGTATAGGTCCTTCAATGGAAAATGCAGTACTAATAAACTTCTTTGCTGACAAGAATGTACTCAGGGTCTTGGATATAACGTGTTCTTGTAAATTCAGCACCTTTCTTTCAGCAGCAAAGTAAGACACTGATGTAGTTAAATGTACTTCTTTTGTGTTCTCTATTCCTGAAGAGGTACACCTTTACATTATACTTTTTTTTAAACATGGAACATTATGAAAGGGAAGCCTAATTAGTAGGGCTCAATTTCTGAGGCAGAATTACCTGCATCATTTTGTGTTACAAAAAAAAAAAAAAAAACACTTGACGGCATTCTCTCACACAGAAGCCTAGGCAGTGTAATCAAAAGTACCACTGGCTAAGCAAGAATCACCTATGTGCATCTGTAAATAAATTAATGTCATGTGCTGCTTTGATATACTCTGTAAGCTCATACCTGATGTAACAATAGTTTCATGTTTTATTGCTCTTTTTATGTACACAATCTTTACATGCAGTATTACTCACACTTTATAACTTCAAGGAGCTGGCCTACATCAGGTTAACTTAACCTGATGTAGGTGTGATATGTGTTTAGATCTATCGTGCCCGGGGCAAAATACTAACGTTTTGCTCACCTAGTATGCTGATATTCACTGTGAATTAAATTTAATTGGTTTAATCTAGTTCTTCTAATTCACTTATTTTGTCATGTTCTTCCAACCTTACATTCAGTTTATTGTTCAAGGGTTTCCGCTGATACCATAATATGGCTAAGGGCACTTGATACATGTACTATTCCACACCCTTCACGTTTTGCAAGCAGTTTACTGTTTTAGGGGTTCCTCTCTTGATATGCAAGGAATAAGGGCATTTAATTCCCTTAGTGCCTCAAGTGCAGACAGTGTGCATTAAATTAACGTTGGCTATTATTTATCCATTTGTTATGACGGTAGCCTGATAGAATGTTTTTCAACACATATCAAGGATGGGTAAGCTAATGAAAAGGCCACTAATTGGTGGCACTCGGTATTTCATTCAAACCAGTTATATTTGCCTGTAAATGGTGAATATGCTATTGTTCTATCAGAAGGAGTATATGCAAGGCATAAAATAAACAGTGTTTAATAGCAATATGATGTACAATTCTGTAGGTTTGCTAATTAAATTGACACTTGTGCAGCAAAACTAGCTATTTCAGTTGCCTTGTTCAATGAAAGCACAACTTGCCCTGCATTCCACTCTTGCACTCAGGGCTCTCTCCACCCTCTTTTCTCTATTCACTACAAGTTCAAAGGGGCTAATGAAGAGAGAGAGTACAGGAGTAATCCCCTCCTCCACTCTTATGTTCTAAAGGCCTGTGTGGGAGTGCTAGGCAAGATTTCTTTTTCTTTTTCAAATAATTGCAAAACAAAAGTGATTGGAATGATCCTTTTATAACGCATACTGTATCCTGTCTGGCAAAGAGCAGTATGTATCAACTTTATTTCCCTAAAACAAATCATGCAATTCCATTTCTAAACATTTAAGTTGTTACACAATGCATAATTCCAGTATTGCTACTGTAAAACACGCAAATTAACAAGGGGGGTCCTCAGAGTCTCTCTACCAGACATTAGTCCTGGTTACGAGATCCTTACCCAGATTCTTTAGCTCACTATCTTTCACAGAGGAGAAATATCCAAAACATATCAGTCTTTGTCCTGCCCTGGGGCAGTCAAGCACCCAAATACTAGGCAATTCTCCTCTGAACAAGAGTGCCAACAGCAACACCAGATGCGTGTTTCAGTCTGGATGGACCTCATCAGTATGGAGGAGCTGTGCCTCTCTAAGAATAGTGAGCAAGGGGTCCATGTCTGGCAGAGAGACTCCTTGTTTTTTGCATACTGTAAAACACTGCATTGTCTCCATGATGTGCAGTAAAGTTTAGGTTAGTGTATCATAATATCACTATATTTCATTTAGATCAGGAAGATGCATTATATTGAGGAGTGAACACTTTTAAAAATGTACATGATCACACGGCCAAATGCTTTTGATAACAAACGTAGTTCTGTAACCTGCTGTTGCATACATTTGTGCAACTGATGCTTTACCCATGCGCTGATTCCATACTCTTTGACATTCTATATTAACACCATGTTGCTTTATACTAGCTACCCTGAATGTGAGAGGGACACAAACTACGATATTCAGCGTTTGCCAAGCTATCTGTCTGCTATGCTATCCACTACGCTTAGTCTCTTACTTTATTTCCTCTAATGTAAAGAATACACAAAGTTAACTAGATATTTATTTATTCATTCATTCATTTTGTCATTTGTTATAGCGCCTTTCACCATAATGATCTTCCCAAGCGATTTTGTTTGAACCGAAGTCCAAAAATGTGGGGGGTGCTCTTATGCGTGTGTGCATTTTAGCCATTAAAGTTATGCGAGGGTGGCCAAGAGCCTGCTAGTCACCCATGCCTAAATGGAGTGTGTATGGGCACATCAGAGGTATACTGTGGACTAAAGGGGGGTTGTGTGTAAGGAGATAAAGAGTTTTGTGGGAAGCTGTTGTTTGATTTTTGTCCTTAAGAATAGTCTCATTCGTATTACAGTGGTGATGTGCAATGGTTTCTGTGTTATATGTCAGTGCAGGATGTGTGGACGTGAGCCACTAAGTTGCAATGGTGCAGTGTGTGAGAGGAGAACAGGGTGAGCTGTACAAACATCAATGTCTACTTCCTGTGTTCCATCTATTTAGATGGGGCAGTGCTATGTTTCACAGGCCATCTAAATGGTAGATGGATGCAGAATACCCTACACAATTAAGCTATGCGATATGGCAGACTAACAAACATGGCTAATAGCAAGTTAAGGCAAAGTAGTGATCAATAGTTCCACCCATTCTGTACATCTCCAGTGCTCGCTTTTCTCTATGGTTATTATTGCATTATTTATTAGCCCCTGCGGTAGAGAACTGAACAAACTGCTATCTGAGATTATTTATCATATCTATTTAATTATTTGTGTCTATTGATGCAGCTAAACTTTTACATTTTACAGACACTCCTGCAGGGCTCGCAAAGTCTTTTTGTCCACATAGTTGGGTAGCTTTAAGGAAGGTGAAGTACCATTTGGAGGGGATGTTTGAAACCTTTATTTAAAATTTACTTTGTTTGCAGTAAATGTCAATGAAATGTTTCACTGTGCATGGTTAGAGTTTGGGTGGCAACAGTGTGCCAAACATAAAGTGGATTTGTGGTGACGTACACCATTTTCGAGAAAGCATATTTAAATGGGTCATCTATTTCCATGGGTTGAATGCATTTCTCTTACGGCGAGTCAGTACACTAAGTTACTCAACCTGCAAGGCTAGAAGACTTTTAAAGAATTTGCAAGGCCTGATTCATCTCACTAATGTCTTACTTCTGTTGTACAGAACACTGCTGTATTGTTGCTCATTTTATGTCTTAGGTACAAATAACTTCTAGTGACATAAAAAGAGTAGTTCAACATTGCTAATCAAATGAGTCTGTTTGCCAATCAAGACAGTTTTAGTTAGCACACTCTGCTAATCAACTTTTGAGAACTAATGTATACCTTAATATGGCTCATAGAAGCTCCTCTAAGTGGTCTTATGACATTTTCAATAAGTGTCTTCTGCATGTCCTCTGCAGTATGTTTATTACTCGAAACGTATTCAACCGATGTTGATCCCACCTTGTTGTTGCAAATACACAATTTGTGTTCTGATATTTATTTTTCTCAAAGTTCTAACAGTAATTCCTACATATCCTATGTTCCTATTTACCAGGGCATGTGATGAAACACAGTGCATTAGACTTAGTACAGCTTGTGAAGTTCTGTTGCCTCCACATTGTCTTTATTCTGAACTACTGGAATTTACATTGTGTGCTGTGTTTGCAGGCAGAACATGCCCACATCGACTATGACTAAAAAAGGTTGCTTCTTGAGTTTGTAAACTAATCTGTCCTCTGAACCTTTACCATGTTTAAAAACAACCTTTGGTATTTCCAGCACTGTGGTCACAACATATAGGATGTGACAATGATTCATAATGTATTGCATGCAATGGTTGGCTTTTGACTAATATGTAATGATGCAGGTAAAAATGCCTTGTTTTTGTGTCTTATGATATGTGGTTAAAGTTGTGCTCCTGGTAATGTTTATCTCCTCTCTGTCGTCTGCTAATATCCTCTGCATGTTTATCAAATACATGTAATGAGACTCAGTCACTGCAATATCTAAGATATTATCCGAATGGCAAACTATCCTCAAGGGAACTTGGATGGTAGCTGTGAAAGGACAGAAGAGGGTGGATATCCATCACATTTTTATATACTGTCATGTACAAACCATTATCCAAAACATTGGGGGTCATTAAGAGGTTGGAGGTAAGGGATTACTGGCACTGGTAAGGGTGCCAATGCCGGTAATCCCTTACCTCCGTATTCCGAGTTCCCTTTGCGGGTCCTTCCTTACCTCCTGCTTTTAGCAGGAGTTAAGTACGGGACCCGCAAAGGTACCTCAGAGGTAATTACGGTACCGTAATTTACGGTGCCGTAATTACTTCCTTCCCCATTCCCATTGAGCCCTATGGGGCAGAAATGGGAATGGGGAAGGGCAAAAGGTAAATGGGGAATTACCGGTCCCTCCAACCCTGGAATGGACCGGTAATTACTCCATTCACCATGCCGGATTTGGGATGGTTTCGGAGGCAACCATGGAGCTAATTACTCCATGGTTAGCTCCACACCCGGAATGAGGCCCATTGATTTTAACATCAAGTAGCTGTATCTGTGAAAAATCACAGAGGTGAGGTGGATGTATTTGAGAAGTCTGTTAGGTGCATTGATCCACTCAAAACCTCATTCGTAGACACCATAGCAGAGTAGGAGGTCACAACATCAGGACACATTATTCAGGTGCAGGAACACATGGATTTGTGTGTCTTGGCAGTTCTCAGAGGAAGGTTACACACACCCCTTTTGTGGCACATGTCCATAACCTTTAGAATATCAGCTCCCAAAACATCAACACATCAATTTCAGGAGGCAAGAGGCTGGGGGGTGTCTCAAATCATGGACAAACTAATGGATGGGTCCATCATCTAAGTCCTCTCTGACCATACTTATTATAAACACCAGCCATATTGGATTGGGGCAACATTGGAACAATTCAACTATCATCAGAAATGGCAAGCTTCAGTAGCAGAGCAATAGGCATGCATGCACGTCCCAAAAATAAACCGGCAGAAGCAGATGCATCTGTTAGTGAAGATTTTTGGTGTTAATGAATCCCTTACAATCTTGCAACAAGCTTTTAGGCATAAGCAGATGTTCAATTGTCCAAAAGGAGCTACAGGTCTCAGAACCTATATTGGTATATTCATTACATCGATCTTGCCTGCCAGGTCCACCTAGGAAAATGTGTAGAGTTTTTCTGTGTTTATTCAGCTAATTAGAACTCTCAAAGCTCTTAAAGGAAATGTGTCCATCTAAAAAAGGGCCAGCTCACTTCCTGTTCATTTGTGGCTTTTGCTAGGTGGAGAGAGAAGGTATTGCACAGAGCAAGATCACACTCATAATTTGGAGAGGTTATACATGTTTTTTGTAGGTTCTTTTTGTACTTTCTTGCTGTTTAGGTTGTTTTTGAAGCATGTCTATCATGT
The DNA here is from genome assembly GCF_040938575.1 of Ambystoma mexicanum. NCBI lineage: Eukaryota > Metazoa > Chordata > Amphibia > Caudata > Ambystomatidae > Ambystoma > Ambystoma mexicanum. Next base: position 1,197,419,288 of record NC_090937.1, read on the forward strand.
GATAGTTTCTTGTGATACTTTTTTAATATAAAAATAGTGAAGAATACTACCTTTTCCTCTTGCACATTTCCCATTTTGTGTCCCATTATGAAATTGAAAAATGACAAAATAAATACCTGCACCTGTTGGTGTGCCGAAAAGAACACACACAAAGTGTATACATTCCGTCAATGTGTTTGCAAAGTACTGTTTTCTTTTTTTAAAAACTTTTATTTGTTGGCATGAGACAAGAACAGGCAAACAACACATTGCATAAAACAAGTAGCATTGCAGGTACATGAATGGCGTTACATACAGAGAGTTGACGGGACATGGTAGGCCCTAGGCCTCACAGTTCAGTATGTTTCGGGAATAGCAGCGTTTATGCGTCCGGGGGTGGGGGGGAGGAGAGCAATTCTATATCGTCTTTACTGTTCAGGTAACTACAAAAATCGGACCATACATTTTTTGGACAAGAGGTCACAGGGAGGGAGTTGATATAATCCTCTTCACACATTTGAGTCCAGGTGACGGCATTGAGCCACATTTCGAATGAGGGGGGGGGATCAGCGCTTCCAGCACTGCAATATGCATTTTTTGGCCACCATAGTTGCGACATTTAAAAATGTGGACACCTTCCTCAACTCGGGGCCATCCCACAGCCCGAACAGGGTGGCCAGTGGATCGGGTGAAATATGGGTCGAGGTTATCTCAGCCAGGGCTTTCATGACGCTTTCCCAGAACGGGGCCAGTGCTTCGCAGGATCAGAACATATGAATGTGATCTGCATCAGTGGATTTACATCTCGGGCAGGCATAAGCCTGGCTGCGTGTGAACCTCCCCACCCTGTGCGGCGTGTTGTACAAGCGATTCAAGAGCTTATATTGCATGCACCTAAATCTGGCAATTAGGGAGACTTTGCGTGCATGTGTACACATCTTACTCCACATTGCATCAGTAAGGGTTAGGCCCTGTTCGTCACCCCACATGTCACGCAGCAACCGCGGTGCTTCCTCCAGTTTCTCCAGCAGCAGCTTGTATAGAGAGGATGTTATGCCCCTAACCCCGGTTGAATTAGTTATGAAATGGATTTCAGGTGAATCTGGGGGTTCATCGGGATAGGTGGACCATATGGCACGGAACGCTGCCCTCAGTCTCAAATTTTGTAGTAGTTCTAGAGCCGTGCCAGAGTGCCCGGGCCGCCATTTCTGCGCGGTGATGAATTTCCTGTCAGGGTATAGATCGGTCAGTGCTCGGTAGCCCAGATCATGCCAGTGTTGCATGAGGAGTTTGTCATGAGTGGGGCTGAGGCATGGGAACTGCCAGATGGGCAGCCATTTGTAATATGGATGGTGGCCTGGGCGAGGCTGCAAGAGCAGTCTCCACACCGTAGTTGTTGCTGCCACAGGATCTGCCGGGGAATCGGCATGAAGCGTTGGTGAAGAACGAGAGATAGAGTGTTGACTCCTACGGTAGCCAAAGTACTGTTTTCTATAGTATTGTAGTAGTTATATGGTATTAGTATTGTGCAGTTTTTAAAAAACAAATTAGTTGTGATGTTTAGGATTATGATTGTATGCTCCCTTTTTTGTTCAGGAGGGTCTATTGAGGTTGTGCTAATGTTCTTGCTGGTTCTCAGGTTGAACAGTGAGAGCACAAACCTGGTTCTCGGCTTCACAGCGGCTGCAACGCTGGGAGGGAAAGGGGAAGAATAGTGGATTGTTCCCTGCTGGAGGAGAAGGTGCAGGATTCCCCATGATGGAAGAGAAGGGGCAAACTCATGCTCTTTGTGGGTACAAGTTTGCGGGCTTGGGAATACATCACTGTTGATATTCAGAGTTGGTGGGTGAGGTGATGCATTGGATGAAGCATCATGAGTAGGAGATGAGGTAGGTTCATCAGAGGAGACCCCCGTGGTGACAACAGTCACAGAGTCTGGGAAGGGTGGTCCTCATGTACACACTCCAACAGAGTCAGGAGTAGCAGGGCCTCATGTGGATGTTCCCACAGAAACACTGGAGGAGCAGGAGAGCATGGTCCACATGTGGGAGGAGTGGGTGGCTGCAATAAGCAACCTGACGTAGGTGTTTGGGATTGGTCCTGAGTGACTGGAGAATTAGAGAAATAAATACTTTCCAACTAGAAGGGTGAGCCTCATGCTGTGTATGATAGGGTGATCTGTCAGGAGTCGTCTCAGGGGGAGGACCACCCTGAGGAGCATGAGAAGCTGCTGCACAAGGTGTTGGACCTACCTGAAGGGAATAATACATTGAAACTGACTGTTGTTTCTCCTCCTGCTGCCCCAAATCTCAGATGTTCCTTCCAAGCAAAATTAAGTGAGTGTGACTCTCCCGTAAGCTGCTTTGTGGATTCCAGGCTTCTACCACTCCTTCAGCACTCCTCCTCCCAGGTGTCACCCAATGGCGTGTATCTTGTCCATTTGCTTCAAGAGATGGACACTGACCATTGTGTCTCCCACCTCCCCAAATCTCTGGTGATGGCACTTATGATGTTCACACCAAATCACTTAAAGATTCACACTTTTGCTGAGTCCAATCACTCACTATCTCTCCCTACCCTCTTCCTGTAACTGCTCAAATGCACTTAGTTTTACTAGACCTTTCATATGTATCATAAGCCTCCTCCAGAAACAACCTCCTTTTTCTCTGTAGTCAATTTGACCATGTGGACAGACTTAAGACAAACCTGTCCAAACGTTTGACTTAGTTTCGCCCGTGATGCATCACCCAAAGCCAGGGTAATTCAAATTCATTTTAGGTAACATTGCCACAGAGCTGCTAAATCTTTCTTTCCTGGTTCAACCCCAGAACATTTTGCTTTTCTAGTGGGATATTTTTCATTAATAACTCAGTGAGTGGGAACCTTTTTCCACACTCACCTAATCTTTAACTCTTTTTATGGATGTCATTTGTAAGACTCACCATGGTGTTTTTTAAAGTTATCATGTTTAACAACATATTGGCAATAAGTGCCTGTTGTTGCTGGGATGCCCTAGGGGCTCCCCATTTAACTTTATTGTGCTAATCTTGAGTGAACTACAGTTCCCAAGGGTAGAAAGGATCTTTGGATCCCTTTTACATTTTATTCTGTGAAACCAGCACACCCTATCTTATGTGGAGTGCTGGGGAGATATAATGTATCCCCTTTCACATTAAAACTGTAACAATTCTGTTACAGTGACAAGCTTACCTTTAATGGCTGGTGGCAGTGATACCTTTTACTAATTTGGTGCACCTTTACCGCGTGCTGTGATCACAGCTGCAGTAAAGGTACGTAAGGGTGCTCATTTTACCAACATGGCCCCAGTGTTATTTTTCTGCCATTTTAGTGTTTCTTGTTGTTTCTTGTTCCTTCCCCTGATATCCACAGTGGTAAATTCCTTTGTTTGATTTTTGTCTTCGGCGGGAGTCCCCTGAACTCCCCGCCCAGGCCCCAGTCAGTCGGTAAGCACAGGAAGTGGGAGAGGAGTCAAAAATGTCCCTTTCTTTTGTCTTACGCCTTGCTTCAACTGGAACACATCCAAGTGGGGGGCTGGCTGTCCTGATTGGACAACCAGACACCCTTTTCTTGTAAAATGCAGGGAGAGAATGCAGAGGTTGTGCTGTAGTTCCTGATAAATACTGGAAACCTGGAAGCTGAAGTCATGTCGACCACTGGAACAGAATACCGAAGAGGATGACGAAGGAAAAGCGGCAGAGATGATTTCCAGCGACCGGAGTGCCAGCTGTGTAACTGGAGCCTGCTGCAGCCCTCCTTCCAATCGACCTGGGGTCTCCGAAAACGGCAACCCAAACCCAGAGCCTGGTGAAACTCACTTAACTCAAGAAGGCCTGCATTTTTAGCCATCCCACGGGTTACTGCAACCTTGCATTCTTGCAATACCCCAATACCCTGGGAACTCCAGCCACTGTGCAGTGCATAGTCTTCCGAATTCTGAATCTCGCCAAAACTTCGTGGGCATCTTGGTGTATCTCCAGAGACACAAAACGAGCCTGAGAAGTCCCCTCACAAGAGTGCTGGACCTTTAAAATGATGTGAATTCAACCACGATTTTCTGTATTCTTTTGTGCTCCTTGAAAAGGCACAAAATCCGCAGAACCACATTCAGCCATAAGAGAAATCTTGCCTAGAGCCTTCTTCATCGATCCCTGCTGCAAAGTCCCTTCTGAGGTCTTGTGTTCAGTATCCAGGACAAGGAATCCACTGACCGGGTTTTTTGGCTGCAGTCACCGAAGTTCTCCTGCTGCAATCTCTTCGTCATTGCTGAGGTACTGTGTTGGCTTGGGTATATACTTACTTTAAGCCTTTTGGGATTTCTGTGTAGCCCTGGGGTGTTTTCTGTGATTGGGAGGTCCCTCATCCAGTGCACCAAGTCCCTCTGCTAGAATCATGCTGGGGTGCCTTCTGTGAAGCCCAGGGACCCTCTTCTAACCCTAGAAGTAAAGTACTCACTTGTTTGCCCAGTTTTCCTAAGGAACTATGGCTTTGCTACTAAAGAATTCTTCTAACACTGCCTATTGGTCACTAGTCCTAGTGACCCCACTTCTGCCACTGAGAACACTCATGCTCCAAGAATAAGGGAAATAGTTTGAAGGTATTGGGACTTCTGCCTAGAAAATAAATCAAATGTTTTACTTACTTGTAAAGAGTTGGTTGGTAACTGTAATTCTAAGAGTGAAGAGTTACAAAAGTTCTTACTGATCTTGAATGTGTAATGCACTATTCTCAAAAGTATGGTTAACATATTTTCTTCCTTAGCCACTGTGTTGCCAGTCTAATAGAAAGTAGATCTGAAGGTATTTTACTCTCCTGTTATTAGGTTGTGCCTCTTTACAAAAATAATGTGTTGGTTTCACCAGATTATTCCTGTAGGGTAATTGTATGAGTGTCGCCCAACTGTTGGTATCACCAGGTTAGTCCTGTTAGGATAACTGTATGAGAGTCCCCAAACTGGGTATTGCTTCCCCTGACTTGCTGCTGGCCTGTCTTTAATAAGTCTACATTAGGTTGCTGCCTACCTAGAATAACTATTCAGTAAAGTGTTACATTGGGTTTTGCTTTCCCCTTCATTGTGACGTTAAAGTATGTGGGTTTTACTTGCCTAGTGTTGGCTGTGGGCCATCTAAAATAAGTTACCAGCGTTATTGCTTACCTCAACCTGGGGTTCCCTGATTCCAAAAGCATCTGTAATAGTATATTGCATCCTTAGGTTTTACTCACCTGGCATAACTGTGTGTTATGACAAAAGTATTTATAGGTGTTTACTGCACCTAGGATAAGTGTTTCACTATTCACCTAAAGTATATTGTCCAGTTGACTGTTTATGTGATTTGTTCCAAGAGTCACTGTACAACTGGAAGGGCTTACTGCCCTTGTTTTACCAAATGTAATCCGAAAGTAACCATTGGTCTTTTACTCCCAAAGAATAGGCTTGACCTATACTAAATGTGTATAACAAGGTTTTGACTTCCCTAGAACTACTGTTAGGTGTTCCAAATAAGGTCTATACTTGGGTCTGTGTGCTTTCAAGTATAGTGTTGTGTTTTTATACTGTGATTTCTTATAATGTTCTGTGCTTACTTACCCCTAGTTTTATTTGGGCCTACCTGTTTTTAAATAAATCCTTTATTTTTACAATACATAGGGCCTCATTACACGGATGGCGGTGGACCAAGGTGCTATTAGCACCTCGGTCCATGCTGTTAAAATACCGGCACCGCCTTGGTGGAAAGGGGAATTACCGCCCTATTCCAAGGTTGGTGGGGCAGTAATTCCCCCTTCCCCATTACCATTTTTGCCCCATAGGGCTCTATGGGAATAGGGAAGGCGCTAATTACGGTACCGCAAATTACGGTACCGTAATTAGCTCCCTGGTCCCTTTGCGGGTTGGTTTTTAACGCCTGCAAAAAGCAGGCGTTAAATTCCCCAACCCGCAAAGGGACCTCGTAGTAAGGCGGTAAGGGTTTACCGGTACCGGTAAAATACCGGTACCGGTAAACCCTTACCGCCTACCGTGTAATGAGGCCCATAGTGTTTCCGTGTTTCTTTGGATCATTTGTATTACAATTTCACTTGTACTGTGTCTACTGCCCTCTTTCCCTCCTAAAATAAGCCTGGCTGCTCTGTCTATGCTACCCTGAACTCAGGTGATACAGCCTTATACTAAGAGTGGAGTCCTGTACTGCCTCAGTTGAATGGTTTTACTAAGCCCTTAGGTGGACATTAGAAAACTGTCCTAACACTGTTGGCATGCTCTGGGATGAAGGTGGATTGCATTACATTGATTATTGATATACTTTGTGTCCAAAGGAAACCATCCAGTAGGTTTGGTTTGGTTTAGCCAAGGTAAAGTGTACTTATTGTATTTAACACAAGAACCAACACCATGGCATGCCTTAGGCCTGAGGACTACTCTTATGCTGCAATGGAAAATGGGGTCACAATCTGTATAGAGAAAGGCCTGTTGTGAAGGAAGTAAGCTTGACTTACTACAAAGGTTATGGGACCATATGCATGGCTTCAGTGAACCTGTGTCCACTTCTAACAATATTCCTGGTAGTGAGGATGATGAGGGTTCAGACAGCTGTCCAAACTCCTCAGAGGAGGAATATGACGGTTCTGATGAGGAGGATGTCATTTCACCCCCCTCTCCTTCTCTTGCCTCTACCTTACTGCCTACCATGTGCTCTGAGATATCTAAGGAACTGGATATAAGAACATACCTGTGGAAAAACAATGTGGAATTGTGGGAATATGGGATAGAGTATAACAGGTCTGTAGAAGACAGTTGTCTGCACCCCTCTTCTTTTTCCAGGTCTTCTGCATCTGCAGCTTCCACATTCCCAGAATTGGTGAGTCAGTATGATATGAAGTATGACATTGTTTTATGGCTGAAAACTTTTGACCTCAATTGTAAAAGGTTTGGTCTGTATAAAAGGGATAGAATACCTGGGTTCTTTTTAGACTTCCCAAGAGAGACTACCAAGTGCTCTTGGATTTACATAAAGTAGAAAGAGGTAACTGGGATAGGGTAAAAACAGCTCTCATAGATAGATATAAGAAGAAAGCTTCCCCATATCTAAACCCCTTAAGGGACTCTGAGAATAGAGGTAGGTCAAAAAGTGCTGTCTCCTCATCCCTTAAGAAATCTGTCAATACTAATTATAGCAGAACAGCTGTGGTCTTAGACTCAGCTGAGCCCCCTTGTAAAAAGGCTGAGGATCTTAACCTTAAAGTAAGAGAGGTCCCCTTAGGAGACCCCTCCTTAGAGATAAAAGGCATTAACTGCCACTCTGAAGGGCACTTGGGTGTAGCACCCATAACTTCAAATAGGCCAAAGCCCCTAGGTGCACAAAGCTAAAGGTCACTCTTGTGACCCCACCTTTAGCTGCTGCTAGGGTGATAGAGCCTATTGAAAAACCACATGAAGTGGAAGTGGTTCAACTAGTTCCCAGAAACATAAAACGTCTGTCCTAGTACCAATATGGTGTAATACCATTAACCAGGTCCCTGTTGTGACCCCACCTTCAGTTAACACTGAGTTGATAGAACCTCTTGAAAACCCACCTAGAGTGGTTTCTATCACCCTGTGGATAGACACGTATATATTCCTGTCAAATCGATAACACTGTGTAAAAGCTTTGTTGAAACTGACAAGAACCTTGGTGTTCATGTCACACACCCTGTGTGGTGTATGTCCTTTAGAATAAAGGCCCCTTCAGTTTAACCTGTAGTGGCTGAACCATTTGAAAACCCACTTACAGTGGAAGTGGTTCCTAAAACACTTAACATGGGTACACCTGAAAACCCACTTACAGTGGAGGTGATCCATATGGATGTACAAAGCTTAGGTGTTTTTAACAACTGTAAAAGGGCAAGGAGTTTCCTTGACCCCAAGGTAGGAATTGAGTTTTTTCCTTTAGTTCAGAGTGCCCAGAATGTAACTTCCAGACCTGACAAACTACAAAACCAAAAAGAGTTATAAGAAACCTAAGAATAGCTTTCTTACTAGGCCTTCTAATAAAAAGCATGTAACTCCAACAACTCCTACAGGAGAGATGGATGACAAGGCTAGGGTCTCTGTTTCAAGAGACCACTCTAAACCTGTGGGATCCTCTACAGAGAATCCTACTGTAAGTCCTAATGTTAGCAGGACAACCTTTAACAAAGGCAAATCTAAAACTAGAATAATAGGGAAATGGGAGCCGAAACCATGCTTATCCATTTCAGTTCCAATTCTAAAGTCTTTGACCCACACCGCTTCTGAGGAAGGGGTGGATAGACAAGTTGGAAACCTAACTGGGCCTTTGAGGACTGGTAAACCTCAAAGCTGGTGGATCATTTGTATTACAATTTCACTTGTACTGTGTCTAATGCCCTCTCTCCCTCCTAAGAAAAGCCTGGCTGCTCTGTCTACGCTACCCTGAACTCAGGTGGTACAGCCTTATACTAAGGGCCTCATTACACGGTAGGCGTTAAGGGTTAACGGTCACCGGTAATGGTACCGTTGACCATTAACCCTTACCGCCTTACTACGAGGTCCCTTAGCGGGTTGGAGAATTTAACGCCTGCTTTTTGCAGGTGTTAAAAACCAACCCGCTAAGGGACCTTGGTGCTAATTACGGCACCGCAAATTTGCGGTACTGTAATTAGCACCTTCCCCATTCCCATTATGCCCTATGGGGCAAAAATGGGAATGGGGAAGGGCAATGGGGGAAGGGGGAATTACCGCCCCACCAACCTTGGAATAGGGCGGTAATTCCCCTTTCCGCCAGGGCGTTGCCGGTATTTTACCGGCATGGACCAAGGTGCTATTGGCACCTTGGTCCACCGCCTACCGTGTAATGAGGCCCTAAGAGTGGAGTCTTGTACTGCCTAAGCCCTTAGTTGGACTTCAAAAAAACTGTCCTAACACTCATGAAGGCCTACAGAACACACATTTAAGTGTAGGGTGCTAGCTGTAACTTTCAGAGCACACAATTGTTCAAAACAAGGTTAATGGAAAAATGGTGGTGGTCAGCAGAGACAACGGATTCAGACAAAATGCTCATAAATAAAAATCTGTAAGCACTATTATCCCACATTTGGCTTGTTAGAAACAATCGTAGCCCATAATGCTGAACAGGGGAACAGGGTTTTCGGGGCTGTCCCCCGCTCCACTAGTCTAGCGTTATGGGCTACAGGGGTTGCAAGGGTGTCCCCCGCATACATTAGATATACAGCGGGGGGCAAATAGAGAAATTCCAAAAACCTTGAGTGACAAAATGTGAGCAAGTTGGCTCTGCTATTTGGTAACTCAAGCTTTTGGGAATACAATCTTTCAACGTACATCCAGGACAACACCACCATTCTGACATGTAAATTATAAAGGGTGTATGATATCCAAACAACTAGAAAGCCTATCATTTAGGTTTGGATGTTGGTCAGAAACACGCCTAATCTCCCAGATGTCAGTCCACAACAGAGGTGTGGACAAATCCTCCAGTGGCCAACTGAACAAGATTTTTCCTCTCAGGAAATGACTTTTAAGGCAACAGGAATGGCTCACATGGGCGGACAGTCTGCTCACCTTTAAATGGTTCGTGAATGAGTCCCCCCCCACTTTATTTTTTAGGACTTGGCCCCTGGCAACAGACAATTGGGGAGCTCTGTACCCGATGTAGATTTCAAGACCTGGGCCTGCTTACCTTTCGAGACAATGGGCCTCATTACGACCCAGGCGGTAAGTTACCGCCTGGGCCGTGACTTTACCACCATGGCGTAAACTACGTTTACGCCATGGTGGTAGGCGGACTTACCGCCCCATTCCGAGGTCGGCGGGGCGGTAAGTCCCCAATCCCCATTTACCCTTCCCCATTCCCATTTTTGCCCCATAGGGCATAATGGGAGTGGGGAAGGCGTTAATTACGCCACCGTAAATTACGGTGGCGTAATTAACTCCATGGTCCCTTAGCGCCATGGACTAAAAGCAGGTGTTAAAACCTCCATGGCGCTAAGGGACCTCGTACTCAGGCGGTAAGGGTCGGCGCTGTTTACGCCGCCGTAAACCCCTTACCGCCTGAGTCGTAATGAGGCCCAATGGGCCTTATTACGGGTCCGGCGGTAATCGTGCTGGTGCTACCAGCGGGTTGCCGCCGGACCCGTAAATATTTACTGGCACCTGACCTCCCGATGCCACCGGGAGATTACAACCCCGGCGACCCAGAAAGTCAGGCACCAGTAAAATCATGTTCCCCATTCCCATAGAGTACAATTGAGTCTTTTCATTTGTTATCTAGATTCCACTGGGGGGAGGGCACACTTGGGCATCCAAATGAATTATCCAGTGTAGAAAGGGAAAGTTAAAGAAAGGAGAATGTGGGTCTGTCTGCCTAATTAGCATTGGCCACACAGCAATCAAGAAGACAATCTAACCTAAAGATGTATAGCTTGCACTAGGGTAACTACCTGGATCCAAGAAAAACAGTACTTTTGTGCTCTTGTGTGTGATTCACACAATTTTTCATTTCTTCCAGACAGATTATTGGGGGTTTGTCCATTTCCACCCTTACAGCTCAATGGGCTGTTATTAAGGCTGTTCAGTATACTCCGTAGATCAGGACAGAAGGCAATGTTTGTGTATATTGTCTGATAAGAAAACGTTAATTGAAAGCAAGACCAATCTCACATTCTGGTAGCCATCACTTTGGCCTAGTGTAAAACACCTTTAAAGGCACACCCTGTCAAAGCAATCCCTGTTTGTCAACATTAAGCTGTTTAAGATGAAAAATTATATGTTTGTTGTCAATCACGTCTGATGTGTGAAATGGAAGTAATGTTCTCTAGGCTACCCTCCCTCACAGGTATCAGGGGTTCTTATAACTGTTATGGGCAGGTCAACCTATGGGATTGCTGCTTTGAAGGCACATTCTCATGGCTTTCCTGTATATCTACAAGAGGCAATGTTGTATGACCCACATAGGTCTCTCACACATTATAGACAGAATGTGGTCAATAAATCTGAATGGTCATTTCGCATGAGTATTCTAAACTCAGGCACCCACTGAATAAATTGTGTTACTGATTCTGAAAACAATGGAAGAGTGGTGGGGTATGCAGCAGCATTTTGTGTGTTATTATAGTCCCCAAACCTCACTTTCTTTTCTATTACTCAGAATTAAGTACTGGGATAAAATAGTGCAATGTAGACTGCTTCAATAATGTATCATTAATCTCTATAACTCCTAATCTTAATCTTACAGTTCACAGTGCTTGTGACCCACATTACCCACCGTTTTAGGAATGGGGGCCTATAATTTTCTTAGTTTAGTTACTAGGGATTTGTGGTATATTGGTGTTTGTTTATCACTAGAGGAACAACAACGTATTAATATCATGTAGGAAAGCAACTCAAAGCACTTTGAGGAGGAAGAGGAAGTCCAGGAGTAATGGAGATTACTGGTAAGTAATAGTAGTGTTACTACACATAGAACCAGCTTCTTGTCTTCTATTATCCTGCGTTGATCTAGTTTAGTTACAAATTAAGTTTGAACAAGCATTGGCAATGCCAACAGTTGGGCTTTTGTGCAGTCAAGGGAAAGGCACTTGCCAAGTACTGCCATTGTAGTATTAACGTGTTATTGATGGCAGCAGGTGAAAAATGTTGTGAGCACCTGGGCATCTAATAGAAGTGCCTGACAAATGCCTAACACGTATACTCGAGCCCAAAACTGTTAGCTTTGGCACTTCTTGTTTTTAAATGGACTTCCTTGAAGGACATGCATAGTGCTTATAAAATCAGTGACTGAAGGCAGGCCTTGACAAGACATGTTATTACACTAGTAGCAGTTTTACAACTCCAAATAATTAAGAAATTAACTCTAAGAAGACTGCTTTGTGAAAACACTGGCAGGCACTTTTGAGCTCAACGAGTTCCCATGAGGAGGTGCTTTGGGCGGGTAGTGGCAGCAAATGGGTGGGAATAGTCATAGCGATTAGAATGGACCCAGGCAGTCAATGGGTGGGCAAATAAGATCCCAAACAATACCTAAAAGCTGTGTATCCCTCCTCATATGCCATTTCTCCCTAATTGTACTTTAATACAATAATTTCGCCTTATAGGTGGTGCTAAAGCAACTAAAATTGACACTAAAATGAGGGGCGCTGTTGAGCAGCTACAAGATGGCCGCCTAAACGTACGGCTCTGCTTCTCAACTAAAGATCCTGAAAATTCCATCTGCAGCCATGTCTGCCAGACTGGATTTCAGCAGACGATAAAGTGTAGAGAGGTAGTGGATATATCCGTGCAAAAAATGAAGAAGATTCTGTGAATGCAGCGCAAGATATCCCAACACAAAAATTGGGCGGATTTGGCACCTGTGGAAGGCACGCTTTCCTGGCTCCCTGTGCCTCTGCAGTAATTAACGTGGGCAAAGATGCCACAGAACATACTTCTCCTGATTGCCCGTCGCGCTACAGGGGAGGACAGTCGCCCCCCCCCCAGTGAACACAGCTGTCCGGAGTGTCAGCGGACCGAGAGTTCATCACCGCCACACAAGAAGATCTGATGTAAGGTGATCTGTTTCTATGGACCTGAAACTGCAGGAGAGCTGGGCGCTAACTTGGCCGTGACTGCGCAGGAGTGGGATGCTGGATCGCTACTGGCCTCTGATTCACGCTGAGCCCACCCTCCCAGGGCACCCCAGAGTGCCCCCTGTGCCCCTTGAGACCAGGCGCTGAGCCCCGGAGATGCTGTGGGGAGTGCAGCACAGTCACACATCAATACTGCGGACATTGGAGGGGGCACCTCCACAGCAATAAGGTAGGATTCATAGCCTTACCCAGCTCCTGGGAACGCTCTATAACCGGGTATACATACACAGGGCCTCATCACGAGTTGGGCTATTAGCACCGGATCACGGGTTTGGCGGTAATGGAATTCCCCATTCCCCACTGAGTCCATTCGGGAATGCCCCATTCCCCATTGGGCTCAATGGGGAATTTTTGCGCTCTTACTGCCGGCGGAGTTCCCGCCGGCGGTAATAGCGCAAATTTTCGGCGGATTTCCCCCCAGCTCAGAGCTGGGGAGAAATCCGTCAAAGACCTGATTTGGCGGACTCTTAAATCCGTGGTAATAGCGCGACCGCCGGATTTAAGGGTTACCGCCAAACTCTTGATGAGGCCCACAGTGTGGGTTCACTGCTGATTATTGATATTATAACCTGCACCAAAGGGGCCGGAACCTAATCAACATCAGACTGTCACAAACTCCACAGTTAGCTGGCTCTCGGGCACAACCTACCGAACTGACCCCAACCCCCAGTACTGGAGGGACGCAACAAAGAGATAGCTCAGGCACCAGTCTGCCCGATTCTCAAATACTCTGATATTTTGAACTGTCCAACAACACGAAGCACCATAAAAACATGTGCATAATTACAAGTACACAACAAAATCCACGGGATCACATATCACTGAATCCCTCAAGTGTCATCTGGAGTACAACTTCACAGCGCATAATAGCATATATGAACCGAGCTCCCAACCTACATGGGGTGCTGTCTTCTACCACATCATAGCGCCACAACATATGAAGGCCAAGGAAACAGAGCAGAGACACTAACAGCCTCAACTGAACCGAAATATTACTGCTAAGACCCCAAATTACATAAAAGGATCTGTCACATTGTGCAAAGCTGCAGCTAATCCCCCCAGCGGAAACAACAATACACACCGGAAGGAAAATGCACAGGGGCTCTCCTCGATTAAGCCACTAAGAAAATGCCATGACCAAAGGTACCAACAAAAGAAAGGGCCTGATGGACTCATTCACGGGCCCAAAACCCTTACCTTCTGAAACCCCCCCTTCCCCAGCAACTCACAACCATTAGTAGAGGAGGAGAACTCAAGAGACGGCAGTAATTGCAAACCATGCAAAATGGGTTCAACGTGAAGCCGGACAATATCATTGGCATGATAGGGTCGCTGAAAGCAAAGATTGAAAAAAAAAGTGACCGCATCACAGAGGCAGAGGGGTGCATCAGAACCAACTAAGACAGTATTGCACGCCATGATCGCAGGCGTCTAAACACCATCCAAACAGAACTCAAGAAAATGGCTAACAAATGCAAAGATTTTGAGTCAAGGTCCTGGCACAACAATATCCGGGTGGTCGGGATCCCCGAGACAGCAACAAAGGGCCCCATGGAACTCTTCATGGAGAATCTCCTCAAGTCACTTTTCGACTTCTCCAAATTCTCGCCACAGTTTAGTTTAGTTTAGTTTGTGTATTTGTATTGCACTCCCAACCCAAAGGCATCTGGGTGCATTTCTTACAAAGATAGTTACAGAAGGTACAGTGGTATGTTACAGAATACTTGAAAGGAGACACTGATATATACACAGCAGTTATATAATTACAGGAGAAACTGATATATACAGCAGTTACAAAATTACAATGCATAGGAATACACAAGTTACAGCAGTTTTATCATTACAATTTTTACATAGGTATACACTATAGATAAACTAGGAGGTGCTGCATTTAAGCAAAAGATCATAACTTTGCAATGAGTGAATGCAGTATTCAATAAGTTTGAATGTTACAGGCTAGATGCCAGATGAGCTAAGGTTCCTGTCTAGAAAGCCAAGTTTTGTGTTTCTTTTGAATGGGTGGAAGCGTGGTTCGGATCTTAGTGTGAGAGGTAGTGAGTTCCGTAACTTGGCTGCATGTTCTGAGAAACTGTCCCCTCATGCCTTTTGCAGTTTAAAGTTTGGGATTTTGAGGGAGTGTGCCTGGGCCAATCTCATAGGGTGGTATGAAGTATTGTGTGCAAGATAGAGGGTTTTGTGGGCGATCCTTTGTTTGATTGAGAGCCAGATTGAGGCTTCGTCTAGCCTCCGAGATGTGATGAGACCTGGGAATATTTGGAGCTGCCATTCTGGCATTATTTTGAAGGACTTGCATTATTTTTTCAAGTTTTGTTGACTAGTTCCAAGACAGAGGGCCTCATTACGACCCAGGCGGAGGACCATGGTGCTATTAGCACCATGGTCCATGCCGCTGTCCGCCATGGCGGAATGGGGATTTACCATCCCATTCCGAGGTTGGTGGGGTGGTAATTCCCCATGCCGCCATGGCCCTTCCCCATTCCCATTTTTGCCCCATAGGGCTCAATGGGAATGGGGAAGGCGCTAATAACGGTACCGCAAATTGTGGTACCGTTATTAGCACCAAAGTCCCTTTGCGGGTCCCTACTTTAACGGCTGGAAAAACCAGCGGCACCCTGTTAGGCAGGGGCAGACAATAAGAAGTGCTATAGGCACACCGTTAACTCAGACATTAGATAATAGTGCTAAAGGCTGCACAGTAGGGCAACAATGATAAAGATGCTGAAGGCACGCAATATAGACAGTAATACGACAGAGGGAAAACAATTAGTCAGTAATGATGCTGTAGGTGCACAATTAGGCAGTAATAATGCTATGGGCACACAATTAGGCAGTAGTAATGCTATGGGCACACCATTCAGCAGTAGTAATGCTTTGGGCACAAAATTAGCAGTAGTTATGTTATGGGCACACAATTTTGCAATAATAGAGCTGAGGAAAGCAATTTAAACAATAGAGGTGCGGTAGGTGCACCATCAGGCTGTGGCAGTCAATATTAATGCTATATGCGTTCATGGTACGTGTCCTTCTTTGTGGGGGAGCCATTGAGGAGTCGCTCCGGCGGTTGTGGACGGGCGGGATAGTTAAGGGGTGTAGGGCCTACATTTAGCATGGATAGGGTGGCGGTCGGGCTCAGATTTCCTTGTCGAAAGAGCACACAGGACACTTGCCCCTCCTCCATACCCTGGAGCCCCCTTGAGGACAGTCATTGCCAGACTGTTAAATTACCCTGACAGAGACACAATACTCCGGCTCACCAGGGAAAGAGGCACACTACAGTTTGAATCAAGTAGAATACACATTTACCCAGACTTTGCAACTGGCATACAAACACAAGGAAGATCTTATGATACAGCGAAATGCATCCTACTAGCCCAAAAGATTCCATACTCGTTGAAATTCCCAGCCAAGCTGCGTATTCAACACAAGGGAAAGGCCAATTTCTTTGAGGACCCCACTCAAGCAATGTCCTATGTGGAGACGTATATATCTATGCCCGTGAGACAACCACACTTAGGGGCCAATACACCACACAACAACGAGGAAGGAGGTTTCGAAGAAAATGATTGAAATGGCAAACACTACGGAAACTAGCTGAAAGATCCAGAACCCTACAACAATGGCGACAGATGGAGAACAATTAAGAAGTAATGAGGAGTGCAAGCTAACAGAAGGTGAGGCTATGGACATGTCCCCCCAGGGTTTATCCATAAATACAAAGTGGTCACATCATCAAATTGGAGCAGATGGTGATGGCTGTGAAAGGGGCCCCTAGGGGACCCTGACGTCTATGGAAAAACAAGGCGAGTCACCACACACGATAGAGATGCCAGACACGAGGTTGTATTCCCAAAGCTAGGGTTTATTGCAAAGCAAAAGTCTCAGTTGGCCAACTCGGTCTCACGCCCCGCGACGTGTATCTCTAGACCTCGAGGGACGCAAGAGCAAGAGCCATGAATTACGTACATCAGTTACATATATACAAAATGCATATCAAACAATCAGCTACGACATGTTTAACAACCCCCTTTATTGGGTTTCTTTGAACTTGGTGTGATGATGGACATCTCCGACCACTATGACACCTACAAACATCTATTCTAGTAACAATTTGCAATTTGTGAGTGCGAAGGCATCTTTCAGTTGTTGAATAGAACACAGCGCTTCTGTTCTTGGAAGCGAACCACATAAGGGGGAGTTGCATTCCGGACCTTGCTATCTATCAGGTGCTATTCGCGTCCTGGGAGCCGACATGCTCAGCAAAGGGGGGGCCGTAAGAAAAGCATAATTCAAGCCTTTAGCAGTATTATTCTAACATATTCTACCATTTAACGAGACTGGCTGGCAGCTCTGCAATGATTAGATGCCCTGTAGCTCTGCTTCAAGGCTACATTTGGGAGGGAGCCGGGCATTCTTCCTGGCGCTGCCTACGTTTGTGTTTCAGCAAACTCTTGTTATCCTCACTGCCCTGTGGCTTTGTCCTTTTCACATACAGACAACAATGTTTCACAGTCGAGCAGTGTAAGCGGAAAATATACTGCGAAGCAATAGGAACAGAAAGCAATGAGCAATGGTTAGAAAACAAAATGGCGATTCTTGTTACATCAAAATGGCCGTTCATTGGCAAACTCGAAAACCTATATTTTGTCATATCGTGCAAGAGACGGTTGGCCCACGGCCACCAAAATGCGTTTGCGGTTTCAAAGTAGAGGTATTCGTATTTCTAGACTGACAGCTGGGGTTGGGAAAGGGCAAGTTGGGGGAGAACATGCACGTTTAGTGTTCAAAGGGACCGGGCTGCCACCAGCCCAGAAGTTATGGGGAGTCAAGTTAATAAAAGTTGTGGCAAAGGTTATACAATCTGGAACATACTTATGAACAGTGATACAATGGGAGAAAAGGGATAATGGAACCAGCGGGTTGCCATGGCTCTCCAGCTTAAGCTGATCTCTGAACGTGAGAGGTCTAAACAACCCTATTAAGGCAAGAAAGATCCTGACGTATCTAGATCATGCCGCACCCAACATTGTAATGCTCCAAGAAACCCATGCCCTGGAGACGATTCATAAACAAATTGCGTGCAAATGGGGAAATAACAGATTTTACACCAACTACTCTTCACAAGCGAGAGGAGTGGTAACACTCATACACATAAATATTCACTTCAATGTGGTCACTACGAACATAGACCCTGAGGGAAGATTTGTCGTGGTATCTGGCACCATCAATAACAGGCCACTGATCCTTGTGAACACGTATCGTCCTAACGCTGACGATCCAACATTCTACATCAAAGTAGCGACGTTGATAAACCACACCCCTGATGTTCCCATTATCGGGGGAGGTGATGTCAATGCAATACTGGACCTCTTTATGGACAGATCAAGCACCAAACATAGGAATATGACCAAAACAGCATCTACGATAAGTCAGATTATGCCCCAATACAGTTTAATAGACATCTGGAGGTCAGAACACCCAACCTCCAAGGAATACACACAATACTCTACAGTACATGATGCTGCTCACTCCCCAATAGACTTCTGGCTAGTATCTGAATCTTGGACAAAAGGAACATGCAAAATCACGATTTTTACCACGCACATGGTCCGATCACTTACCCATAGTACTTGAAATACGATAGGACAGCAAAATCACACCAAGATCTCCATGGTAGAGACACTAAGAATCAACAATGAATCATTCTTTGCTGAAAATGAGAACTCGGCCCCAGAATCTCTACGATCTGGGAGACATTAAAATGATGGCTTTGAGGGGCAATAACAGCCGCCACATCAGGTATCTTAAAAACCACCAGGATAGAGTTAAGGGAGACTGAGAAAACCAAGAAAGTGCAAGGAAAACATTAAGGGGTTACTAGCCGGGATAATTAAGGGGGAATGGGAGACAAAACACATACGTGGGATCACCAAACCTGATGGACAGACAACCATTAAACATGAAGAAATAAATGACATGTTTAGGGAATATTATCGAAAACTCTACTCCAATAATGACAATGCTACTATAGAAGTAACAGACTGATACCTGGCACCAACCAAATTACCCACATTAGATAACATATCCAGTGCAAAATTAAACAATCCACTTACAATAGAAGAAATTGCTGATGCCATATCCTCCCTAGCATCAAGCAAAGCCCCAGGCCTGGGCGGCATAGGCATAGAGCTATGTAAAGCTTATAAAGATATACTGGCTCCTAAACTACTTAAAGTATGGGAAGAAGCATGCACTATAGGAAAATGGCCACTCTCCCTCACCGACGCGGTAATAACGGTCCTTGCAAAACCAGGGCAACCCACAAAAGAAATGGCCTTATACCGCCCCCTATCTCTGATAAACTCAGATGCAAAAATCTACGTCAAGACGCTTGCTAATAGATTGATACCATACATGTCTGACCTAGTAAATCCGGACCGGTCAAGATTTATACCAGGGAGAACAACTGCCTAAACCTGAGGCAATTATTTGGAACCATGGCAGAAATAAACCCAGAAATCCTAGCATTAGCAATGATATTAGATGCAGAAAAAGCTTTTTGTGTTGTTGAACTTTCTATTTGGAGTCTTGAAACGCATGGGGTTAGGTGGAGAGTTAAGTAAATTTGTAAATTGGCTATACACTGTCCCAGGGGCCAGAGTCTGCACAAATTGGAATTACTCAGAAAATATTAGGCTTTCCAGAGGGACCAGGCAAGGGTGCCCATTCTCCCCAATGCTGTTTGCATTAACGGTGGAACCCTTTCCAAGTAGGATCCGTGAATTCCACAGTCACAAGGGATACACATACAGGGACCCCCACACATTCTATCATTGTACACTTACGATATTCTGATATACCCAAAACACCCTCAGGAAAATATATCGCCAATCTTAACTGGGGTCGATATATTCACCATATATTCTGGGTATAAGATAAACACCACAAAATCTGAACTGTTTCCATTGAATGACAAAACCAAAGAACCCACGCAGCTACACAGAATTAAATGGGTGAGAACTAAGGTGAAAAAACTAGGGGTCCAGGTAGCAAGGACATACAAACTTCTATATGAACACAATCACACAAATTATCTAAATGCAGTGGAACATAATCTCACTCTATGGGGTAAACTTCTGCTATCATTAATAGGCTGGATCGCCATCCTGAAAATGATTGTGACACCAAAACTATTGTATTTTTTTAATACCATGTTGATCTGGCCGGGTCGACAATTCTTCAACTCGCTCCGTAGCCTCGTGGTGGGGTTTTTATGGCGTGGGAGCACTGCCCGAGTGAGAGGGGAATCACTAACGGAACCATAGAATCAAAGCATCCCACTATGATACACCCCAGACCTACCCCCACAATGGATGTAGATATCCAAGCTACATGGGACCCTGACAGAACATTGCATTTGGGGGATCTGTTTCCTGAAGGCAGGTTTGTCACCATAAGCGAGTTCAAAGATACATTAGGGGATAACCCAGTGACAGTATTGCTATATTATCAAATGACAGCTGCTGTACGACGACAATGGCCATCCTACCCAAGTGTACCTGAAACTAATGAATGCATGGAAATGGTGATACATAATGGCAATAGAAAAATACTGCTAACAAGACTGTACTCTAAGATACAAGATGAAATCTGATTAAAATTCAAACTCAGAGAACAATGGGAAAGAGACACAGGATCAGTGATAGATGAATTCAAATGGCAGAAGGTGTGCATTCTGATCGGGGAAGTATCGCTCAATTCTCGACTACGGCTGATTGAATATAAAGTCCTGAATAGACTTCACTGTACCCCGAAGCACATCACAAGATTTAACCCTCAAAATATACAATCCTGTCCAAAATGTAATACCGAAGTTGCAGATACAATTCACATGCTCTGGAATTGCCTATCGATTACCTATTTATGGAGGCGAATAGCACAAATATTTTTTGAAATGTTGGCCATGTCACTGATGCGTCAACAGCTAAAATACCTACTAGGCGACATTGGCAAAACTGACTTAAAGACCTGCAGACTATTTAACATATGATGTATAATTGCCAAGAAAAGCATATTGCTGAAATGGAAAGCAAAAGAGTCACCAACACAAAACCAATGGCACATGTAAATGAAAACGAGGAGGGATACGTGCAAACCGTTGTGGCAGTGTTACGACTGAAGGACATATCGGCCCCATAGCGCACATAAATGGAAAGGACAATTCGAAACCAGAAACTAAGCCGGAACACGAGCACAGACTTTTGAATGGAACGCCAGATAAGAGAGTTGATATATTGCAAACTGCTATAACATTGTATATGTATATGTAACACAATGATATTGAGCTGTGTCTCTTTTTATTTGTTGATGCTCACACTATGCATTGTACACTGAGGCCACATTTAAAAAAATAAAAAAAATAAAAGACATTGGCCCTCATTACGACCCTGGCGGAAATCGCGGTGCAAAATGCACCATGGAGCACGGCGGAAAGCTGCCGATAGCGCCATGGGGGTTGGCGGATTTACCGCCCCATTCCGACCTTGGCGGGCGGTAAATCCCCATTCCCCATTTTACCCTTCCCCATTCCCATTTTTGCCCCATAGGGTATAATGGGAGTGGGGAAGGCGTTAATTACGCCACCGTAAAATACGGTGGCGTAATTAACAACAAGGTCCCGTAGCGCCATGGATTTCTCCGCCCGGAAAAACCAGGCGGAAAACGCTCCATGGCGCTACGGGAACTCGTAGTAGGGCGGACGGGTCCGCTGCGAATAACGCTGGCGTAAACCCACTCCGCCAGGGTCGTAATGAGGCCCATTGACACTAAGATAAAAAATAAAGAAATAAAATAAAAACAAAATAAAATGGTTACATGTATGTTCCCATCTCTAGCAAAGTATGATTACCATTCCCTTTTATCTACTACAATCCTGATATATTTGAGTGTGGCTTTATTTGGAATAATGATGCGGTCTCATTGAGCAGAAGTTAAGTGCTTTATCACTGGAAGCTGCTGTTGCTCTAATGTGTCACATGTTTAACCTTTGCTATCGCAAGTCCAAATTGGAGTAACAGTCAGGGGAGTTTTCCTAATGTCCTACTGGTAGTTATACGTTAGTAAGGTATCCCCGTGGTTTATAGATCTCCAACTCTTCGTATCAGTCTGTACTAACTCAGGACATTGGTGGAGTGTCACAGCAGTCAGGCTTATCTTAAGAGGAAGTTGTGAGTTGTAGGTAAGTACACTGAGTCTTAGCTAGACATGTACCTCAAAGAAACTCTTAAATTTATAATTTATATACAATGACATATGTTTTATATATACACCAGAATCACTTTAAATACTTTAGACATTTACACTAGAACATTTCAGAATACTTGAGTATACGCTTCAAAAGACACAGGGCCTCATTACACGTTAGGCGGTAAGGGTTTACCGGTACCGGTAAGGGCACCGGTACCGGTAAATACTTACCACCTTACTACGAGTTCCCTTTGGGGACCCGAACTTAACGGCTGGTTTTACCAGCCGTTAAAGTAGGGTGCCGCAAAGGGGACTCGGTGCTAATTACGGTACCGCAATTTGCGGTACCGTAATTAGCGCCTTCCCCATTTCCATTATGCCCTATGGGGGCAAAAATGGGAATGGGGAAGGGCCTTGGTGAATGGGGAATTACTGCCCCGACTCACCTTGGAGTAGGGCGGTAATTCCGCCATCCACCAAGGCGGACACAGTAAAACACTGGCAGCAACCATGGCGCTGATAGCGCCATGGTTACCGCCTACCGTGTAATGAGGCCAACACACTTTTGTGTTTGTTTGCGGTAACATTTGTAGCAATGTTAGATAGTGAAAAGATAATGTTACCATGTTATCGGTTATCATGCGCACCTTCAGTTTTTAAAATGGTTAGTGTAACATTACCCTGGTTCGATGCTCTAGAGAGTTTTTTTTTTTTCACCCAGTAATTCTTTTAAGTCCCAAAGTGCAACCCAAGCTAGAGGCAGTTCGGAAAGGGCTCACATCCTTGACAAGCAGAAGAACACGAAGTGTAACTGAGGATTTTGTTCAGTCTCTAGTATTATAGAAGCAGCAAGTTAACAACTAACAAGGGAGACCTGTAAAATGACTTGATGAAGGGACACACAAGCAGCGGCTTGAGTTGGAGGTAACAGGGGTGACCCTGGACACCTCCCGGTGCAGTAAAAAGACTTCTTGGAATCAGGTAAGCAATACCTTTTTCCCCACAGTACCTTAGGTTATGTTTGTGCTGGATGCTCTGCAATGTTTCAGCTCTGAACCTGACCTCCGGATTCCTTGGTCTAATGACTGAAGGCAGGACACTAGACGGGATCTCTCAGCAGCATTCTTGAGGGAGGACCAGGGTCACAACTTTCAGCAACAGCTTAGTTCACTTTGTGGTTTTGACACATTTTCTGTAGTACCAACAAAGGACACAGATTGCCCTGTCAATCTTCTTCACATTCTGCATTCCAACACTATGATGATGGGGTCTGGGTGAGTTGGATCAGATCTCTGGAGTGTTCTTACGGGGTCAGCAAAGATTTGGATGTATTCAGCCTTTCCACAATGATGCACTCAAAAGGGGCAGCAGGTCGCCTGGTATGGGGGTTCCACGGCTCTCTAAACTCCTAGGACATCGATAAATTGCTCAATTCAATGTTCATCTTGGGACTGGTTGTTCCCACCAGCCAAAGTGAAGGAGTCATTCTCTTCGGTGCTCCTCTGTCACACATTAGACGGGGTAAGGACAGCAGTAGTCGCTGCACGGTGTTGGAAAGGTTCTGCAGGCATCTCTTGTCATCTTCTTCTTTGTTTACTTCAGCTTCCAGTGGTCGACTTGCTTTTCACTCCAGCAGTCTCACCTTTTATACAATTCCATCACACACTGCTCTGTAATCTCTCTCAGCATTTTACAAAAAATTGGGTTTGGCTGTCCAAACAGGACAGCCAGACCCCCTGTGGGAGCTGGTCCTATTCAGGCACTCTGACAGACAAAGGACAGAGGGGTGGAAGACTCTTCCCTGTCATCCTGCCTGCGCAGACACTCTGGAGCCTATGCAGGGATACCCAAGGGTTCCCGCCAAAGGCAAAACAGACACACAGACCTTCCCCATCCAGAATGGTAGGAGAAGGGCTAACAAAGAAAAACCACACTAGTAATGGTGAAAAAAGAAGGGAGGTGCCAAGTTGGTACTTGGGTGCACCTATTGTGCACTACCAAGGCTATGGACATAGCCTGTGGTATAAAAACGACACAATAGTTTGTAGAACACATGCACTGCCCCCAGCCATAAATAGGAGATTGTCTATGTTAATGTTAATGTTAATGTTAAAGGACATTTGTACCGCGCAGTATCACCACCGGAGTGGTCCCCTGGCGCTCTGGCGGCTCTGAAAGAGGGAGGGTGGGTGAGTTAGTGGGTGGAGGTTGAAAAGTGCAAGAGAACAGTGATGTACTGTTGGCAGCCTCAGCCCGGTGGGTCCGTCGGCTGGGCCTGGGGTCTATGCGGCCGGTAGTCGTTGTGTACTGATGTGCGGGTCTATGTGGATTTATTGTTTTGTTGTTGCAGTGTGGTGAAGTTTGTGCGGTTTGTTGTGCTGGAGGTTTGTGGTTGTGTTTGGTTTGGAGTTTGAGAGGTGTATGCGGAGGAGGAAATAGTTAGTGGTCTCAGTTAGTTGGCATCTATATCCTGGTTGACCAGTTGTGCTTGCGTAATCTCGCACGATGGGGTGTTTGGGCATCATGTGCCTCTGGAGGTTCGTGCTCGTTTTGTATACGAGACCCCTTGAGCATCTCACTGCCTCTTCTGTCCGTTCTGTCAACAGTGTTGCATGCTCCCCACCCCCACCCACATGGCCAGTGCACCTGCCAGTGTCCATATCTTAGCTAGTGCAGTGATTGGTGGTATCTCGCTAGTTCCACAACCCAGTGGTACCTAGTTGTAGCTATGTAGCTATACGGCGGTTGGGGATGGTAAGAATTGGCTGGGATTGTTGCCTCCGTCTCCGTGGGTCTTGCATGTGTACCACTCTGTCAGTCGGTTCTGGGGCTTGTCAGTGTCCTTTACGGTTTAGTTGTTTGTCTTACTGCTGCTTTGGTTTTAGTCTCTGGTATCGAACAGCTAGGTTTTTAGTAATTTTCTGAATTAAGGTGATCTTTGGTGTTCCTTATTTCTTTTGGGATGCTGTTCCAGGTTTTTGAGGCTAAGTGGTAGAAGGCGGTGCCTCCGAGTTTTTTCTTGATGTAAGGTTTTAGTTCCAGGCGGATTTCGTTAGTTGATCTGAGGGGTCTTGTTGGCTTGTAGATTGTTATTTTCTTTTGAAGGAATTTTGCTCCTTGTCCGCAGATTGCCCTGTGCGTTATGCACATTGTTTTGAAGGTGATACATTGTTTACTGGGAGCCAGTGTAGTGTTTTTAGGGCATGGGTGATGTGGTCTCTTCTGGATAGTTTGAGGAGTAGTCTGGCTGCTGTGTTTTGGATCCGTTGTAGTTTCTTTAGTAGGTATTCTGGTATTCCTAGGTAGAGGCTGTTTGCATAGTCGATACTTGACAAGATGAGGCAGACGATAGTGAGTGTTTTGTGTGTGAAGGAGAGGAAAGGTAGTATTTTTCTTGCCGAGTGGAGGAGGAAGAAGCATTTCTTGACTGTTACGTTTATTTGCGGCTCTAAAGTTAGGGTGTTGTGCATCAGGACTCCCAGATTTTTTACTACCTTAGATGGTGATGGTGCGATTCCCATTTCCGTTGGCCACGGGATGGCGGTTTCCTTCTCTTGGTCTTTGGATATGATCATGATTTCTGTTTTTCCTGGGTTGATTTTCAGGTTGTTGGTATTCATCCAGTTGTAGATTTCTTTTAGACAGTCGGTTAGGTTAGAAAGATCAGCCTGGGTGTAATTGATTTTGTAGATTATTTCAGTATCGTCTGCGTAGTTGTAGCATGTGATGTTGTGTTTCTTGAAGATTCTGATAACTGGGGTTTGGTAGATGTTGAAGTACAGTGGTGATAGTGAGGATCCTTGTGGCACTCCACAGTCATTAACTCGAGGGGTGGATTTGAAGGGTTTAATCCAAACGGTTTCTGTTCTGTCTGCTAGGAATGATTTAGTCCAGCGTAGCGCTGTGTCGGTTATGCCTATGTCTTCTAGTCTTTTGGTTAGGGTGTCATGGCTAACTGTGTCGAAGGCTGCAGAGAGGTCGATCAGAATGAGGGCTGATGTTGTGTTGGAGTCTACGTTTGTTTTTAGGTCGTCCCAGATCGATAGTAGTGCTGTTTCTGTACCTCTTGTGGGTCTGAAGCCGACTTGAGCTTGGTCTAGCAGTTGGTGTTTTTCAACGTATTCTTGTGTTAGTTTGTATACCTAGGTTTCGAGGAGTTTTGCCGGGTAGGGGATGTTGGAGATTGGTCTGTAGTTGGAGAGGTCATCTGCCGCTTGTGTTTTTCAGAAGTGGTTTGATGTAGGCTGATTTGAAGATCCTTGGTACGGTGCCTTTTGCTAGTGATAGATTTAGAAGGTTCCTGTAGTATTCTGCTGGCGTCCCTTGTGCAAGGATTGATTTGTAGATGTCCGGGGGGCAGGGATCCATCGGTGAACCCGCTTTCTTGTTGTGTTTTACCAGCATTGCAAATGCCTCTGCTGATATTTCAGGAAAGTTCTTGAGTTTGTGTTGTGGTTTTGAGGTAGGTTCGTTTTGTTGTATGTTGCTGTTGGCTGGCCTCTGTTGGATGGTTTGTTGGATGTCGTTGATTTTTTTTTTTTAAGTGGTCTGCAAGGTCATTGCAGAGTTTCTCAGAGGGGGTAGGGCTGTTGTCACAGCCTGGTGGGTTTCTCATTTCTTTAATGATGTGAAACATTTCTTTTTGTGGGTTGGTGGCCTTTGTGATTCTGTCGTCATAGTGCCTTCTTTTTGCTTTTAGAATTTCCTTGTATGCATTAATTTGCTTCTGGAACAGTGTTTTTTTTTATCTTGGTTGTAATGTTTTCTCCATTCAAGTTGATCTTTCTGTTTTCTTTTTTCATGGTGCTTAATAATGGGGTAAACCACTTAGCCATTGCTCTCTTTTTTGATGGTGTACATGTTTTTCCGAGGGCTATTTTGCCAATTGTATCTGCAATCCATTTGTGTAATATCTCTGCTTTCCCGTCTAGATTAGCTAGCTCTAGTTCTGTTGTTGAGGGTTTGGTTAACTCTAGTTGTTCGAAGAGGTTGCTTTCTTTGACATCTTTCCAGTTTCTTTTTGTGGTGGGTGAGAGTTTAGGGGGTTGGATTGAAACTTGTGTAGGCAGACTGATTACGAATGGGATGATGAGATGGTTGCTCCAAAGTCACAGGAGTAGAGAGAAGGGGGATATTAAGTATCCCTTTGTAACTACACTGAAGTTGGTGTGTGCCAATCTCTCAGAATGCAGAGTTTTGGGAGACATACTAAGTATCTCTCTATCCTTGAGAACTGTAGTTGCTCGAGGATATAGAAAAAAATATCTTGAAGGAGAACCCTAAGGGTCACCAGCAACACTGTCCATAAGGAGATGTGTGCTTCAGTAGTAAAAACACAGATGCCATTAAAAGCTATGGAGCAGACAGACTCTATAGTACAGGTAGAATGCAAAGAAGACATATCTCACAAGAATGAATTCGTGGAAAAAGGCTCCGCTCATTCAGGGTTCAAAAGAAAAGGTCCAGAAGTCCAGCAAAAAGTACTGGGGGTCTCACTAGGAGAGGGGATGAAGCATAACAATGATAAATCTCCCTAAAAGTAACTTCATCTTTCACTGCAGCTTGATTGGGCTTTTTTAACATACCTACGAGACAATGTATGTGAATGTATTTTCTCATGTGACAGTCATGCAGACGCTCATGGCATTAAACAAGCTGCAAGGATCCAATACATGTTGTAGGGAAGTGCTGGAATTCATTATAATTGCAAGTTGTGCATGCAGGCAGGCGGCGGGGTCAAGGGGTTGGCAGGAGCTTGCTAGTGGCACGGGGAAATGTGAATATGGCAAAAAGAAGCGATCCCTTGCAAGGGAGAAGCCTGATGATTATTTTTCGAGTTATGCATTTAAAAACTTTTTTTAAAAGTACTGAAAGGGAAGGGTGACTTTGTTCCTCGTATTACTGTGATAATGTCAAATAAGGTTAATGTCCAGCACATTACGCATGTTATAATTGAACCGTTAAGAAACAAATTAAAATTGTAATGAACTCACTTCCCCTTGGAGGTAAACTTGTGCTCCTTATTAAAGCACTGACAGCATTTTTTATGTTATTGCACGATCAGCAGCACCTCATGCCCTGTTTTGCGCGCTCTTTCTCCCTTTAATTTATGCGCTCGCACAGTGACAATGCAAACCATTCCTTTCCAGTACTGCGTCATAGTTTTCTGCTAGATACAAGAACACTAAAATATGAAGGCTATATCTGTAAATAGTCGGCCAAACCTCTGCTTCAAAATGCATAAATACCTGTCAAAAACAATATAAGAAAAAAATAATTTCCTATACGAACACATTCTATCTCCCATAGATTCCACCCTTATGGCAGTGTATCTGTTGTTCACATGTGTTGGTAACATTTTCAAAGGGGGCTGCAGGATAATTAGTGCTGAAGACATGTATCTGGTATCAATAAGGTATCACTGAAAGTGGAAGTAGGGTCATGGGGTGTTGACAAAAGGCCTCTGTATCATAAAACAGGCTGCAGCACACAGGTACAGGCTCAGACGTTGCTTTATTTAGATTCACAGGTAGTTCGCCAATACATGAGTAAAATGGCCCCCAGTTGCTCCTGCTTCAATCACCTGTAAGTGCCCCAGAGCTCTGGATCCTAGCCACCTCTTCAACCCCAAGCATTCTATTCCCATAGCTCCAGAAGGAAAAACGTTCCCTGATGATGTAACAGCTCCACAGCCCACTGCAGATACATGTACATATAGTTCACAAACAAATATTAGATAATACAATACAACACACCTCCCCCATGACACAAACAAGTTCTACTGCCCCCTCCCCATTCTTCATGGGTTAATATGCCTTTTATCCACACCCGACCATCCTCCATTACCACAACATCATGATGGTCTGTGGTCGGTCCCATAACCTGCTCTCAGATCTTCGAACTATACCTGGTCTTCTAACAGACACTCTGTCCCACTCAGACCACACTCCTCTCCTCACATGCCTAACACATAATAATCATTCTTCATGTCCATGTCCTAGTGGTTTACCCTCATGCTCAAATTCAAGTCATACCACCCCACAAACGCAGACCTTCCCAGCCACAGTTGTGGCATGAGGCTGTTGTTTTCTCAACATCTCGAACAGAACAATCCCTGTTGTGGCACATGGAGCCAGGTGGTATGCACAGACTTTCTTTCTACCCACCCCTCTCCACTCCTACCAGCCTCAACCACCATTCTGATTGCCTTTTCTGAGTGTGTGAATACATTGCCCCTCCACTCCATTAGTCTCAGGATGATACAAGGAGGTGTGAATATGACTCACCCATATACGTTCCAAAAATGATTCCATGATGCTTAATGTCAACTGCACACCAGTATCAGTCAACAACTTTCTGGGAAATCCTTCCCTTGGAACATAACATCTAAAATGTCAACCACTGGCCAATATTCAGCCTCCCGAGAAATGTTATCCTCAACCCACTTCAAAAGTAGATCTATCATTATAATGACATATTTCTTCACACCTCTGTCCGCACTTATTGGACCGAGGATGTCTAGTGCTGTAAACACCCACAGCAATCTCCACAACTCAATTGGGTTGGAAGGCTGCACAACGTTTTTGAGCATCTTGCCCGCCTCTACACACATGCAACAACTGTTGACCAACTCCTCAATATCCAAATCCAACTCAGGTCACCAATAATCTCCTCTCGATATTCCTTTAGTCTTATTCATTACTAAATGGCCACTGTAACCAATCCCCAACAACATCGCTCTAATGCCTCTTTGCGGCACCAAATGACTTGCCTTAAAAAAGTATTCTCCTTCCAAACTTAATTCATCCCTTACTCGATGAAAGGCTGCCAACCCATCGCCAGTCCTCCAATATTTCCAATTTGACCTTACACACGCTATGACCTTCTGTCACTCAGTCAAGTCTTGCTGCTTCTGCCCATTCACCCTCTGTGATGGTCCCTTCACAAACTAGAAAAATGTGTTCCTTGGCTTCATTTGAGACATTACTCTTCAGACCAACTGCATGGATGTAACCCACCTTATTATGCTCCTGGAGGCCCTTGTCAAGCCTTTGTACATAAAGACACTCAACAATGGCTTGTGATTCATACAAATAGTAAACGATGTTACCCATAGGAAATCCCTCAATGTCCTCACTGCCTCCATCATTCTAAGCACTTGTTTCTCAATCACAGAGTACCTTTCCACTGCAGCCTTCAACACGAGTAGCAAAAGCTATCCCTTTTGAACTCCACACTGCTTTTGGTGCCGCACTGCACCCAACCCTGTATGAATAGCATCAGTCATGACATATTTCTCACATGTAGTGTTCCCCAATGCCGGCGCTATTGTAATGGCAATTTTGATGTCTTCGAATTCTAACTGATAGGTACTGTCCAGATAAACTCAATAACGTTCTTGCACAATTCTCTGATGGCTCCACACCTGTCCACATAGTGTCTTACAAACCTGGAATAATATTCCACTAAATTAAGAAATGCCATTACACCTCGTTTATCTCTTGGTGGTTCAATATCAACTATAGCTAAGACCAATTCTTTCCTCGGATCCAACCCCCTATTGCTCAGTTTGTGAGCTAAATAATCAAAGGACTGAACCCTGAAGTGACACTTTTCCTTACAAAGAGTCAGCCCAGCCTGAGTTATTATCCATTAGACTTCACAAAGTTATTGATCATGTTCTGCCAGATTCTTTTATGTGATTCGAACATCATCTTAAAAGTATACCACACCTCTAAGAGCCTTCAAAAGTGAGTCTATCACCCTCTGAATGAATGTGACTGGAAAAACTAGACCAACAGGTATTCCTTTGAATCTTAACGTGACTTTGTGCCTCACAAATGTGTTGCATTCTCTCGAATCACGGTGGAGCCTAATCTGATGGTATTCTGAGGCTAAATCAAGTATACTGAACACCTTGCACCAGCTCATAAACTCACTAATTTTCCAGTATTAAGTATCGGAATCCTTTCCACCACCACAACTTTACTGAGCCTACTAAGATCGACACACAGTCTCACTCAGCCATAATTTTTCCACACACACAGCACTGGAGACACACACACTGATGCTTCCACTTGGTCAGTCACGGAATCTTTCAACCATTTCTCATTTTCTTGTTTCATCTCCCCCTCAAGGCAATGCAAAACCTCTGGATGGTTGGATGGTTTGTTGGATGTCGTTGATTTTTTTTTTTTAAGTGGTCTGCAAGGTCATTGCAGAGTTTCTCAGAGGGGGTAGGGCTGTTGTCACAGCCTGGTGGGTTTCTCATTTCTTTAATGATGTGAAACATTTCTTTTTGTGGGTTGGTGGCCTTTGTGATTCTGTCGTCATAGTGCCTTCTTTTTGCTTTTAGAATTTCCTTGTATGCATTAATTTGCTTCTGGAACAGTGTTTTTTTTTATCTTGGTTGTAATGTTTTCTCCATTCAAGTTGATCTTTCTGTTTTCTTTTTTCATGGTGCTTAATAATGGGGTAAACCACTTAGCCATTGCTCTCTTTTTTGATGGTGTACATGTTTTTTCCGAGGGCTATTTTGCCAATTGTATCTGCAATCCATTTGTGTAATATCTCTGCTTTCCCGTCTAGATTAGCTAGCTCTAGTTCTGTTGTTGAGGGTTTGGTTAACTCTAGTTGTTCGAAGAGGTTGCTTTCTTTGACATCTTTCCAGTTTCTTTTTGTGGTGGGTGAGAGTTTAGGGGGTTGGATTGAAACTTGTGTAGGCAGACTGATTACGAATGGGATGATGAGATGGTCGCTCCAAAGTCACAGGAGTAGAGAGAAGGGGGATATTAAGTATCCCTTTGTAACTACACTGAAGTTGGTGTGTGCCAATCTCTCAGAATGCAGAGTTTTGGGAGACATACTAAGTATCTCTCTATCCTTGAGAACTGTAGTTGCTCGAGGATATAGAAAAAAATATCTTGAAGGAGAACCCTAAGGGTCACCAGCAACACTGTCCATAAGGAGATGTGTGCTTCAGTAGTAAAAACACAGATGCCATTAAAAGCTATGGAGCAGACAGACTCTATAGTACAGGTAGAATGCAAAGAAGACATATCTCACAAGAATGAATTCGTGGAAAAAGGCTCCGCTCATTCAGGGTTCAAAAGAAAAGGTCCAGAAGTCCAGCAAAAAGCACTGGGGGTCTCACTAGGAGAGGGGATGAAGCATAACAATGATAAATCTCCCTAAAAGTAACTTCATCTTTCACTGCAGCTTGATTGGGCTTTTTTAACATACCTACGAGACAATGTATGTGAATGTATTTTCTCATGTGACAGTCATGCAGACGCTCATGGCATTAAACAAGCTGCAAGGATCCAATACATGTTGTAGGGAAGTGCTGGAATTCATTATAATTGCAAGTTGTGCATGCAGGCAGGCGGCGGGGTCAAGGGGTTGGATGTGTGCGATAATGGGCAGGGCATGCTTTTTTTTCAAATGTTGTGGTGATAACCCTTGTGGCATCCTAATTCTTCACAAAACACATCTCTTGTCTGTCCTCCAGGGCTAACAACACTCCTCAGCATAACAACAATACCAGGTACACTGGAATCACTTTTAATCCCCATGTCACTCTGTTCATACCAACCCAAAAGATTCCCCACTCGTATGAGCTACAAACTTTAGCCAACCTCTTTCCCTTTTCATGGCAAATATGCCTCAAACAATCCTAACATATTTATGTGTACTCCCTCATAGGCATTCACTCTCACATCTGGTGATGGAGTCAAATGTAAGGCGCGGCCTAACAACACATTGCCACCCCTAGAAAACACCTGCTGCAAAAAAGTAAAATGCCAAAATGCAGGTTCAAATGGCAGTAATGGTAAACAAGTTTGGTGGTAATATTACAGTAAAAATCAGAGCATTGCCACCAAGCCCATAATGAGCCCTTATAGGGCTAATAGTTTGACAGAAGTCTCTGATGTTAGTGTGGAATGAACACACGTGTTTGCCATTACTGCCATTCAGTCCTGCAAATGTACTGCAGGAATACAAAATGGTGATAGCGAAGGTTATTCAACTGTGGTAAATCTTCTGATTTATGGCATTGAAGGTGAGATGTTACCTTCTGTGTATTGCCTGAGGTAAATTAACTACTTCAATTACTAGAGTTCAGCAGTGCCATAAAAGTGGCAGTAATTGCATTACTGAATCAATGTAACGCTGAACCAATCAGTGTAATCCATACCGCACACACAAATAGTCACTCATACCAAATGACCAGCATAGTTTAATGAAAGGCAGATAGGATTTCAACTAATAGCATTCATTGCATAGATAATTTATGATAAACAAGAACAATTGATATAAATCAAACTATTATCTTTTGTACAGTATTTTTCTTCAAAGAATCATATTTTACAACGAAATGAATACATATAAATCATCATATTATGGAATGTCATAATTTATCAGTTACATATACAAAGGGCACTGAAATTAAAATATTTCCAATAATAAATATCACCAGTATTTTACACAACCTCAATATCTGATGGTAATATGCATCTATATTAGATGTCCCATAATGGCAGTATTTAACTTTCTCAACGCGTTTTACGTATTTCGTTATAATCTATTTACATATTAGTAATTCCATTGCTTCCAAAAAAGTAGCAGTTGCGGAATTACTAACATATTTTAACCTCACTGCCGGACTCAATATGAGGCTTTATTTCCTTGTCTCATTGCTTTCTAAAGTGACTGGCATGTAAACGGACTTAAAATAAAATTCAGCTATAAAAGATGCATTATTGTTTTTTTTTATTTTTTTTATTGATATTTCTGTTTAACTGCTACTTTACGTGGACAGCATATATGTTGACTCGACTTTCCAGTCATGGGCCTCATTTCGTTTTTTGCATTAAATTGGTCATAGATCAGCTGATTTACCACTGACATCATTTACCGTTACTGCCACTTGGTCCTGTGGTTACAAGTTGTGGTACAGATGTGTGAAACACCATTTTTGGAGTCAATGGGACTCTAGGAGAGTTTTGGCAGATTTGCCACCAGCAGTATTACAGCAAAGTACATTCAAAGATGTATGTAGATGAAGAGGAGGATAAAGAGGAGGATTCATCTTCAGATTTATACTGGAATTGAATCCTCTGTTTTAGCTCAAAACTTGGAATTTAGTGGTACGGTAAAACGTGGTGGTAATTATGTTGCTGACAAAAAAGGGCAGTCATTTTTTACACCCCAAAATAAAACTCATGAGGCTGATCTTTATTGAGGAATTCTTTCTCTAGATAAATTCTATAATAGGCACAACACAAAGCCATGAAGAGTACCTCACCGGTAAGATAGCGCAGTGGTGCCAGTAAGATAGCTCAGCGGGTTGAGCGTTCGCTGCTGCGATCTCAGCGTGATCTGCAGATCACAGGTTTGAATCCCAGCAAGTCCACCTCAGCCTTTCATACTTCCGAGGTTGATACATGAGTACCAATTTCGGTTGGGTGATATTGTATGTAAATATATGCGCTGTAAAGTGCTTTGGATAAAGGTGCTATATAAATAACACATCATTATAACTATCTCACAAGCCAGTTCTTTTCAAATTTGCTCAAACCTCAAACTAAGTTGGTTCTTCAAGCTCATGTTTTTTGTGAAAGTGAAAGATTTATAAACTGTTCACTGCTGGCATGTTGAACGCACTGGTTGACTCTGTGCTCGCTACACATCTGTGTGTGTTTCCAGTTTGATTTTGAAAGGCTTACATGTTGGTTCTAGATTTCAAGAATCGTGTGCAAAATATTACCTGGTACAGTATTTGTATTCGTAGACTTACATCGGTGACATTATCTGCAAAACAATCTGTGCTGTTAAAGTGCTGTTCTTCTTAAACTATTGCGTGTTTACCGCCTATATGTATTGAAATGTGTGATTACCGCACAAGGCCAGCCTAGTTTGGCTAGCTCATTATGCAACCCATTGTAATTGCTTAATCTGTCTGGCTTGCAGAAAACCTACCTTTAAGACTATGAGGGCAAACAGTTGACTTTGCCAATGCTTGTTTTGAATAGGATATCAGTGCAGGACACATGAATGAAGTGGCTGAAGGCACGAGTTAAGACATTTTCATTGTACCAGTAGAGAAGTTACAGGGATAATTAAGCCAATGCCTGCAAGCAGATGTCTTATATTTCTTGTCAGTCATTTCTTCCAAGTGAGTGAAAAGATGATCCCCTGAAGTTCCTTTCATTGTATAGGTTTGCTTCTACGTGAATGCCGTTCCATTATCTGAGTGGTCTTGTTGGATGGTAGACGTTTATTTCTTTGATTTAGGAGCTCTGCTCCTTGGCCGTGGATTATTCTGTGCGTTTTGCACATTGTTTGGAACTTTATTCACAGTTTTATTGATAGCCAGTGTAGCATTTTCAGCGCTTGTGTAATGTGTTCTCTTGGTCGTAGTTTGAGCAGAAGTCTGGCTGCAGCATTTTGGATGTGCTGAAGTTCATTTCATAGACGTTCTGGCATTCATAGGTATAGGCTGTTGGCGTAGTCTATTCTGGAGATGATGAGTGTGATTATAATGAGTGTTTTATGGATGAAAGAGAGAAATGGTAGGATCCTTTTTACCGCATGTTGGAGGAAGAAACATGTCTTGATTCTAGTGTTTAATTGTGGCTCAAAAGTATTAGTTTGTTGGCCATCAAGACTCTGAGGTTCTGTACTATCGTTGATGTAGTTGGTGATGTTCCTAGTTCCGTCAGTCCTGGAATGTAGTGATTGTTTTCCCTGCTTTTGGATTTCATCATTATTTCTGTTTTGCCCGGGTTCAGTTTGAGGATGTTAATGTTCATCCAGCCATAGAGTGTTTGTAGTCAGTCTTCCATTGTTTTGTTTCCTTTCTGTGTACCTTGAATTTATTAGATGATCTGTGTGTCATCAGTGTAGTTGTAGCATGTGAGGTCGTGCTTTTTAATTAGCTTGATTAGTGGCATTGGGTATATGTTGAAAAACAATGGTGATAAAGAGGATCCTTGTGGTACTCCACAGGTGGATTCCCTTGGAGTGGATTTGAAAGGCTTGATCCATATGGTTTCTGTTCTATTTGTTAGGAAGGATTTAATCCACAGTAGGGCTATGCCGGTGATTACTATTTCTTGCACTCTCCCGATGAGGATGTCATGGTTGACTGTGTCAAATGCTGCGGAGAGATCCTGAAGTATTAGAGCTGTGCTTTTGTCTGAGCCTGCATTAGCCTTTAGATCATCCCATATTAAGAGCAGTACCGTTTCCATTCCTCTCAATGGTCTAAAGCCTAGTTGTGCTTGATTCAGCAGTAGGTGTTCTTCTACGAATTCTTGTCTTATTCTATAGATGTATGTTTTGAGTAGTTTCGCTGGGTATGGGATGTTTGAAATGGGGCGGTAGTTGGAGAGGTCATCCATGTTACCTGCTGTGTCCTTGTGGAGCGGCTTGATGTCTGCCGATTTGAATGATCTCAGTACTTTCCCTGTTGAAGTGATTGGTTGAAAAGGTTTGTCTATGGCTGGGGGCAGGGATCAATGGGGAGCCAGGTTTGTTGCTATTGTTTACCAGCTTGACAAATGTCTCCCTTGATATTTAGGGGAAGCTTTGGAGTTTTTTCTGGCGATCCTTAGATGACTGGGTAGGTTGCATGTTGTAGTTGCTTGGTCTGCCATGTATGATCTGTTGGATGGTGCTGATTTTGTTTAAGTGGTCTGCACGGTTGCTGCATAATTTCAGTGAGGATATCAGTGTGTTGTTAGAGCCAGGCAGGTTTCTCATTTTGTATATGATTTTAAACAGTTCTTTTTGGGTGCTTGCAGCATTGTTGCTTCTGTTGTCGTAGTATTACTTTTCGGCCTTCTGGATTTCCCTTTTTTTTAATTGGACTTGTCATTGTAATTTCTTCATTATTTTTCCTCCATTCTATTTCAAGCTTACTGTTTTTATTCTTTTTATGGAATGAGTAGCAGGATAAACCATTTTGCTGTGGATCTCTTGCACAATGGGGTGAAAGGTTTTTTCATTGGAGATCTTGTCTATTGTTCTGGTGATCCATTTGTGCAGTAGTTTTGTTTTTCTTTCAAGGTCAACTTCATCCAGAGTTGTTGCCAGTGGTTTGTTTTTTTCAAGTAGTTCTACTAAATTGCTATATGCGATGCTCCTCCAGTTTCCTTTCATGATAGGCAACAGTTTGTTGGGTTGTTTGGCTGTTGATGTGGCTAGCTTGATCACAAAGGGGATGTGGTCACTCCAGAGGATCTGTATTGGTGGCACTGTGGTGATGAGGAGTTTGTTGCTGAACATTGCATCTATGTAAGTCCCACTGCGTGAGTTGCTCCTTTGACTAGTTGATGTAGTATCATTCTCTTCAGTTGTTTGGCTAGTGATTTTTGTGTTAGCGGTTTCTTCGTCAAATCAGATGTTGAAGTCTCGAATGATAATCATGTGTTCCTGCTCTATGGCTATGTCGGTGATGGCTTCAGCGAGGGAGTACACGAAGGTTGCATCGTATGTCAGTGGTCTGTATACCAGGATAAATTTGAGGTTTGTTTTTGGGTGTGCTGTTAGGCAAATGATTAGGGATTTGCAGTTTTCGATGCTTAGTGGTTCTTCAGTTTCAATTGTCAGGGGTTCCTTGTATGCTATCATCAGTCCCCCTCCTCTTTTGTATTTCCTGTTTGCTTGTGAGCACTTGAAGTTGTAAGGGAGGCAGTTATGGCATGTAATTCTTTAATTGTTGTCTAGCCATGTTTCAGTTATGAATAAAATGGTGATACCTCTGTCGCACAGGAGGTCGTAAATCTCTGTGGCATGATTAGGTTGCAATGGATCTTTTTGATGTGGTTAGGTTTGTTTTTTATCCTTATTTTGTCTTGCAGTTGTTTAGTTGGAGTGCTTCTGTGTTGTTGTCGTAGATTGGTTGGTGATCCATGAAGTCTGCTTGGTCATTGAGGCAATCTGTTAGATTGATGATTGGGTTGATTAATTCTTCTGCTTCGTCTTCTTCTTTGTTTTTGTGATGTACGGAATGAGGGCTCTGGTTTCATACCTTTCTTTTCTGGGGTCCTCTCTTCTTTTTTTGCAGGGTTCCAATTGGTTTTCAGCAGGTCTGGTCCTGTCAATGAAGTTGTAGTGTCTAGGTGCTGCGATTGAGGCAAGGTACGGTGTAAGACAAAGTTATTTTTCTCTTCTCATGATGTTTATTCTGTTGCCTGTAGTGTCTATTGGGGTACATTCTGTATTGGTGATGGTTTCCACTGGAGGAGGGTGAGGGTGACAATCTGTTTGGCTTGTTCCTTGTTCCCATTCTCTTTGGCGGCATCCAACTTTGTAGTCCTTGGTAGTACGATGGTTAGAGTATTTATGTTAAAGGGGCAGTGGCCCGCCTGTAGAGCCTTGTGTGGTTTTGTTGGTTTCTACTCTTATCCTCTTTTGATGTGATAGCTGGATTCCCTCTATAGGTGATTGTCCGATTAGTGGGTTAGGTTCTGATGTTCCTCTATCTATGGATGGACAGTTTAAAGGGGGCACTGGCGGGATACTACATGCTTGAAGAGGGCTGCACAGTTGGATATGAGAAGTGGGTCATGGGTTCCTAGATAACTTGGGCACTGACATGGCTATAGTTACTTGCTTTCAGTGGTTGTTGGGTGTTCCTGGGTGGAAGGCGGGCCTAGGATTTTCAAATGGCAGGCAATGGGAAAACACACCTAGATTTGAGATTCCTAGATAGTTCGAGAAAAGTTCTAGGCTTCACAAATTGGTAGACAAAGGGAGAACACACCTAGATTTGAGATTCCTAAAAAGTGGGAGAAAAGGCCTAGGTTTCACAAACTGGTAGACAATGAGAGATTACACTAAGATTTGAGATTCCTAGATAGTGGGAGAAAAGGTCTAGGTTTTACCAATTGATAGATAAAGGGAGAGCACACCAAGATTTGAGAATTCTTGATAGTGGGAGAAAAGGCCTAGGATTCATAAATTGGTAGACAAAGGGAAAGCACACCTAGATTTGAGATTCCTAGACAGTTAAATGTATAGGTGAAAGGGGGCCCTAGGGGACCCTGACGTCTATGGAAACAAGGCGGGTCACCACACACGATAGAGACGCCAGACACGAGGTTGTATTCCCAACGCTAGGGTTTTATTGCAAAGCAAAAGTCTCAGTTGGCCAACTCGGTCTCACGCCCCGCGACATGTATCTCTAGACCTCGAGGGACGCAAGAGAGCGAATTACGTACATCAGTTACATATATACACAAAATGCATATCAAACAATCAGCTATGACATGGTTAACACCCCTCTCTATTTGGTTTCTTTGAACTTGGTGTGATGATGGACATCTCCGACCACTATGACACCTTCAAACATCTATTCTAGTAACAATTTGCAATTTGTGAGTGCGTAGGCATCTTTCGGTTATTGAATAGAACACGGTGCTTCTGTTCTTGGAAGTGAACTACATACGGGGGTGGGGGGGGGAGTTGCATTCCGGACCTTGCTATCTATCAGGTGCTATTTGCGTCCTGGGAGCCGACATGCTCTTAGCAGGCTCAGCAAAGGGGGGCCGTTAGAAAAGCATAATTCAAGCCTTTAGCTGTATTATTCTAACGTATTCTACCATATAATGAGACATACTGGCAGCTGTGAAATTATTAAATGCCCTGCAGCTCTGCTTCAAGGCTACATTAAGGAGGGAGCCGGCCATTCTTCCTGGCGCTGCCTACGTTTGTGTTTCAGCGAACTCTTGTTATCCTCTCGGCCCTGCGGCCTTGTCCTTTTCACATATAGACAACAATGTTCCACAGTCGAGCAGTGTAAGCGGAAAATATACTGCGAAGCAATAGGAACAGAAAGCAATGAGCAATGGTTAGAAAACAAAATGGTGATTCTTGTTACATCAAAATGGCCGTTCATTGGCAAACTCGAAAACCTATATTCTGTCGTATCGTGCATGAGACGGTTGGTCCACGGCCACCAAAATGCATTTGCGGTCTCAAATTAGAGGTATCCGTATTTTTAGACTGACAAACCCTCCTTTGGCCGTATGCCAAACGTCTCATCTATTTATTGAAACCTCCTCTAGTGATGATAAATCTGAAGTACTTATGTCTGAGTCTCGCATGCTATCATGGACATCATTGTCTTCATCAATATCTATTGCCATCAACTCTTTCACTACTCTCATCTCATTTGGGTCTGGGCTAGTTCGATCATGAGGTTGTTTTTTCTTTGTTATCATATGCATCCATCATTCCGTACATCCCTCAGTTACCTCTGCACAAACTATGGGTAAACAGTGCATACAACAACAGCACGTTAGGAATATCCCGAATACCACTACTAATATTGGGATCAACTTCCATCCCCAAGATTGTAGTATTCCCCAAAACCAAGATCCTATTCCCCAGCTCCCTTCTCCCGTTGGGAGTTCAGAGCTTAGAACGTGCATTTTCTTTATTGCTTCAAAGATCGTGGGGGAATAGTCATCGACATAAACGCAACATGCTGATCCCACTATTTTGCAAATTCCCCCACGATCAACCAGGATAACATCGAGAGCCATTCTATTTTGCAGCGTCATTAACCTGATTCCTTTTTCTTCCATCGTCATGTTAAATAATATATAGGTTGTTGTGTTTATTGTATTCTTTAGGATTCTGGACAGTTGCCTTATATTATAGGAGTTCACTATCTGTCCTAAGAATGGAATGAATGATTTCGCTACATCAGTTGCTATTAAAACACCTTTGCAGTCCTCTTGACTCTAATTCTGGATAATCTGGCCATGGCTGCTGTTTCTAAGAGGAATACTCCTGGGAACAGTAGCCCTAGTTAACATGTAACTCCCCAGTTTCTGGGCAACCAAGGGTATGCTTTCTCTCCACATATAAAATAAACTGGATCACTTACGTATACTGGTTCTATTTCCCATTTTAGTACCACTGTATTCATACAACCAGTATATGTTCTGACTGAAAAAGAGCCTTTCTTT
Source organism: Ambystoma mexicanum (assembly GCF_040938575.1). Classification (NCBI taxonomy): domain Eukaryota; kingdom Metazoa; phylum Chordata; class Amphibia; order Caudata; family Ambystomatidae; genus Ambystoma; species Ambystoma mexicanum. The sequence goes on from NC_090937.1 coordinate 1,197,460,165, forward strand.
TTTAGACAAAAAAGGACAGTTCTTGAGCTATAATTCACTGTGTGAGATGGGGGAATTGCATCCTTGTTCCCTTCTGTTCTTACACGAAACGTCATTACAGATGTTTTTTTCTGGCGGGGACAATCTATCTCGTCTATTTTGTCGTGTTATCTTCCGTGTACTTTTCCTCGTGGGCTCTGGGGCTATTACTTGTGCTTTATGGAAAATGGAACAACCCACAGGCTTCATTATTATCTCCTCAAACTCATTCATGTTGGTTCTGTCTAATTGACCTGTATTACTCTTATTCCACTTCCCATAGAACATTGCACCTAAAGATGCACTACATGCAGAACTTAATGGTAATGGCTGCACATACCACCCTATTCCTTTCCCGGCATGCTGTGGTAAATGGGCACATACCCAGCAGTTTGTTTTCTTTAGGATTAAATGTGCCATGTTCATTATCAGAAGTAAGGTGTTATTTCTAAAACCTTCCCTGTGTTTTTCTTCCATTGTGGGTAGGGTATAAGTGATCACCTGAACCGGGCTTTCAGTAGTGGATATATTAATTATTGGTAAAAAAATTTCTAATGGGTGTATTGTTTCTACCCACCATAATATTAGGGCTGTCGATATTGGTGCTACCACGCTCATAAAGCACATTATTATCGTTAGTGTCAGCATACAATTTGTTTTACCATGCATTTTTCTTGAACTTATAGTCTTTATAACAGACTCATTTTCAGCGGTTGTAGTGCAGGAGGAGGATGGAACCAGTCCTGGCATGTTTCTCGTCGTCCTTCTTCTTCCTTATCACAGTTAGCTGTGGATATCTCTCTTCGTCGCGCTTGCTCTGATGTCTATAAGTTCAATGGAATTCTCACAATTCAGTTTTGCCTGTCCTTTTTAGCCTGGATTCGATTGTTCGTTTTTAGGCGAGATCACTTGTCCCTTCTTATACTGCCCAGAGGACCTTTGATCAGTTATCGCCTCAGTATCATGTGTGCCCAGCTTGTCCACTCTGGTTCCGGACACGTGTACTGTCAATCAATTATCTCACTTGCCATAGTACCATGTGCGCTCAGTTTGTCTGTTCTGGTTTGGACACATGTACTTTTTATGATCGCACTGAGGAGCCGCGAGTCTTGAATTGTCCGACTTGCACAATTCTCACGCATCTCTCCTCTACACCCCTGGTTCCTTCTCCGTCCATGAGCTGGACCAGAGGTTGACATAAACACCCAAAAAAAGAATGCGGATCACTTTGTCTTCCGAGGCCACAGGTTGTATCGCCTTGCTCCTGGTATCGTATGATCCGTGAACAGTGCCGGTGCACGTTCAGATTCAGGCTTGAAGTCAGCCTGTGGCGCTACTGCAGGTGCTGGTGTGCGCTGCGCCAATGATGCAGATCCGTTTTTTGGCATGCTGGAAAGTGCTGGTGGGCGCCAAAGGGGTACACGATTTGGTTTTGCTGGTATCTGCAAGGCAGATTTCACGTCGGTCAGCAGTGATGTCGATTCTGCTGGGCAACGTTGGGGCACTTTTTTCCCTTCCCACTTTTTGGCAATCGTCTCAGGCTTTGTTTCGAGTTTCACTTCACGTTTTGGCAGATCAGGTGGCTGCTCACTGGCAACAGTTTCTTTCGTTTCTGGGACCACTGTCTCTTTCCGGTCAACAGTGTCAGGCAAGACTTTCAGTGCAGTTGGAATCTTTTTGGCATGGGTGGCATGGATCCACGACTTCCTTCCATCCACCCGTATTGCCGTCTGCGTCGCCAAAAGTACTTGATGGGGCCGGCACCACCTGGGTGCTAATGATGACTTTCTTTCAAAGTTTTTTAGCAGCACCCAGTCTCCTGGCTCCAGCGCGTGCCCCGGACCGGTATACCGTAGGGTAATGCCTCCTGCACCTGCTGATGAATCAAACGCAATTTCTGCATTAAAAGGCCACAATAAGTACTAAGCACAGGATGTTCTATCTCACTTAGTCGTTTTGGCTGAGGTGCGCACCAAACATTTGCCGGCCTCCCCATCACAATCTTGTACGGGGAGAGCCCAGTTTTAGCCTGTACAGACGTACACATGCATAATAGTGCTATTGGTAATGCATCCACCCAACTAAACTTGCTTCCCGCACAAATCTTGCTAATCTTTGAATTAGGAATCCCGTTGTGCCTCTCCACCAGACCGGCAGAACTCGGATGCCTTGAACTATGGAAGCTCTTATCAATCTGAAGACCTGCACATATCTGTAAAACCACTGCACCCACAAAATGTGGTCCATTATCGGACCATAGGACACGGGGTAAGCCAAATCTGGAAAAATACTCCTTCAACATTACTTTTGCCGTAGTCATTGCTGTGCAATATTTTAAAGGATATGCCTCGACCCACTTACTGAATGCACAGATTACCACCAAGACGTATTTTAAGTTTTGGCACCTTTCCATCTCTATGAAATCAAAATGAACTACCTCAAACAGCATGGAGGGCGGGCAAAAACTGCCTGTTGTTGTCACTGTTCCCTTTCCTACATTTTGTTGTAAACATGTGATACAGTTCTGCACCAACCTCTCTGCATTCTTTTTTATTTTTACATTCTGCCATACTGTAGAAAGGTGCTGTATCATTTTCTTGGCACAGATGTGCGTAGGGCTGTGGGCCATTGTGACCATTGCAGTCACATATGTCTGTTACTGCAGTCACATATGTCATGTTGTCTGTTTACATCTACCCTCTTTAATTTCTGTATCTTCAATATAAATCAATATTTCAATGAAGTACGATAATTTCCACCAAAACTCAATCAGTGTTGGGTATCTTCTGTATGCAGATGATCTGGTAATAATAGATCAAACACTGATTGGTTTATATAGGTCCTTAAGTGCACTGGAAAACATGCTAGAGAAAACAACATGAGGATAAGTATTGCCAAATCCAACATACTACCAACAGCTGGCCTAAAAAATGACCAATCTGTGGAATCTTGATAACCAATCTATATAAGTTGTTAAAACATATAAATACGTGCAGATCAATATAAGCACAAGCAATGTAGATATGCCATATCACGAAGTGTCAAAATGCAAGATGAGGACATTATGCTCACAAGCTCATTCAAAAAAATATTGCAAATTTACATCTATACCTATTATAACATATTATGGGCAAAAGGTTATACCCACGATCACCTATGGTGCAGCAAACAAGCTTCCAGCAGACCATCCAATTTGTATTTATTTGGAAGGTCATTTTTGGAAAAACATACTAGGTCTACCAAGGAGCTTCCCAATGTCTATTATACGCTATAAACTTGGTTTGAACGCATTAAGTGCAGTTTTAAACTGGAATTCTTTGTCATTATATCACCAATGTCAGAATAATTGTAAATACAAATTAACCGTTATTGATATAATTAGCCAAGCTTGTGAAGGAGTTGAAACAGGTCCTCTAATATCATGGAAAGAGGATTGTATGCGTATAATGGAAGAGGCTAATATCGATGCTGAGCTTTTGACTTGTAACCCGAACTGTGCCAAAAAGAAATTCTGGCTATAAGAGTGGATAAAAACCATTGCTGAATGTAACGAATACAAGATATTCAAGTCTATTAACATTGAGTTAAGGAAAAATACGAAATTCTGCAGTATCCCACTAAGCACCCGAATATTCACTACCAATCAAAAATGATGCATTTTCGTTTTGACTTGTGGCCCATCAGATCAAGATTAGCTGTATGGAGCAAGAGCAATGACATTTTACTAACTTGAAGGTATATTAAAAATGACAAGATGATTGAGATGCTTTATCACAATTTGTGTGAATGTGAAGCACTTCTTGTGCTAAAAAGGGAGATTTTTTCAAAGTTTTTTTGTGATTTTAGAATGTTGAATATGATTACTGCATGGCCCATGATATGTAGCGCCCAGCGTATCTCAATGAATATTGCCATTATTAACAAACTTAACACAATTGAAATAGGTGATAGAGATTGCCATAAAGTTGACCATGAATATAGTAATTAGACGCTGACTGATATACCACACAGATAAGCATTATTTGAAAAGAACTGGCAAAGGGTTTGTTGAAGATTGAAATTTCATTGTGATCCACACTGTTGGAATTTTCACTATGCCAATCATGTGACAGTTATTTTAGCATAGATCTAATTTTCAGGAAGGTTTTTAAAGGAGCAACTTTCATAGAGCTTCTTTTAATATTATTGACTTGAATATGTTTGATAATGTATGTGGACCACATTTTTGTAAATTATTTTGTTTAATATTTGTAAAGTTGCATTGCAACTATATCAAATAATTAAAAAGAATAATAATACTTCACAAACATTCCTTTCTAATTTGTATTACCATCAGTCTCAGTCTGAGCAAGTGTGCAGGGGATGGGAGTATCCTCTACCTTAGGATACTATTGTTCTTGCATGTTTAACTTGCAGTCTTTTGTGTCAGAATTGTGTTGTTTTGTCCTGCACCTTGAACAGATTGAATTCCAACCCTATTTTACATCACATTAAACCTGTGTATATATAGGTGTGCGGTGGATAACCACCTTTACCTAAGAGGCATTCTCAGCATCACTACTGACAATATGAACACCTTGTATCCATGCTGTACAGGTTATGCAATGGAATAACACTCTAGCTATAGATCGATCCACTCACACATATACAAATCACACACCCAAAATCCCAGAGCAAAACATTCCAAGACATACAAGCATCCAGACAGCTATCCATCCTGTTCAGCTGTATCTTTCCCCTCGATGGAGCCCCCCCTACCCCCTTATCTGCCAGTAATCTACCTGATAATTTATTAAAAACCTCTGGTATTTCCGACTAAGAGAAATGTTTGCACACCATCGAATCAATCTGAATCGTAGCTGAAAACACTTTCTAAGTGTGTCTAGGACTAGTTCTAATAATATTGTTTTGACATGTAAATTTATGTTTATTTTATTTTCTAAATATTTTAATGGACATTCTTAAACAAATAAAAACGTTTTCAATGCGAATATTAGCAGCAGCATTCTGTAATTAATTCAGGAGTATTTCTACAGGGCTCACATGTTGGTTTTGCTATTGCATGCTGGCCATTCAAAATGTCACCCAGCAGCACAATCCTTCTAAGCTTGAGTTGAATTTAGTTTCAAGACATCTCTTAGATGGAAAATGTCTTCTGGCTCACATCTACTCAGCAGCGCGTGCTTCCTTCATTCCAAGAAATTGCAAAAGTACGAAGCAAACAAGACAACTGAGACATTTCGGAATCATTAAGTGAGGATAGTGTCAGCTTGCTCTGGAAGTCAAAAGAAGCAGGGAACATTGTTGCAGCATGACAACAGGCAATTACCAAACAAAGTAAACATGCGTTCTCCATGCCAGTGACAGTAGGTGACTCGAATGTCTGGCAGCAATGCTTGTTTACCTGCCTCCTGATTCCTGATGGAGTTGTCGGCATTTTTAAATAGCAGCTGGCATTTAATTAGTTCGAAAATTATTACCACTGAAAATTGGTCTGAAAAGAAGCAGAACAAAATAATTAAGCACGGCAACCATATGGCGAGATGCTTTTGTCAACAAGTGATTTTCTTCTCTCACATTCACTTAACTTTAGTGAAAGACAACCAATAGCGCCCACTTAAGAAATCAGCTCGCAAGAGTAGAGCACGTTTTAGAACAATGGCAATGTTTCATTTGTTGGGATCTGATGCATCACAGTACCCCATCATTCAGGTAAATACTATGTTCCTTGAAAGTTTTAGACTTTCTAACAGGGGAAAGTTGCATTTTTTTTAAAAAAAATATTTAAATACAGCATTGAGAAAATACATCTTTGTTTCCATTAAAGTGTGTAAGTCATCGGTATACTTAAACCCTACATGATGCGAATGAATTTGGAGGTCGCTTTCAACCTGGCCTTTGAGGAGTATGGGTCACAGCGTTGGATCATGCATTCCTGATAGAACCCCGCATTCTTTTTAAAGTATTAACACACATGTTTAAGGAACATAACATGCTGTTTTCTATTTCCATGGATGCGTGGTTGAGATTTTAAAAATGGCCGTTTAACTTTTTAAATATTATGCAGGGTCCTGTGAAAAGATGCAGGCCCTACATCTCTGTGCGCATACTTTTAAGAATGTATGTCCTATTAGTTAGAAATAGTACAAACACTGCAGGGCCATACATGTTTGTATTCATGTATATTCATAAACTGTTTTTAAGGACCCCCCTGTAGCCCCTCCCAAGAAATCTTTTTTTATTCTTTATTCATGCACTCCTTGGCAGATTTTTAAAGAAAATGTGTAACACTTTTAAAATGACATACACATAGGGATGGAAGTAGAGGTTCCTGCCGGGAATTGTTCATTTTCTGTTTCTTTCTCCTTCTGTCCTCCTTAATACTCTAGATATTAATTTGCAAAAATGAACCCACGTTTTTTGTTATGGAAAGAAGAACAAGAGATTGATGGACTGAGCCAAATGGAAACCGCAACGGGACAATCAGAAATACGTTGTGAAGCTGATTGGTAACAGAGCCATATGACACCCTATCAAACAGCTCTAGAAGAGGGTCAAAGCGCTAGCCAAATGAATATAAAAACTTCATTAAAACATCTTTAAATGCATAGATAGTTTTATTATTATGTTGAAAATTACACAAACTTGGCTGAGTAAAAACTGATTTAAAACGTACTCGAATGAAATTCTTTGAGGCCGCATTGCAGTGATGAACATGGCAGGGAGTACCGCTCATGGGCAACGCATTTGGCTTAGAAACAAAACAACACTGAGCAACACAGCTTCGAATCCCAGTCTGTGTTTGGAAACTGGTCTGCGGAAATTAGCATGTTACAAACAATGAATTAATCATTGGTTGCATGTTGTGGAATTTTAATATGTAATTTGGCCCCTAAAAGCAGCATTCGGATTGATTGAATTGTTTTATTAATTGTAGCCACATTGCTGCATATTTTATAATTTCACAAGAACACATTGATTACTGGAAGATTTACATTGTTTAGCCGACTCTACATCTTGTTTGAAAGTAAATGCAATGTGAGTATGTTATGTTCTTTATTTATGTTTTTTAAAGTCCTATATTGAACAGTCTACATTTCATAGTTTTCATATCAGAAAGTGAAGTGAATGTGGTTTTTATTACAGAAAACTAGGGTTTATATATGACACATCACCAAAACATCAGACCAGTTTATTCATGACACCTGCTGAAAGATGAACTCAATCACAAGTTATTGTTTTTTCCGTTTTTCATGTTTATGGAAGCCCCGTGAACAAAGGGGTCCTTATGTTTGACATGTTGTAGTAAAAACAGAGCCACATTGTATCCCACACTACAGACTAGACAATATACCTGAACATCAATTGTCTATCTTGGTTTTTATTGCTCTTTGGAGAATTGAGTGCAGAGTTTTCAGTATGAATGTAGATGTTGGTGAATGTGTGCTTAGGTCTGTGAATGTGCACATGAATGTGCATGAATGCGTGGATGGAGGTGTGTGATTGCCTGCACTCACCCGTGGCTGGAGGTATGTATGTGTAGGCACATAGGCATGCAGCAGTGTTTATTTGCCAATGTGGTGCATAGGCCCACACATTTGGGGATCTGTAGGTTCACTGACAAAGTAACAAGGGACTGTTTTGTTAGAGTTCTTTTCTTTGAAGTTTGAATAGTTAATAATGGTTGTTCTTCTTTTTATTGAAGTAGGACATGTTTGGTATTTTGGTCCATCGGAATACTTGTATAGCTTCCTGAATCGACTTTGTATTCAGCCTCACCTGGACTCCAGCTCCCAGCTTCCACTGAGATGCATGCCAACATATCCATTTGCCCGTGACAGACTTGCTGAAAACACTTACATCACTGCCAAATCTCCGATACATTGCATCAGTGAGAAAGTAACAAAGGGATGTTGTGTTAGAATTCTATTCCCTACTGTTTTGGTGTGCACAGTTTTACATAGGTTTATTTTGGTCCACAAGCCACCATAAATCCACCTACTTCTCCTCCACCATTTCTGCAAATGAGCTTGCTCTCTTTGTCGATTCTAACATTTCTACTATTCACAATACATTGCTACTTACAACTGCCTCCTTCTACTCACTTTTCTAAACCACTCCTACCTGCCTCTCCCACTACTATGTCATCCTTGGCCCCCACCAACCTTGATGGGATTCATATCCTACTCCTCGAGGCTAAAACTTACTGTGCCCTCACTGTGCCACTGATACCATACATTGTAAAGCACATTGCTTCCAGTGTTGTTCCACATCCTGCTTCCTACTTCAACTCCTCTCTTGACAATGACACTTTTACCTCATCCTATAAGACAGCTACTGTCATCCATCTCCTTAAGAAACCTGGTGTATAAACTATCTGCTATACCAACTTTCGCCCTGTCTCTTACTGAGACAGCTCTCCTCAAAGTCAGCCACGTCATTTCTTTTGCTCGTCATACAAACCTTTCATCTATTCTTCTCAACTTCTCTGCTGCCTTTGAAAAGGCCCATCACTCTGACCGTCTCTCTAGATTATATCTCCTTGGCATCAGGAATAAGACCATGCTTAGTTTGTTTCATATCTTGCCCCAGGCACTTTCAAATGTTTTGGTACAGTCTTACCTCCCAACACACCACCATTATTTTGGAGTTCCCCAAGGGTATGCCCTTGGTACACTTCTCTTCTCTCTCTATACTTCAGCTCTTGGTGCCCTAATCTCCTCTTACAGCTTCTCCTTCTAACCCTTCACTGATAACATTCCGTTCTTCTTCTCCTTTCACTCCTTATCCAACAACCTGTTGTCAAAAGTTTCAAACTGTCTCTCCTCCATCAAATACTGGCTGGTGTCCCACTTTCTCATAATCAACTTCACTAAAACTGAAGCTCTCTACTTCCCAGACAAACAGGTTATCTCTTCTTTTCCCTTTCTTCTTCTCCTCTCTGCTGATTTCCTTACTCTGCTTCCATGTGTAACCTTAGTGTTATCTTCAACCCATCACACAACATCTCACTCTTCATCTCCAAATATGTCACTGCAGCCATACTCAACCTCCTCAATATCAGCAAAATCTGTCATCTTCCTCTTTTCGATACTGCTAAACAGCTATTCTCCTCCTTGGTTCTTTCTAGAGCTGACTGCTATGCCAGTCTCCTTTATGGCCTTGCCAACAGTATCTGGTATTGCCATCTAATTCCTAGCATCAAATGCCTATCCATCGAAATGTATTAATTGAATTGCTTTTCCATCGAAAAGCATATTAATTGAATGAATTCCCATGGAACATTTCGATGGATAATTAGGGTTAGGGTTAGAGTTAGATTTTTGTTGGGGTTAGATTTAGGCTTAGATTAAGGGTTATATTAATGGTTAGATTAATGGTTAGATTTAGGGTTGGAGTTAGGGTTAGAGTTAGGGTTAGAGTTGAGTTTAGAATAAGGTTTAGATTAAGGGTTAGATTTAAGGGTTAGATTAAGGGTTAGATTTAGGGTTAGAGTTAGGGTTAGGGTTGGGTTAGGGTTAAGGGGGGGTCGCGTGGGGTTTGGGGGTGGGAACCCCCAATATACAATAAACACAAAAATGTTACAAGGAGCTGGCCAGTGCTGAAATCTCAGCACTGGACAACTCCACGTTAAAAAAAAGCATCAAAATGCTATCTTTTACATTTAAAAGTACAAATCCATAGAAACGTGTCCATTTCTTTATTCGATGGACAAGTTTCGATGGATATGTACTTTTAATGCAAAAGATAGCATTTCGATGAAACTAGTTTCAATGGATTTCTTACGATGCATTTCAATTCTGATGCATCATTTTCGATGCAAAGACCTTAAACCCTTGCCAACTATGTTTGTTCACCTTACCACAAAGTCCTAAAATTCACAGTCTAAATACTTTTCAACCTTTCTCGCTGTACCTCTAACTCCTCTGCCCATCACCAAATTGGCTGACTATCTATGGAACAAATGGTTAAGTATAAACTTCTTTTCATCTTCAAAACTATGCATGGACTTGCCCCATCAAACCTATCTGCTTATCTCACTCCCCACTCTTCTCCTTGCTCATTACAAACATCATCGCCTCACCTCCTTGCCACCACTCAAGCTCTCTGTGTGCCCTCTCATTTCTTCTCTCTCTCTCCTCACTCCCCCACTCTGGAATGCTCTTCCGCTCCCTCTCCAAACTACTCCAACTCTTCCACTATTTAAATCCAACCAAGCTCTCCTTCTTTCTGAAGATACTGTTTCCTAGCACACTACACTACTGCAGTACCCTCTCTCCCTAACCTTCATGGACAACCCTACAGCACTTTTACTTCACCCCTCCTTCCTTTATTCAGCACTTTCTCTACCATCACATTCTCATGTAATTCTGTCCTGTCCTCGTCACTGGTTTATGTGTCAATTTTCATCTACAGCATCTATTCTTCAAGTCACATTCTCTCACCCCATTGAATAGGGCCAATGGGCCTCATTCCGACTCAGGCGTTAAGGGGTTTACGGCGCCATAAACGGCGCCGTCCCTTAACGCCTGATTACAAGGTTCCCTTTGCGGGATGGCTGTTTAACGGCTGCTGCTTTTTGCAGCCGTTAAAAGCCATGCCGCAAAGGGACGTTGGCGATAATTACAGCACCGTAATTTACGGTGCCGTAATTATCGGCTTTCCCCATTCCCATTATGCCCTGTGGGGCAAAAATGGGAATGGGGAAGGGGCCATTGGTGAAAGGGGAATTACCGCCCTGCTCACCTTGGAATGGGGCGGTAATTCCGCCATCCACCATGGCGGAATTGCAACCTTAGCGGCATGGACCATGGTGCTAATAGCACCATGGTCCTCCGCCAAGGTTGTAATGAAGGCCAATGTCCTCCGTTCTGTTATCAATGGGACATTTTGCAAATGTTTCTGTGACAAAAATGCATTTTGTTCCCATGTGGTTTTATTAAATTAAATACAATAAAATAAATATTATATCTTCCTGCCTTGATTGTTCAATCAGTGGCCCTCAGACTCCATCTACTGCAAAGTTGTCGTCATACTCCAACAAACCTGTTTAAGCTTGTTCACACGTTTGGCTGAAGATGCTGGATTCTGGCAATCACCTCCCTTTTATCTATCTTCTCTATCTGCTATACCATGAGGATTATCCTAAAGATATGATGTGATATTTGTATTTGTATTGTATTTTTATTGTTTTATATAGCACATTAATCCAAGGCACTTTACAGATAACAACAAGTAACACATAAAACATGGAACAGTAGAAGCAAAACAGTAAACATAAATCAAACCATACAATCGGTACTTAAAACAATTCGCAAGTAACATGGGAGAGAAGAGGAGGGGGGTAGAGAAGGATTAAGAGGGAGAGAGTAATGAGTGAAGTGACCAACAAAAGAGAGGAGATCATAGGAGAGATGGGGACAGATAAAGATAAGGAGAACAGAGAGAGGATAATAGAAGGAGGGAGGGGATAGAGAGAGGGGGCATTTATCAGGGAGGGGAGTGAAGAAGAAGTTCTTTCAGTGAGGAGCGGAAAGAGGAATAGGTGGGGGAGGAGCGGATAGAGAGAGGTAGGGAGTTCCAGTGTAAGGGGGCAAGAAGCTGAAAGGAGCGGAAACGAGAAGAGTCACATGGTGGTGGGGGGACAGAAAGTAAGAAGAGATCAGCAGAAGGGAGTGAGAGGGGGTATAGAATGAGAGGAGAGAGGAGAGGTAAGGAGGAGCAAGGTCATGAAGAGATTTAAAGGCAAGACAAAGGAAGTGAAAGTTAAGCTGGGAGTGGGAAGGAAGCCATCGTAGGTAATAAAGTGAGCTGGAAATAGAGTCATGAGAAGAGAGTAGACAGAGAGTATGATAAAGGAATTTGAGGGGGCAAGATGGAAAGCGGGAAGACCGAAGAAGAGAGAAGAACTATAGAAAAGGCGAGAGAAGATGAGGTAGGAAATTAAGAGTTTGGTAGCATGGAAGGTGAGAGAGGGACGGACTGTACGGATGTTGAAGAGATGACAGCGACATGCCTGAGCAGTGACGCGCCTGTTCACAAGTATTTCTAGGTGTGACTTTGCTCATAATAAAACAAATGATTCTATTAGTCTCTGATCCCCGATGAAAATCTGTCACTATTCAATCTTCTATATTCAGAATGTTATCGGCCCGGGGAAGCTGTTTCCACCTTCCTCTTATCTCTGCTAATAGTTACACTGTATTGATTGGCATTGATTAACACAGGGACAGTAGTAAGCAATGGTACTTCAACTTTTATTCATGACAACCATTTGGCTATTTTATTTATCACCAAGACCTGGTTCTCAGAGGATTATTGTACAATTTTCCCACCTCACTCTTCATTAATTATCCATTTAAATGGCTAAACAGAGCTGGACTTTGCAGAAGAGGTATGAACATGATTTTAAAACCAACCCTTCCATGTCAAACCTCGATTTTCTGAATTGATACTGTTAGACTGACTGCACTATTTGAAAACCTGATTTTATTATATAGCCTCATCAGTCTTACATTGCAAGAATCACTGTCTTGACCGAATTTGAGCCAAGGAGTTGGACGCGTCATTGTCCAACTCTTTAAAGGTTTCGTAAAGCAAACACTTTGGGAGAATTTTTCAAGCTGAATGTTGCTTCTTCTTTTAAGAATAGGAGTACTTGAGCCTTCTTCGGGTTCCCTCTTTCAAGGAGTTAAAAGACCCTTTTTTTCATTGTCTTCAGAAATCTACCTTCTAACCTCCCAGCTTTTAATTCTGAAACTCGTTGTACTGTATACTATGAACGGTGTCAGACTGTGCTTCGGCTGCAAGTGATTCCAAGGTTCCTCGTTGTGTAGTCAGATCTAAAACCTCTATTCTCTTCGGTTTCCTACATCAATGAGGGAGAGAATATAGAGATGCAGTCTCTTTTCACAAATGTAAAGACTCCCTGAAGACCAATACATTTGTGATGTTCCATTTTAAGCATAAAACAATAGATTGAAAGAATTCATTCATATGGTTCAATTATTCCTTAGCTCACGGTTTGCCTCTAACCCATTTGATTTATCTTTTAAAATAGTGCAATGCATCAACGGTTAATTTATCTCCAAAATAGCTGCCTTTAAGAAAGACTTTTACTCAAGGAGAAACATTGTTCCTTCCTCTCGCCCAGATGAGATTCCCTTGGTAAAACCTTAATTTGCTTTTCAGACGGCTCCTACAGCGGGGGCCCTGCCACACTTGTCATCCTCGAAATGTATCTAATCACAGGAAGATGACCTTCCAGCCTCAATGACAATCTTTCACACAAAGGCTTACACTGTTAAGTTTATAGATTGTATTTATCTTTTTCTGCATTGGGGGATTGTCCCTTCCACATTGATAGAAATTATTATTATATGTCTTCTAAAAACACCCAACCTACATGCATCAATTCTGCAAAAAATTAATCCCATTGAGTGGTTTCTCGGGTTAGGCATGAATCTGGAAAACCATGTTACCGTTCAGCTACAGAACGTTGTGAAAAGTTCTTTCATTCTGGATTGTTTTCCGTCTGGTATTCAATCCACCCTTGGACACAGACTTTCATTGTAGTCATTTTGGAGGACATACTTGCAAATGTCACTGGAGGGTCCCTTTCCTTGGTTGCAATACTGGACCTCTCATCAGTCACCTGTGCTCCCCAGCAGGGATTTGAACCCTTGCCTGTTTGCTTTAATCTCTGTCAGGAAGAGCCCAAGAGGTCAAACTGTGCCCCTCCCCTTTAAGTTTACATGGATGAAATGTGGAGTTCCTTAAGGGTCACCACTCTCATCCCTGTTGATTAACAATTGTATGCAGCATTTGATGTACATGTTTGATACATTTTGGTTGCACTGTCATTCTTTGCTATACAAAATGATGCTGGTTCCGTTGCTCAGAAAGTGTACTGCGCTAAACAGGAGCCACATTTAAAATGATCCATGCTGAAAAGTATACTGCGCTCAAGTATACAAGCTGGAACCTGTCTAGTGACACACCAGAAGGTTCATTGCGAATTAACAACCTGGCAGCTACAGGGTAGCATGTGCTTTCCTTAAACAGTGTATTCATTATTATTTCCAAGAACACTGATCTTCCTTTAGAAGGACTACCACTCATGTTTCCTGAAACCTTTAAATGCACCTCCTCACTGCCAGATTGTAGTTCTTTAGTTAAGATATATTTGGGATGAGTAGTGGCTACATATCTGTCACACTACTACAAACTAATAGTGATCCCAATCATAAAGGAGAAACAGGCATATGCAAAATATTGCTCCTTTGCCTTTCTTGGTAATGTGGGCCCAGGGCAGGCTATACCCTTATGAGGGGTGTGAATGACAGTAGCAACCCAACAGCAATAGTACAGGACCACAAAATAAAGAAATGTCGACTCAAGCATCCATAAAAAATATATACTTTAATTCAATGAAAAAACGTTGTTAAAAGGGACAAAATGGTTAAGTTGCGCTACTAAAAACCTATCAAATTCAGTAAAACAACTTTGTTAAAGAGACGTTATGGTTCAAAGTAAAACCGAAAACCCCCTGAAATTCGGCAGTTATGGTAAGATAAGCAACCATAACTCGCGCCACCGTGCACTGCTAACCCTAACACCCAGGACATCAAAGATGACATCACACATGAGGATTCGTCCAGAGGGAGCGAAGTTATAAGCCACCCAAAAAATGCTCTTCCTATGGAAACACCAACTTAACCATAACTACATGGACGCTAGCGCGTCCATGTAATGAAACTAATTAATATGCAAATATGCAAATTACTGACTATGAAAAAAAACACTGTGAAAGAACTCCCCCTGTGGAAGGAACTGAGAAAATGCAGAACATGGGTATGGAAGCAGGTGTGAAGTGCAAGAAATGCTAACAATGCCACCTATTAATGACAAGTCTTTTAGAAATAGGTGCACAAAAGGTGGCTTATCAGTCACTATCGTCCTAAAGTGAACATGAAATACTACTGCTTGATTCAAATGCGACGAGTTGCAGTGATCCTGGAGGTGAGCCAGCATTGGGTCGTGTTCTTTGTCAAGCACAGTGCGGTTTGATGCGACATCAGAACCGTATGGTTTTAAGAGCCCATCAGATAAGGTTTGACGCTCAAAGCCATACAACACAATAGTTACTGTGGGTCGAGTCGATGGATGAAACAATGTGTCCAGCAATTTCGAGTCACAGTCCGGGTTGGTTTGATGTGAAGATCTTGGTGATTCGAGGTGCTGTTTGAAGATGCAGTAGTTCCACAGTGCTTAGATTCTTGATCGAGCAGGTGCAGCAATTAATTATTCTGTTACAATGCGAACAAGAACTGGTTTGATGAAGCAAACAGGGGTTTGAATGTTTGGAGGGAGTTACCTACATAATTTGAATGTATAATAAAAAATTTAAAAAAGCGAGAGCTTCTACATCCTTACCAGAAAGCAATCCTTCACAATAGTAGCATATGATGAAAAACAGTTACAAATACCAAAACCCAATCTGATGTCACATTTATTATCCATGTAGTTTTAAATGTGACTATGAAAGAATGACATCTGAATGGGTAAGCAATCCTGAGATTGTTTCTGGCACCACTGTCTTAATTAACCAAACTGCTGTTAACGTTGATAGCCCCCGGTGAGGAGGGGGAACAAAATGTGTGCTATGAAGGCGCCATAAAGGGATGCGATAATGAGAGATCATTAATGTGAGTAAATAATGATATGGGAGGACCAGCTTGGCAGGATATTTGTATGTGTGACTCTTTTTATATGTCCAAGTGTTTATTATTTTTATTTAATTTTTGTGGACATGGGGTAGGGAAATCTACATTTATTGTCTTGAGGTAATGCTTGCTCCTAGGGCTCGCTAAAGGTACATGTGCTGTAGGAGTGATGAGGCAGTGCTCACAGGACCTCTCGTGGGGACTGGATGAAGGCCATATGGCTGCCATTTTGTGATTTCATCTACTCATAAATGTTTCTACTATGGATGCCCCATTCTTTGCTGGAAGTGTGTTTGGGGGTTTTGGCCCCTATGCCCCCCACCTGATGAAGTGTACTCTTGATATTGTCAGACCAGAGCGACCAACCCAGAGGTAGAGGATTATGTGATGATAAGAGACAGGATGGAAATGGAAGACTGACTATGGAAATATACAAGGAGTAATAATATTGTAATGTTTTGGGTGCAGAAAGGGTCCAACAGAAGTGTGACATGTATTATAAGGGGTCAGACCATGGGGAGATCTAAGGGGGAGGTGAATTGGAGAGAGGGTTGGTTGAGTTTGGGTGGTGGGTTAGTGATGTGTTGTCCGTTTATCAGTTTGCAAACCAGCAATAAATATTGCCATGCCTTGTCCATTCTCGGTAGGAGACCTTAGTCTTTTGTTTTGTTTTGAATTGATAGATGATGGCCATGACTCGGAACTGTAGTGCAACGCTGCGGACCACCATATCCCAAGGGCCTCTATGCGGACAGCCCTTGAACGCTCAAGACGATAGGAGACCTATTTTCAAATCTCCATGGGGAGTTATACTTTGAGCTGGGTATTTAGTATCAATAGTAGCTTATGGTTGTTTCACAACTGTGATTTTCTTACTTCTGTCTCTCTTTATTCCAGAGATTCACTTCCAAGGGTAGGAACTGAGCTCAGTAAAATGGGGCTACTCAGGAGTGTATGATATATCGGTTAGTGTATAATGCCTGGGTATGGGTTAGAGTAACAGTTCAGGGAGAGGGTAAGGCCCAGAATTAAATAGGGACAGCTGGGTGATTGTATGGCGAGAGTCCTTATCACTGTCAGGACCACTACACTGTGTCTTGCTTTTTAAACGTGAGCCCCTTTTCCTCTTAGGACTGCAAAGGAGTGGAATCAAATAACGCATGGAACAGGGGAACCAGGGTAGTGGGACAAGAGATGAGTGAATGCAGATTTAAATAACTTAAGGAAAATGGGAAAACAGCAATCAAAACAGGCAGATGAACCCCCAAAGGGGTCACCATCCCATTATAAGTTTAGGCAGTTTAGACGTTCATCGTGTGAGTATTTGGACTCATGGCACTATTTGGCTCGACGTAATAGACATGCTCAATTTCCTATTGAGGGGACGTTCACATTGGATAAATTGGGAGCCCTTAGAAGGAATTTAGAGGTGGAAGGTATTAAAATACCAGCCATTCGATGGGGAGCATTTGCCACGTGTTTGGAAGAGGCAAAAGCCAGGAGGAGTGACAGGAAAATTAGAAGACTGAGGGATCTTGATGATCAACTGAGGGGACAAATAAAGTTTCTGAGAGGCAGAAAAGGAACACAAGGGGCTTGGATGTGCCCTCAAACAATACAGGAGGGGGTAATGAATGAACACAACGGAGAGGTGGATCTTGAAGATCAGGATAGTGAGATGCCAGAAGATGTACTTGAAATGTTCACTAGTATGAGACCAGTTACACAAACATAGCCAGATGAGGCACAGCCCTTGATGAAGATTCTGGTGCCCTCTGCACCTAGGACACCAGAGCTGAGCCAGATGCTGGGACACAGGCATTCAGGGGGCTGCCTCCATTGTAGAGCCTTGCATAAAGAGAGATGTGGGATTATTTATATGCAAGGGATTCACACCCTATTCAAACTCCCCTCAGGCAAATATCATCTGATCATGCCGACGGAGAACAACATTAAGGTTTAGCTACTGGCTATGTACTATGGACACCCGGGGATCTTTGAAAATTGGCAAAGGAGTTCCCCCATATAAGGGAAGAGCTCCAATGGTTTGTGGAGGAACTGCAGACAGTAAGAATCAATTTATGAGGATAGTGATGCAGCTGGAGGTGAGACAGTGATTTGTGGAGTGGGTGACTTGGCCAGACACAGATCCAGGCACAATGGACAGCCTGGTGTAGGCAGGGAAAGCATGAAAGGATAATTACAGAAGTTTCAGAGGTGTGCCCTAGAAAGACTTATTGGTAACACATCTTGAATTCACTGTAAACAAAATAAGGGCCGATATCCCGATGATTACTTGGATAGACTAATGGTGGGGTTCATTCAGTGCTCTGATTTGTTCACCTGGAAGAATTCGGTACCAAAAGGTCTTCTTCTTTGATGCCATGCTATGATAACCACATTTATTAAACCAACAAGACCTTCATCTTTCCAATGCTGAACATTCCATACACAGATGAAATAGTGACTCAATAAATTTATCTTCACAAAATTGCCAAGAGCTTAAGATTTTGTTATCCTTTGATCGAATTGAAAGAATTTCTTATGTCAGTAGTACATTCATCCATAATCATAAGAGCTAGAAATACTACAAGGGAATTGCATTAAATAAGGATAAAGATCATTCACCTCTTTTTCTTCAGTCATCAGATTTTTATATAATCTCTAATCCTGGAGGCCACCTTGTATCTTTAGCCAAAACTTTCCCACATGTCTTTTGACCTTTTTTGCACCATTTCCAGCAACTCTTTAGTTGTGCCATATTCTTGAAAGAGTGATTCACAATAGGTTACACATTCATTGGGAACCTGCAATGCTTTTTTATCCATCACAAGTGCAAGGAAATCACCAAGAGAAACCTGTGGGGGATTCAACCATTTAAGATACAATTGAAGTCTGTTCCATTTAAAAATAGTGAACCAAATAACAAACCCAATCCCATATTTGATGATCCCAACTGGAACACACTTGAGCAGACATAATATTTTGTGCCAGAATAAAGATTCAAGTCTATGTAGTGAATCTAAGCACTCAGTATCAGCCATTTCAAGCACATAGATTAATGCTGGAATCACCTTTGTTTTATACAATGTCAATGCCGGAAGTAGGGTGAATTTACCAAAATGTCTCTTTATGTTCTTCATTTGTGCCACATACTTCAGGGACTTAATTTTCAACGTTTTGAATTCATCAGATGGGCATGAATAAAGACCAACACCTAGAAAAACTACTTGTTGTAGTTGGGCCAGTTTAACTCTAACAATTGACCATACACATCTTGTCTGCTTCTGTGATTTCAAAGACATAATTACATTTGATTTGTCAATGTTAATTAATGAGTCTATTGTTCATAGGATATTATTGGATATGCAATATAAACCTTTTTATGCCAATTGAGGTATATCCAGTAGCCATAGGTCATCCACATAGGCGATCCACTGAATTATTATTTCCCCAATACTTGGGGGATAAAATCTACAATTTATTAAGTATGATTTCATGTCAGATAGAAAAGGATTGAATAGGCAGTGCTACACAACTCATCCCTGTGTAAGCCCACAGGATGTTGTAATTGGATCAGTCAAAGTACACTGCCTATCCAATCTAATCAGAAGATGTTTTGTCACTATATAGTGCAATGACCATCTGCGATAGTGAAATTGGCATCCCACAATTTGCCAGCTTGTTCCATAACACATTTCTATCAATGCTACTGAAATCAGATTTAAGGTTCATTTCTGCCATAAATGACAGTATGCCCTTTGGGTGAACTTGTTTTTGAAAAAGGCCTATTATGATATAATTTAAATTCATACCAAGAGCTCTACAAAAACCTATTTGAATTCTTTCCAGACTCTTCTTATCTTTTGCCCAACGTTCAATTTCTCTCAGACCTATTTCACCAAGGATTTTACTCAAGGCATCCAGCAGAGCTACAGGCCGATAATGATTGGGTTTAGACCTATCGCCCTTCTTAAAAATCATTATTATAAGTTACAATATCCTGAATTGTGTTACACAATGCTTTTTCAATATCTTCTGAAAAAGATTAAATAATATACTCTGCAAGATCTGTGGTGTACTCTTTTAAGTAGTGTTTGAGAGCCCATCTAGACAACAAGCCCTTAAGGGTTAAAGCCTATGTATAATTTCTACAATATTGTCCTGTGTAAAATCTAGATACCATTTGATGTCCCTCAAATACATTCCTGTATTTAACTCTGTAATGTTAAGATCAACATAATGCTCCACATAGAAAGTATGCCATTAACTATTCTGAATGGGATTTAAGAGAGCTTCGGAATTGTTCGCCAATAAATAATTTAATAGGCCTCATTACGAGTAGGGCGGTAAGGGATACCGGGCACCGGTAAGGAAACCGGTGCTGGTAATCCCTTACTGCCCTTGTCAGGCAGAATCCTGTGCACTTCCCTTGGGGAACACTGCAAAAAGATTAAGACTACAGGAGCAAGCAGTAAACCCAATTGGTAGCAGTCTGCACCACCCAGATTTACCTGGTAGCTGTGGCTGAGCAGTCAGACTTCTCTCAAGGAGAGTAGGGCAGTATATAGAGTATACACAATAGGGCTAAACACACAGTAGAGCAAACAAACACTGACCAGAGCTTTGTATAATAGTATATAATTATTTATTTAAAACACACTTTAGGCAATATACTAGCACTCCAAATCAAAAGCAAGTTAAAACACAGTCAGGTAAAGTATAAATACCTCCCTTGATAACTATCAGACAAGTCAGAGTTAAAACCTCACGATTTGTTAAAACAAAAGTGAGTGCATAACCTGATGGCACTCCAATAGTTCAGTTAAAGGGAGAGAAGAAGACAGAGCATAGAAATAAAACAGGTCCCAACACTTTTAGGAGTTCTCAGCAAGAGAATAAAGGCAGTATACACTGTAGAACCAAAGTTCATAGGCCAGGCCCACTTTAAAGGGAGCAAAGCGAAATGTGCCCAGGATCACCCGGTTTAACATGCACTGAAAGTCTCTGCAGAATGTTCAAAAGAGGTTGGGGCAATTCAAGAAGGAAAAGTTAGAAGGTCTGGGGCCAACCCAGTTGGCAAGCCAAGGATTTAAGGGTCACCTTGGGCAAACCGAAGAAAGGGATGCCAGGCAGGACACAGTACCTTAAAGAGAGAGGAGCCTCCAGCGGTGGCAGTTGTTCCTGGCAGTGGTTGCAGTTCATTGTTTTGTCGAGGAGGAAACATGGAGTCGTTGCACTGCACAGGGATGAAACCAGCCGCGGAGTTCATCAATAAAAGGTGCGTTCCTTTTATTCACGGTCAAAGTGGTGAAGCTTGGCTATTTGACCGCCGGGGTGCTTGGCATGGGCGATTCGACCAAGAGACATCTTTGGAAGGCGAAAAGGGCAAACTGGTTGGTCCCACCAGCTCAGAGGAAGAAGACTCGTCGAGCAGAAGATCTTCTCTTGTCCTCGGGAAAGTGGTGAGGTAGTTGCAGCAGGGCTTCACCGGTGGTGTCATCGTTGCAAATGGCTCAGCTTCTTCCTTCTTCCGATTCTTAGGTCCTGTGTCGACTTCTGAAGTTCCAGTCCCAAAGGCCCTGCTTTTATGCAGAAAAACCCCCATTCATCAGCCTAGCTGTCAATCACACATGCTAAGCCACTGGGCCAATCAGAGTAGAGTGCGACTTGGGTTGCCGAGGCAATGCAGTCCAGGGTGCCAATTCCCCCCTCCATCCTTCCTGTGGAACCCAGACAGAAAGGCACCCTTTGGAGGGCTTCTGTGGAGAAGCCTGCCAAAAAAGTGGAACAAAGGGTTCGACCTTGGTCAGAGTTACAGAGACGGACACGAACGCCATTTAAGAAAATAGTTCTGGCAAAAAGACCCATCCGTTAATTTAATATTAAATAAATAAACCAGCGGTATCTTTAACATTGCACCAAAAAGAGGTGCGTTTAAAATCAATGGGAAAATACCATAGAGAATATTGCGGTGGAATATTTTGCGTGGTAACCACTGCCACCAGCCAGAAACTCAACAATGGGGGACTGGACAGTGCCCCCTTGAAAACAGACCCAGGGGCACTATAATTAACCCCTTCCAGTACTTCCACAATATGATGGTTTGTGCTGGTTCTGTTCTCAATTTAGGACTAGTACAGTCAATGGTGACTTTACGTGCCCTGGGAGACAGTAGTCAGTCCCAGGGTATGGAGTCTATGTTTGGGGGTCATTATGACTCCCCTGTGTTACTGCATGGAGGGTGCTGTGAAACACACACATAAAAAATAGATGATACCCTATGGAGCAGAAAGAAAACCCCATAGCCCATAAGCACACAAAAAAACAAAGACATACCTCAAATCATGCCTAAGAGTGGGAGGAAAAGAGTCTAACGCTTAGCAGGAGAAAAAAAAAAAAATCCAGCAAAGCTTCTGGGGGACTCACTAGGTTTGGGAAATTAGCCTTATAAGAGAATTCTCCCTAACAGCCCTACTACGAGTTCACTTAGCGGGTCCCTCCTTTAACGCCGATCACGCAAAGGTCGGACTACACCGGTAAGTCCCCATTAAACCATACCGGTGCCGGACCTATTATTGGAGGCAGTCATGGCACAAATAATGCCATGACTACCTCCAATCTCGGAAT
The DNA here is from genome assembly GCF_040938575.1 of Ambystoma mexicanum. Taxonomy (NCBI): domain Eukaryota; kingdom Metazoa; phylum Chordata; class Amphibia; order Caudata; family Ambystomatidae; genus Ambystoma; species Ambystoma mexicanum. The sequence continues at coordinate 1,197,482,538 of NC_090937.1, forward strand.
GAGGCCCAATAGCTTCCAAAAATATTTTGAATCTTTTAGCAAGAAGGTATCAAGCATGTTCTCGCTGCTCTCATGATGAACTAAGCATGTTTATTGCTTAACCCAGTTTTTAAATGACCTTCTTGGGTGTTATTCAATTTTATAGCTATTTTGATGTCAAATGAAAACATTCATTTGGCATTGCTAAACTGCTGGCTTTCCAGTAACCCCTGCAACTAGTTTTGTGATCAGTATCTAGGGGTAGGTTCTACACACAAAAGAATGTTAGGCCCTGCCGTAGAGAATCACTTTGTTCATTGCTGGGAACTATTGACACCTTCCCAGAGGGACAGGCACTGCCCACAGGGGAAAAGTGGGACCCACTGCTTCAAGCAATGCAAGGCAAGCGAAATGGGGATATCAAACCATGTGGATATTGACTGGAGTTTCTTTAATGTAGGGTAGACTCGAGTTGGGATAGTTTATATAGCTGAGAAGAGGAGATGACTCCAGGGAAGTGGTTGCAGACGTTGGAATGTTCTTGGCCACCCACACTTCATATTCCCCCTCCCAACATCCTGCAGACCAAGCACGCTGGGGCTGACAACACTAGGTGAAGATTATTGTACTGCTGCCAGGATCAGACCCTTCGAAAATGCCATGATATGGACCAATGCACCAGTAAAACTTGCTTTATAGGGGGGTGAGGCCTGATCCCCTTTAACTGAATCATCTTTGCATCACAATGGGAAGAATGTATGACTTGGAGCATTATTGGGTGCATCTGTCCAAAGTCCTGTGCCATAGAGATAAACATTTATAAAGAGGGGAAAAAACCCTCCCCTCATGTATTTTAGAGGACAATTTAAAGTGAGCTGCTGTTTTGAGATAGCGTGCCTAGTGCCCAGGCACTGGAACCCAGGACTCTGCCTACTGAAGGACACATTCATAAACGATTACATTTCTGAAGAAACAAGTGCCTGTCTACCCCAGTGTTCAAATGAAGAGTTCCCCTTTTATCCAAACTTTTTTGGTGTCTTCCTTTACAATGGTGTGGTTTTTGGTGTTTTTGTTAGTGTTCTAATACAAAGGAGAAAAGAGGTGCACCATTCATGCTGTGTCTGTTTCACCTTTTTTTATTGGAATCCCGGCTGGTTCAGTGTTGCGTGTGGCTGAATAGGAGTTTAGTACCCACTATCCAACCCTATACTCCAGCAGAGTGGTTGTCTTTTCATCAAAGTGACCTGCAACTACATAGCCATTTGTTTATTGTGTCTGTCCGACACAACAGACAATTGCATATGTAGCATGATGTTCTTTGCTGGGTGGTCTTGAACCTTATCCCAGGCAAAAAAGAAGATATATTCTCTGGCAGTGGGGCTTCAGAGGGACCTTTTCAACATATTCACATCAGGGAACTAACTACTGGAGCCCGGTTGACCTGAGGCGCAGAGGCGTAGGGGGAAGGGAAGTCAAGATAGGAGGTGAACTACACACCAGAGAATGGGCCATCCATCTTGGTAAGAAAAAACAAACATGCTACAGGCAAGACATCACAACAAATAACCCCTGTTACAGCCGCAAGTATTGGCCACTTAAAGAATGCTTGGAAGAAGCTGTAGAAAATTGATGATCCCATAATTGAGTGATCTTTGGTTATCTCTTTAAGAATTGCCTTGAGGAATCACATTGGAACCATCCTGGAACAACTCAAAGATAATTGCACTGCAACCTTGTAAAGACTGCCCAATATTCCCATAATTGGTTGTAGCCAAGTACCTGCAAGGAGGGTGCACACACTCTCCCTAACCATTTCTGGTGAACAAATGAAGACACCTGCCTGAGGAAAAGCCTTTCTGCTGCAGGACTGTTGTACCCCGGAGTGTGCCTACTGAAGTAGCAAGCCATGCAAGCTTCATTTGTGATCTTCCTGACTGGAAAGGACGGAAGAGTGACTCACCTTTTCCCAGGGACCAGGTTTAGGGTCCCTTAGTACTAAAAGTACCAAAGGAAGCTTCCAGTGGCTCTGTTTGCAATTTCAATCTGCCACAAAGGTCTAAAAGAGCTGCCTCACTCAAGTTCAAGGCATTTTGAGTGCCTTTGAATGCCTTTCAGCTACACCAACCTGAACATCACCTGCCTGTTCCAAGTTTCTTCGAGCCATGAGCCATTGCCACGTTCTGATCCACATTGCTTTATTGGTTCGAGTTGAACCAAATTGTTGCTGAAGCTGAATCTCAGCTTTCCTCACATCAAGAAACCATTGACTCTTCACCTGACAGTTTCAATCTACTTCAATATCGGAACTGTAGCCACTTTTCAAACTTCACCACGTTTAGAATTCCTGTCAAACCAGATCTCCAACTTAAACCCAAATTGGTGCACAAGAAAGGGCCCAGAAACCCATCTTGAAACTGTTGAGATCCTGAAAAAAGATAAGCACATATAAATCAGTAGTTCTGTTCCTCTGGCCATGGTCTATGGAGCCTACTGACATTTAGGCCTTGAAAGCTAGATCATTTAACTACAATAAAAGGAATTTGCAGACAACCATTCTTCAATGTTCAAAGCACCCTTGTCTCCCAAATTCTGCATACTTTATCAATCTCTGTACAAAGTGGGCTGTTAGTCTTTTCGATCATTTGTCAGCCTTTTAGATTAATTGCAATTCTATTTCTACAGAACGTTCATTCATGTATTTTATTTTGATACTTACCATAGTACTGCTGTGTTGGATGCTTTCATGTTGAGTCACATCCTCCTGAAGAGAATAGCCTTCCCTCTTCCAATGATACCTTAAAAAGTCGTAGTAGGTATATCCATTATGCTGGCCTGTTTCAACTTCAAGATGGCGCCCGAATAGGGACCCTCCCCCACTTGTTCCATTGTGTACGTTGTAAAATAAAGAAGGCGGTAAGAACGGCGAGGACGGGAGCGATCGAGCCAGGATCAAGAGGTGTTTGTGGCGCCCTGCGTAAGTGATGAGATTCCTTGCTGCATATCTGCACACAGCTGATCCCTGATCGACGTCCCTGGCCAGTGAACAAGGAGGCGAGGGTCCCGAAACGAGGCAGAGCCGAGATACGCAGACACAACGTCATTGGTTGCGTCAGTATACGGACGAATTGTGTCTTGAAAAGACAAATTGACTAATCATGTGAGTCGTGCCCGATTCGTAAGTAATCCTGATATTGGTTGAGAGTTGATTTTGCAAAATCAAACACCCAGAGTAAGTTTGATTAGCAAAGGGGAAGGTTAAAACATGTCTGGGGTATTGTCCACCTTAGCAGGATTTTTCCGCTGCGGTGAACAATCTTTGGAAACTGGCCAGGAAGCACTTCCGGGAGGAACGTTGGCTTATGATATGTACATAAAGTATGGTGTGGGAGCGATAATGTTTTGTGAAACTTGGCATAAGCAAACCAGAAAACAGGAAAATCTTCAGTGGCCGAGGGATGGGAGTTTTGAGATGGAACGTATAGATAACCTGGAAAAAGTGTTGATAAGTAAAAGAGCACGCCCTGGAGCACTTGATAGCCTTAGGGACTGGACGAGGGAAGCAATGCTCCAATTTAGAAGTAGAGAGAAACATGCGTGCAGGCATAACTAAAAGACAGAGCTGAGGAGAAGGAGGAGTGGAGTAATAGCTTGAGAAAGGCGAGACGGCGCGATGAATTAAACATAGTAAAAATATATCCACAAAGAGAGCTACACTCATCGGACGAATTAATAAACAGAATCTTAAATGAATCAAAACAGGGCCCGAGGATTGAAACTAAAAAGACTATGGCAGTAGCCGCCACTCAACCCCCTCCCGTTGCTCAGCCCCTCCCAACACCAGCACAGCCATAGGCTACATCAGACACTGCACTGCCCACTAGCCAGCCAGCCCCGAGTGTTTCGCAATTACCACGGCCCCAGCAGACGGATCCCACTCTCACTGCCCCCTCTGCACCTCCTGATCAAGAGGGTGCCACTGTCCCGACTGCCCCTCCCATGAGTGGAATTGAGCAGAATGAATGTCCGAGAGTAACTCGCAGTGCGATCAGTAAGGAGAGAAAGCGTGAGCTGCAAGAACAGGCGGAAATGTATATAGACGATAATGATGAGGTATCCACGCTAGCGTCCCTATATGACTTCAGAAGAAACATCGAAAGACAGGTATTGTTGGAATGCATGGGGGAATATTTGTCGGGACAAAAGTTAATTAGGAAGTTACCACCACAACAATTGTTGGATTTAAATGCATTAGCCCATTGTAGAGGGAGAGATGAAGAAATAGAAGAGCATGTGAAGCGACTGTTTGAAATAAAGAATGAATTGGATGAAGAGTATTCTGAAGTACTCGCCACACCGGGGAATAAGAGAAAGAATATTGAGAGGGGTAGAAAGCAGCGATTTATGTCACCAGCAGCACAAATTAGTGCAGAGCTAAAAGTATGTATACGGGAGGCACAAAAATGGATTTCAAATCCCAGTATTCCCATAATGGAAATACATGGAATATTTGATGAATACACTTTAGCAATGAAAAGGAGAGCGTTACAAACGATGGTTGAATATTTGATAAACAAAGATATAAGCAAGGAGAAGGTGAGCCCTCCTGAATTGTTGGCAGTATATAAGAGAGCGATGGAACAGGGAACAGGAGAGACAGCCTTATCCCTCGACTTGGGAATATTGTTGCATATGAGAGAGGGGGGAGGAATAATGAGTGTGGCTTTCCCACGAGAGAAGTGCCCCCTACCTTTGTGCCAAATGTAGAGACTCCTGCAGTAGGCAGTGCACCACCTGTGGTAATCCCAGCACATTACACAGCCCAATATGTGCACGTTCCCTTCTCTAGACAGGAAGTGAATAATATAAAACAGACAATCCCTGATATACAAAAAAATCCATCAGGTTTTTATAAAGAAGTGGAGTCTTTATTGCAATCTTCAGTGTTCACGATGGGTGATATAGATCTAATATTCCCTGTAATTTTACCAGCAGACATATGGAAAAAAATAAGAAAGGTAGATGATGAGACGGCCTATGGCGCCACGTGGGCAAATTTAATACTGGAAGATAAAAATAAAGCAGTGGGTGCACAGCCAGGGGCGAATATGTTAGCATTACCAGCACGAATAGTACAGAAGTTAAAAGAATTGGTCCCAGAGAAAAGAATTCAATGGGACAAGATGACAGCGTGTGTTCAAGGTAAAGACAAATTGTCCACAGATTATTTCAACTGATTCGAAGAGATATTTACAGATTTCAGTGAACAGGATGTGATTACGGAAACAGAGAAAAGGCTATTTGTAGATAAATATGTGAGGGGATTAATACTTCCGATTCAAAATTTGATAATGACTTCAGAAAGTGCATGGCAAGCAAAAACGCTAGAAGTATTACATATGGGCCAATATTATGAGAACCGGGTAAATACTGAGAAGGAAAGAGAAGCAAAGTATAGAACGAACTTGAAAACACAGGTTTTACTCCAGCAGATAGCAGGACACCACAGGGGAAGGGGAAATGCACAGAGTAGGGGAAATTCGGATATGCATGGAGAGCCTTTGGGATTAAGTCAATGTGCATACTGTAGGGAGGAAGGACACTGTCTGCATTTGCAAAATAGAGGCGGATATAGTCAGAGAAGGCCTCACAGAGGGCGCATAGGAACAAATGGTCACAACAGAAATCATATGCAACAGCATCAGAATGATCAAGGGAATGGTGCACAGAATCAAGGCCAGGCTCCAAATCAAACTACTCAGAGTCAAAATCAGCAAGGTGCACAAATGGGAAATAGAGGGAGAGGGGGGAACATTTTTGATAACCAGACAGGTACATACTATAATAACAGTGGTGACTACACATCGGATGACGTGTTGTTACCCCAATAGGACAGCCCAGGACAGGGGTCGGAACCAGTGTCAATTCCTGTGAACCAGAAAGGACCCTATGTAGAGGTGAAAATCGGGAATGAAGAGCATAGATTCCTCGTAGATACGGGGGCACAAAAGTGCTCAATAGATCATCACTTGGTTCCAGACATACCTCTGTGAGGGCGACAAAATATCTCAGTAGGGTTCGCAGGTACCCCAGTAATAAACCCTGAGTCCAAATCAGTGGCAGTGACAATAGGGCCTTTTACTGAACATTGTCCATTTCTTTTAACAGAGCATTGTGGGGAGAATCTTTTAGGATTGAATCTATTGAATCTATTGAAAAAACTAAGCACAGTTATCAATTGTACACCAGATGGGGTATTTTTGACTATTTCTCCCCAGACTATGCCAACTTCTGAATTTATGGCGGAACCCTTAACAGGGGATTGAGTACAGTGCCAACTTGGGCCGTGAATGACAATGATGTGGGATGTTTGAAAATAGAGCCAGTAAAAATTACATTGAAAGAAGGAATAACGCTACCGCGTATTCCGCAGTAGAAAATTTCGACAGAAGGAGAAAAATGATTGAAAAGTATTGTTTCTGATTTGGTCAAATTGGGAGTGATTGAAGAGATTACAGGTAGTGTATGTAACAGCCCCATTCTTCCCGTGTACAAGAAAGGGGGTAACGAGGTACCGTACCGTTTCATAATTGATCTCCGTGCACTGAACAAAGTGGTAGATCCCCAATTCCCGTTAGTGCCAGACGTCACTACGATCTTGACAATGATCCCTGCTTCGGCAGAATACTTTAGTGTTATTGATTTGAAAAACGCTTTCTTCAGCATTCCAGTACACAAAGAAAGCAGGTATTTATTTGCCTTCACTTTAGGAGGACGATCATTCACATTCACACGCATTCCACAAGGCTATACTGAAAGTCTGAGCATATACAATAGAGTGTTGAAAGAGCAGTTGGACATGTTAGAATTACCAGCAGACTGTGTATTGTTACAATACATTGACGATATAGTAATTGCTGCTGACACTGAGGAGATATGTAAAGAAGGTACTGTTCTATTATTGACTCATCTAGCCACGCATGGCCATAAAGCAAACCTAAAGAAATTCCAGTACTGTCAGAAAGAAGTAGCTTATTTGGGTTACCTACTCTCAAAGGAAGGGAGAAGATTAACACCAGAGAGAGTAAAGAGTATTTCTGGTATGCCTATTCCAACAACACAGAAAGGTGTGAGAGCGATAATAGGGATGGCTTCTTATTGTCGTCAATGGGTTATGAACTTCGCTTTAATTGTGAAACCAATGGTGAATTAACAAAAAAGGATGCTGTGATGCCTTTGCAGTGGAATGAAGAATGTCAAAAAGCATTTGATTCGCTAAAAACCATTTTGAGTTCTGCCCCAGTTTTGGGCACACCAAATTATGAAAAGGTTTTTAGGCTATGTGTGCATGGGAAGGAAGGATGCGCGTTGTCTGTCTTAACACAGGAACAAGGTGGAAGAAATAGGCCCTGCGGCTATTTTTCTTCTGCGTTGGACACTGTAGCGTGCGCACTACCATGATGTTTGCGAGCTGTTGCAGCAGCTGACGCGTCAGTGAAACAAACAGAAGGGATGGTTTTGGGGCACACTTTAATTTTAATGGTGCCACATGCCATAGATGTTCTACTCAATAGAACACAGATGCAACACCTCACCTCTGCTAGATTGACAAGATATGAAATTGTATTGTTCGCGCCCAACATCCAAATTATGAGGTGTAGCGCTTTGAATCCAGCAGAATTAATGCCAATGCCCGGGGAAAATAGTGGTGGGACTGAATTGCCTCCCCATGATTGCCTAATGGTTACTGAGGAAGAAACAAAAGGGAGAATTGATTTGAGTGACACACCACTAAAAGAACCGGATGTGGAACTGTTTTGTGACGGCTCCTGTTTTAAACTACCTGACGGCACATCAACTGCCACATATGCTGTTACGACATTAAAAAGTGTTGTGGAGAGTAAAAGAATTCCTTATAACTCCACCCAAGCAGCAGAGATAATTGCTTTAACAAGAGCTTGTGAAATTTCGGAGAACTTGAGCGTAAATATCAATATTGATAGCCAGTACGCCTTTGGCGTAGTTCATAATTTTGGCAGATTATGGGCCGTGAGAGGTTTCCTGACATCCCATGGGGCTAGAATTCAACATGGACCCTCTGATTGTGCGATTACTGTCTGCACTTACGTGTCCAAAGCACCTGGCAATAGTGAAATGCGGGGCGCATAAAAAAGTAACATGTAAAGTGGGAGAAGGAAACGCATTTGCAGACAAGATTGCGAAACAGACTGCTACTGATTTCAGTACAAAAATGTTGACAGTACAATCAGAGGAAATGCCCTGCATGATAGAAAATGGAATTGTGACTGTTAAAGAAATGCAGGCGGAAGCTACCACCGATAAAATACAGGGATCGGCCAAGGGCTCTGCAGAATTGGATTTGGAGGGTTGCTGGGTGGACAAAGAAAATGGGAATTGGATGTTGGCAAATGCGTATGTAAACGCAATGGTTACAATGGCTCATAGTCCCACACACATCTGTGCGAAAAAATAGTCCAACATTTAGCCACAGTCTGGGAAATTCCACGCATAAAAAAGAATGCTGAGAGGCTGGTGCAAAACTGCATCACATGCCTACAGCATAATGTGGGAAAAGGAACAGTGACTCCAACAGGAAGTTTTGGACCTCTCTCTATGCCATTCGAAGTGATTCACTTTGACTTCATAGAGATGGAGAGATGCCAAAATCTGGAATACGTTCTGGTGATCATATGTGCATACTGCAAATGAGTAGAAGCATATCCCTTGAAAGATTGCACAGCCATGAGCACAACATAGGTAATGCTAAGAGAGTATTTCTCTCTCTTTGGTCTGCCCTGTGTCATATGGTCGGACAATGGTCCGCACTTTGTAGGTGCAGTGATAATGCAGATTTGTGCAGGATTGCAGATCGATAAGCGATTCCATTGTTCGAGACATCCGAGTTCTAGCCGGCCTTATAGAACGCCATAATGGAATTTTGAAATCCAAAATCAGTAAGATCTGTGCAAGTAGCAAATTAAGCTGGGTAGCTGCATCACGAATAGCGTTACTGTGCATGCGAATGTCAGTGCAGGCCAGAACTGGGCTCTCCCCCTATGAGATTATAATGGGGAGACCGGCAAATGTGTGGTGCTCACTTCAGCCTAACAAAATGTGCGAGGTAGAATACCCTGTACTCAGCATTTATTGTAATTTGTTAGTAAAAAAACTGCATTTGATTCATCAGAAGGTGCAGGAGGCATTACCGGTGCGGTATACTGGCCCAGGACATGCATTGGAGCCAGGAACCTGAGCGCTCATCAGAAACTATGAGTGGAAAACATTGCTGGCACCCAGTTGGCATGGGCCCTATCAGGTACTTTTAACCACGCAGAAAGCATTACGGGTGGATGGACGCAAGGCGTGGATTCATGCCACGCATGCCAAGAAAGTCCCATCGCCATTCGACACGTCAACTGATTGGGACAAAGACCAGAAAGAGATAGCAGCGGTTCCAGAAACGAAAAATGCCATTGCCAGTCCCTTGCCACAGAAACTGCCTGATCCTGAAACAAAGCCTGATGAGATTGCCATAAAAACGGAAGAACAAAGAGTGCCTCAACGTTGTGCAGCAGATTCTGCATCTCTGCTGGCTGACATCAAGTGCATAGCTCTGTGGCGCCCACCATCTTCTGTTGCGCCACAGCCTGCACTGTTGCCTGGGCACCCATCATCATCTGCCATTGTGCCCCAGGCTGACTCCAAGCTCGAGACCGGAAGTGCACCCGCACTATTTGTTGATCACACGGTACCAGGAGCAAATCTGTACAACCTGCGGAGCAGAAAGAAGGAGTGATCACATTTTTCATCTCTTGGTGAATTTCTTGCCTCTGTTTCCTATTTTCGGATGAAGTGGGAACCGGTGCAAATTAGACAGCTCATGAAACGCAACTCCTCAGTGCTAAATCCATGTGTAAGGAACCCGAGTGAACAAGCGGGGCGCACGTGGTACAAAGGAAGCTGCTCTGAAATTGTAGAGCGATGTGCAAAATACACGGAGACCTTGCAAGATGAATAGGCAATCCAGGCAGACAGAAAACTGGCATAAAAAGATTGTAAACATTGAACTATGTCAACATCCGGAGAAGCACGAGAGCAAACAATATTCACGACGAGCATAGCGGAAGAAGAAGGACGAGAGAAGAATGTCGGAACTAGCAAATGCCTCCTCTTGCACCAATGCTGATAGCAAGTTAAACGCAGTACATAATAAGGTGAAAAAAGGACATGGTAAAAAGAATTGTATGCTGGGTCTAACCATAGTAATGTGCATACTGAGTATATTAGCCCCAGTCTTGACCAGATCAGTGTTATGGTACCTAGAGGAAATGCACCCTCTTGAAGTACTTTTGCCCATGATTTCCACAACGGAAAGCCCAGTCCTTGTGATTTCCTATACCTTGTCCCCAATGGAAGAGAAACATAGGGAAGGATATGGGGACAACACATTGCTGTTAATAATGAATGTGACACACTCATTCCTAAGAAAAAATAATTGTTGGGTTCTGCCTCTGCCCTTAACTTCTGCATGTTATGCTTCTCTGAGTGCCCTATATTATGGGAAATGGAACGAAAGTGAAACTGGTCAACTAGATAAAACAAATATGAATGAATTCGAGGAAGTGATTATGAAACCGGTGGGCTGCTCCGTGTTCCAAAAAAGACGATTAATTACACCAGCAATAATGCCACAGGATAGATTGTCTGTACCTTATAAAACTTCTGTGACCACGTTCCACATGCACCCACATGGGAATAAGGATGCGGAACCCCCTTCATATACAGTGAATTATAACCCTCATTCTGTCCCATTCTGTCTACAGAAAAGGGCTTCTTTCCAGGTAGGAACATTTACCAGATGCAGGAATATAGCATTCCTTGATAAAGAAGTGGAACCAATAGATGTGGGAGATCCTGTGTATTTCATGTGGAGAAAAAGCATATCCTTGGTTACCTAGGAACTGGGGAGGTACGTTTTATTTGGGATTTCTGTTCCCTGGGGTGTTTCTTTTAAAAACATCAGACATAACCAAATTGACTATGTCACGACCTTGCCGTAATATTGAAGACGGGTTGATTGTAGAGGATATAGCAAAATCATTCATACCATTTTGGGGGCCAGGCGATAAACTCTTATAACATAAGACAACTGTCTAGGATATTAGAAGAAACAATAAATGGAACCACTGATATATTATATAATATGACTCTTGAAGAAAAAGGAATTAGATTAATGTCACTACAAAATAGAATGGCCCTTGATATAATCTTAGTTGATCGTGTCAGTGTTTGCAAAATCGTGGGATCAGCGTGCTGCGTATTTGTAAGTGACTCCTCCCCCACGATTTTTGAGGTGATAAGAAAATTGCATGTGTTAAGTTCCGATCTTCATCCCCCTGAAGGCGGTTGGCAATTGAACATAAGCTCCAGGTTCTGGGAGGTGTTGCGATTCTGGGGATGGAAACTATTTGCAATCCTAGTAGCAATCCTAGGAATATTTGTGACATGTTGTTGTTGCATACATTGTCTCCCCATAATATGTACTGAAATCAGTAAAGAGTGTGTACAAATGATGAAACGAAAGAACATTACTAAATCAAGTACTCACCATAGTGACGATTCTGAAACCATTAAAAAATTCATGGCAATTGATATTAATAATAGTAACGAGGAGACAACAAGTGTACATGAATCCGAATTTGAATCAGATTCCGAACCTAATCCAAATACTTGGTCGGAGGAGGATGTAATGTATGAATGAGACGTTTGGCTTACGGCCAAGAGGAGGGTTTGTCAGTCCAGAAAAACGAAGCACCCCTTGAGGGTCCGGAAATGAATGACAATTGGTTGGCCGAAGACCAACCGCCTCAGTTACAGTGTAAGAATATATATTCATTAGTCATTAGTTATTACGTAGCTATTAGTTTAACAAGAGTGAAGCCATTTTAAGATGACCAGAATCGCCATTTTGTTTTCTCTCTCTGGTCTCTCCAACGTTGCCACTTTGCCTCTTGTAAAACTGCTTTGCAGTCGATATTATTTCGCTTCAATGGTCCAAGGCTAAGAAACATGTTGAAACATTACACTGGAGAGCCAGACAGGAATGCCCGATTCCCTCCCTCACATATCCTTGAAGACAGGGAGCAAGGCATTTAATCAGTATACGAATGCCAGCGAGTCTCCCGAAAGAATAGCAATGTACGAAACTAGAATTTAAAGAGTTGAATTATGATCTTCTTTACGGCCCCCCTTTCTGAGCCCAGTGAGGCCCCAGAGAGCGGGCTGACTTTTAGAGCGAGAATCGAAACTTAGCGCCACCTATTTGAAGCCAGGCGCGAACGTCTATGCGCACGTACTTTCAAAGCCCCACACAACACTCTACCACAGGCCACAAGCACAAGTAATTTGCGCCTACCATCTAGGCCATGTGCTGCCTCCCACTCGACTGCTACAGGTACGCCCTCTCGCAACACAACCACTGGCACTACCTTTCACCAGCTGACTTCCCTCCAATGCCCCCACCCCCCTTCAAGCCCAGCCACTAGCTCTGTCACTATGGTACCAAACATTAAGCCCACAACTAAGTGCCTGGAACTCCCTAAGGACGATTCTACGGTCTACAAAACATCAACTTTCATGTCTGTGACTCCTGAAAATGGGACCCCCACTATTACCAATTCTTCTACCTCAACCTTGCAATGTATTGATGTACCTACCACTGTTACTATGCCTGTGACCCCTGAAAGGGGGCCCCCACTATTGCCAATTCTTCTACTTCAACCTTGCAATGTATTGATGTACCTACCACTGTTACTATGCCTGTGACCCCTGAAAAGGGGGCCCTCACTATTGCCAATTGTTCTACTTCAACCTTGCAAAATATTGATGTACCTACTACTGTTACTATGCCTGTGACCCCTGAAAATGGGACCCCCACTATTGCCAATTCTTCGACCTCAACCTTGCAATGTATTGATGTACCTACCACTGTTACCATGCATATGACCCCTGAAACTGCTGTACCCCTACCACAATCCACCTCCTCCACACCCCCTCACCTCAAATGTGCCCTGATTAACGCCAGGTCTGTCAACGCCCATGCATTGGACATCCATGACCTCATCATGACTAACGACCTAGACCTTCTCCTGGTCACCGAAACATGGCTTCATGAAGCCTCAGGCCCAGCACTTTCCCTTGCTCTCCCACCTGGCTATGCTGTCATTAGGCAAGACCGCCCTAACAAAGGTGGAGGAGTAGCAATCATAGTCAAAGACTCCATCACCATCAGGAAAAATGACAAAACTACTAATGACACCAGTGACTACCTCCAACTCAAACTCTCCATCTCTCACCACTGCACCATTACTCTCCATCTTATCTATCGGCCACCCGACCCCATAGGGGACTTCCAAGCCGCCATCACCCACCTTTTGGCCGACAACCTAAAGAAATCCACCAAAGCAATCCTCCTCGGTGATGTCAACCTTGGTCTTAATAACCCCAAAGACCCTGCTTCTAAATCATTCAACTCTGCCCTTGAAACTCTTGGCTTCACTAACACTGTCACAGGCCCGACCCACTCCCTGGGTAGGACAATTGACTGAATTGCACAGCACAACTGCCCTCTCACAATCACTGGCAACTCCCCCACCCCATAACATCCAACATCCCCACCACCACTCCTCCACCCCACCCTCCCCAACCCCTGCCACCTGCCCTCACTAGAAGCGCCCGGCTCCTCACCAAAGAAAGACTCCTACCATTCCTTCAGGGACCTGCCTTCAGACCTCCCCTTTCCAATGATCCAGAAACCCTGGCACATAATTACAACAATGCTATATCGGCAGCAATCAACTCAATTGCTCCGCTCAAACCTCGAAAGTCCAAACCTACGAGCCACACCAACACCTGGTTCACCCCAGACCTCCTCAAACTCCGGACAGAAAAACGCTCTGCTCTTACACACTGGCAAACCTCCCACGACGACAAAGACAAACTTGACTTCAAAACCTGCTCAAAGGAATATAAAAAAGCCATCATCCAAGCCAAAGCCAAATCGTTCGAAACCAGAATTTCTGAAGCTAAATCCAACACAAAGGAAATGTTCTCCATATTCAGAGAACTTGAAACCCCTAACACTGCACCCCAAACTTTCACCAAAGACAAAGCCTGGTGCATTGGCATTCAAACAGCCATGCGTAACAAATTGGACCTGCTCCAAGCCAAAATTATGAACTCCAGACTCACCCTCCCTATCCCCCCAGTCCCGCCCCCCTCACACCTCAGATGCCTCCCCACCTTCTCCTTCAAAACCATCCAGGAGGAAGACATCATTAAACTAATGAAAGGCATCAAACCATCCAACTGCAAAGGAGACCCTGCCCCGCTACCATTATCAAGGACTGTGCCGACTCCCTAGCCCCATTTCTCACAGCCTTTGTCAACACCTCCTTCACCACAGGAAGAGTACCCTCATCCCTCAAGGAAGCCTGGGTCAGGCCTCTCATAAAGAAACCCTCACTCGACCCTACCTCACCCAACAACTATAGACCCATCACCACCATCCCATTCCTTCTTAAAATCCTGGACAAAGCAGCCTACCTGCAAGTCCAACACTACCTCGAAGAGAATCAACTCCTAGGTTTGAGGCAATCTGGCTTCTGCCCGAAACACGGGACTGAGACCACCCTACCCGACCTTAAAAACCAGATGGATGATGCAAGAGATCTAGGCAAACCTGTCATGCTCCTTCTTCTCAATCTCTCCACCGCGTTCGACCTTGTTGATCAGGACGTCCTATGCCACCACTTGACCTCCACTGCTAATTTCTCAGCTCATTCCAATGCTTGGATAACCTCTTTCCTACAAGGAAGGACCATGCAGGTTCTCTCGGATCTAGCTACTGCCTCACCCACCATTATGCTATGTGGCGTACCACAAGGCTCATGCCTCTCTCACACCCTCTACAATATATTCACTCGCCCCCTCTTCCTCATCCTTGACACCATGGGGATCTCCTACACCAATTACGCGGACAACACGCAGATCCTCATTACCCTGACAGGCGACTATGACACTGACTCCAAGACCCTCAACACCATCTACAACACTATCCAAACCTGGATGGCGGCCAACAGCTCAGACAAAACCGAACTCCTGCTTGTAGGCTTCCCCGACACTCTAAAAAAACTTGACGACCAATTCAGTCACTTCATCATTGACTCCATCAAAATTCCAGTATACGAGTCAGTAAAAAACCTTAGGCGTCTACCTGGACTCAAATCTCTCCATGACCAGACAGGCGAACGCAATTGCCTCTTTGGCTGAGTACCAAGCAAAACTCCTCAATGCAGTCAGACCATACCACTCCAATGACACCTGCACAAACATAGCAAGGGCTATCACTGGATCACGGTTAGACTACTGCAATGTTCTCTTCCTAGGGACCTCCACAAAAAACCTTGAGAAATTGCAAGTTATCCAAAACAACACCTTACATGCAGCACAAGGCATCTCCAAAAGAGAGCACATCTCTGCTGCTAGAAGAGCCTTCCACTGGCTCCCCATAAAAGAGAGGATCATTTTCAAAGCCCTGACCATCACCCACAAATGCATTCACCTCGCAGCTCCAGCATACCTATTGCAAAGGATCCACCCTGCCATGTCCTCAAGACCAATTAGGACCGCCTATGCTAACCTACTCACCGTACCCATGGTAAAAAGAGCAAGAGCAGGTGGAGCCAGCTTCCCCTACTTAGCTGCCCTGCACTGGAATGCCCTGCCCACTTCCCTGCGAGCAGAACCCTCACTCACTGCCTTCCGTAAAACCACGAGAACCATCCTATTCGCCTGATCTCCTCTACCCTGTACATTACGTTCATCACCTATATGAATATCTGAACTGCGTATGCTTTTTATGCATGACCTGTATTACATCTCTGCGCCCAATGTTGTAAGCTATGCGTAATGTAACTAAGTGTGCTGCAAGTAACAGCGCCACAATGCCCCTGGGCTGTCTGTGCGCTATATAAATTTAAAAAATAAAATAAATAAATAGTGAGGCCTGGTATGTGCCAGTCTCCTACGCGCAGCTTGCCCATGTAAAACAGAAACGCTGTGTTCTCGCAAACAAAGAATGGTGTCTATAAAATTGGAGATTGCAAACTGTTACTAAATATGGTGGTCTATGATGTTGTATTTATCACGATCGTCAATCATCACCTCTAATTCAAAGGGAAATGAATTGGGGGCGGCATCAAATGTGTCATTACTGATTGTAAGATGCTCCGTTCGTATATATGTAACTGATGTACGTTTCATTGTTTTTCTAATAATAATTAGGGGCTGACTAAAAGCGTAGAAGACCTGCTCATCTCTGTACTTCTGTAGGGCATTTGTCATTTCAACACACAGAATAATTGAGTTATGTTTGTCTTTTCTGTTACTGCTACCATCCTTTTCTATTTCATTACTGGCCTAATTAAGTTACTTTGTTGGTTGCTCCTGGCAATTCATATACTGGTTGCTGCTTGTTTCATTACATGAATCTGTTGTGTGCCACCAGAGAAGTGACATCTTCTTACTGGACCAATTTGATATGTTGATTACAACTGGTCAAGTGCATTCACTTGCTGGTCACTACCTGCATACTAACACACATGTTTTGGTCACAGCAAGTACAGTATTTTCTTCTTGATAGCTACCAGGCTAGTAAATTGATTGTTGAATTGCTTCCCCTCCAGAAGAAAGGTATTTGTGTTTCACTACTGGCTGAGTAAATACATGTACCCGTCTCTAATAGGCTAATACATCTGTTAATTGGTTACTAACTGCACCAGAAATTAAGTTTTTGGTCACTGCCAGCCTTGTACATTATTTATATAGTAGCTAATGGCCTAGTAAATTCATGTGTTCATTGTCTTTGGCCGATTTCGGTTAATTTGTTCATTGCTACCAGTCTAATGAATTAATTTGTAAATCATTAAAAGCTTAGTTACATGTAACTAGTCACAAGAGGACTTGTCACAGTAATTTGCTGGTTGATTTCTTCCACATTATATGAATTTGTTGGTTGATACACGGCATGTAAATTAATTTGCTGGTCACTACTAGCCAAAGTAAGTTAATTCGTTGGTCACTGCTGGCCTAATTAAGTCTACCAATTGATTGTTAATGGCCTAGTGAATGAATGTGTTTGTTTCTAGCAGACAAATGAATTAATTTGTTAGTTGATATCAGTCTTGTTAAAATGAATGGGTTGTATACTACTAACATATTTGTATTGGTTGGTAGCTGGCATATGTTATATATTTTCTGGTTACAATCCAACTGTGATTGGTCCCTGCACACATGTGACCTGCCCTCCTTGCCTAGACATTCTATACACCAAGCATACTACTGTAAAGTTCATCCAAGTTCAAGGATGACTCTCAGCTCCTTCTCCCAGGTGTCATCTCAGGCATGTTTCTCATCCGTCACTTCAAGAGACAGGCATTGACAGATGTATCACCAACCTCCCGAATCTCTTCTGCTTCTTCCCTCAAAATCATGTGAGCCTAGGTCCCACAATCACTGTTGTCAGCGATGTTCTGTTTCTCCTCTCAGGTGTCAGCCTATGGCAGTGCTATTTGTGTTAATCCAAGAGGTGGACGCGGACTGGTGTATTAACCACTTCCCTGAATTTCAGCTGCATCTTTTGCACAAAAATCTTGTAAGCATGACTCTTACACTATGTACACTCAGTGTATTACTGCTCATCCATCCCAGCTATCAACCAATGGCAAGTGTCTTGTGCACTCACTTCAAGAGATTGACACTGATTGCTGCATCATCCACCTCCCTGACTCTCTACTGCTTCATCCCTCAAACATCATATGAGCACGAGTCTCACATTGTCTGCCCTCAATTATGTTTTGATCTTGCTCTCAGGTGTCAGCCTATGGCAGTGCCACATGTTTAACTTCAAGCAATGGAAACTGACACATGCATCAACCACTTCCCTACATTTCTGCTGCTTCTTTAATCAAAAAGCATGTGGGCATGACTTTCACACTACATGCCCTGCAGGTTTCTTTGCTCCTCTTCCCAGGTGTCACCCAATGGCAAGTGTCTCATCCACTCACTTCAAGAAAGGGAGACTAACTTGTGAATCACCCACCTCTATTAACTTCAGCTAATATCTCCCTCAAACATCATGTAATTATGGGTCTTACATTAGATTCCCTTAAGGATTGTGCTGGGATACACTCAAGCTGATCTCCCTATCAGGTATTCCCTCACCCTAAATTTCAGGTGGCACTTGTGTTCTTCAACCACTTAATATTACCGAATGCGCCAAAATGTGTTGTGCAAACACAACATTGATCTGCCCTGAATCTAACCCTGTGAGTGCCACGTCCCCCACTTTCTCACCCTACCCTAATTCCTAATCAGCTACACTAACTCCCAAACCGTTTAATGCCCCAGGCCGATATATATCCTAAACACATCTCCATCAATTACCTCATAACCATCTGAAAGCTAAGACTGAAAACAAGTTCCAACCATATTTCCATTTATAAGTCAGAAGGTTTGTCCATGTCTACTCTGTACCAACGGTATTTCGCCCAGCATCATCTGTCACACAAAACACAAGAAAAGCTAAGAGGGGTCCGCCATTTTAAAGTACAGTAATATTGTTTCCTGAGTGAGTCTGAAATGGGGTGCACATTGCTCCTGAACATCTACACATTCCCAACAATAGCGGTTGGATGTATTCTCTATTAAATCAACTCTTGGGCAGTGAAGGGATACAAATTTCACTGCCACGCTGCTTTCCTAGTTAGTAGGTGCTTCCACTTCACCAAGCTCCACCTTGCAGCTTCCAGCTGCCCCAGTTAATATATCTGGTAATCACACTCATCACTAATGAGGTAAAATGTGTTCTTGAAAGGTGAAAGAATTGTGGAGTGCCAGAGGAATCACTTTCTGTGTCACACCAGTTTCCCTCAGAGCTTCACTTAAAGTGTTCCTTTGCACCAGGACAGCATAGGTATCTTTCCTCTGATCATATTACTGCATGTGCCAAAGGAAAGGTTGCCTATGCACACCAGCTGCTGCCCTCAATTTCATGCTTTGCTACTTCACTTTCCTGCATTGCATATTGTGTGGCATTATTCTGCTGAAAGTAGTTTTCCATTGCACTTTCCCAAATAACACAATATGACAATGAGTGCCACAATGCTTTGTGCTTGGCTTTATAACTAATTTGGAGTCTATCTCAAGTTGGGTGGTATCCCGTGGTATATACCGCTCAATGCAATTTGGGTAACCGCTACTGGGTCCGGCGCAATTTGCGTCAGATCCTCAGTAGTGGTAAGTCGGTAAATCCCCATTCCCAATTTGCAAATTGCGGCATCGCTAATTGCGCCGAAAATGCCCTCACCGCTGGCGTATTGAACTCCAGTCTAGGGCTGGAGATGAATGCGTCCAGCTAGGTAGGGCCATACTCATGATTGGGCAGAGCAGTAAATGCAGCGGTAATAGCATTACTGCCACATTTTACTGCCCTGCCCAACTCATGAGGAGGCCCCCTGCCTCTTAATTCAAGAAACAGGAGCTAAAGCACCTGCTCTCTCTTCCCAACAGCCCTGATTGCAGTACTCTAAGTGCTCTCTGAATATTTTCACATTTGTGGCCCAATTTTCACTCTGCTATTCTGCTTATACTCTTTGAAATAGTGCTTGCTCTTTCAACTTCAAAGTTGCGGGCCAGGTCGCTATGTTTGTCAAAAACCATGAACACAGATGTTACAAGGGCACGATCAAGACACTGGCAGCTCATCTTGCAGTGCACCTTACCTGTAAAGGGTACAGTTGTGGGCCAGTGGGTGTCTCCTTAATTCAACATTCATTTTTGCATTTCTGGGTGACTTGTCACCAGAGATTCAACCAAAGAACAGGTGTCTCAAAGTCCAGACCTAGCCAAGGTATATGAAAATGTATATGGTATGTAGGCATACCAGCAAGTGCACAGATATTGTTGCTATGTCCTGTGCCACAGTCCAAATAGCCTGTCATTGTGTATCAGTGCCGCCATGACTTGACATATAGGTAAGGATTATCACAAGAAATGATCCTTAGTTTTGTTGTAACAAAAACGTCAATGTGTTAGTCTTTTATTTTATATTCACATGTTTATTAACTTATTTACATGCATACAATAAAGATATCAGTCAAACATGTCGGGATGGCAAAGCACAAATCCAGTAATCATGCCAGCTCCAAACCCCCCTCGCCCCCCCAAATTCGATCATACAGATTCAATTTCTTCTGTTTACTTAAAATCACTCTTTCATCAGAGACATTTTGCACAAGTCCTCAATCCAAGTGGACCTTCAAGAAAAAGCAGCATTTTTCCAGTCTCTCAGAATGATCTTCTTTGAAGAAAGGGCAGTTCTAAAAAACCAAAAGCTTTGTGGATAACTCAAATCATCCAAGAGGATATCTTCCCCCAAAATTGCAGTTTGAAAGTCAAAATCAAGATCTGTCAGTAAGATTGTATTCATAGTCCTGGTGACCTTCAACTAGAATGACCTCACCTTGGAGCACTCCCATAACGTGTGCTCAAAGGAGCCCACCCAGTGGCTGTAACCCCAAACAAGCTTCAGAGGCAACCATCGCTCTTGCATACATCTTAACCAGGGTCCAGTAAACATTGTTTAATATTTTGATTTAACGGACCCTCTCCAATAAATTCAGCGATGTCAGGGCCACATTTGCACACATTCTCTCCCGCTCCCCAGCCGTCACCTCCATGCCTAAACACTCAGACCAAGCATTGAGGAGCTGCTCATTCGAATGCCTATAGGTAATTAGAAACATACAGATTTTTGATGCACAATGCCCTTTAGCCTTTAGGCTCATTAGCTGTATCCTAAGAACTTTATCATCCAACACCTCCAACCGTCCAAATGCCATCCTCAATTATGGTATTCACCATATGTACAGTCTAGGAGGTCCTTCATAGGAGTCAAAGAGTGAAAAATGACCCATTTTCTGTTCACAATCAGTTCCCCAATCCACTGCACCTCACCCAAGAACCAATTCGTTCAGAAAAGAGCCTCCAGTTTATTCGCACACTCATGCTTAGGCACGCAGATGACATAGCCTGAACTGTGTTTTGCTCCCCAGTCAAGTTCTCCAATATCTACCATGTAAAAGAGTCTGTTGCCTCTGAACCTGTGTACCCAATTGTATTTATGGATGACAAGAGAGCCTCAAGGGACAGACTCCACCCTCACCCACTCACCAGGTGACTCATCAAGGAATGGTAGCAGGTGGATAGCAGAATACAATAGATGGAACAAAGCAACATCTGGAATTCCTAAACCACCTTCTTTACAAGGAAGCTGTAATTTCCATAGTTTAAGTTGTGGGTGCATGTTCTCCCACAGAAAACTTTGCAACATACTGTCAATGTCCACAAAACCCTTTTCTTAACATGCAGTGGCAACGTGCTCAGCACTTAGTTAATGGACAGTTAAGATGACATGTTGATGGCATTGCCCTTCCCTCAAAGAGACAGCTTCAGATCGAACCATTTTGTTGTTTTGCACAGCATGTTCAGATCCACCATCTGATGTACCCATTGGTGTTCCAGACACCCCAATATTTCATTTTCTCTGGCCTACCAATGCAACCGAACTTGGCAACACAAGCACTGGTGCAAGTGGATGAGGCTGGCATGGATTCAGACTTTGCACAATTAATTTTATATCCTGAAAAAGATTTAAAGTTCTCTATTTGCCAAGTCTCACAGCACCAGCAGCATGTCATCAGCATATAACCATACCTTTGGTGAACATCTCATCATCAAACTCCCTTTATCTCATCATGTTGAATCCTCACAGCCACAGAGTTTCCATCACCAGCACGAAGAGCCGCAGTGATAGAAGGCAGCCCTGCCTTGTGCCCCAACCTAGTCCAAAAAGGTTGGATGACTGGCCATTTGTGTTAACTGAAGCCATTAGTCACAATTTGTCCTTGCCACTCGATTTGGTCAAATGCCTTCTCGGCATCTAAAGAATGTATAGCCACACCAGAGTCCAATTTGTTGCATTCCTGCAGAGTTAATATCTGTTTCCGGATGTTAGTAGACAGTTTCCTGCGTTTTACAAATCCGGACTGATTTGGATTGATCAGGTGCTCCAAGGTGTTCACCACTCGCAGAGGGAGCAATTTGGACGAGGTCTTGTTATTTGTATTAATCAGGCTGATAGGACTGCAGCTCCACACAATTTCCGGGGGCTTCCCTTTTTTCAACAATACAGAGATGGAAGCATGCCTAGTCATCAAAGGTAGTACACATTCCATCTTCAAGCAATGAACACATCCAGCAGCAGCAGCAGCTCAAAGGCTTCCCATGGCATGATCCTATAAAACTCCACCGGGAGACGGTCCAGACCAGGACATTTCCCACTGTTCAGAAGAGACACCACTCTCATCAGTTCTTCTACGGAGCGAGATGGATCTGATGCAACTTGTGTCGAATCAGGTAAGCTCTGTGAACCACATCTATCCAGGTAACTTTTGTGAGTATCATTAATAGGCAGCCCCTCAGCTGTATACAATTCAGAATAGTAATCACAAAAATCCTTATTGAACACTGTGGGGTCAAACGTCAATACCACGGATGCACAACTAATGGCACATATGGTCGATTCAGACTCCTGAACCCTCAAGCGATGGGCTGTCACACCTTTCGCCCCCTTCATGATAATTACACTTTGTTCTGAAAAGGAGCCTCTCAGCATTGGATTGTGAGTCTCCCTATGAAAAACAACTTGAATACTTTGGTAGATTTGTGTCTAACACTGAGACAGTGTACCCAGAAGTAATTTGGTGGAATACCCTTCATGGAAAATCGGTATCTTTAAAATTGGCAGTTGTACGATTTCTTTCAACGGAATGTGGTTTGATGGTCACACAAGAAGTTTAATGAAATGGAAAAAAACATGTTTCTTTTGTTTTCTATATGCGATGATATGGAGGATTATGTACACATTTTAAACCTTCATATGTCACAAGGACTGTAATTTGATTTGTAACTTGAATTTGATTTGCAACTTGATTTGTAATTCGATCTGTAAAATGTAATTTGTAAAAAAAAGATGTGTAAAGGTTATATCGCCCCTCTTACATTTGAACTTCATTTTGCAGCAATTTCAATACACACTTCAGCAGTTTAGGACATACATATTAACAAACCATCCATATAGCACTTAAATACCTCCTGAGTCGATTCCACACACACAACTGAAGACCAATTTACAGACATACAAATGTCTGCCTCCCTCTTAATCTTATCAACGTTTCTTTATCATTCAACATTGCAGTGTTCATCTTCCAGTAGGTGGATTTAGGTATCATGAAAGACATTGATACCTCTATTCAGAATGCCGTATGGTCAGAAATTGATGTAACGTTGTTAGGGGAGTTTTCCTAAATTCCTGCTGGTAATAAGACTTTAGCAAGCTATCCCAGTGGTTTATAGATCCCCAACTCTTAGTATCAATCTGTACTAGCTCAGGACCTTGGTAGATTGGCAGAGCAGTCATTCGTATCTTAAGAGGAAGATGTGAGCTGTAGGTAAGTACACTAAATCTTAGCTAGACAGGTACAACAAAGATGCACTTACACTTATAGTTATATGAAAGTATATATTAATATACTTTAAATACTTCAGACGTTTACATTAGAACACTCAGGAGTACTTGAAAATACACTTCAAAGAGCATTTTGACTTTTGTGTTTGTTCACGGTTACATATGTAGCAACGTTAGAAAGGGAAAAGACAATGTTATCGTATTATCGGTTAATGCGCTCTCATGCGGTTTTCAACGGTTTGTACTGTAATACATTTACTCTGCAAACACATATATTAAAGTCACTTAAGGGGAGGAACATTGTTAGTTTAACTTAGTTCAATGTTCTAGAGACAGCTTCTTCGCCTAGTAAGTCCTTTAAGTCCAAAAATGCAACCCTAGCTAAAGGTATTTCAGAGAGTGCTGGAAGTCTTAACAAGCAGCGAATTACAAGGAGTTCCTGTG
Organism: Ambystoma mexicanum; assembly: GCF_040938575.1. Lineage (NCBI taxonomy): Eukaryota > Metazoa > Chordata > Amphibia > Caudata > Ambystomatidae > Ambystoma > Ambystoma mexicanum. The sequence goes on from NC_090937.1 coordinate 1,197,506,626, forward strand.
GATTTCTTCCAGTTTCTAGTGTTATTGAAGAAGCAAGTTAACAACTAACAAGGGAGATTTTAAAACAGACTCGAGAAGGGGACACACAAGCAGAGGCTTGGGTCAGAGGTAAGAGGGGGTTGCCTTTGACACCTCTACGTGCATGCCAACGCTCTGGAGTGACTTCTTGAAATCAGGTAATCAACTCCTTTTCCCCACAGTACCTTATGTTAGAAGAAAATGTTTGAGCTGGATCCTCACCGATGTCGCAGCTCTGGACTCGACCTCCAGATTTCTTGGTCTGGTGACTGAAGGCATGACAATGTATGGGATCTCTCAGCAGCTGTCTCGAGGGAGGACCTGTGGTACGTCTTCCAACACATACTTGGTTCACTTGGAGGTTCTGGTGCCTTTTCTGCAGCACCAACAAAGGACATGAATTGCCTGGTCAATCTTCTTCACTTCCTGCAGTTCCACACTCTGGTGAGTGGGTTTGGGTGAGTTGGATCAGATTGCTGGAGTGTCTTTATGGGTTCAGCAACGATTTGGATGGATTGGTCTTTCCACAATGATACACTCAAAATGGGCAGCAGATCTCCTTGTATTGGGGTTCCACAGCTCTGGAAACTCCTAGAGCCTTGGGAGAGGGCTAGTTTCACAGTTTGTTTTGGGACTGGTTGTTTCCATCAGCCATCCTCTCCGGAAAACCTCTGTTGAACAGAAAACGGCATCACGACTGCAGTGTTGTTTCACAGGGTTGCAAAGGGTCTCCATGTGTCTCTGGTTGTCTTGTTCATCTGTTACTTCAGCTTCCAGTGGTCGACTTGCTAATCACTCCAGAAGCCTCACCTTTTATACAGATCCAGCACACGCTGCTCTGCAATTTCTCTCAGCTTTTTACAGGATGGGGTGTTTGGCTGTCCAGACAGCAAGACCTCCATGCGGGAGCCAAACCTATTCAGGCACTCTGGCAGACAAAGAACTTGGGGGTGGAAAACTCCTCCCCTACTTCCCGCCTGTACAGACACTTTGGAGCCTAGGCAGGGACACCCAAGGGTTCCAGACAAAGGCAAAACACACACACAGCAGACCTCCCCCTCTCAGAATGGTAGAAGAAGGGCTTACAAAGTACAACCATGCTAGTAATGGCAAAACAAGGAGGGAGGCCCAAAGTTGGTACTTGGGTGCCCCTATTGTGCACTACCACAGCTATGGACATAGCCTGCGATATACAAATACACAATAGTTGGTAGAACAGGACCACTGCCACCAGCCATAACTAGGTGATTTTTTATGTGACTAAAACATCACTGGAGCAGAGAGAAGGGGGATACTAGGTAGAAGATACTAGGTATCCCTTTGGCACTCGACTGAAGGTGGTGTGTGCCAATCTCTCAGGCTATAGAGTTGTGGGAGTGAAGAACTGTAATTACTTGAGGATATAGAAAACGAGTTTTAAAAGAGGAACCTAAGGGTCCCCAGCAACACTGCCCATAAGGAGCTATGTGCTGCAGTTGTAAAAACACATATGAATTTAAGAGCTAGGGAGCAGATTGACTGTATACTACAGGTAGGATACAAAGAATAGAGTGCCAGAAGACAGAGGCCACAAGAATGAATGAGAAGAAAAATGCTTCAATCATTCAGTATTGACAGAAAAGGTCCAGAAGTCCAGCAAAAAGTGCTGAGGGTCTCCCTAGGAGAGAGGATGAAGCACAATAATGATCAATCGCCCTAACAAGCATCATCATCCACATTCAGGAACCTTTGGGTGCACTGGTCTGCAATCAAGTTCATGTTGTGGGGTGAAATAGTCCTAATAGCCATAACCGAAGGCCAGAGGCCTTCGGGGGACTTCCCCCTCAGTGAAAGGCCGGCTTTGGGTTAACATGGAAATCAGGTCCTGTAATGCCAAAATGAAAAGGAGCGAATTAGGCATCAAAGCTTGGAGATGGCTGAACATTTTCCTTGCCTCATATGAGGGAAGGACATAAGAAAACCTTTGCAAAAGTTCTGGAAAAGCTGAGACCATTTTGGCAGAAACTGCAGTGTCCAGCATGTAAATAAAAGTGCCAAGATTGTGTGCAAGCCTGCACAACAGAAAGGGGCTTTCACTGTGACAGAAATAATTATGTATATAAAAAATATGCTCATTAAGAATGAGTGCAAAAGGTGCAATACATGAACTGGAGTTCTGTTCATAAGGAGCCCATCACAGAAGAATCTTTTAAGTTACAAGAATCTACAATGAAATATAAAACTCCAACAGAATGAAAGGTTTCACGGCTGGAACTTTCTTCAGTAACATTGCAATTGTGCTTTTAAACATCAACACTTGGAGCTTTCACATATTCAGCTAAAGTCTTCAAATATGCATGATGTTACCCTTCTGTAATCACTGTTTGCAGGGAATTACTTTGCAAGGGTTGACATGTTCAAATTGTGTGCATTTGCTACGGTTGGATTACATATAAAATGCTGTTCAGCAGTGAGGGGGAAAGACATGTCTTAAGTTTCATTTGAAACTAGCTTTTCCGAGCCCGTTGTCAAGGGGATGAGATGAGGAATTCTCCTGACCTCCAGGTTGTATGACCAGAAACCACTTAATGCCACCATAAAATGCCTTAGCTGGCAACTAACCCTTTGAAGTTCTTGGAATGTTATCTAATCTCAACACAGGACCCTTCTTGACATCACAGCCACACATGGCAAAGGTGGGTGCTAGGTTTAAGGAGGGAGCTCATTTTTCCGTCGTGTGAAATGGCAGACTACATTTATCGTGTAATATCCATAATATTCATCCCAAAATATTCATGGTAGGATTTCTGGAAAGCTGTCAGAAACATGCATCTGGTGTGCCAAAAACCATTTTGGTGACACCAACATGCCAAAAGTTATAGGAATAAAATTGATTGTGACCTCTGCATACATGTGACAACCATAAAAATTTGAGAGAATGTGTAGCAGGTGATAAATATTCCGCCCACCAAAGGCCAGGTTTTTCAGTAATATAGTTTGGGCCATCGCCACCATTTGGGGCGTAGATATTAAAAATCCCAATGACAGAATCCTGATTCCTAAGGACCACATATATGACCCAGAACTCATATGCACATTCCAGGTCTGCTGTTTCAGGCATGTTCTCCCCAAAACCTACCAGATAGCCTGTTGACCCTCTCTGCCAGTTTTTCTTACAAGTCAGGGAGTTCAGGGAGACCACCCCAAGCGTAAATGATGACACCTAGGCATCATCTCCAGCCTCAGATTGTTGGCCCTTAAGGAAGACCCCTCTCTCTGCAGATCCTTGTAGGCCCGAAGCTCCCATTAACCTCAGCAGCCAGCGAATAATATCACAATCCACTTTTGCCACCAATGACTCCAAATGGCCAACTTTAAAAGTAAGTTCAGAAAGAGACAACCACATTTCCCCCACATCACCAGCCACTTTAAGGAGAAGATTGTAGAAAGTAGAGGTGTGGGTTCAGGCCTGGCACTAGGAGCCCACCACAGGCAGAGCCCAGAAAATGGCTGCACAAAACACTTTCTCCAAACCATCTCCCTTCAGATGAGAGAGAAACACATATTGCTTTGTTCACGTGAACACCGGAAGGAAACTGCTGCAGGCTGGCTTTTCATCAGATCAAAATGCCAGAGTAATGCACACTGAGCTGCTCCAGCCTTTCCTGAGTCATTGTGACTGTAAGTCATCTTGTAGCAGTTCCTACGTGTTTCTTTGTCAGATTATCACTGCAATAAGTAAAGGCTATTTTAGCTAGTGCCAGGTCACACACATTTATGAATGGTGGACATCAACCAAATGAATCATGTTCCACTAAATTAATTGTTAATGTACATTTTTTGTCGCATTGAAAGGAGCCCTTCAAAACAGAACTGGGCAACAACAATCCAGATTGATGTCTACGGACAATTTAGTGGATTTAATGGTTGATGCTGCCTGGCTTGTTGAGGTAACCAATAGCTACCTTATGAGGACATCACTTAACACCACCTACGTTTAAAGATTAGATGCGTTCCTGTAATCCCCAACTCACAGATGTTAGGTTGTGATCAAACACAATATATTGTTGTTTTATTAAACCACAGAATTACAAGGCACTATTTTTGTGTTGAAATCCTGACTGTATTATTGTAGCTGCAGTGATGGGCAAATGTATTATTTTATTAGGAACACAGTGAAACAGACATCCTGAATTACACATAATTAACACAAGGTTTTCCATTATGTACCCCCTCTCAGCTAATCCATGACTCTGCTCCAGTGATGCCTCCAGGTCTGCCAGCATGAGATTTGTGTGCCCCCACCACAAATGCGGAACAGCAAGGCTCGGATTGACCTATAGGGCAATAGGCCCATGGCCAAACCAAAAACATAAAATGCTGGTGTGGGCCTCTTTTCTTATCAAAGTGGGCCACTTTTTTTTTTTGCTGATTGGGGCCATTTTGTATAGTTAATTCACTCTGCAGCTAGTAGTTTTGACCAGTGTTACAGAATAACTATTTTTTAAATGCACAATTTGAAACACACTTTATCAAAAAAAACTCCCCATTGGTTACTATTCAAATAGTGTCACAAAAAGAATGAAAAGCCATTTGCAACTTTGTGCTGATAATTAACAGCCGAACAACAGAACTGAGCCTCCTGCTGTCCTTTAAACTGTGTTTAGCACTGCACCTGCTGTGACCTTTTAAACAGTGCTGGGCCAGACCTTGCCTCCAGATCCCTGCCATGTAAACTTAATTACATGATACTGAGCTGCTGGAGGTAAGGTGACCTTCTGCGGTCGCACCCATAAGCTGGCGCTGCTCTGCTGTATATGTTGGCAGTCAAGCCAGAATAGAGGCAGACTTGCCCCTGCTTTGGGCAGACCCTGTCCCAAGAGGTGGGTCAGGCCAGAGCCCTATGTCGGGCTCAGACCGGCCCAAGCCCCACCAGGCTCACCCAGCTCTAGTTGAAAGTGTACCAGTGCATTGTGTGTGTCCTTCAAAAAAATGGAAGAGTATCATGTCTAAAGCGCCCCAGGAAAATGAAAAACATGGCCACTAAACAGACATTGGTGCACACGTAGTCCACTGCCTAACACGGCACGCATATATACACTCTGAAAGACAGGTAAAATCCATGGTATCAAGCTCAATGGTCCCATTAGCCCTTGCACTGGTAGAGACATTTCTGTTTAGTGATTAGGAGTTTTAATGGCCTGAAAATCTTTAGACAATATACTCTTCCATTTTCTTTTTTAAACTGCACTCGCACAATGGAGTGGTACAGTTTCGACATGATATTCCTCCTTTTTTATGAACCAACACGTGCACAATTGATTGGGTTATCATGCTAACTTATCTCCCTGGAACGTTGCATACAATACATACACCACAAACTGTTCTACTTCGGACACTATTCTACTTTCCCCAATCATACCCAGTGCTCTCTCTCATATTGAAATCTTTATATAGGATTACCATCTAATTTCATTCTTACTGGAAAAGTGCCAAGACATGGCCCCAGCATAAAAATGCTTGAGCACCGGAGAACATTAATCATTGACTATGACACATTGACAATTTTGTGCAGTCACTTGGCATCCAACACAGGGTCTCTAGCCAGTATATCTCTTTATATATTGTAGGCCTACAAACAACATTTTGCCACTATGCCAAAGTTATTGGAAGACATATCTAATTATTGGGAATCTGAATACAAAATGTGTCCCAAGTATGCGTATTTTCCCCTATCACATCAATAGAATAGGAAATGTAGCTTTCTAAAACGACAAACATGCACACTAGCTACATTTTCTCTTTCCTCTCCCTCTCCTCTTCTACTCTCTCTTTCAATAATGCACTGTCATAATATGATTTTTTGCATATTGCTATTCTGACTCTTCTGACGCACTGAACTGTACTACTGCAATTGTCTTGTTTACCATCCTGTAGGTCGTTTATTTTTCTCACCTGTTAATTATGTATGCTACTAAATCTACATGCTTCATGGTACTGAATTATTGCATGTTTCATAAGCGAGACTTCTATACCTTTTGTAATGGAATCCATTGACATCACCCCCTTCTTAGCACCTGTTTATTTGCCACTGATAAAACCTTGAGAAAGACCACTGTGGTCAAAACATGGGTTAGTCTCTGCTGCACACTGCACGTATATATACGCTTTGCAAGACAGAAATCTTTGTATAGGATCACCATATAATTTCATAATTACTGGAAAAGTGATGAGACATGGTCCTGGCGTAATAATGGGCCTATATGCAAACTTGTGTCACTACGCCAAAGCTATTGGAAGAAACATTGAATTATTGAAAATCTGAATAAAAGATGACATAGCCTTGTGGAAGACCATGCTAGTCGAAATACGTGTTGGATGTTTGCTTGAGTAAGTCAGAGCACTAATTACCAGAATCCTTAGAGACTTTAATGAGAATTAACCAGACACACCTGAAAAGGAAAAGGAAAACAGCCTCCCTGATGATTGATAGAGTCAAGAAAACGTTTGGAGAAAAAGACTAACTGTTGCTTTAGTGGGTAAATCTGACTGGGAATCAGAGTGCACACCTCATCTCCATTTCTTCTTACAGTGTTTCAAGAGTCCAGGGGCAGCAGCACCAGGGTCAACATGCCTTACTATGGAGAGCCATAAACGTGGTTGTTCCCCTCCCCCTATCAAGGGAAAGATTTGTGCTTTGGAGGAGAGTTGGTTCCTAGTCACCGGCATTGAAAAAAGTGTGCGACTACATGTACCAAAATCCTTAGAGACCTTAATGAGAATTACCCAGACACACCTGAAAAGGAAAAGTTAAACAGCCTCCATGATGATTGATAGAGTCCTCCCCCACTTCCCACCCGTCCAGACACTTTGGAGCCTAGGCACGGACACCCAAGGGTTCCAGACAAAGGCAAAACACACACACAGACCTCCCCCTCTCAGAATGGTAGAAGAAGGGCTAACAAAGTACAACCATGCTAGTAATGGCAAGAAAAGGAGGGAGGCCCAAAGTTGGTACTTGGGGGCCCCTATTGTGCACTACCAAAGCTATGGACATAGCCTGCGGTATACAACTACACAATAGTTGGTAGAACAGGACCACTGCCACCAGCCATAACCAGGTGATTGTTTATGTGACTAAAACATCACTGGAGCAGAGAGAAGGGGGATACTAGGTATCCCTTTGGCACTCGACTGAAGGTGGTGTGTGCCAATCTCTCAGACTATAAAGTTGTGGGAGTGATACTAAGTATCTCTCCATCCTTAAGAACTCTAATTACTTGAGGATATAGAAAACGAGTTTTAAAGGAGGACCCTAAGGGTCCCCAGCAACACTGCACCTTAGGAGCTATGTGCTGCAGTTGTAAAAACACATATGCATTTAAGAGCTAGGGAGCAGATTGACTGTATAGTATAGGTAGGATACAAAGAATAGAGCGCCAGAAGACAGAGCCCACAAGAATGAATGCGAGGAAAAATGCTTCAATCATTCAGTATTGACACAAAAGGTCCAGAAGTCCAGCAAAAAGTGCTGAGCGTCTCACTAGGAGAGAGGATGAAGCACAATAATGATCAATCTCCCTAACATGCATCATCATCCGCATTCAGGAACCTTTGGATGCACTGGTCTGCAATCAAGTTCATGTTGTGGGGTGAAATAGCCCTAATAGCCATAACCGAAAGCCAGAGGCCTTGGGGGGACATGCCCCTCAGTGAAAGGCCGGCTTTGGGTTAACATGGAAATCAGGTCCTGTAATGCCAAAATGAAAAGGAGCGAATTAGGCATCAAAGCTTGGAGATGGCTGAAAATGTTCCTTGCCTCATAAGAGGGAAGGACATAAGAAAACCTTTGCAAAAGTTCTGGAAAAGCTGAGACCATTTTGGCAGAAACTGCAGTGTCCAGCATGTAAATAAAAGTGCCAAGATTGTGTGCAACCCTGCACAACAGAAAGGGGCTTTCACTGTGACAGAAATAATTATGTATGGCAGAGTGTGGTTGCGAGTGTGCAGTCTTTGGCAGTCACTTTACAGTTTCTCCAGTTCCAGTAGGAGGTGGCTTGCTTGCCTCCACTCTACTAAACCCTTATTCTCCCGCGGAGCGGGCCGCGGAGTGTGGCTGCGAGTGTGCAGTCTTTGGCAGTCACTTTACAGTTTCTACAGTTCCAGTGGGAGGTGGCTTGCTTGCCTCCGCTGTACTAAACCCTAATCCTTTCGTGGAGCGGGCCGCAGAGTGTGGCTGCGAGTGTGCAGTCTTTGGCAGTCACTTTACAGTTTCTACAGTTCCAGTGGGAGGTGGCTTGCTTGCCTCCACTCTACTAAACCCTCATCCTGCCGCGGAGCGGGCTGCGGAGTGTGGCTGCGAGTGTGCAGTCTTTGGGAGTCACTTTACAGTTTCTACAGTTCCAGTGGGAGGTGGCTTGGTTGCCTCCACTCTACTAAACCCTCATCCTCCCGCAGAGTGGGCCGCGGAGTGTGGCTGCGAGTGTGCAGTCTTTGGCAGTCACTTTACAGTTTCTACAGTTCCAGTGGGAGGTGGCTTGCTTGCCTCCACTCTACTAAACCCTCATCCTCCCGCGGAGCGGGCCGCGGAGTGTGGCAGCGAGTGTGCAGTCTTTGGCAGTCACTTTACAGTTTCTACAGTTCCAGTGGGAGGTGGCTTGCTTGCCTCCACTCTACTAAACCCTCATCCTCCCGCGGAGCGGGCCGCAGAGTGTGGCTGCGAGTGTGCAGTGTTTGGCAGTCTGTGCATGGCTGGAATGGCGTCAATGTCGGAAACTGCCCCCATCCTGGATTCTGAGCATGAACTCTTGGCAGAGGAGGGCCGTCTGCTCAGAAGCGCATGCCCGCGTATTGCTGCGAAAACCCTCCAACACCACAGTGCACAAACCCTGCACCCGCCGTGTCCGTCCCAAAAACAACTTAAGATCTCAGTAGCTTCAACAGCATATGCCCGCCTAAGGCGGACGGACACCAATGATCATTCTGCCTGCAAAAGTGCCAAAATCCTAAACAACTTGAGGCAAAAAAGCTCTGCTGAAATCGAGGAAGCTCGACTCAACGTACCTGCCTCTCCGCTACCGCGCTGGAGTCGGGGTCTCCTTGCCTTCTGCCCGTGTTTCCGCAATCGCAGATTCCACCCTCACAGCTCTGGGTCCCGGAGGCCTCCGGAGGGAGGACCGAGACCTGTGAGCGAGGGAGCCAGCCCACGAACGAGCGGAGCGAGTTGCAGCTACTGCAGGCCATTCCGGGGGAGGAGCCAGGCCTCATCCACCCACCCCCGGCCGAGGCAGTCTCGCGCTTGGAGCAGAACGAGGCGCAGCAGCCGCGGGTCATCCCGGGGAAGGAGCTCGGATTAATCTCTCCGCCCTCGGCAGCCACTGACTCGCGCATTGAGGGGTTGGGAGTGATCACGGCCAGGCCCTCCTCCAAGGAGGCCTCATACTGGCTGAATTCGCAGGCAAAACGGGATCAAGGGCCCTCCCTGGATTAGAGGGGGGGCCCAAGATCAAGCAACCCAGCAGATCCAACAACTTTTTCCGGCAATATGCATAAGATGCAAATTGAGGCTCAAGTACACTCCAATCTGCTATTCTCAGCTCTCCCAATCTCAGAGGGATCTCCCCCCTGGCCATTAGTCGACTGCAGGGGCCCGGAAAACCAGCTTACGAAGTTCTCGTTCCCTGCCTGGTAAAGCCTCCAGACCCCTCGCCCGCCCCCCCAGGCGGGAAAACCAAACCAAAAAAAAACGCTGTAGGAAGGAAGTGGAGTCACCAGACACTATAAAAGCCAGAACTTCCAGAAAGAAAGAGCCCCCAAAAATGAAAAACAACAAAATAAAATGTTCAAACAGCCTACATGCTTCTAAAATCAAAATAAGTGGCCAACTAGCCAAGAAACCATGAAATCCAGAATCAATAAAGCCTTTGCTTGCAAGTCTCGTAACTGACTTCTTTCACGCCTACACCCCAGATCCTCAATCCAGGCGAGAGGACCTTACTGATGAGGAAATCTTGGAGGCAATCAAAATCTGTCAACCTCCAGAAAAAGCAAGAAAAACAGGCTCGGCATTAGATCAGCGCCTTCTGTCCCAAGACACCATTAAAGCGCAACAAGCCTTGTCTTCTCCACCACGGCCCCCGCGGGTGAAAACGCCAAAGCAAATTGTTCCGGCCCCCCCAACCTGGTACGGCTACTTGGATTGCCCCTGAAAAGGGCCCAGACAACCCAGTAATTCTCTCTCCCAACCGTGAGCTGGCAAAAGCGGCTTCTTTGGGAAATCCTACATCTGTCAAGCCAAAAGCCACACAAATTTATATTGAGGGTCCCCCGCACTCAACCTTGCTGATAAATAAAGAGCTCCCTACAACTCTAGGTCTGGCCGGGGTACAGAACCCCCAGGTACCAGCCCTTGTAGTTCAAAGGGTAGCTGCGTCTCCCAATGGTCAGAAGCCGGAAATCCCAATTCAAGAACCAGGCCCCCATCCGATCAACAATGGACAGCCAGCCGGTTCCCGGCAAGAAGGTGCGCCACTCCACTACCATCTTAAACTACTGCCCTCGGTTCGGGTTAGTCATGGCCCGGTAGACCTACCATCTACGCCTGTAGTGAGACGGCTTCTAAATGAGAGCCCCTATCATCTCCTAATCCCAAACAGCTCCCTCTACCACCAGGCTCTCCAATGGACTCTCCAGCACAAAACAAGAGGAACCTTCTATCAATTATGTCAGCAGTTACAATTGCCCTGAACCCATTCACCAAACTATATGAAGGTATCAACGAAAACTTGAAAGACCACACCTCGATCCAAGCATTAATGTATTCAAAATTTACTTTCCTTGAAGGCTACATAACAGCCCTAGACGGCAAATTTAAAGCCTTAAAGTTGGACGTGGAACAAGGGTGCAAAGAAGCTGCGCCCACCCTTTCAACAACCTCGACAGTGGTCGCAATAGGAGCTTCAAACCTGTCTGTGCAATCTCAACCCTCTTCTCCCAGCGACGCCGTTCAACAACCAGTGGGTTCTGGTACTTGGAAATCAGTAAACCAAGAGGTCATTGATATCACGGATGACCCCCTGCAAGCTTCTTTAATTCCGAAATCAATTGTGAGGGTAGAAGACAGTTCATACCCCCTGTTCATAGCAGCAAGATCTGAAAAGCCCGAACAAGGAGGTGTAACCAAAATTCAAAAAGCAAAACTAGTAAAGACTCCAACCTTATGCTCAGTTAAAAGAAAAGTGAAAGCTGGAAATCCAGTCCAAAGTTCGGTCTCCTCCCCAGCTAAGCAAAAGGGAAGCAATGCTTCTCCTCGTACAACAGAAGACTTTCTGGCAAAAGAGGACTTGATGAATATCACTCAACATCTCAAAGACACCCAAGATTTATTGCCGGACAAGGGTGGGAAAAAGCGCCAGGTACCCAATTCACCGGTCCCGTCGTTTGATTCCAGCAATCGGGCTGCGCCAGTAACCATCGAAGACCCGTTTGAAGAGGACTCAGGGCACAAATTCATCACCCTGGAAGAGCGCAGGAAAAGTCTTCATTGTCGGCGAACCAGTACCTCCCGCAGCCCTCCCAGTTCTCGAGTGGTGTTGTTTGCACCTTTAAGAACCTGCGACTCGCCACCCCGTAAAAGGTTGTCCCCCAGTGTCCAGTTCGTCCATCAACAGTCCGGGGGGCGATAGCCTGATCGCTCCTTAAAGAATCGAGGGGGTCCATCCTCAGAGGCAAAGTCAACTGACAAAAGGGGGTCGCACCCGTCGCTCCACTTCACTTCGAGAACAGAGCAATATCGTGATGAAAAACATCCTTCGAGTGAGTCCCCCATCAAGCTGGAACAACACAGAGACAATGAAAATGACATAATTCTGAACAGAAGAGGCATCCTCACCCTATTCGGCTTGATCCCAGCTTTATGTGGAATAAAATCCTCAGATTTAAAGATAGTGGACCCATACCACTCAAACGACAGAGCCAAAGCCTGTATCTACACAATCTCAAAGAGCACCAAAATGTAAATCGCTCGAGCAAATGATGACTTGGCTGCTTTAGGATACATCGTGCAAAATCAAAGCCATAAATCCAACCGTCAGGAGACGGGCTACTCGGAGAAGAAATCGGGACACAAGGACAAAATTACAGAAAAAGAGAAGGGTGTCGAACATGGAAGAAACACTGAATTATGCCGAACAGTGAACAAATCAAACCATTGAATGTAAGACAGCAAAGTCTCAGAGGACTAATCTCGAAATGCCCAACTCGGGCTTGACTGTGCACACTGCAGAGAATCACGGAATTCCCTCGAGCAACTAAAGAGAGTGCCTGCCCGAACCTAAAACCAAGAGACAAACTACAGGGATTGTGGGCTTGGCTTCCCAAGGCACTGTCACAAATGAAAAAATAGAAACCCGCTGGTCGGCTCGCAGGGTCCTCGGACCGTCTGAAGGTCGAGCACTACCCCTCATCTCTACATCTCTGTTCATGGAATACTCGTGGTCATCTCCACCTCACAACGATGGGTGACGCAAACCTAGTTTCATTCGATATTATCTGCCTCCAAGAGACCTGGCTGCGACAAACTCCGGCCATGGATGGCCACGACATCATCTTGGCCCCAGCCAACAAAGGGTTACTGGGCCGTCCGACATCGGGCCTTAACATGGCCTGCCGGCAGGGAATCGGTTTGAAATTTAAGACCACACTACAAACAAACCTCTCAATCCTGGCAGTATTACTTGACGGGGTCGAAACACCTCATTACAGATCATCACAAATAGCGATTGTCAATACCTACTGGAACCCAGCAGCCATAAACCAACAGACCTACTTATCCATGATGGAAAACCTGATGGATGAAATCCAAGCTTTGCACCAGGTCCTTTCAATTATAATTTGTGGGGACTTGAATGCCCAATGCCTCGACGAACCTGCAAAGCCGGACACAACTTCAAACACGTCAGCAGCCACGAAAAGAGGGCGCCTTTGGTCCTCTCTAATGTCCTCAAGAAAACTGGAGAATTTGAACTCAGTCTTCCCAAACGATCATCAACTTTCAACTTGGGAACAAGGATCACTCCATGCCACTATCGATTACATCTACGTATCCCGACCGCTTCTGGGAAAGGTGAAAGATTTTGAAGTCCGCAAGACAACAGCCAGCGATCACAACCAGCTCACGATGTCCCTGGTTAACCACTTCGAAGAGCCTGCACCGTATGCCATGGCGGTGGAATCTAACTCTCGTGGAAACCGCTTGAACTTGACAGCGCGAGCTGTTACAGCCCTGCTGGCAAAATACGCTTGTGACCGGAGTGCTGAGGGAAACAAATCCTTTAATTATGTACCTCTACTGGTCCAATACATGGTGAAATCAAAACAGTCAGTCTCCACACATATTCCACCTAGACACACCTTTGACGCCACACTGGTGGCAAAAAGACTTGAACTCCTCAGACTGAAGAGGCAGTTGGGTAACCGGCCGCAAAACAAAGAACAACTAAAGTCGGCAATATCAACCTACAAAAACTGGGTGAAAGATCATCGACACCAACTTTACCAACAGGACGTGGAAACCATGCTAGAAGCCATATGTGGAAACAAAGTTAAAGAGTTTTGGTCCCTGTTAAAATCTTCGGTGCCCTCACACAATAATTCGACTATCAACACCATGGCTGAGCAAAAATGGATAACCTATTTTACCTCTGTCTTTCAAGCCCCCGATCCAAATGTCCAATCCGGAATGACACCTCTGGAGGCAGGATCGCTAAAACTGGACGACCAATTAGAAATCAGAGACCACATCAAAAAACTGAAGACTTCTAGAGCAGCGGGCCCGGATGGAATTTCCAACATAGATCTGAAAGCAAACCAAGTAGAATGGGCCGTGCTGATCGCGTCTATCTTTAAGAAATGCTCGGATCAGAAATCTTTGCCGCCCTCATGGACAAAATCCATCATTGTCCCTATTTACAAAAAGGGGGACATTACAGACCCACTAAATTATCGTCCCATAGCCCTCTTGGACTGCATTGGCTAAAGTATTTGGGAGTCTGCTTCTAAAACGATTCCAATCCTGGGCAGAGTTGGCCCCGTGCAATGATAAGTTCCAAACAGGCTTAAAAGAAAACATGGGCACGGCAGCAAACATTTTAACCATTAGCACCCTGAAAAGCAAGGTTTGGGAGGGAAAATCTCAGATTTTCGTCGCTTTCATCGACCTCTCCCAGGCTTTCGACCTAGTTGATAGGTCCCGGATGTGGCAAAAACTAGAGGGTGATGTTGCGCCCAGGAGATTCTGCAGCCAATCAAAGCCCTACACTCGGACACCACCCTTACGGTCCGTTTGTCACAAAGAGGCACCCTATCAGACAAAATCCAGACTGGGCGGGGGGTAAAACAAGGATGCCCACTAGCTCCAGTGCTGTTCCTTGCATACATCAGCGACTACGGGGCCTCAGAAGATCCGGCGCGCATCTTCCCACCGTCAGTCGCGTCCGTTAAAATAAGCCATCTGTTATATGCAGATGATCTCATCTTACTGGATCAGACTCAGATCGGCCTCCAGAGACAGTTATCTAATCTACTTACTTACACAGCAGAAAACAACTTAAAAATAAACAAAGAGAAAACCAAAATCATGATATTGGAAGCCTGCCTGAAGAAGAAGAAAAGCAAAGACAAATTTAAATGGTGCCTTGAGAAATACGTGATCGAGAGGGTCACAGATTATAAATATTTGGGCGTTCCGATAGACAGTTCGAAACACGAGTCTTCCATGCAGAATGCCCTCCAAATCAAAATCAAGAAGCTGGTCTCCCAAGGAAAGGCAATTGACTCAAAATTTGGAAAATTCTCATGCATCCCCGTGATAGAATTCTACAGGAAAAACGTTGTCCCCTCTATCACCTACGGAGCAGAAGTCATGCCAATGATTCCAACCAAAACCTGGCAGAAACTAGAAAGCATGTTTTGGAAGCCGGTTCTTTCCCTCCCAAGATCTACATCTATTGCTGCAATCCGTTGTGAGCTGAGCCTAGTGTCATTAATGGCAACTGTAAACATCAGTGCCCTCAGGCTATTCAGAAAATGTATCATGGATGACAGCGATCAAATCTACGGATTGCTAAACAAAGAACTTCAATCTGGCAAGGTGAAAATGTTAACCTCCTAGAAAGAAAAAAAACAGGGCCTTACTTGAGTCAGTTACGTGCTCGGAAGCTGACCTCAGCACAAACCCGTCTAGAGTCTATAAGAAACTGAAAGACCTAGACTGGATACAAACACAAGAGTCAACAACCAATAACAAACTTCTTCTTCACCTGCCCCCATCGTTCTGTAAACTCAATGAGCCGATGAAGTACCTCCAAAAATTCCGAAGCAGGGGGGCGCGAAATTCTCTTCTAAGGATCAGGCTAAATTGCTTGAGACCAACAAAATCCACAATATTAGAGGCCTATCAGACTCAAGTATGTGCCGCTTGTGCAAGTCCAAGATCGAATCAATCAGACATCTCCTCTTGTCATGCTCGAAAACTTCAGACTTGAGATCGGCCTATCTAAACCATCTAATCGTGGACGATCGTGGGTGGGATGAAGAAACATGGTGGCAAAGACCTGGCTTCTAGCAACCACAAAAATACTAGAACATACCATGATTAGGCTAACAGGCTGAGGGTCCCACCCTGGGTAGTTACTGTGATTTTCAACTTTCAACTTCTTTTGTAAAGTTCTCTTTTGAACATACACAAATAAAACAAAAAAAAAAGAAATTATGTATATAAAAACATATGCTCATTAAGAATGAGTGCAAAAGGTGTAATACATGAACTGTAGTTCTGTTCATAAGGAGCCCATCACAGAAGAATCCTTTAAGTTACAAGAATCTACAATGAAATATGAAACTACAACAGAATGAAAGGTTTCACGGCTGGAACTTTCTTCAGTAACATTGCAATTGTGCTTTTAAACATCAACACTTGGAGCTTTCACATATTCAGCTAAAGTCTTGAAATATGTATGATGTTACCCTTCTGTAATCACTGTTTGCAGGAAATGACTTTGCAAGGGTTGACATATTGAAATTGTGTGCATTTGCTACGGTTGGATTACATATAAAATGCTGTTCAGCAGTGAGGGGGAAAAACATATCTTAAGTTTCATTTGAAACTAGCTTTTCCAAGCCCGTTGTCTAGGGGATGAGATGAGGAATTCTCCTGACCTCCAGGCTTTATGACCAGAAACCACTTAATGCCACCATAAAATGCCTTTGCTGGCAACTAGCCCTTTGAAGTTCTTGGAATGTTATCTAATCTCAACACAGGACCCTTCTTGACGTCACAGCCACACATGGCAAAGGTGGGGGTTAGGTTTATGGAGGGAGCTGATTTTTCCGTCGTGTGAAATGGCAGACTACATTTATCGTGTAATATCCATAATATTAATCTCAAAATATTCATGGTAGGATATCTGGAAAGCTGTCGGAAACATGCATGTGGTGTGCCAAAAACCATGTTGGTGACACCAACATGCAAAAGTTATAGGAATAAAATTGATTGTGACCTCTGCATACATGTGACAACCATAAAATCCCTGATGCCCTTGGGCTACCGGCGCTATATAAAAATGAAATGAAATGAAATGAAATAAAAATTTGAGAGCATGTGTAGTAGGTGATAAATATTCCGCCCACCAAAGGCCAGGCTTTTCAGTAATATAGTTTGGGCCATCTCCACCATTTGGGGCGTAGATATTAAAAATCCCAATGACAGAATCCTGATTCCTAAGGACCACATATATGACCCAGAACTCATATGCACATTCCAGGTCTGCTGTTTTAGGTACATTCTCCCCAAAACCTACCAGATAGCCTGTTGCCCCTCTCTGCCAGGTTTTATTCCAAGTCAGGGAGTTCAGGGAGACCTCCCCAAGCGTAAATGATGGCACCTTGTTGGTCCTTAAGGAAGACCCCTCTCTCTGCAGATCCTTGTACGCCCCGAAGCTCCCATTAACCTCAGCAGCCAGGCGAGTAATATCATAATCCACTTTTGCCACCAATGACTCCAAATGGCCAACTTTAGAAGTAAGTTCAGAAAGAGACAACCACATTTCCCCCACATCACCAGCCACTTTGTTTGTTTGTTTGTTTGTTTGTTTGTTTGTTTATTTATAGGGTGCCAGAAAACCCTTGGTTAGCTGGGCGCACAGAATAACAAGCATACTTAGAACTTGGTTACAGGTTACAGTGTTATCACATGTTGGTATTATATGTTATATACAGTAATTACATTATATATATTCTTTACTTTACATTTAGGTACATATTATAAGCAGGAGATGCAGTGTGTCCATTTACATGATAGAGTGGGTGGGAGCGTGTGGTATCAATACACAATGCACAAAGTCTCAGGTTTTAAAGGTCATTGCAACGGAGCCAGGTGCGGGTATGGTGCCTGAAGCTGTTGTAGGACTGATCCTGTCTAAGTTCAACTGGTAGGGCATTCCAGTACTGAGCTGCTTGCACGGGGACGCTATTGCCTCCTGTTTTTTTTAGTCGGAATCTTGCGGTTTGGAGGCAGAAAGAGTTGGCTGTTCTGGTTGGTCGTGAAGAGGTTTTTCTTATTATTCTGCCCCTAAGGGTTGGGGGGGCAGCATTGTTCAGGCATTTGAATGTTAGTGTGACAATTTTGAAGGTGATCCTATCACTGATTTTTAGCCAGTTGTAGTTTCTACGCGCATTTGAAATGTGCTCTCTGACTGGGAGGTTCAAGGGCGTGCTCAGTGCATTGTTTTGCAGGGTTTGGAGTTTATTGATGATGTGTTTGTTAGCGCCTGCATATAGTGCGTTGCAGTAATCCAGTTTTGAAAGGATCAGTGCATTCGCTAGGATAATGCAACTAGCTGGTGAGAGGAAGGGTCTGCATGCTTTAATGAGTTTGCCAGTGTAGGCTGTGGATGAGGCCAGGGAGTTCACTTGTTTCTTTAAGGATAAGGTCCAAGTATAAACCAAGGGTCTTCACCTCTTTGGCAACAGGGATTATATTGCCGTCGATATTGAAGGAGCAGAAGTTGGAATTGAGTTTTTTTAAGTTGTTAGGTGAGCCTAGAATGAGGATCTCTGTTTTTTCGTCATTCAGGCAGAGGCCATGGGTTGCCATCCATGCCTGAATGTGGGTGTACATTTTATTTACTAAAGCTGTATCCGTAGCGAAATTGCCCGAAAGGGGGATGAGGATCTGGGTGTCGTCTGCATAATTTCTGTAGGTGACGCCCAGTCGGTCCAATTTGTCGAATAGAGGTTTAGTAAAGATATTGTACATCATTGGCGAGACAAAGGAGCCCTGGGGGACTCCGCATGTTGTCTGGATAGGGTCTGCAGAGTCTAAGGTGGAGAAGACTTGCATACTTCTATTGTCGAGAAAGGATTGAACCCAGGCTATAGCTTCACTTGAGAAGTGGGCGGCTGACGCTAGGTGTTGGCACAGTACTGTGTGGTCCACTAGGTCAAAGGCCGCCGACAGATCAAGGAGGAGTAGCATAGCTGTGTTTCCTTTGTCGTTGAGTTCGTCAATTTGGGCTTTGAGATCTATAAGTGCGGTCTCGGTGCCATGCTGAGGTCTGAAGCCAGATTGATGAGTGCCAAGGAGTTGGTTAGTCTCCAGGTATTTTTGAATTTGAAGATAGGCCACTCTGTCAATTATCTTCAGGAGGAAGGGGACCGTGGTGATGGGCCTATAGTTGGTGGGGACCTAGGGGTCCAGGGTTTGATTTTTTTAGCAGGAGGAGAACCCAGGACTCTTTTAAACTGCTTGGGAGTGTGCTAGATGAGAAGGTGGCGTTGATAAGTTTGGTAACGAACAGGGCTAGGTCTCTGGCGGCATTCTTAATTATCTGGGCAGGGCAGTGATCACCTTTGCAGTTTGACGGTTTAAGCGAGGCAAAGTTGAGATTTTAGCGAATTTAAACTTTAAGGAGAAAGTTGTAGAAAGTAGAGGTGTGGGGTCAGGCCTGGCACTAGGAGCCCACCACAGGCAGAGCCCAGAAAATGGCTGCACAAAACAATTTCTCCAAACCATCTCCCTTCAGATGAGAGAGAAACACATATTGCTTTGTTCACGTGAACACCAGAAGGAAACTGCTGCAGGCTGGCTTTTCATCAGAGCAAAATGCCAGAGTAATGTACAATGAGCTTCTCCAGCCTTTCCTGAGTCATTGTGACTGTAAGTCATCTTGTAGCAGTTCCTACGTGTTTCTTTGTTAGATTACCATTGCAATATGTAAAGGCGGCTATTTTAGCTTGTGCCAGGTCACACACATTTATGAATGGTGGGCATCAGCCAAATGAATCATGTTCCACTAAATTAATTGTTGTTGTACATTCAAAACAGAACTAGGCAACAACAATCCAGATTGATGTCTACGGACAATTTAGTGGATTTAATGGTTGATGCTGCCTGGCTTGTTGAGGTAACCAATAGCTACCTTATGAGGACATCATTTAACACCAACCTACGTTTAAAGATTAGATGCGTTCCTGTAATCCCCAACTCACAGATGTTAGGTTGTGATCAAACACAATATATTGTTGTTTTATTAAACCTCAGAATTACAAGGCACTATTTTTGTGTTAAAATCCTGACTGTATTATTGTAGCTGCAGTGATGGGCAAATGTATTATTTTATTAGGAACACAGTGAATCAGACATCCTGAATTACATATAATTAACACAAGGTTTTCCATTATGTACCCCCTCTCAGCTAATCCATTACTATCTCCAGTGAGGCCCCCAAGTCTGCCAGCAGTAGATTTGTGCGCCCCCACCACAAATGCGGAACAGCCAGGCTCGGATTGACCTATAGGGCAATAGGCCCATGGCCGAACCAAAAACATAAAATTCTGGTGTGGGCCTCTTTACTTATCAAAGTGGGCCACTTTTTCTGTTTTGCTGATTGGGGCCATTTTGTATAGTTAATTCACTCTGCAGCTAGTAGTTTTGACCAGTGTTACAGAATAACTATTTTTTAAATGCACAATTTGAAACACACTTTATCAAAAAAACTCCCCATTGGTTACTATTCAAATAGTGTCACGAAAAGAATGAATAGCCATTTGCAACTTTTTGCTGATAATTAACAGCCGAACAACAGAACTGAGCCTCCTACTTTCCTTTAAACTGCGTTTAGCACTGCACCTGCTGTGACCTTTTAAACAGTGCTGGGGCAGTCCTTGCCGCCAGATCCCTGCCATGTAAACTTAATTACATGATACTGAGCTGCTGGAGGTAAGGTGACCTTCTGCGGTCGCACCCCATAAGCTGGCGCTGCTCTGCTGTATATGTTGGCAGTCAGGCCAGAATAGAGGCAGACTTGCCCCTGCTTTGGGCAGACCCTGTCTCAAGAGGTGGGTCAGGCCAAAGCCCTATGTCGGGCTCAGACCGGCCCGAGCCCCGCCATGCTCACCCGGCTCTAGTCGAAAGTGTACCAGTGCATTGTGTGTGTGTGTCCTTCAAAAAAATGGAAGAGTATCATGTCTAAAGCGCCCCAGGAAAATGAAAAACATGGCCACTAAACAGACATTTGTGCACAAGTAGTCCACTGCCTAACACGGCACGCATATATACACTCTGAAAGACAGGTAAAATCCATGGTATCAAGCTCAATGATCCCATTAGCCCTTGCACTCGTAGAGACATTTCTGTTTAGTGATTAGGAGTTTTAATAGCCTGGGAAGCTTTAGACAAGATACTCTTCCATTTTCTTTTTTTAACTGCACTCGCACAATGGAGTGGTACAGTTTCGACATGATATTCCTACTTTTTCATGAACCAACACGTGCACAATTGATTGGGTTATCATGCTAACTTATCTCCCTGGAACGTTGCATACAATACATACACCACAGACTGTTCTGCTTCGGACACTATTCTACTTTCGCCACTCATACCCAGTGCTCTCTCTCATATTGAAATCTTTATATAGGATTACCATCTAATTTCATTCTTGAGCACCGGAGAACATTAATCATTGACTATGACACATTGACAATGTTGTGCAGTCACTTGGCATCCAACACAGGGTTTCTAGCCAATATATTTCTTTATATATTGTAGGCCTACAAACAAACTTTTGCCACTATGCCAAAGTTATCGGAAGACATATCTAATTATTGAGAATCTGAATACAAAATGTGTCCCAAGTATGTGTATTTTTCCCTATCACATCAATAGAATAGGAACTTTAGCTTTCTAAAACGACAAACATGCACACTAGCTACATTTTCTCTTTCCTACCCTCTCCTATTCTACTCTCTCTTTCAATAATGCACTGTCATAATATGATTTTATGCATATTGCTATTCTGACTCTTCTGACGCACTGAACTGTACTACTGCAATTGTCTTGTTTACCATCCTGTAGGTCGTTTATTTTTATCACCTGTTAATTCTGTGTGCTACTAAATCTACATGCTTCATGGTATTGAATTATTGCATGTTTCATAAGCGAGACTTCTATACCTTTTGTAATGGAATCCATTGACATCACCCCCTTCTTAGCACCTGTTTCTTTGCCATTGATAAAACCTTGAGGAAGACCACTGTGGTCAAAACATGGGTTAGTCTCTGCTGAACACTGCACGTATATATACGCTTTTCAAGACAAAAATCGTTGTATAGGATCACCATATAATTTCATAATTACTGGAAAAGTGATGAGACATGGTCCTGGCGTAATAATGGGCCTATATGCAAACTTGTGTCACTACGCCAAAGCTATTGGAAGAAACATTGAATTATTGAAAATCTGAATAAAAGATGTCATAGCCTTGCGGAAGACCATGCTGGTCGAAATACGTGTTTGATGTTTGCTTGAGCAAGTCAGAGCACTAATTACCAGAATCCTTAGAGTCTTTAATGAGAATTAACCAGACACACCTGAAAAGGAAAAGGAAAACAGCCTCCCTGATGATTGATAGAGTCCAGAAAACGTTTGGAGGAGAAGACTAACTGTTGTTTTAGCGGGTAAATCTGACTGGGAATCAGAGTGCATGCCTCATCTCCATTTCTTCTTACAGTGTTTCAAGAGTCCCGGGCTTAAGAGGCAGTGGCACCAGAGTCATCATGCCTTACTATGGAGAGCCATAAACATGGTTGTCCCCCTCCCCCTATCGAGGGAAAGATGTGTGCTTTGGAGGAATGTTGGTTCCTAGTCACCTGCATTGAAAAAAGTGTGCAACTACATGTACCAAAATCCTTAGAGACTTTAATGAGAATTAACCAGACACACCTGAAAAGGAAAAGGAAAACAGCCTCCCTGATGATTGATAGAGTCAAGAAAACCTTTGGAGGAGAAGACTAACTGTTGTTTTAGCAGGTACATCTGACTGGGAATCAGAGTGTGCGCCCCATCTCCATTTCTTCTTACAGAGCACTAATTAAAACTGCTACAGCAAAACTAATGATCATATCTTGTGAAAATTCATACCTATGTATTGGACAAATCTGATGATATGGGATATGCACTCACAGATACACTGATACACAATTACACTATAGGAAAAATTGACTTCAAAATTCCAGTTACTTTGCAGACGTTCCAGTTACACCACAGAATAAATAAAATGGCAACAGACATGCAACCTCAACTGATAGAATCCACACATTCAAATCACTCACTCAGCATTCTCAGAGCTGATGATGCATATTTCAAAACACCATTCTATCCCTAGGTCAGTACTGCAGGACAGACACAACTCTGAACGTGTCAGGCTTTGCCTGATTAAGTACCACTTTTCTTTGCTTACATGTTAACACTGACTCATCTCTTTTGTTAGGGAGAATTCTTACAAATGTGCTAATTCCCTTCTACCTTAGAGACCACAAGCACTTTCGAATTTATTTTTTTTTAACATGTTTATTTTAAAACTGGTTTCACAAGCGAAAACAATACAGGCATATATAAAACACAGAATGACCTTAAGTTCCAGTTAAGTAAGACTGAGTAAGCATAGTCTTGGTTCCCCAAAGCCCCCCCCCCCACAATCACCCTCCCCACCCCCAAGTTCAAACCTCCTCTTGGCCTGGCTGAGCAACAACATCTGCGATGAGCTCAGTGCCTGAATTTAGGGCCCATCGGGCTGATCAGGATTTAGGGGTCATCGCCAGGAAGTTACGATCATAGTCTAGGAGTGGGGCCCATATGTCCGCAAACTGGTGTAAGAGGCCTGCCTTGGCTGCCATAACCTTTTATGCAACCAAGATGTCCCAGAGTTTGATCCACTAAAGAGTCATAGAGGGGCCCTCGAGAGTCTCCCAGGTACGGGCAATTGTAATTTTCCCCACCAGTAGAATTTGCGTAAGGAGGTTGGCCATTCTCCCCGATCTTGGGTAAACCCCTGGTGCTGGAACGCCTAGTAAAATAGTTTCCGGCTGCCTGGGGATCACCACATGAGTGATTTCTTCTATACTAGAGATGCATTGGGCCCAGAAATATTGTACGGTGGGGCTAGACCACCATATATGAAAGTATGATCCGGCTGTCCACAGTTGCATCAGCAATGAGGGTCAAGGGATTGATTAAGGTGATGCAGGCGGGTTGGAGGGTAGTACCATCGCAGTAGCAGTTTATGGGCACATTCCTGGTTATCGATGCAGAAAGAGGAGGAGTGGGTTCTAGACCATATGTCCACCCATGTTTGATCTTCCAGAGGGTGACCCAGGTCTGCCTCCCATTGTGCCATATAGGGGGCTCTGGTTGTAAGTGCGTCCTCCTGTAACAGCTTGTAAAGAGTGGAGATTTTCCCCCTTAGCTGCAGTTCCTTCAGGGTAGGTCCAAGAGGGCCGGGGTTACATGTAGCTGCTTGTCCAATTTGGGGATGAGAGCACCAGTGTCGAAGTTGAGCACAAGAGAGCCTGTCTGTTTCAGTTAGTTGAAAGGCTGATTTCCATTGTTTGAAGGAGCGAGTTTGGCCATTATCGAAGAATTGTCCCAGGGATTCAAGCCCCCCAGTAGTCCAGTTTTTTAAGTTAAGTAGTCAGGACCCAGGATAAAAGGCCGGGTTGTGGAAGATCGGGGAGAAAGGATCCAAGCCACGCGGGATACCCTGACCCTGAGCACTTTTGCTGGACTTTTGGACTTCTAACCTGGATAGAGTGAGACCTTTTTCCACTCTCTCATGTATTTTTCTTTGATTCGGACTATGTGTTCCTTTTGACTTTGGAGGACAGCCACCTGCTGTGTTAGTGACAGCTAAGCTGCGAATGAATGGGAGAAACTTGCATAAAAGGCAAAGCTTTTTCCTTGGAAGGCACAGTGGACCACCGGACGAAGGAAACCGAAGAAGAACTTGGAAGAGATGCTTGCAGCAACTCCTGGACCGTGGGTTTGCCCGGTGAAGCCCTGCTGAATTGCTGAATCTCCGAATTTGCCTCGACTAGAGAAGCCCTGCAACGGATGGCATCTCTCCTTGGTTTGGTGGGACCAATCAACCCCAAAGTGAACTTGTCTGGACATCCTCTCAGAGCTAGCTGTACTTCCATTTCTGCTGTAGTAACCGAAGTGCCAGGGAGAGGAACAACAGGTCAAAGTGCATCGCTATTGAGTCAGACCCGTGATCCAGGAAGATTCTTCGGAACCGCCTTGAAGCAAGACTGACCACGCCTAAGCCACCTCAACAGCATGCTGGACCGAAGATGCAAGTAAAGTCCAGAGTGGTATCAGAGAGACCACAGTGGTGCAATTTGCTATAGACACGAGGAGCTGATACCGCAAAGGGCCCCTGATTTGAAGTTTGCCCATTGCTGCCAACCTTCAAATTGTAGTGCAGGAGTCCCCAGACGTCCTCCCTCTTGTTCCCATCACTGAGGCCCAGGAACAACAGGATCTGCAGAGCTGCACTGGAACAGAAGCCAGCTGGAACCATTTCTTCTAACCAAATGTATTGTAAAGTTACGAGGACTTACCTCTTGTTGTGTAGCCTTACCTGTTCCAAGTTGGGACTTGTCTTGGTTGCTTTTGCAGAGTTGCTTGCAGCTTTGCCCCTCACAAGCCTCCCAGCTTTTTATTTCCCTGCAAGAAGATCTCCAGCTCCCCTAGACTTTGCTCTACTAACATTGTCTGTCCTGGATCCCTGAGAGACTCTTCTTACCTCTAACTTTGTGCTTTTACCTTTCCACCAGGAAAGGGTAAATTTGCTTTGCATTTGAGGGTTCAAAGAGTACTGACAAGTTTATGAATTATGTGTTAACCTTTGTTTATTCCCCTTTCTAACCTTTTCACCAAACTCAGTATTGCTCTAATTGTACCAGTGATAAATCAATGTCCACAGTTTCCTAGCTATTTAAGTCACCTGAGGGTGTAGGAAGTGTATGTGAGCCATCCCCAATGGGTATCATCTGATTAGAGGAACTAACAGTGTGTCTTGAAGTATTTTCTCAAGTTGTACATGTTTTGCTCCCTTCTAACTTGAGTTTAAGAGTTTACTAGAATACTTGTCACTGTGAATGTCTCTTTAAAAAACCTACCGCTCACATTGACCCCTCTTGAGATAAGCCTGGCTGCTCAGCCACTCCACAAACCTGTGTAGTTCATACTATTCCAACGGTTGTGGTACCTATTGCCAGGAGGGCACGGTTGAGGTAGTCTCTGAAAGGGTACTGCCCAAAATCTTGCCTAATATCTTTCCAACACATTTTTTCTTGTCTATCTATCAAGAATACTCTTAAGTATTCAGCTCCTTCCCATGACTATTCTCTTTTTTGTGGCATTTGAGTAGTTCAAGAAATCACCAAACCATTCCTTTTCTCTCTCTTTTCTTCTCCTCCAATCCCCAGTTTCATACAGCTCTCAGATGACACTGTGTTGTTTCTCTCAATCACCCCCTTTTTATTCCAACTTTATTACAGGGCCCATAAAATATCTGTTTTTTCCATAGACGTAATGGAACAAAAATGTTTTGCTCACATCTACAGCCCAAACCGCTGGATGGGTTTTCACCAAACTTGTGGCAGTAGTGGCAGGAACAACAGCTTGATCCTGAAAGCTTGCTTTTGTAAAGTTGGTGTAATTCTGTCCAGTAGTTTTCTTTAAAATGGTCCAAAAGTAGGTAAAAAACAATTAGTGATATCTGGGTTCGGTCTGTGGACTCACTTCCCTGTTTGCTGTCTGCTCTGTGGACAGCTCACTGATTGGCTGAGGAGAAGACGGCATGTCCACAGACATCATATGTGCCCGCTGATTGGATGGTGAAAAGCGTGACATGCATAATATTTCCTGAAACGCTCGACAAGTTGGATCCACGCACAGCCGCAACTGACCACGGACTGATCGGTTGGGAAAAATTCTGGAAAACACATTTTGGGTCATCTGGTGTTGGAAAGAGGAGCTGGGAAGGGTAGGGGAGTGAAAAAAAAATGATATAGGGCTCTTTGTTTAGGTGGAAAAAGAGGGTACGGGTGGTGTGTCAGTCCGCGGACACTGCAGTAGTCCGCGGACAGAGTTTTGGGTAGACAGCTTCAGAAAAATATTTGGGGTTATTTGGTGACTGTAAAAGTGCTTGGTTAGGGTAGAGGAGTGGAATATAGATGATATGGGGATGTTTTCATATGTAAGAAATAGGGTTGGTGGTCCGTTTTGATGTTAATTGAGATGGGGAGGTTCAGGGCGAGTTGTGGTGTGCTGGTTGTGGCCAGTGGCCAGATTCTTGGGTGCATGGTCATATTATGCTGTGGTGGCTGTCGCCAGTGGCTAGATACTTGGGTGCATGACCATATCCATACCATGCTTTCCTCATCTATAAGGAACATTTTCATTGTTTTAGAATTCTGTGTTCTTCAGTAGCAGCTTCTGCTGATAGTTTGTAGTATTCTAATTTGTTTTGGTGTTCTACTGGAAGGAGCAGTAGGTGGTGTAAAGTAGCACCTCCTATGCTTCAGGCAGCTCAACATGATGGGGTTGTTACAACGGCTAAAAGGTTGTGGTTTGTACATTTGGAGAAATTTGCTGATGGTTGTAAGAACCTGCTTCACCACTTTCATAGAGGAGCATAGGTTTATAATTTTGACAGCTACACGTGTTACTTTCATGCTTCAAAACATCTTCCAGGTAAATTGTAAATTGCTCACCATCTAGCTGTGATTTCAGTACTGAAACATTTTCTTCTGATTGTTCATATTGATACATGGCATTTTCTACTTCATTCATGGCTATTTCAAGTGGTTCTTGGCTTCCTGTAAGAGAAGGTTGACTGCCCTCAGGAGTGTCTTCATCTAATTGTGCTTCAACTTCTTCCTCTTGCGGGCGTTCATTGTCCAACATGTTTTTGTATTGCTTGAAATTGACATTTGTTAAACTGCTTTCATTTGCATTGAATGCAGCTTCAAATGAGTCATGGTTACCTGATCAGTGTTCTTTTCTCAATGATGTAAAAAGTTGCAGTAGGGCCACGTAATAAAGTTCTCTATGCTGAGGAGTTTTATATAATAATTTTACATGATTAATTAGACTGGGTTTGGCAAATTCAACAAGGCTTCCTTTACAAGCTGAGATTACATATTTTCCAGTTTTTTCATCTGGCTTCACATTATTTTTGTAGAATTAGTTTTGGGCTATATGGTATAGGCACATGTTTTCCAAAGCAGTACTTCTGTTTGGATAGTATGTGTCTAATACATAGTTTTTAAAATGTCCTGGCTATTGGGATCATTTCTGGCTGTTTCTATGGGCCTCATTCCGGGTTTGGAGCTAACCATGGAGTAATTAGCTCCATGGTTGCCTCCGAAACCGTCCCAAATCCGCCATGGTGAATGGAGTAATTACCGGTCCATTCCAGGGTTGGAGGGACCGGTAATTCCCCATTCACCTTTTGCCCTTCCCCATTCCCATTTCTGCCCCATAGGGCTCAATGGGAATGGGGAAGGAGGTAATTACAGCACTGTGAATTACGGTACCATAATTACCTACGAAGTACCTTTGCGGGTCCCGTACTTAACTCCTGCTAAAAGCAAGAGGTAAGGAAGGACCTGCAAAGGACCTCCGAATGCGTAGGTAAGGGATTACCGGCATCGGCACCCTTACCGGTGCCGGTAATTCCTTACCTCCAACCTCGGAATGACCCCCTATGTATTGGATGGATTTCAGCACTCTTTTCCTGGATGCAGCTGGACCAAGGCTTAGCCAGAATATGTGTTCAGATTTGCCATAAAAGGCTGTGCCTGTTAAACATTCTGCAGCTTCATAGTATCCACATTCTCTATGGGACAGCATGTTTATGCCAAAGCTGTACACTCTGTTTGCGCAGCTTTGGTGAGATAGGCCATGACATATCTTGGAACAGCAGTGAAATTGTCTGCAATATATTGTATATCTATGTATGCATTCCACAAGAGGGCAATGATTGCATTGTAACCATTGATGTATGTTGAAGCTTTGTTTCTTTTAAAGCTTTATGTGTTTTAGGTGATTTGCCTATCACACTGTGTTGTACAGAAGACATCACGCTGTTTACTTGTCCTTTTGCTGAAACTGGTCTAGGGCAACCAAAGAAGCATTTGGTGCAGTATTTACCTTTGTTTTTATATCTGCGTCGGCAGTATTAGCCACAGTTATGTTTTTGGAAGTGTAAAATGTATGTAGGTTGCTCAGTATGTGTGGTTTCTGAAGGGATGTTGCAGGATATGTATTTGTGAATAAACTGCAAAACAGTGGCATCGCTGTCCTGACCAAATTTAGGAGGATATTTTATCCACAAAAGCATGTGGATATGTGGTGCTTCTCTGGATTGGTATTATTTTTTCCAAAAGAAGTTTTCCACTTCTCTAAGGGGAGGGAAACATTTATTACAGATTAAGTGCAGCATGGCAATAAATCAGCTGTGAAAGTATCTTGATACATTTACAGGGCAAAGAGAACAGAGGTCTCCTGGTGTTTTTATATCTAGTCCTTCTTTATTTTGGTTTTCTATGTGTAAGAAGTAATGCAAGTCATCCCATGCATATTCTGCACATCTTAAAGTAACAAACCATGTGGGTGGGCTGAGGTTCCTTAGCATACAGCGTACACCGCGTGACATTGGAACCAGTATTATTTTGTAATATGCATGTTTGCCAAGAGATTTGTGATACTTGACTGCAAAACTTCATCATTGTATTTTATCTTTTGAAGCAGTTGCGTAGTAGACGCATTAAAACAATTAGATCCTGTTTTGAATGTGTGTGCAACTCTGTAACATAGAGCTGCTAATACACTTTCGAACAGGAGGTGGAATATGTATTCCACATTTAGTCTGAATCTGGGATCTTCAGAATACATTTGTAAAGAGTGATATTCTGATGCTTTTATTTGTGTGGCTCTTTCATCATATCTTGCTCATTTTCCTGTAGGAAACAGTAGAAGAAAGAAACGTGCTTCTATACCTTTATCCTATATGCTGATTGGAGATCCTTCGGCTTGACACATTTGATATGTTTCTAATGCATCCTCTATGGTGTATTTGGAGTGCAGTGGGTGAATTGTGTTCTGTTAAAAAATATTGGCTGCAGTAATAGGATCTACACGTTCAAATTGTCCAGTGGTGATTAATCGTGGATTATTTGGGTTGTTTCTCTTAAGTTCTCTTCAATGTTTATATTGTTGTAGTACTCATTGTTTTCTTTGAGATATTGCAGGGTTTTTGAAAATTGTTTTGTCTTTTGTTGGTACACCATTAACTAGCATAATCAAAGACTGATCTATTGGCCATTGCACTCCTAGAGTTTGTACATTTTTGTTAAGATCTAATGTGGAATATGATACTTTGCCAGGAATGCCTTTTAACATTCAGAAGGAAGCAATTTGTCTGTTCCAGGTTGAAGTCATATTGCAGCTTGAAATGGGTGTACTGTTTGGATTCTAATGCTCTCATCCAAATTAAGCTGTTGGAGAGGTTTTGGAAGTGAGAATATATCCAAGTTATTAGTGACACACGCACGTGATGGCATAATATCAAGCTTTGTATTGCAGGATGTGGACAGTATTGGGGGTTCACTTATTTTGCATTTATTTACTGTTATAAGATATTACGCTAGTTGGAACTATTGGGATTCCTCATTGTCCTGTATTTTGTACATTGTATCTACAATGTTTGTGCTCTTTTTATAAAAAGTTCTGCGACAACACACGCATACTTGGTTTGGTAATTCAGCAGATGTGCTTTTTAAATGTGATATTTCTTTTTTGTATGTGTTTGTTCGAAGAGCCATGTTTCTAGGGGTTTTGCTAATGTTCTCTAAAGTTACTGAATTGTCTAAGTCATCTTCACATAAAAGATATTTACTTTGGACATGTTCTATTTGTTGAAGGAGTTCTTTGGCTGTTCCATGTCAGAGAATGTTATTTAAATGTTGCAGATGTAAAGGAGGAATTTTTGCATACTACGCTTGCTGAAGTTTCCGGATAGTGGAATGGTGTGTTTCTAACATTTTGATGTGGTTGGAGGTGCTTCTGCAAGCAGTTCCCAAAATTCAGACTAATGAATGTCCTTGCAGTTCAGTGTATTTGTGCACTGGACAGGAGTCCATGGTTTGTAAAGTTTTCTTTCTAATTTTGTCTTTCACGTTTTTATAGTGATTGAGGAATTGTCAAACAGATTGGAAGAATTGTTGGCGTACATTACACATTGAGCAGCATGGCCATTTGTAGACTGAATGGAATAGTTGGGTGAAAGGAACAGTTGATTGAAAGTTTGTTGGAGTGTTTTTGCTAAGACTTTCTTATGTCATAATGGGGTTTTCTACCATGTCATACCCTTAGCCATTACTATGTATGGCAACTGGGTTTTTCTGTTCTTGTTTATACGCCTCGTCATTGAGATATGGTTCCGTGCTGCTTGTGTGAATCCATTCACCTTCACAGAAGTTTGAAAATGTATATATGTTGACATTGTGCATGTTTATAAGTGTTTTTTGTAATTTACTAATTCATTCTGTTAGTGGTTTCATTCTGTTTAAAACTAATATATGCAATTGACTTTTCAGCAGAATTGTGCTGTCAATTAGAGCTTCCAGAATTAGACTTCTCCAGTCATTTTTAAGTGTAGAGTGTGACCTCTCAGGTGTCTTCATAAGACTGTGAAGTAATCTGTGGTGGACCACATTTTTTAAAATGTATTTTTGGAAATCCTTCACTATGGCTACGTTAACATTGATAGATATAGTGATAGGGTCATTAGCAGTTTTCTTCTTCTTTTTACTTTTTATTGTTTTTAGTTTTTCGAAGAGGAGCCCTCATTTTTTTAGTGGTTGCTGGTTTAGTTATGTTGACTGATTGTATTAGCAGTTTTGCTTGAATATTTGCTATACATTCTGGTAGTGGTGGATGAGTATTTGGCATGCTTTTATTTTTATCTGCTCCATTCTTTCTTTGTTTTCTACAGAGTTGGTTTTAGTAGGAATTCTGTTCTGTCTGTTGAAAAGAAAAGAAAAGGGTGGGTTTGAAAGTTGTATAATATATATATGCAGGTATTTTGAATGAGTGCGTGAATATGATAGCAGAAATAAATAGACGGCTGTCTAATTGTGTAATGAGTTAATACTTGTGGTTGGGAAGGTTGTAAGAGTAGCTGTGTGTGCAGATGTGTGAAGGGGTGGTTTAGTGCGTAAGACATTGGTAGTGTCAATGAATAAGTGAGGACATTACGATGCTTTCAGGATAATAGTGGGTGTTATAATAATGGTGTTTAGGTGACCATAGAAAGAGTGTACCTGTTGAGGTGTAGAGACAGCCAAATAATAATTGTTTAGAAAATAATGTTGTACTATTTGGCTAAACTATACTGTACGAGTAACAGAAAGAATTATTCTGCAGTAATGCACTTACATGTGAAGAGTTGTTTTGTTCAGATTCTTGTCTTCCTGGAGGTTGTTGTCCATTGCAATTGCGAAAGAAGAAGATTAGTGGCTATATATGGAAGTGCGGAAGTAATTTTAGTACAGAAAGACAATATTTATGAATGTAGGAGTTGTTGGAAAGAAGACTTAATAAAATTAGACCTCATTATGAGTATGGTGGTTACCCTGCCGGTGCTGCAGATGGGTTGCTACGAGATTCCTAATAATTTTTGGCACCTAGCTTCCCGGTGTCAGCAGGACATTGCAAGTCCTGTTGGCCTGGAAAGCCACGTGCTGGAAAATGCTAGTCCCATAGGACTCTACGGGAATGGGTACATGAGAGCACTGGCTCCATAGGTAATGGGGCTGTTGGTCCCATGATACGAATGCCTAATGGGGCTGCAGCAAGAAAGGGTGCCATTTTTATATGATGCAAATTGGAAAATGCTGAGTATTTTAAAAGCTGTCCTATTCCGGGGCTGTAAATGAAAGTTGAAAAATGGTTTTTGGATTTATAGCAGCACTGTGTGTGACATTTTCATAATAAAGAAGTGGAGATGGAAATGATTTGTACAACACTTTTAAGTGGCACTTTTGTGAAAGTTGACTATTTTCTAAGTGCATGCATACTTGCCAATGTGATGCATTCCAATGTGAAGCTGCTTATTAAATGATAGTTATTTTGTTTGCATTGTGGGAGTTGTGCTTGTACTTTTTGGATTAGAAAAGGAGCACTGCAACTCCCAGAATGCAGAGAAAAATGTAGGATCCAGTATGCACATTCAGATTAGAAAGTGAAATGTTAGCAAGTATGCATGTGCATCAACGTTAATACAATCTCACACACTGTGTGTTATTTCAAAATGTTGCGCACAACGTTTCCATTTCATTTCATTTTTTTTTTTTAAATTATTGTTACATGTAAATGTATACATGCATGTATTAGCTGTACTTGGAATGGTGCTTGTTTCATTCCATGTAGATGTCATTCTTTAACAACATTCTTGCAGTGTTTGCTTTCAATTTGGATTGAGAGAGTTGTAGTGTAACTTTGTTAGTGGGAGAAGTGGTATTAAAAGAGACAGAATGAAAGGAAAAAAATAACAGTTGGTAGGTTATAATGGGTAATTTTGGCCAGTATGCATGTACTGTCAATATATATAATTTTCACACAGGATCTGTCATTTAAACATGCTGTAGAAATGTTTTGCATGTGACTTTCTTTTCTTTCCCAAAAAATACAAATTTTGGGAATTTGCAATTCCAACACAGTGGTGCTGGAATTGCAAATACGTATTTTTAAACTGTGATGAAAATGCTCATTAAAAGAACACGTTGTAACCAGCCAGCATTCTAAGTAACTACCACTTGATGTCAGGAGATGGGGCAAACGAGAATATGATTATTGAGTAGGTTAATGCAGGGTATGTGTCAGGAATCCTTTTTATATGCATTTGTAAAGGAGTTGGAAATATAATTTTACAAATATAAGCATACCTGTACTTCGTCTTGATAGATGCAGATGTGGTTGAATCTGCAAATTGAAGTCTTGGAGATTGTTATAGTAGTTTCTGATGTAGGTGCTTGTGAGTAAGAGGAGACATGTACTCTGAGATTTGAACTATGATGACAGAGTTAGAGGTACAGTTTTTGGATGTGGTTGGTGTACGGGTGTGTGACTGCTTGAAAGTAGCCAATGAGGGAGTGCAACAAAGATTAAAATGACAAGGGAAGAAGGGCTGCTTCGTGTTACACGGTCCATGAACAGTGTGGTAGTCCGCAGACAGGGTGTGCCACATCCGGGTAATTTACAGATAGCTGGCATGGAAAGGGGACTGTGAGGAGTAGCAAATGAGGTGTTCTGTTTGTGGTTTATAGGAAGAGAGGGTAGCTGTTATTTTCATTGCTGTGTGTAGGGATGTGTGTAGGGAAGATGGTTGTGGTTGTTCTATGAGGAGGTTTACTGTATGAATGGTGGGAGATTCTTGGATGCTGAATCCAAAGGGTATACAGAAATGTGTGGCATTTCTGCTAATATTGGATTGGAGGGACTGGAGGTTTCTTGGCATGGTATGACTGGACAAAGCTGGGAGAGCATATTTGCATACTGCAAAAACATGTGTCATTTCCAATGTCCAGATTTCATTGTGGTACTTTGTGGAGGACATAGTTTGGGCTACATCAGTGCAATATCTTTGCAAATTGCATTGAAACATATGCTGCAAGCACTAATGGAACTATTTCCACATGGAAAGATAATCTTTTCACAAAAACCTACTGGGGCAGTATGGAGATGCACCAATGTCTTTTATCCCCAACAGGAAGCAGGAAGTTGGCTTGTAAACAATGGGGTATGTTCATTTTTGAATGGTGTTGGACATCTTTTCCAAATGAGAATATTGTGCCGGATGGTGCACATCATTTTTGGAGTGATGGCATAACTTTCACTGATTTAGTAATACAATCTTTCACCAAAACATTCAAAATTCAGTCAGAAAGTTCCTGTGAAAATGATGTAGAGTGCATGTGAATAGATGCAGAAAAAAGAAAACTAGAAAGCCCCCCCAAAAACTGAAATAAACATTTTAAAAAATGTTATTTTCAGAGCGACTACTAAAGATTACATAACTTACATTGGGCCTCATCACGAGTTGGGTGGTATTCCGGCAATATTACAGCCGGGGCTATTAGAGTTACCGACAAAACCTACAGCACTATTGGTGCCGGATTATGTGTTTGGCGGAACGGTAAGTCACCATTCCCCATTGGGCCCATTCCGGAATTCCGGCGCTACT
This sequence comes from Ambystoma mexicanum, assembly GCF_040938575.1. Lineage (NCBI taxonomy): Eukaryota > Metazoa > Chordata > Amphibia > Caudata > Ambystomatidae > Ambystoma > Ambystoma mexicanum. The sequence continues at coordinate 1,197,541,269 of NC_090937.1, forward strand.
ACAGCAGCGGTATTAGCGCACGGTAATAGTGCCAAAAATCAGTAAACTCGCAACAGGGGGGAAATCCTGCCAAACCTGTGATTTGGCAGACCCTTAAATACAGTGGTAATAGTGTTACCACCGCTTTTAAGGGTTACCGCCAAATTTGGGATGAGGCAGATTGTGTTTAATTTACCTCCCCACCTCCTTCAATTGGATGATCTGTCCACAGATACCACAGTAGTCTGTGGACATCTTTTCAGGATGCTGGCATGTAAATGGGACTGTGCAGCCCAGGGGATTAGCCAATCAGGTTTCCTGGGAGTGGTATACAAGGAGAGAGTCTGGCAGAAGCTTTGTTTGCTGAGAGGACTGCAGATGGCTATGGCTATGTGTTTCAGGAGGCAGAGTGTATTGGTTTTGGGGGACTCATGGACCAATTAGCTGAAAGTGTATGCTGAGCACTGTGGAGTGGCTGAACATTTTGCATTTGATGATGTTCATGTACAATGGTATGGAGTGTGCAGCATGAAGTGGGTGGACTTGCTCCCATTTTGTGTACATATGGTCACACTGAAACAACAGAGAATTATCATTGTTCATTGTGGAGGGAACAGTTTTGGGTATGTCACTGGAATTTCACTGTAGTTTGCAATTAAGGAGACATTTGGCAAATTGAAGGAAGTGTTCCCCAATTCAAGACTGAATTTTTCTCGCATTGCTCAGAGACATATGCGGATGTGCTCTAGTTCATTTCGTCCACAAATTGAGAAAACGAGGTGCAATGTTAACAAGGCTGTGCGTGCATTTTTGGGAGTTGTTGGTTTGACGTGTTTCCATAATGAAAATATTAAGTTTGACATTGTTAACATTTTCCGAAGAGATGGAGTACATCTTACTGATGTGGATAATCAGATTTGTATGCAAAATATTCAAAATGCTTTGAAACAGTTGTAAATATACAAAGCATTTTTCAGTAGGTGCAAAAAAAATACATGGAATCAAAGGGAAAACAAAATTTCAACTTTTTTGCAAGTTTAAAGAAATAGTTCTGTTTAGTGGAATGTTCTTTAGTTTACTTTAAATATTCATAACAAATTCTAAAAAATAACATATACAAAAAAGGTTATTTTCGGAGCTACCACGTTCCCATGCAAAAGAGTTACATTTTTTGAATCCACCGCTGTTAACATTTTTCTGATATCCGTGGGCTACCCTGCTGTCCGCAGACTCCACAGGCTGTGTAGGGGCCTGTAACTTTTTTGGGTACTTCTATTTTTCAACTGTGAAAGGTTGCTCCTAAAGGAACTGTTATTTTGTGTATGCTGTGTTTTATATGTTTTGGGGCTTTTTTTACGCAGGAGAGACGAGGGAGGGTAAGGATGGGTGGAAAGGGTCACCAACCACACAAACAAAGAGGCAGGTGGAAAGAGGAAGATGTTGGGTGGGTCTTAATTGGGTAGGGGACAGTGTTTTTCGTGCTCCTTGACCGTGGCCTTGAAAGCACTCTGAAACTTCTCCGCCTACAGAGTCGTGTATCACAGTCCATACACAGCACTGCCACCCACAAAAGGTAAGGGTGGACCGTGTTATGTATGGCCTGTGAGGCTTCCGCTGGGATCATCTGCCCCATAGGAGTGTCCCTTGTGTTGAAAGTAGCAGATGATGAGGATATGGTAGTTGGTGTCAGCCTACTCAACCCTTTGAAAGGTACAACCTTTCGCACTACTCCCTTGTGAGTGGACTTGAGGTGGCAGCCACATAGTGGTGGTCCCGTAGGAGTACAGACCTGGTTTTCCATGACTCAATACAATCTTGCACTCAGTGCATCGAACCTTGTCTGCCCGAGCCGTTGGTACATCCCCAAAGTGGTAAACAACTGCCACACCTGGACTCATGATGGGAGCTGGACAGAGGGACTTCCAGCACCTCATCCTCATCTTCCTCATGATCCACTTCTGTAGCACCACACCTGTTCCCCTCTCCAGGCCCTACAGTAGGTGGTGGTGGGGGTGGGGGAGTTGCACTGGCCATAGCAGATGCCATTGTGGTCTCCAAAAAGCACAGAAAAAACAGCCGGTGCTCTCTACTAGATAGCCCGATTGAGAATAAGGAGCTGTAATGGGTGAGTCCCTTTAGAGGGGCTGTTTGCAGACTGCGCGATTGTTCGCAGACTATCGAGCCAGAAATGACACTTAAAAAGTTATATAAAGTTGCCAAATCAACTGAGACACAGTCTAGGAGCTCTGCAAGGCTAAAGTGTCAGCTTGAAACACCCTAGATTGGCCAAAAATGCAATTTACAACTGTCCTGTGGTATGGACACTGCCGCACATGCTTCCATCATGCTGAGTTGGCAGTCACATGATGAAGTTCCCTGACATTCGGGGACACAATGTCTGTCCTGCGGACACTTATTCGGCGAGACACGATGTATGGATGCATGCCAGTGTCCACAGGACAGGGGCGGAGTCCCCAAACTAATCAAAAGTGTGACACGTGCAAGCAGACATGTCTGGACAGGCGCAGTTTCCGGGGGCACAGTGAGATGAGATGCGCATGCGTGCCAAAGTCCTCAGTATAGGGGCGGAGTCCCCAACCTAATTATAAGTGCTACACGTGCGAGCGGACATGTCCGGACCGGCACGGTTTCCGGGGGCAGAGTGAGATGAGGTGCTGAGGTGCGCATGTGTGCCAGTGTCCGCAGGACATGGGTGGGGTCCTCAAACTAATCAAAAGTGCACCACAAGAGAGCGAACATGTTTGGACAGGCGCAGTGTCCGGGGACACCTCCATTTTGATTACAGACATGCCAGACAGTCGTGCAGTCTGCTGACTCATAATTGGACTTTAAAAAAAAAAAATTGTCAGCAAGATTATACACACACATATTTATTGAAAACAAAAAAAACATACATTCAATTAGCAAAGAGATGGGGAACCAGAATGCGAGAGTTGGGATTTTCTCTAAAATGTTTATGAGGGGAGGACGGGATTGAGGTTTCATCATAGCATCTTTCATTTAGGGAATTTGATGGGGATGATTGGTTGGGACCAGGTGAATGGGTACAGGTACAAGTCGGGCATTGATATCGAACATTTTCCTTCACATGATTTTTCACAAATGAGAAATGCATAAAATTATTGTTTTGTTTACCCATTTTTTCTAATAACTTCATCAGTTCATTGTGTGCATTTGGAGTTAGGGGCTGTCTGTGCATATCTTCAGGTTCACTCAAATGTAATTTGGCCATGGTTTCCTCATTCCCACAATGTAATGTTACAAAGAAAAGCATGTTATAGTAATATCTGAACAAATTACATCACTTGTTTGTTTTAAAAAAATACCATTACAGCTGTTTTCTTCACTCATTTCGTCATTTTGGCAATGTTCCTCCAGCCATTCCAGTGTGCTTGCCATTTCTGTTAAAAGGAAATGATAGTGCTATTGCTAGTAAGTTATGTATGCATATTAAATGGTAATTACACAGAAAGAAATACAGTGTACTTACTTTTTTCTAAGTGCTTCCTCCGGAAGAACTGCCAGGTGCTTGTCAGTGTGTAAGCAAGGTTCCACCGAGGTGATAATATTACATGTACAGTTAAGCTTTGTGCTTGGTGCATTCCATTATATTGTGCACCCCTGAAAACATACTCATGGTTTTGAAAGTACAGATTTCCTATACCTATTTAGTTTTGGATGTACTAAATAAATCTCTTATTGTTACATGTATATGTCTTTGCCCGTTTCAGGATACAACATTGTAAGGTAACCCCTGTGCTTTTGGGCAGTGTGAATGCTGTCCGAAGTCTGCGGACATGCGTGCGGTACACGGACTACACGGCTACCACAATGGCGGTAGAGGGAGGGCAGTATGATATAAGGAACATGTAGAAAAATTAAGGATATCCTGGTAAAAACCCATGAAATTTAGTGAAAACACTTTGTTAAAGGGACGTTATGGTTTAGTTGCAGTAATAAAAACCTATCAAATTAACTGAAAAGGCTTTGTTAAAGGGACATTACGGTTACAAGTAAAACTGAAAAACCTCACCTGTTATGTTAAATTAAGCACCATAACTCGCGCCACCACCGTGTACTGCTAAGACTAACAGCCAGGATATCAAAGATGAGATCACAAATATCCATCCAGTAGTTCTCTTTAAAACGGGCAAAATGTAAATCACAAGAATTAGTGATATCTGGCTTCGCTCCGCTGACCCATTTCCCTGTTCGGACCACAGATTGTAATCTGATTAGGCAATCGGATGACGTCAAGTCCGCGGACATCGGGCGTGCCGGCTGATTGGATGGAGAAAAAGGTGAAATGCATCAGTTTTCCTGACACACCCGCCATGTTGGATTCACAGACTTTTGCCGGTGTACACGGACACGGCGCCAGAGAAAAGAAAATAAACACAACATTGCACCTGTCAAACTCAACAACCAATCTCTGGGGAGGTGGGGGGAAGAGGATGGGCTATGGCCAATGAAGCCAAAACATGGGTAGTTTTAATCTGCGAAAGACCACAAACACTTCTGATGTCCTAGGACATCTGTACCCATTTCTGCAGTACAGGTTGGTGAAAAGCAGTTTTTGGATGGCTTATAACTTTGGCGTCACTCAATGAAACTGCATGAAATGTTATTCTAGATGCAATTCTGAATGGTATTGCTAAGTTTTTGGTATTCTGTCAAGAGGGTACAAAATTAGAGGGGGGTCCCAAAATATTGTAAAGGCTTATAAATGTGGTGCCATTTGATGAATCTGCACAACAGTTGTCAAAACGATTTTGGATCTAGATAAAAATGGTTTTGCAAAGTTTGGTGGGATTCTGTCAAGAGGGGGAAAAATTAGAGGGGGGTTCCCAATATAACGTAAAGGCTTATAAATGTGATGCTATTTTATGAATCTACACAAAGGTTTGCAATACGATTTTAGATCAAGAGATAAATGTTTTTCTAAAGTTTGGTGGGATTTTCTAAAGAGAGGCAAAATTAGAGGAGTTCTCAACATTTTTATATGACTTATAAATGTTTTGCCGTGTGTCAAATGTGGACACATGTTTTGAGAAAGATTATAGACCGAACCTTCAATATTTGTGTAAAGACTGAATAGATTTTGTCAAGTGCGTGTAAGTTATATGACTATTGTATGTACATACATTTTGACACTTTTGAAAAAGTACAACATGAGCGGATTTCAAGCAAACTAGTGTAAGGAGCATTGGCATGGACATTAAAGCATGGTTTTGCAAATGTGCCTATGTTTTATTTTTTGACAAGTTTCACAAAGTAGGTACAAAAAATAGTGATATATCTTTGGTGACTGAGGTATTGCCTGTGGCCATGGGCAGTGGCCAGATTGTTCAGGCGTTGGTATAAGGTCTTGACGTGGATAATCTGGCTACTGGCCATGACCGCGAGGAACGAAAAATGGTGTTAAAGTTGCCATGTCCACCTGGGACCGGCTATGTGGTAAAGTTATTCGAAGGTAGGATACAAAATGTGCTTGTGGTAATATGGTAATAGGGTTCTGCAGGCTGCCATGGAAAGGGAAGAGAGGCTCTGTATGGAGCCCCGCCTTCTCTTTCAATGGTGGCCATCTTGGAAAAGGATTTTCCTACCTACAGTGGGATGCCACAGGAGTCCCACTATAGGAAGAAAAATCTATTTTGTAGCACCCCGGGTTCCCGCTTTGGGAACCAGAGTTGCTAATGGCCTTTACCCCCCATTGTAGGGGCTACAATGGAGGATAATGGCCCGGAGCCCTCATTCTTTATGTATTTATTTATTTATTTATTTATTTATTTATACATAACATGCCGGGGGATAAAAGTCACATTATTCACATTAACATAACACAAAATGCTAATGGAAATGTTGGAGAAACTTATTGACTCTATGTACTTTACTTAGAAATGTAAAGTAGATGGAGTCTGTCAGATTTTTTTTCAGTTCTATCTTTTAACTGTGGATGGTGGTTCCATAAGGAACCTTCCTTTTGCTGTTTTGAAAAAAAAATGTGCAGGAGAGGTTACAACGTAAGGTGAGGAGGGAAATGAGGGAAGAGGCACCAAGCACTAATATGTAGGGGCAGGTGGACAAGGGAAGATGTTGTCTAAGGTAGTGGGCAGTGTTTCTCATGCTCCTCAAACACACGTCGAAATTGCTTTCCCCTGCAGAGTGGTGTTTTGCAGTATATACAGAGGATTGTTGTCTTCCAAAGATATGGATCAACAGCCTCTTGTATTGCTTGCAAGGTAGCTGTTGGGATTTTGTGTACCACAGAAGTAGGCTGTGCGGTTACAGTATTGCTTGAGGAAGATGACATGGAGGAAGACAGCCTACTACTTGCTTTGAAAGGAACAACCTTTCTGAGAGCATTGCAGTGGTTGGATTTGGTGTGGCAGCGCATGGAGGTGGTCCCGTATGAGTATTGTCCAGGTAGTCCATGACTGAGTACAAAGTTACACTCATACATTTCACTTTGGTAGCTTTAGCCTTTGATACACTCCCAACAGTGGTAAAGAACTGCCACACCCATGATTCTCTCTGGGTGCTAGAGGTAGACACTTCCTCTACCTCATCGCCTTGGTCCTCTTCATGGTCTTTGGAAGTACTGCACCTTTTTTGTTGTGTAGGTCCTCCAGCTGGTGGTGGTGATGGTGGCTCTTGGGCAGGAGGGATGGCAATAGCTGATGGTATTTTTTAAGAGAAATAACAGTTTTGCTAATATTCTTCCAAGTATGTGCTTTGTACTAGATTGTTAATGGATAATGAGTAAGTATAGGTGTAGGAGCGGTGCAAGGGTACATTTTGAGCTTGAAAGTTCCTAGATCAGTTAAAAAATGCAGTTCCAAACAGTTCTCGAAGCATGAACCCTATCGTGATGTGCAGACGCCTTCGCAAACACGTCATTATGCTGCGTGCGAGCGCATGGTCATGTGGCACTGTCCGCAAGGTCTGTGATGACATGAGATGTTCGTGGACATCGACGGATAAAAAAACAGTGGAAAAAATTGCTAAAAGTGTATAGAAGTGTTAAGAATGATGCAAGAAGGTGGGAAATGGCAGAGCTTTAAGGTGAAACATTTTAAATTGGACAGAAGTGTTGCTGTATTGGGGTAAGTATGATATTAGTAAGTTGCAGGAAAATAGCATGCACTGGTAAAAACCCATGACATTCAATGAAAAATCTTTGTTAAAGGGACGTTATGGTTAAGTTGCACTATTAAAAACCTATGAAATTCAATGAAAAATCTTTGTTAAACGGACGTTATGGTTAATTTGCACTAATAAACACCTATGAAATTCAATGAAAAAACGTTGTTAAAGGAACGTTATGGTTATGTTGCACTAATAAAAACCTATGAAAGTCAATGAAAAAACGTAGTTAAAGGGATGCTATGATTAATTTGTGCTAATTAACACCTATCAAATTCAGTGAAAAAACGTTGTTAAAGGGATGTTATGGTTCAACTGCCCAAATAAAAACCTAGCAAATTCAGTGCAAAAACTTTGTTAAAGGGACGTTATATTTACTTTGCACTAATCACAACATATCCATATTATGGCTGGAAGTTTGCATTTAATGGACTGAAGGGACTGTGAACGTTCTTTCAGGGGCATGGTATTTGTCTAAACAATGCATTTGGATACTGTGCTGTACACATGTGCGTTTTAGGTATGTTTTGCCAGTGAGGTACATAGAGTCTTGTCATTTTGTGCCCCTGATTGATATGAGTTCCATCTTGCATTGACTTTGTGTCAGCTGCTTATTGGTACCGTCATTCGGTATTACTTATTTACAGACATGTGGTGTCAATAGATTATGTTTTAAGTTCTGCAGTATACGGATGTCTGCCCAGATGTACAAGTCAGGATTTTGGTTCACATGTGAGTGAGTGGTTTGAGTTATGGTTACTGGCAAGATATTGGGCATCTCATAGACAATCCGGAACAAATGACACACCATGTGAAATATCGCTTTCATATATTTTGCGCCATCATTTGGTAACTGCGTGTCCTTGCGTATGGGTCCCACCTTCCTTGAGCACTCACTGCTTGGACCGCTGGATTGGTTGCAAACATTTTTCATGTGGAATGGTGGCCATAGAGAATGCTTGATTCCAGGCAGTTTATAGCTTCCCATTGTGTATAGGTTATGTCATTGGCAAATGGTCATACATTTACTCACTGGGGTCTGCTTGATTTCTGACTCCAAACATGGCCATAACTTTGACCGCCAGGCCAGCTAAGTGGAGGATGAAGTTGCATGTCTCCTCCCAAGGGCTGAGCTTGGGGTGCTCAGCTGTGCCTCCTCCTGTGGCTGTTGTTCCCTTTTGGTGGTGTGCCAGCAGTAAGCAGACCCTGGATTTGAGGTAATTCCACCTATGTTTGTGTGCCAGTGTGTCAGGGCACCATCCCTACTGCCACCACCTTGTCCCTCATTTCATCCTAGATGGAGGCCTTCTTCTGGTGCGTGGGTTTCTTGCTTTGGGCACCAAACAGCTCTGAGGAATGACCCACAATCTCCTCTGCCAGTATGGTCAGCTCCCCCAAACTGTTGCTTCCTGATCTGCATTTCAGATACTTTACTTTTGCCTTTTTCTCCAGACATAGTTGCCCCCACCTTCACACAGCAGTGACCTATGGCGTGCCCCCTCAAGAGAGCTGCCCGCCACGTGATTTTCAAATGCGAGCGATGCTAAAGGAAGATAGGGAAGGGATATAGGGGTAATATACAGAGTCAGATGAAGGGAAGGGGGACTAAAAGAGAGTAAAGGGAAATATAGCTAGAGGAGGTCTTGTGGGTCTGATATATTCTTTCTATTCCGTCTGCATACGGCCATTAGGACAAATTAAGGAGATTACGAGGTGAAAGAGGAATATGGGAACCTAGCTCCGCGAGGGGGTGGAAGGCAGCACCGCATAGTGCTATCTTGACTAGTGCTGGGAGTAAAAAGAGGAAATAAATGAAATCAGTAGAAGTATCATATAAAGGGAGGCTCGGAGTAGTATAATTTAGAAACGCGTTCTTCTTTCTTTCTTGGGTAGAGTGGAAATGTAAAGGGGACGGAAACGGGAGGAAAGGTAGACTGCCAAGGGGTGGATAGCAGGGGTCAGAGGGGACAGGCAGGAAGATCTCTGTGAAATGGTATATGTGATACGTCTTTTGGTCAATGTTATGTGAATGTCTTATTGTGGTTGTTGCAACTAACAGGGTAATTCATAGAATTTCGCAGAAAAGTGTCACAAGCGGCTGGCGCAGAGTGTCCGCGTGCGATTGTCTGCGCCAGGCACGTGCGCTAAAACCGATTTCCGCGCACAGCGTATTCATGGATTTTAGGCTCCCAAACCAGCCGTGGCGCAGAGAATCGCAGCGACCCTGCAGCAGCGCCAGTAATGCCCCCAAGAACGCCCTCGCGCAAGGAAAAGCCATCAAAATCGCTAAATCATCGCAAAGGGCTGCGCTAACCCTGGACCAGTTTACCGGGCTGGCAAACAGCAAACGCCAAGCGGGGAACGTGTATTTCAGGGGTGCGCGGGAAGTTCCACACGCGATTGGCCCCGTGCAAGCAGGGTACGTGTATTTCAGGGGTGCGCGGGAAGTTCCACACGCGATTTCATCAGGGTACGTGTATTTCAGGGGTGCGCGGGAAGTTCCACACGCGATTGTCCCAGTGCGAGCAGGGTACGTGTATTCCATGGGTGCGCGGGAAGTTCCACACGCGATTTCAGCAGGGTACGTGTATTTCAGGGGTGCGCGGGAAGTTCCACACGCGAATGGGCCAGTGCGAGCACGGTATGTGTATTCCACGGGAAGTTCCACACGCGATTTCATCAGGGTACGTGTATTTCAGGGGTGCGCGGGAAGTTCCACACGCGATTGTCCCAGTGCGAGCAGGGTACGTGTATTTCAGGGGTGCGCGGGAAGTTCGACACGCGATTGGCCCCGTGCAAGCAGGGTATGTGTATTTCAGGGGTGCGCGGGAAGTTACACACGCGATTGGCCCCATGCAAGCAGGGTACGTGTATTTCAGGGGTGCACGGGAAGTTCCACACGCGATTTCAGCAGGGTACGTGTATTCCAGGGGTGCGTGGGAAGTTCCACACGCGATTTCAGCAGGGTACGTGTATTCCAGGGGTGCGCAGGAAGTTCCACACGCAATTTCAGCAGGGTACGTGTATTTCAGGGGTGCGCGGGAAGTTCCACACGCGATTTCAGCAGGGTATGTGTATTTCAGGGGTTCTGGGGAGTACTACACGTGAATTGGCCGTGTGGGTCCCACCAGGTGTACGCTCCACAACCTCCATGGCCCCTGCAGGCAGTCCACATCACGGGGGACTACCCTGCACCCCTGCTCATGTCCCGCAGGCAGCCCATCCACCATGGGCATGCCCCCCAGCCAACCCACATGTCACCTTGCACTACTGATCAACAATGCATGTCTCCCACCACCCCCACCCCCCAGCAGTGCAGGGGCACCCTCCACCAGGCCCCCACCCATGTCTCCCAAAGCCACCATGGGCAGCCCCCACCAGGCCCCCACTCATGTCTCCCACCACCCCCACCACCCAGCCACCATGGGCAGCCTCCACCAGGCCTCCACTCATGTCTCCAACCACCTTCACCCCCCAGCCACCATGGGCAGCCCCCACCAGGCCCCCACTCATGTCTCCTACCCCCCCACCCCCCAGCATCCAGGGGCAGCCTCCACCAGGCCCCCACTCATGTCCCCCTGCACCCCCACCCCCCAGCAGTGCAGGGGCAGCACCACCAGGCCCCCACTCATGTCCCCCTGCACCCCCACCCCCCAGCCACCATGGGCACCCTCCACCAGGCCCCCACTCATGTCTCCCACCACCCCCACCCCCCAGCAGTGCAGGGGCACCCTCCACCAGGCCCCCACCCATGTCTCCCGAACCAACCCCCACCCCCCAGCCACCATGGGCAGCCCCCACCAGGCCCCCACTCATGTCTCCCACCACCCCCACCCCCCAGCCACCATGGGCAGCCCCCACCAGGCCCCCACTCATGTCTCCCACCCCCCCCACACCCCAGCATCCAGGGGCAGCCTCCACCAGGCCCCCACTCATGTCTCCCACCCACCCCCACACCCCAGCAGTGCAGGGGCAGCCTCCACCAGGCCCCCACTCATGTCTCCCACCACCCCCACCCCCCAGCAGTGCAGGGGCACCCTCCACCAGGCCCCCACTCATGTCTCCCACCACCCCCCCACCCCCCAGCATCCAGGGGCAGCCTCCACCAGGCCCCCACCCATGTCTCCCACCCACCCCCACCCCCCAGCAGTGCAGGGGCAGCCCCCACCAGGCCCCCACTCATGTCTCCCACCCCCCCACCCCCCAGCATCCAGGGGCAGCCTCCACCAGGCCCCCACCCATGTCTAATACCCACCCCCACCCCCCAGAAGTGCAGGGGCAGCCTCCACCAGGCCCCCACTCATGTCTAGCACCCACCCCCACCCCCCAGCCACCATGGGCACCCTCCACCAGGCCCCCACTCATGTCGACCACCCACCCCCACCCCCCAGCCACCATGGGCACCCTCCACCAGGCCTCCAGTCATGTCTCCCACCCACCCCCACCCCCCAGCCACCATGGGCACCCTCCACCAGGCCCCCACTCATGTCTCCCACCCCCCCACCCCCAGCGGTGCAGGGGCAGCACCACCAGGCCCCCACTCATGTCTCCCACCCACCCCCACCCCCCAGCCACCATGGGCAGCCCCCACCAGGCCCCCACTCATGTCTCCCACCCCCCACCCCCCAGCATCCAGGGGCACCCTCCACCAGGCCCCCACTCATGTCTCCCACCCCCACCCCCCAGCCACCATGGGCACCCTCCACCAGGCCTCCACTCATGTCTCCCACCCAACCCCCAGCCACCATGGGCAGCCCCCACCAGGCCCCCACTCATTTCTCCCACCCCCCCACCCCCCAGCAGTGCAGGGGCAGCACCACCAGGCCCCCACTCATGTCTCCCACCCACCCCCAATCCCCAGCCACCATGGGCAGCCCCGACCAGGCCCCCACTCATGTCTCCCACCCCCCCCACCCCCCAGCATCCAGGGGCAGCCTCCACCAGGCCCCCACTCATGTCTCCCACCCACCCCCACCCCCCAGCCACCATGGGCACCCTCCACCAGGCCCCCACTCATGTCTCCCACCACCCCCACCCCCCAGCAGTGCAGGGGCACCCTCCACCAGGCCCCCACTCATGTCTCCCACCACCCCCACCCCCCAGCAGTGCAGGGGCACCCTCCACCAGGCCCCCACCCATGTCAGCCACCCACCCCCACCCCCCAGCCACCATGGGCAGCCCCCACCAGGCCCCCACTCATGTCTCCCACCACCCCCACCCCCCAGCCACCATGGGCAGCCTCCACCAGGCCTCCACTCATGTCTCCCACCCACCCCCACCCCCCAGCAACCATGGGCAGCCCCCACCAGGCCCCCACTCATGTCTCCCACCACCCCCACCCCCCCAGCCACCATGGGTAGCCTCCACCAGGCCTCCACTCATGTCTCCCACCCACCACCACCCCCCAGCAGTGCAGGGGCAGCACCACCAGGCCTCCACTCATGTCCCCCTGCACCCCACCCCCCAGCCACCATGGGCACCCTCCACCAGGCCCCCACTCATGTCTCCCACCCAACCCCACCCCCCAGCCACCATGGGCACCCTCCACCAGGCCTCCACTCATGTCTCCCACCCACCCCCACCCCCCAGCCACCATGGGCTGCCCCCACCAGGCCCCCACTCATGTCTCCCACCCCCCACCCCCCAGCAGTGCAGGGGCAGTACCACCAGGCCCCCACTCATGTCTCCCACCCACCCCCACCCCCCAGCCACCAGGGGCAGCCCCCACCAGGTCCTCACAATCCCCAATCATGTGCGTTATGGTCAGCCTCCACAGCCAAAAAGCCCTACCAAGTAACCCATTCACCCACATGGAAATGGAAATTACATGTTACACCCCCAACGTTCATAAAGCTAATGAACCCATGTCCGTCACACACAATGGTTGCAATTGAATGGGAAAACACCCAACATGACATGCATGAAACCAATGAGATGATACCACACAGTGAAGTATGAAAACAAAAATGTATTTAAAAAAAAAGAATGCAAAAGAAATGAAACAAACTACAATGGGAATGAAAAAAAGATAAGCTGCATGTCCGTTTAAAAAAATAAAACCACCAAACCCTAATCCAAAAAAATGTTGTCCAAAGTCAAATGAAAAATAAAATCAATCACATGAAGAACTATGTACAAAACATCCAAGGGTCCATGAGCCCAACTGAACAAAGGAAACCTACAAAAAACCCTACCTAAAATGCAACTATATACAAAAAGTGGAGCAGTGTCCGTCGACTCCAAATCATAAGAACAAACAAAGGAAACCTAAAACTAAAGAACTATATACAAAGGCGGCGGGCAAGTCCAGCGGCTCACTCTGTGGTGTTCCGGGCCAGGGCATCATCGAACTCCTGTTCGATGTCCCGGAGGCGGTCCTGTTCCATGGCCCCGAGGGTCCGCAGGGACGACGCCGTGTCCTCCTCCAACCCCCTGCGGATTGCCTCGAGGCACTCGGCCCGCCTCAGGGCCCTCCGCATGGAGTTCTCCGCCCTGACCATTGTGAGCCGCGCCTCTTCCGCCCGCCGCCGCTCCGCACCTATGGCGTGGCCCAACCGCTGCCACACGGAAGACACTCTCTGTCCTGGGTCCTCCTGCCCTCCGGCCGATGCCTGCCCCTCCGATGTCGAAGGCCCCGAGCCTTCATGGCTCCCACCATGTTGCTGCTGCTGCTCTGCCTCTGCCCGTGCACTGCCTCCTGCTGCCTGCACATCCTCTGCCGGCTGGGGTGCAGTCGTAGATGTGGCCACCCCTGCTGGACGTCCGACTCCCGACTGTGGCAGGGATGCCTCCTCCACCAGCCTGGCCGCACCATCAGAGGCAGCTCCACAGGGCACCCAGGTGACTGATGGGTGGGAAGATGGCACAGAGGACGACTGGCGCGTACGGGGTCCAGTTGAGGAGGGGGTCGGAGCAAGCCCCATCAGATGGAGGAATCTGGCCTGGGTGACATGTCCCAGCAGGCTGACGTGGTCAATGAGCCATTCGAGATGACGTGCAGTCTCTCCATGAAAAGACTGCAGGTCACCTCGCATGGCCCGTTGACGCAACGCCACACCAGCCAGGACAGGCTCAACCCGGACCTGGAGGGCCACGTCCGCAGGCAGAGGAAGGCCAGTTGACGTCAGCTCATCCCCTGCCTGAAAACGGGTCTGGACGTAGGCATCCCTGCTGGTGCAAGATGATGCAGGGACAGGATTGGGGACAGGATTGCACACAGGCACCTCCGCGGCGGCCTGTGCTGCCTCCTGTCCCTGGTCCTGCACTGCACCACTAGCACCAGTGGGGTCCCCACCTCCAGACCCTGTCTCTGGTGCTTGCACGGCCTCCTACTCCACCAAACCCCCCACCAACCTGGATGACTCCGTGCCATCTTCCCCTGTTGGGCCCTGTGGGGTCCCAGCTGCCCCTTCTGCTGCCGAGGAGTCCAACTCCAACCTCCGCCTCTTGGACCTCCCCCCGGCAGCTGCTGCCTGGGACGCGGCACCGGACTCCTCACTCCCCGACGAGATGACAACATGGGAGGGGAGCCGGGCCTTGCGTCTCCGGCTGGCGGTGGGATCCCCGCCGCTGTGCTCCACAGCACCTTCTCCGCCCTCTTCATTAGTTGACGCTGCAGACAGGGAGAAACAAAACACAGGCATCAGAGCACTGTACAATGGACACATACACACATGACAGTTGCACAAGAGTGGCATTGGCAAACCTCAGACATGTCATCACAATCCCCAACACACATGTCATTACAACTCGCACACATGAGCCATACCACAGCCATATCGCAACTGCCACCACCATCCCTACACATACAACTGCATGAGCAGCCAAAGGGGAGCCAGACATCACATGCAACACAGGAAGTGCACCACACATGTACACACACCACCACACTTGCATGCATGTGTACACCTCTGCCAAGTGTCGCAGTGTTCAGACGGGCATCCATGTCACATCTGCCAATCAGGCTTCCACATACCGCTGTCACATGCATCCATGTTGCATCACTGTTGCACCCTTGTCAAATACACACACATGCACATGTACACAGTGCTCATACATGCAGCCAAAAACAACATACATGCGTGACATCACGGACATGTCTACTTACATACACATTCATCCAAACACACAACTGCATTTAGCATGCAAGCCTACACACACAAGCACCATCCATGTCTCACACATTACAGCCCTCGCATGTGTCAGCCCCACGGCCCTGTACACCCCCACCCATACTCGACCCCATACAAACAGATGTGCAACCTGCACACTACCGAATAATCACCACACGCACTGCTCACAATCAGGATGCATGTACACTCACCGCTCGACTCCAGACGGGTCTGCTTCTCTAGGACCTAGACGTGGAGCGCTGGGGATATGCGTTCCAGGACCCTGATCTGTTCTTCCGACAAGTGGCCCCGGCGCCCCTTGGCATCCGCTGCCTTCAAGAGGCGCCGGGCCTTGTTCAGGGTCCTGGACCTGAAGTCCTCCCAGCGCTTCCTGACATGTTGTAAGTCGCGGACTGCGACCCCCTCCGCGTTGATGGCAGTCACGATGTCAGTCCAGATCGAGTCCGTCCTTCCTTGTCGGCGCGGGAACTTCCGAAGAGGGCATCATACTGCCCCAGGACTTGCTCCACCAGGACACCAACTTCGGTGGCACTGAAGCTGGTGCCCCTCTGCCTCTCTGGCCGGGGGTTGTCAGTGGTCACAGATGGTGTTTGCCCCGACATGACAACCCCAGAGGCAGGAGTGGGTGGGCAACTGGGTCCTGGGGCTGGGCTGTGGAGCGATGGAATCCCAGTCGGGAGTCTTCGGTTCCAGCAGGGGTGGTCACAGCAACAGCACCCCTGGCTGATGTGCAGGCAGCAAATGGCAGTGCACGTGGGCAGCAGGCAGTCAGGCAGCAGCAGATGACAGGTGGGAGCGTGCTCGGGGCTCTGGGGGGCAGTAGTTCGGCCTTCTGGGCAGGAGCGTGGTCTTCCGTGTGCATATGCGTGGCCAGCTTGATACGGAGTGATTTGGCACGTGAAAAATCTGCACGTCAGCGTGTAATTCGAGGAAAGGCCCTTAGCGCGTAAGCGCGTCTGCACGCATACGCATTTTCATTGGACAGAAGGCCCCTCAAGCGCAAGCGCCCCTGTGACGTGATGCGTACAGACGTGCATGTGCATTTCAGTGCGCGTGAACAAATGCACGTCCGCGTGTAATACGAGGAAAGGGCCATGCACGTATGCACGGCAGCACGCATATGCGATGTCATTGGACCAAAGGCCCTTAGCGCGTAAAGGATTCGCCTGCGTATGAGCGTCTATGAAGTCACGTGCACGTAGAATTGGGCACACGTTTGAAAATGTTGCGTGTTAAAAAAATGAAAGACACGTCCGAGTGTTAAAGCGTGTAATTGGTGGGAATGGGCCTAGCGCGTACACGCGGCAGTGACAAAGCGTGTAAATGGTGGAAATGGCCCTAGCGCGTACACGCCGCGTAAGTGACACTGGACGTGTGGGCCTGTATAAATGGTACGTGTAGAACACCATTTCCTTGTACGTGCTTTTTGGAGAGCGAGTGGGTGAATTCTGTACTTCTTGTCGTTTCACACGCGATTTACTTCACGGCGTTTCAAGTTCGTATTCCCTGTTACCTCTGACAGCTTTTTCTCTTTTTTCTCTTTTACTGGTTTACCTGGGCCTGTTCCCTCAAACAGTGTTCCCTTCTACTGTTGTCCTGTCTCCTCAGACAGCGTACAAATCTTCTTTTGGCGGGGGTGTTGCCAAACAAACGCGCTCCTTTTTCACGCTCTTTTACCTGGCAGACGGTGAGTCACGCACGTATCTAACATCTGTGCTTGCCCGTGTGTTGCCTACCCCTTCAGAGGTCATTCTAGGCTGCGTGTGACACGCATACGTTCATTCTTGTGTTACTGGGTGCCACAGCGTAGTGCAGGTTTTTCTTTCTGCACACGTGGTCTAGGAGGGGTTGCGTGCACGTCATCTCCCTTTTTTGGGGCTCCTGTGCGTAGCATGACCCGTCATCTTTCCCCAGGGGTTACATTCAGCCTTGCTAGAGCACTAGGGTACAATTACCATCTGGTACCCAACCCCTTTGACCCCCAATTGCCCAGGACAATAGTTTACAGCCACTCCCATACGCACATTAACATCAGTGCCATGGCTGGGAGGCGAGGATTCCGTAAGGGTGGCAAAGGTGGAAGAGCCACAAGTGGTGGCCGTGGTGGATCCGGTAGGGGACATGGTTGTTACTTGCAGGGTGAGCCTGTCCCCCCATGTGTGGAGGACCAGTCAAGGGCACCCATAATCCCCCCTCCCCCCTTCCGTTGAGGCTGATGTGGCTGACACCATCCATGCTCAGCCCTTGTTGGACCAGCCCATTGTGGCACCAGACCTGGCTGACTCCATGGCTGACTTCCAGGTCAGCAGGCCTATGACACGTGTGCTGGTGCACGTTGATGTCATCATGCCACGTGCATCTGGGGCGGCAAGGTCATCTGCTGCCCCAAGTAGGCAGGGCGGAGAGGCTGCAGGGGCAGCTGCGGCTCCATCCACCCCAGCTCTCACACACCCAGCCAGGACAGTGTCGGTCCTAGTCCATCCTGCTGACATTCCCCCTGACACCATTACACTTGAGCCAATGCCTGCACCAACTCCCATGCTGAGTGTGCAATCCCACACTCCTGATACAGAGTCCACCAGGGCTCCTGCCCCTAGTGTCCAGAGTGGCGCAGGACACTCAGGATCACCACCACCTTCCAAGCGGAAGAGGAAGAGTGCTAGTCCGGCACAGGCTGATGCCCCAGATACGGCTACACAGTCCGGCCCGTCCAGGAAGCCCAGCTTCACGGATGACGAACTGAATGCACTTGTCGAGTATGTGTCCGCACATGATAACGAGATGGTCATTGTTGCAGGATCCAAGACCACACCTGCACAACGCCAGGCACACTGGCAGACCGTTGCGGACATCGTAAGTGTCCTTGGAATCGTGAGGCGCACAGCCAATGATTGCTATAAGCGCTGGAATGACCTGAAGCGCAGGGCAAAGAGTAAGCTGGCCTCAAGTCATGCCGCACCTCTAGTGACTGGAGGTGGGTCTCCAGTAGTAGACATGGAACTCACTCCACATGAGTCAGTCGCTGGGACCTACGTCACGGAGGAACAGATCCAAGGCGTGGGAGATCTGCCTGACTACGAGGCATTGTCCGGTGAGTGCACATGCATGTGTGTGTCATCCATGTGCATGGTGTGTGTGTGAGGGCTTCTGTTTGTGTGCCAGGTGAGAGTGTGTGCGCCTGAGTCGTATGGGTCAGCCATGTGCTTCATGCAATAGATCCTGCGCAGCTGCATTAGGCCATAGCAGTATCCCTTCTGCCAACAGTAGACATCTAGCCCAACTGCACGCCAGTTGCCCTTGAAGTGTTACCTTGCCACAACATTGTTGCTTATTTTTCACTGTTCATTCAGGCAGATTGTTTGCATTCCACCACTTTTACTAGGCATTTCGCAGTCCTCTAGTCACATGTCTGACATGGCTATGGTAAAGTGGAGTGACTTTGTTACCTGGATATCATTTGTTCACACATGTCCCTGTGCAATTGGACCATTTTGGACTGGCAGTTCCAGGTGAAAAATCTGACCTGTTTGAATTAGAAAAGCTATTACATGCGGGAACTGGACTGAATGAATAGGTGCTGCCCTCCTCTCCATCTTCACTCAATAGCAATGGTACATGCCATCTGTGTGATGGCATGTGTGTTTCACCTGCCAATCACAGGCCAATGTGTGATGCCACTGCCAGGCAGCATGCAGAAAATGTGTTCATCTTCCATCTTGGTGTCATCAGTGTGAGCCATTTTCCTGCCCTTCATATGCAGTGAGGGTGCATGCATGGGAGGGTTTTAGTCATGTGGGACATGTGTCAATCAAGTACTGGTTCTCTTGCTTCTCAGCCCTCATTGTGTGCCATGGTGCTAATGCCTGTTTCCATTTCTTTGTTTTTATGTCTTTGCAGGGGAAGACGCACCTGATACTGCTGGGGTTGTGGAGATGGTGCAGACCCAGGAGGGGTCCGAGGGCCGACCAACCACCAGTGAGGGACGTGGTGTGGTGGTGGGTGAGAACCCACAAGTGCTGCAGGTCGTGCTCTCAAGGGGTGTCTCTGGCTGCACCTCCCCCGAGCTGTACTCAGGTGTTGATTCGGATGATGAGACCTACGTGCCGTCGCAGGTGAGTGTTCCAGGGAGGGATTCTGTTCTGTCCCACCCACCTGCACCAGAGTCAGAACCCTCAATGGGGATGTCAGTGTTGGCAGCTACGCCTTTGGTGGTTACAGATGCAGGGTCACACTCCGCGACATCTGATCCTGTTCCTGGGCCAGCAGATCAGAGGGGGAATGCAGTCCTGCAGCCTCAGGCAGTGCCGGCACAGCAAGGCGCACTTCGCCTTGCACCAGACAGGTGTGGTGCCCGCCGACGTGGTGGCCGTACGCCACCTGGCAATACCGCATGGGAGCAATCCATTTACGGTATGGCAACCCAACAGGCAGCGTCATCCGAGATGATGGCTCAGGCCATGGATAGGGTGGCCACTTCCATTGTCCCCCCTGAAAGGCTGATGGTGCGACTACAGCAGGCAACCGACTCCATCTGCCAGTCACACAGGGAGGACATGTTGGTGTCCAACAGGGACAGGCGGGCGGCACTGGCTACTCTGCAGGAGGCCATCTCCATAGAGTCCCAGGACCACAGGGAAGCCCTGAGGCAGGAGCTCCTTCACCTCAGGATGACTCTTGTTGAGCTTGAGGCTTCAACACACCAAAGGACAGAACAGCAGCTGGAGCGTCTCACCCGTACGCTCTCAGCTGAGATGCAGGCAACGAGGGCGGAGGTCCGGGCATCCCGTGAGTTGTTGCATGGGGACCTCCGCACACTCATCCTCCAGAACCAGACCTACCACACCCGCATGCTTGCAGCCATGGAGGAGCAGACTAGGGCCTTGCGTGGGCTGCCTCCCATAGTGCTACCACCTCCGGATGCAGCTGCACAGGGTGATAATAGCGACAGCAGTGATACTCCCACAATAGGGTAGCCGTGTGGGCCATGAGCCCATGGAGGTGTTTTTTTTTCCCAGGATCCACACAGGTGGGTTTTGGTGTGCACCCTGTCCTCGGACCTCCTGGGTGGCCTCCCAAACCCCCCTGGGCCCATCAATGACCATTTTTTATTTTTATTTTTATTTTTATTTTTATTTTTATTTTTAAATTTATTTTTCCCAATTTTTTTGGGACAATTTGTTGCCTTCCGTGGTTCCTGTGGGCATACGCTGCATTGTGGCTGGGCACATGCAGGCTTGTCATGTATTTGGTTCAGATGCTTGGGTTTGAGTCACACACACCCCTCCTGCTTCCCATTTCCATGGGCTTGCAAAGGGTGTGCCCAAGTGACATTGACGTACATGGTGACATTGGACTCCCACTACATGTGTGGGTAGTCTAGTCAATACTGTGTATACATTCCTAGTGCATATTGCTGTTGTGTTGTACACTGCATGTTGCATTGATGTGTAACTCATCACCTGTGTCTACCTCCCAATTTGCAGGTCCCTTCCTCATGTCTACACAAGGCCCTCTAGTTTGGAGATGGGGTCCATGTTGGCAGCAGTGCACCTACTACTCTACATGGCGCCAACACTGCACAGTTGGTAGTGGTGGGAGTGCAGGCATTTCCAGGTGGTGAGACTACTAATTTATTACATTTGTCATGTCATGTTAATGGTAGTACCTGCTCAAGTTTGTTGTTGGTCCTGCATTACTGTGAGCATTTCAGGTGTTGCAAGTTTAAATTAGGGACACTGTACATTGTGACACTAGTGTCATGTTGTGGGGATTACTTTGTTTACCTGCAAATGGCATGACATGGCACGGTGTGTCGTGTGGCGGTGCTGGGGATGGGTTGGCTGACATGTCACTGTCCTCTTGTTGCATTTTGCAAGTGGGTATTCATTTTAGCTGCTTGGATGTGTTTCTTCACAAAACTGCATTGGTGGTGTCTGTGTGGGTAGGGATGCACACATTGTAACACTTCCAGGTGAACAATCTCAGGCTGATATGGTTTTCACGGTTGATTCTCCAGACATTCAGGATCAGTGTCAGGTTGAGTCATCATTGATTGTCAGATGGAATGTGCCAGGGCAGTGTGCACTCCACAGGGGTGTGATTACTATGTGAGGCAATTAGCCACTAGCTGTGTACGGGCTGCCTCCCCCCGTGCCCTTTCCCCTCCCATGCGCAGCGGCTGTGCATGTGGTTGGGGATGTGGGGCCACCACCATGTCCACGGCCAGGCCCCGGCGTGTTGCAACGTTGTGCAGGACACATGCTGCCACTATGATCCTGCTCCTGGGGGAGCGTACAACAGCTGTCCGCCAGAATGGTCAAGGGAGCGAAAGCGTGACTTTAGCACTCCGAATGTGCGCTCCACTATGCCCCGGGTTGTAATGTGGGCTGTGTTATATCTTACCTGGGGTGGCGTGGTGGGGTTCCGAATTGGCGTCATCATGTGGGGGCTGAGAGGGTAGGCACTGTCCCCTGTGGAGGTGGTGATTGGTATCATTGGTGGGGTTGTGACCTTGCTTAGTATCTGACATGCATGCATGTGCAGTGGCATTCATACTCACCAAGCAGCCATGTATCGACATGCCGCCCAGCTTCTAGGTCCCGGCTTAGGGTGGACATTTGGTAAATGAAGCTGTCGTGGGTGGACCCGGGATAGTTGGCATATACTGAGGTGATGATTCCCTTGGCATTACATACTACCTGCACGTTGATGGAATGCCAGTGCTTGCGGTTCCTATAGATGTGCTCTGATGCCCTGGGGGGACGTAGAGCCACATGGGTGCAGTCGATGGCACCTAGCACTTTAGGGAATCGTGCCACGCCATAAAAATCCAGGGCGGCAGCATGCCTTTCTGCAGGTGTTCTGGGCAGGTATATGTGCCTGCGGACTGATGGGCGTGCAGTGATGATGTTCAAGACCTGGTGTAGGCAGCGTGACTTGGTGGCCTGTGATACCCCACCCACTATGGCACTTGTCCGCTGAAATGATCCAGTGGCTAAGAAGTGCAGTACATTGAGGACCTTCTCCAGGGGGCTGAGTGCTTGGGAGCACAGGGTGGGTGATGTGAGG
The DNA here is from genome assembly GCF_040938575.1 of Ambystoma mexicanum. Lineage (NCBI taxonomy): Eukaryota > Metazoa > Chordata > Amphibia > Caudata > Ambystomatidae > Ambystoma > Ambystoma mexicanum. The sequence goes on from NC_090937.1 coordinate 1,197,563,615, forward strand.
TCATCCTCCCACTCACTCACCAGGTCCAGTATTATGTGTGGTGGAAACCTGTACCTCCCATACACCTGGTCATCAGGCATCCCGAAAAGGCTGGTTCTGGGTGTGAATATTCTGGCCCTGACTATCCTCCTCCTCCTCCTTTGGTAGCCCACGCCCACTGCTGCTAGGAACGGTATGTTCATCCAGGGTATGAGCTTGTTATTTTGTTAGCGCGCAAATTTATGCGTTGCGCGTGTTGTAGGCGAGCGTGTGACCCGCGCACCCCTGAAATCCAGTACTCAGTCCAATAGCGTGTGGAAATTCCCGCACACCCCGGGATACAGGTGCGCTGACATACTTGCGTGTGTAAGTGCCCGCGCACCCCTGATATACACGTACATAGGACAATCTCGTGTACGCGCACTTTTGTCCAATTACACGCGATGACACTCTGACGTGCTGTCCAATTACACGCGATGACACTCTGACGTGCTGTCCAATTACACGCGATGACACTCTGACGTGCTGTCCAATTACACGCGATGACACTCTGACGTGCAGTCTTTCCACGTGTGCTCTGTCATCACGTGCTGTGTGGGAAACACCCGTGCGGGTCACGTCACAGACGCGCTTACGCGCTGAGTGCCTTTGGTCCAATAGAATCGCCTTTCCTCGATTTTCACGCTGACGTGCAGGATTTTCACGTGCCAAATCACTCCGTATCAAGCTGGCCACGCGTAAGCACACGGAAGACCATGCTCCTGCCCAGAAGGCTGAACTACTGCCCCCCAGAGCGCCGAGCACGCTCCCACCTGCCATCTGCTGCTGCCTGACTGCCTGCTGCCCACGTGCACTGCCATTTGCTGCCTGCACATCAGCCAGGGGTGCTGTTGCTGTGACCACCCCTGCTGGAACTGAAGACTCCCGACTGGGATTCCATCGCTCCACAGCCCAGCCCCAGGACCCAGTTGCCCACCCACTCCTGCCTCTGGGGTTGTCCTGTCGGGGCAAACACCATCTGTGACCACTGACAACCCCCGGCCAGAGAGGCAGAGGGGCACCAGCTTCAGTGCCACCGAAGTTGGTGTCCTGGTGGAGCAAGTCCTGGGGCAGTATGATGCCCTCTTTGGAAGTTCCCGCGCCGACAAGGAAGGACGGACTCGGATCTGGACTGACATAGTGACTGCCATCAACGCGGAGAGGGTGGCAGTCCGGGACTTACAACATGTCAGGAAGCGCCGGGAGGACTTCAGGTCCAGGACCCTGAACAAGGCCCGGCGCCTCTTGAAGGCAGCGGATGCCAAGGGGCGCCGGGGCCACTTGTCGGAAGAACAGATGGGGGTCCTGGAACGCATATCCCCAGCGCTCCACGTCCAGGTCCTGGAGAAGCAGACCCGTCTGGAGTCGAGCGGTGAGTGTACATGCATCCTGATTGTGAGCAGTGCGTGTGGTGATTATTCAGTATTGTGCAGGTTGCACATCTGTTTGTATGGGATCGAGTATGGGTGGGGGTGTACAGGGCCGTGGGGCTGACACATGCGAGGGCTGTAATGTGTGAGACATGGATGGTGCTTGTGTGTGTAGGCTTGCATGCTAAATGCAGTTGTGTGTTTGGATGAATGTGTATGTAAGTAGACATGTCCGTGATGTCACGCATGTATGTTGTTTTTGGCTGCATGTATGAGCACTGTGTACATGTGCATGTGTGTGTATTTGACAAGGGTGCAACAGTGATGCAACATGGATGCATGTGACAGCGGTATGTGGAAGCCTGATTGGCAGATGTGACATGGATGCCCGTCTGAACACTGCGACACTTGGCAGAGGTGTACACATGCATGCAAGTGTGGTGGTGTGTGTACATGTGTGGTGCACTTCCTGTGTTGCATGTGATGTCTGGCTCCCCTTTGGCTGCTCATGCAGTTGTATGTGTAGGGATGGTGGTGGCAGTTGCGATAAAGCTGTGGTATGGCTCATGTGTGTGAGTTGTAATGACATGTGTGTTGGGGATTGTGATGACATGTCTGAGGTTTGCCAATGCCACTCATGTGCAACTGTCATGTGTGTATGTGTCCATTGTACAGTGCCCTGATGCCTGTGTTTTGTTTCTCCCTGTCTGCAGCGTCAACTGATGAAGAGGGCGGAGAAGGTGCTGTGGAGCACAGCGGCGGGGATCCCACCGCCAGCCGGAGACGCAAGGCCCGGCTCCCCTCCCGTGTTGTCATCTCGTCGGGGAGTGAGGAGTCCGGTGCCGCGTCCCAGGCCGCAGCTGCCGGGGGGAGGTCCAAGAGGCGGAGGTTGGAGTTGGACTCCTCGGCAACAGAAGGGGCAGCTGGGACCCCACAGGGCCCAACAGGGGAAGATGGCACGGAGTCATCCAGGTTGGTGGGGGGTTTGGTGGAGGAGGAGGCCGTGCAAGCACCAGAGATGGGGTCTGGAGGTGGGGATCCCACTGGTGCTAGTGGTGCAGTGCAGGACCAGGGACAGGAGGCAGCACAGGCTGCCGCGGAGGTGCCTGTGTGCAATCCTGTCCCCAATCCTGTCCCTGCATCATCTTGCACCAGCAGGGATGCCTACGTCCAGACCCGTTTTCAGGCAGGGGATGAGCTGACGTCAACTGGCCTTCCTCTGCCTGCGGACGTGGCCATCCAGGTCCGGGTTGAGCCTGTCCTGGCTGGTGTGGCGTTGCGTCAACGGGCCATGCGAGGTGACCTGCAGTCTTTTCATGGAGAGACTGCACGTCATCTCGAATGGCTCGTTGACCACGTCAGCCTGCTGGGACAGGTCACCCAGGCCGGATTCCTCTGTCTGATGGGGCTTGCTCCGACCCCCTCCTCAACTGGACCCCGTACGCGCCAGTCGTCCTCAGTGCCATCTTCCCACCCATCAGTCACCTGGGTGCCCTGTGGAGCTGCCTCTGACGGTGCGGCCAGGCTGGTGGAGGAGGCATCCCTGCCACAGTCGGGAGTCGGAGGTCCAGCAGGGGTGGCCACATCTACGACTGCACCCCAGCCGGCGGAGGATGTGCAGGCAGCAGGAGGCAGTGCACGGGCAGAGGCAGAGCAGCAGCAGCAACATTTGCTTTATGAACATTGGGGGTGTAATATGTAATTTCCTTTTCCATGTGGGTGAATGGGTTACTTGGTTGGGCTTTTTGGCTGTGGAGGCTGACCATGACGCACATGATTGGGGATTGTGAGGACCTGGTGGAGGCTGCCCCTGGTGGCTGGGGGGTGGGGGTGGTGGGAGACATGAGTGGGGGCCTGGTGGAGGGTGCCCCTGCAATGCTGGGAGGTGGGGATGGTGGGAGACATGAGTGGGGGCCTGGTGGAGGGTACCCTGCACTGCTGGGGGGTTGGGGTGGTGGGAGACATGAGTGGGGGCCTGGTGGAGGGTGCCCCTGCACTGCTGGGGGTGGGGGTGGTGGGAGACATGAGTGGGGGCCTGGTGGAGGCTGCCCCTGGTGACTGGGGGGTGGGGGTGGTGGGAGACATGAGTGGGGGCCTGGTGGAGGGTGCCCCTGCACTGCTGGGGGGTGGTGGTGATAGGGGACATGGGTGGTGGCCTGGTGGAGGCTGCCCCTGGTGGCTGGGGGGTGGGGGTGGTGGGAGACATGAGTTGTGGCCTGGTGGAGGCTGCCCCTGCTGGCTGGGGGGTGGGGGTGGTGGGAGACATGAGTGGGGGCCTGGTGGAGGCTGCCCCTGCAGTGTTGGGGGGTGGTGGTGATAGGGGACATGGGTGGTGGACTGGTGGAGGCTGCCCCTGGTGGCTGGGGGGTGGGGGTGGTGGGAGACATGAGTGGTGGCCTGGTGGAGGCTGCCCCTGCTGGCTGGGGGGTGGGGGTGGTGGGAGACATGAGTGGGGGCCTGGTGGAGGCTGCCCCTGCACTGATGGGGGGGTGGTGATAGGGGACATGGGTGGGGGCCTGGTGGAGGGTGCCCCTGCACTGCTGGGGGGTGGGGGTGGTGGGAGACATGAGTGGGGCCTGGTGGAGGGTGCCCCTGCTTTCCTGGGGGGTGGGGGTGGTGGGAGACATGAGTGGGGGCCTGGTGGAGGGTGCCCCTGCACTGCTTGGGGGTGGGGGTGGTGGGAGACATGAGTGGGGGCCTGGTGGAGGGTTCCCCTGCACTGCTGGGGGGTGGGGGTGGTGGGAGACATGAGTGGGGGCCTGGTGGAGGGTACCCCTGCACTTCTGGGGGGTGGGGGTGGTGGGAGACATGAGTGGGGGCCTGGTGGAGGCTGCCCCTGGTGGCAGGGGGGTGGGGGTGGTGATAGGGGACATGGGTGGGGGCCTGGTGGAGGGTGCCCCTGCACTGCTGGGGGGGGGTGGTGATAGGGGACATGGGTTGTGGCCTGGTTGAGGCTGCCCCTGGTGGCTGGGGGGTGGGGATGGTGGGAGACATGAGTGGGGGCCTGGTGGAGGGTGCCCCTGCACTGCTGGGGGGTGGGGGTGGTGGGAGACATGAGTGGGGGCCTGGTGGAGTGTGCCCCTGCACTGCTGGGTGGTGGGGGTGGTCGGAGACTTGAGTGGGGGCCTGGTGGAGGGTGCCCCTGCACTGCTGGGGGGTGGGGGTGGTGGGAGACATGAGTGGGGGCCTGGTGGAGTCTGCCCCTGGTGGCTGGGGGGTGGGGGTGGTGATAGGGGACATGGGTGGGGGCCTGGTGGAGGGTGCCCCTGCACTGCTGGGGGGGTGGTGATAGGGGACATGGGTGGTGGCCTGGTCGAGGCTGCCCCTGGTGGCTGGGGGGTGGGGGTGGTGGGAGACATGAGTGGTGGCCTGGTGGAGGCTGCCCCTGCTGGCTGGGGGGTGGGGGTGGTGGGAGACATGAGTGGGGGCCTGGTGGAGGGTGCCCCTGCACTGCGGGGGGTGGGGGTGGTGGGAGACATGAGTGGGGGCCTGGTGGAGGGAGCCCCTGCACTGCTGGGGGTGGGGGTGGTGGGAGACATGAGTGGGGGCCTGGTGGAGGCTGCCCCTGGTGGCTGGGGGGTGGGGGTGGTGGGAGACATGAGTTGGGGCCTGGTGGAGGGTGCCCCTGCACTGCTGGGGGGTGGTGGTGATAGGGGACATGGGTGGTGGCCTGGTGGAGGCTGCCCCTGGTGGCTGGGGGTGGGAGTGGTGGGAGACACGAGTGGTGGCCTGGTGGAGGCTGCCCCTGCTGGCTGGGGGGTGGGGGTGGTGGGAGACATGAGTGGGGGCCTGGTGGAGGCTGCCCCTGCACTGCTGGGGGGGGGTGGTGATAGAGGACATGGGTGGGGGCCTGGTGGAGGGTGCCCCTGCACTGCTGGGGGGTGGGGGTGGTGGGAGACATGAGTGGGGGCCTGGTGGAGGGTGCCCTGCACTGCTGGGGGGAGGGGGTGGTGGGAGACATGAGTGGGGGCCTGCTGGAGGCTGCCCCTGCACTGCTGGGGGGGTGGTGATAGGGGACATGGGTGGGGGCCTGGTGGAGGGTGCCCCTGCACTGCTGGGGGGTGGGGGTGGTGGGAGACATGAGTGGGGGCCTGGTGGAGGGTGCCCCTGCTGGCTGGGGGGTGGGGGTGGTGGGAGACATGAGTGGGGGCCTGGTGGAGGGTGCCCCTGCACTGCTGGGGGGTGGGGGTGGTGGGAGACATGAGTGGGGGCCTGGTGGAGGGTGCCCCTGCACTGCTGGGGGTGGGGGTGGTGGGAGACATGACTGGGGGCCTGGTGGAGGGTGCCCCTGCACTGCTGGGGGTGGGGGTGGTGGGAGACATGAGTGGGGGCCTGGTGGAGGCTACTCCTGGTGGCTGGGGGGTGGGGGTGGTGGGAGACATGAGTGGGGGCCTGGTGGAGGGTGCCCCTGCACTGCTGGGGGGTGGGGGTGGTGGGAGACATGAGTGGGGGCCTGGTGGAGGCTGCCCCTGCACTGCTGGGGGGTCGGGGTGGTGGGAGACATGGGTGGGGGCCTGGTGGAGGGTGCCCCTGCACTGCTGGGGGGTGGGGAGGTGGGAGACATGGGTGGGGGCCTGGTGGTGGGTGCCCCTGGTGGCTGGGGGGTGGGGGTGGTGGGAGACATGAGTGGTGGCCTGGTGGAGGGTGCCCCTGCACTGCTGGGTGGTGGGGGGGTGGGAGACATGGGTGGGGGCCTGGTGGTGGGTTCCCCTGGTGGCTGGGGGGTGGGGGTGGTGGGAGACATGAGTGGGGGCCTGGTGGAGGCTGCCCCTGGTGGCTGGGGGGTGGGGGTGGTGGGAGACATGAGTGGGGGCCTGGTGGAGGCTGCCCCTGGTGGCTGGGGGGTGGGGGTGCTGGGTGACATGAGCAGGTGTGCAGGGTAGTCCCCTGTGGTGTGTGCTGCCTGCAAGGGCCGTGGAGGGTGTACAGGGAATACCTGGGAGCACACAGCCAAATCGCGTGTAGATTTTCCTGCGTACCCCTGTCATACACGTGCCCAGCCAAATCGCGTGTGGAACTTCCCGCGCACCCCTGAAATCCACATACCCGGCCAAATCGCGTGTGGAACTTCCCGCGCACCCCTGTAATCCACGTACATGGCCAAATCGCGTGTGGAACTTCCCGCGCACCCCTGAAATCCACATACCTGGCCAAATCGCGTGTGGAACTTCCCTGGCACCCCTGAAATCCACGTCCCCTGACAAATCGCGTGTGGAACTTCCCGCGCACCCCTGTAATCCACGTACACGGCCAAATCGCGTGTGGAACTTCCCGCGCACCCCTGTACTCCACGTACACGGCCAAATCGCGTGTGGAACTTCCCGCGCACCCCTGAAATCCGCGTACCCTGACAAATCTCGTGTGGAACTCCCCGCAAACCCCTGGAATTCACGTACCCTGACAAATCGCGTGTGGAACTTCCCGCGCACCCCTGAAATCCACGTACCCGGCCAAATCGCGTGTGGAACTTCCCGCGCACCCCTGAAATCCACGTACCCGGCCAAATCGCGTGTGGAACTTCCCGCGCACCCATGAAATCCACGTACCCGGCCAAATCGCTTGTGGAAATTCCCGCGCACCCCTGAAATCCACGTACATGGCCAAATCGCGTGTGAGACTTCCCGCGCACCCCGGTATACACGCACACGTATTTTTTGTCAGCGGGTGTCCGTGTTTGTGGGTACCCCTTTGCACGTCATTTGTCCTGGAGGGCCACAGTATAGGACATTCATCATGGCAGTATATAGGTGCTATTTGTTGGCGCACCTTTTGGCGCACATTTCTTACAGGCGCAGAGACGCTACCGCCTGCTTTCTTGTGGCGGTCGTGTTTGTGCCTGTGCGCTGGTTTGAGCGTGCGCTTTTTTGCCCTATTCTATTCCATGAATACGTGTTGTAGGCGAGCGTGTGGGCGTTCCGCGCACTTGTGCCCTTTACTTCCACCGTGACGCCCACATTTTGGCAAGTTGTTCCCCATTCCGAGTGTTACGCCCCGTGTTCCGCCTACTTTTGTTGCGTGCGCCGCGCTATGTGCGATTTTCGCTGTGGCCTGTGCGATTTTCGCTGTGACCTGGCGCACGCAGTTAGATGGCCTGTGTGCCAACGTGCGCCGCGCACTTTTTTATCGCACATCCGAAGGTTTTCTCGCGCACGGCCTTCCATGAATCGATGTGCGCTGCTTTTCGTGCGATTTTCGCACTTGCACTGCGATTTTCGCTATTCCACTGTGATTCGCACGTTTTTGGCCACTTGCGCCGCGCTAATTATTCCATGAATCGGCCTGTAAGTGTCCACGGACAAGCCATGGCAGAATAGGTGTTGTATTTATGGTTTGCATATTTTTATGTATATTAAGTGTGACAAATTGAAGATAGATCTTGAATACTGTGATGCAGAACTGATATACAGAGGCACAAAATACTATAGAAGTGTGAAATTGCATTACTGTAATACAAGTATCATAAGGTGAATGAAAGAGTGTGGGAAAAAGAATGGGTGCAGAAACACCACAAGCTCACATCTGTCAGAGTTTGCCAGGTTATGCTGAGAAGATTACTAAATGCCATGATCAGTGGATCATGGAATTAAAAGGGGAAGAGTTACCTCATGTATGGCCCAAAGGAGGATTGTTCGATAAAAAACATCCTAGACATGGTAGTCACATGTCTGCATATAAAGTACAAAGGCAAACAGTACCGCGATAGAAGAGAGATATTAAATCTGTGGAGGCTCTTCGAAGAGGTGCCTCCAGTCAAAAGTAAAGATCCAATCAAAGAATAGGTTTCATCTACCCTAGGAGTAGTGAATAGCAGGAAGGAAGAAGAAGAGAAGGAAGGTCAAATAGAGGTTGCACGATTGTACCCCCTCCTGCCAAAACCAGTACCAGCCGAAGGGTACAGTGACCCAGTATATGTGTCAAAACCTATGCCGCCAACCAAACCTCAACCCACAGCACCTCCCCATACGAGTGTCCGAGATCGGGTGGACAGGTGAGTATCCCGGCAATAAATATTGAGAAATGTACACAAGACTTAGACTCAAGGTTAACAATGGCCCTAAGTGAACTATCCCGATTGAGAGATATATGCGAACAACGGGGATCAGGCACCTCTAGAGTAGAACAGGCACAAATGTCCCAGTCACTTGACAGGTCCACGGAAGAAGGATGGAACAAAAGGGAGATCCTGTTCTGGATAAATGACACACCTAGGAGGATAATAGAGGTAGGTCAGGAAGCAAATGACGGAGAGGCAGTAGGAGGGGGCATGACATGAGACATAGAGGAGGAATTTCGGTGCGACATAGAAGAGCAAGAACAACAGGAAAGGAGACTGGGAATCGCAGCAGGTGGGGCACCATCGGGGATAGGACGGACACCTTTGGGAAGGGTAGTGGAAGAAGAGTGGAATGGGAGGTTGAGAAACAGAATGGGGTGAATGGCAATATTGGTCAGAAAAAGAACGAAGGTAAGTACTGGGACGACAGCAAAAAGCAAGCTGCAATTGCCACTGATACTTGGGGGGAGGAAGACCTAATTATATTCCCTGGGCCTAAATGGATAAGGCACATTTATTGAAATTGTTCCTCCCACTTTCCAGAGGGGCGAGTAAATGGATCTATGCATTTGAGAAAAATACTGCTGGGGTTCCCCTGGCAATAGGTGATGTCAAAAGTTTATTGGTGTCTGCAATAAGTGACTAAGAAGACAGGGTTTGGGCGAAAGCAGGTTTTCCCGGAATAACATTAGACCGCCATGATGGGGCATTCTTCAACACGGTAAGAGCAAGAGTATGGGACGCATTAAAAGACACTTTCCCTGACACACCAGATTTGCAGTCTGCAATGCAATGTACAATGGGTGAGGAAGAGGATGCAATGGACTTCAATTTACGTGTGCAGGAGATGTGGAGGGCAGAGACGGGCATGGTGTGAGACCAATCCACCTCCCTATTTTATTTCATAATTAAACGAGGCATCCCCAAAGAAGTTCAGAAGGTGCTTGATAAAATAGCAAGGATAGAAGTCAAAGGCTAGCCAGAAATACAGAGCATAATAGTACATTATTGAAAACGAATCAAAGAAAGAGAAAGAGAGATAGTACAAAAGAGACTGGCAGATGAGGCTAAATTAATTCAGACGAAACTAGTGAAGGTCACAGCAGCAGTAACCACCCTCCCCACAAAAAGGGAACAAGAGGAGGAGGAAGGGTCAAAAGAAATACAAGCCAGGATGGAAGCAAACTGGGCAGGGAATGGACAAGAGCAGTGGAATTGTGAAGAACAAAATGGAGGGCCACAATGGCAGGCAAGGAGCGCTTGCGGTGGAAGAGGTGGGTACAGAGAATATAGGGGAGGTGGCTATGGGTACGGGGGTAAGGGGGGCAGGGACCTAGAGGGGCACCTGAGAATTTCTGGAACTGCAGGAGGTGGGGACATTTCTCAAGGGAGTGTCGAAGTCGTACCATGAAAAATTACCAAAATGAAAAATATGGTCACCTCCACCCGGGAAGCCCACATGGGCTGCCAATGGGTGGTGGGAGAAGGGAAGAGCAACCGGATCAGATGTACACAGATGATCGTCGAGCACCCCCACAAAATGTACAACAACACCCACAGTCACGAGAACATATGGCCCCTGTTCGAGGTAACCCTTTCACCACAACGGCAAATGGTGCCCCCGCACCCTTTGGAGGAGTGGCAGTGGTGTCAGGAAATGTTTTTGATAATGAAAGAAACACAAGATATTCAGCATAGGATAGCCCACAGAGAGCACTTGCATGTCTAGTACTATCAACAACCTTCAATGCAGCAGAGGAACCACTGCTGGGGGCAGAGATAGGAAACAAACTGTTTATTTTCATGGTAGATTCAGGAGCAGAAAAATCATGCCTACGAGAAGGCAGGTTTCCGCTATCTAATATCAAACTCGAGATGCAAGTGTTCTCTGGGGCGGTGGTCAAGGTTCCATACACAGAAGAAATAGATGTAATAGTGGGCGGCAAAATAGTGAGAGCACCCTTATTGTATTATGAAGAATCACCAATACATTTGCTGGGGAGGGACCTCCTTAGTAATCTCAAAATGACAATTTCTTTTACTGAAAGAGGGATAGTATGCTCTACCCCTGGGATCTTCCCAATGCGCGCAATGCTAGTAATACACACACAAGCCACAGCACCGGAGGTGCATGGGATACCGGTCAATCCAGACATGTTCATTCAAGGGCTAAAGACACTAGCACAGGTGGTACCTGAACAAAAAACACCAAGAATGGAGAGTGCCAACAGAATTTGTGTTTCGCCCTGTTGCACGCCCTGAGATAATGCCAGGAACAGTGATGTCCCTAGACTTGCAGAAAGGGCAGGTGTCCGCACAGGGAATAGCAGTAATTGGAGTAGACATACACGAGTGTGAATGGCGAACAGTGTTGTGTATTAATGCCAACACACCCCTGCAAGGTTTATCTGACGAGGAACTCTTCACTGACTCAGACAGTGACGAGAAATAGTAATGGAGATAGCAATTCCCTGTGACATAATGATAAAGACAAGACAAGTGCCCATGCAACTCATGGCAGTGGTGGACGCACCACCTACATGTTTCAATGATGGCATGCAACTTGTGCCAAAAGAAGTGTGGACAACAGGCCTGCACGATGTAGGACTGTTGTGTGAAGTGACCCCAGTGAAAATAAAGCTAAAACCGGGGGCATTGCTGCCCTGGGTAAATCAGTACCCCTTATCACGGGAAGCAGAAGAAAGGATACAAGAAACACTAGCTGCCTTATTACCACACGGGATTATAGTACCCTCAAATTCACCCTGTAACACATGTATCTATCCTATTAAAAAGCAAAGGGAGGGGCGTGGAGGATGATACAGGATTTACAGGCCCTCAATGACGTCATACAAAAATAATTCCCAATTGTCCCAAATCCAGCAGCAATTCTGTGCAGTATACCCCAATATGCTTCATGTTTCACAGTAGTGGATCTGAAGAATGCATTTTTCTCAGTGCCACTGGACCCTGAATCACAATGCTTGACAGCATTTACTCTGGGGGGAAAGAGATACGAACTTTGTAGGTTGCTCCTGGGGTACTGCAAAAGCCCAAGCATATTCAACAGGATCTTACATGAAGATCTTGGAAACATTGACACAAAGAGTACAATCATTCAGTATGTAGACAATCTCTTAATATGTGGGAAGAATGAAGATGAATGCAGGCAAGATTCTGTGACATTATTAGCACTTTTGGCACACAAAGGCTACAAAGTGGACAAGGACAAACTACAATACTGTTTAACAGAGGTGTTGTATTTGGGTCAGCTAATATCTAAGGATGGCAAAAGAATAATCCCCAACAGGGTAGCTGCAGTGCAAGCTGTGAATGAACCTAAGAAAGTGAAGGAGATGCAGATGTTTCTCGGCATGTGTAATTACTGCAGTGCATGGATCTCAGAGTACGCAGGATACACAAAACCACTCCTACAAGGACTCAAGGAAGCACAGAGAGAGAGCATAACAATACAATGGACACAAGAAATTAACAATGCCTTCAATACATTGAAATAACTGATATCGGCAGCACCCGTCCTAGCAAACCCAGATTATGAACACACATTTTATTTATTTTCGCATTGTAATGAGACACTAATGACAGCAGTATTGACACAAAAAACATCATTGGGCCACAAGCCTCTGGAGTACTACAGTGGTACACTGGACACAGTGATGCAAGGACACTTCGCCTGCGAACAAGCTCTTGCAGCCGCGGGGTTTGCCATTGAAAAGAGTTCAACAATTGTGATGGGGTGCTCCGTGACATTGTACGTGGAGCATTTAATTTTCGCAATATTAGAAAGATACAAGAGCACACTGACTACACAGAGAGCCACAGGATACGAGATAATACTGTCAAGCGCAAATATACACATAGTGAGATGTAAAACAGTGAAATCAGCCACTTTCCTCAAAGAAGCTTGCACGGTGGAAGCCATACAAACACACTATTGTGCCACATACAGACGGGCAGATGATGGTGCATCCACATCCAGGGAGGATGCACTGACTGAAGGAGAAGTTTACTTCATGGATGGGTCAGCATCAAATAATTCTGAAACAGGAGAAAAACACATGAGGGTAGCTGTGGTAAACCTAGAAGAAGGTGAGTATGAAGTAATAGTGCAGAAAAGGTTGCCCACCCATTTCTCAGCACAGGTAGCAGAATTAGTGGCACTAATAAAGCATTACACACAGCAAAAGGATGTGCAGTGACAATATACACTGACTCTGCATACATGACCACAACAATACATGGATAGTTGGCACGCTGGGGTAGATGGGGATTTCGAAGTGCAGATGATCCCCAGTGCAGCACGCTGAACTGTTGGAAGAGTAAATAGAAGCACTAAAAGAACCAACAGTTGTGGCATTGGTGAAATGCCAGGCCCATACAAACAATAATGATGTCATCTCCTTAGGGAACACGGCAACGGATGCTGCTGCCAAAGAAGCGTCATATCTGGTTAAAGGAACTACAGGTAAGTACATCTTACAAAAACATGTAGACGAAGAGCAGGGGGAGGGATACAACTCCATGCCAATTTCACAAATATTAGAGTTACAGCGAGAAGCACCAGCCAAGGAAAAAGAGTTATGGGAAAAAAAGAGGGTATAGCCAGTCATCCACTGATCTTCTCTGGTGGCAAAACAACACAGGTAAGTAGTAATGCCTCAGAAACTACTAGAAATAGCTTTCCAACAACTTCATATCCCAGCTCACATATCCCAGCTCGCAATGCCAAACAACATATAGAAGCAGAAATTCAGGAAAACTGGTTTGTTCCAGGATTACAAGAGCAAATATCAAAACTGGCAATGGAACGTACTACATGCCAAATATGCAATTCATGGATGACACTAAGGACATTATGAGGAACACTGCCTAAGCCGATAGGACCATTTCGGGAGCTACACATAGATTATGCTGACATGGGTGAAAGATGCAATGGGTCCCGATACATGATAGTGGTAGTGTGTCCCTTTTCAAGGTAAGTAGAGGCGGGCCCTTGTTCCCACCCAGATGCAAAGTGTGCAGCCAAGTTCCTGGTGCCGGAAGTATTTCCCCGCTGGGGAATATGTGACATTATACGTTCCGACAACGGAACACATTTCATCAACGATATGTTCAAAAAAGTGACAGCAATGCTAGGAATAACACACAAATTGTGCACAAATTATCACCTGCAATCGTATGATGTTGTTGATAAAATAAACAAACTCCTAAAAAACAGACTCTCAAAACTACGTTACATAATGAAAAAAAACTGGTTATACTGTTTACCTCTGACCCTATTTGAGTTAAGAAACCAACCCAGCAAGGACCACCATTTGTCCCCTCACGAGATAGTGACAGGCAGACACATGAACACAGCACACTCCTCACTATGAAGACAATCTGATGCACACAGGAGTGCAACAGTACTAGGAGAAGAATTTCACAAGTATTTAACAAAACTCACAAAGGCAGCGCATATGATTGCAAAACAGCTTGCACCCCCATTCACAAGCGAGACAGCAAATGACACTGTGACACCAGCCACTGGTAGCCCTACGGGTCAACTTTTGCCAGGGGACATGGTATATGTGAGGAGTTTCGTACGTCGGTGGATTACTCCTAGATTTCTATATTTCATGGCACACATGTATTGTACACCCACCGCTGTGAAAGTTACAGCGCTGAGGTACTGGATACATTTGCCCGACGTACAAAAAGCTTATGACAGTTTAACAACAGAAGTAGTTGCAGACAGGGGAGAAGAGGCAACACAGACTTAAAAAGAGATCCAAGAGAAGTAATGGACAATGGAATGTAAAAAACAAAAAAATAAAGCTGCATGCTGCAGGTGACAATAGCAAACAAATCGAAATAAACTAAGTTGATCAAAATTTCTTTCTTTCTTTCTTTCTTTCTTTCTTTCTTTCTTTCTTTCTTTCTTTCTTTCTTTCTTTCTTTCTTTCTCTCTTTACAATGTAGTTAATGGAAGAAATTGAAAATAGTGTAAATTTTACTGATAATGCACAGAAAAGAAATTATAACAAAAAGGTTATCTATAAAATGACAAAGTATGTATATATGTGTATGCTTAATGCCCTTTTATGTCTTATTGTGCAGGAACAACCATGGCAACAGAGGGGGCCCCCGATGTCAACAATGTTAGGGCAGATAGAAATGGAAATGTTAATTTTAACTTAAAACAATATGGCTACGAGTGTGGTTTGTTCTTCTGCACAGTAATATTTTTCTCAATGTTGTTCGGTTTGGTAGTATACTGGGCCGTGGCATTTATATCTATAGATTTAAATGAGGGAGGACATGGAACAAGCCTGGTAAGGAAGGGGACACATCTCATCTGGGAGTGGGAAAAATTGATCTGGGAACACGGGAGGCAGAGGAATTACATACATTATACAAATAGCACAGCCAGCACTATGATGACAGTGCGCCGACTGCCCCATATAAAGACTATGAGTTTACTATATATGAAATATATGAAATGTACAACCAAGGCTCCTCTGAATTTCCCCGGTTAAATAATGATGAAACAACTGCTGAAAGGTTCATGGCCCTATATAATGAGTGGGGAAAGGAGGGAGCAGGTGGGGTACCCTTAATGCAGCAAGCTGAAAAGAAAGCTCGGGGGCACACAAGTAAAAGTAAGAGACGGAAAAGTGGGGCGGGGCGGAGAACGTACAATGAATACCCCGGTCTGGGCTTAGATACAATAGAGGATCCGCAACACCCACACCAGTCCAATAAATGGTATCCAGACATGAGCTGTACTGCAAAGCAAACAACCAATGAGAGCTGTTACGTGTGCTCTCTGACACCCCATGCTTCTGGTACTCCTTCTGGTACTCCTAAAGTACTGTTACCACAAGAGTCACCTATTGCAGATGCACAGTGTCTCCTTCATCTTGCACTGTGCAGAATTAAAAACACTTTTCAAGCGCACACCATATCTTTTGAAATGCTGCAAAATGAAAAGACTTTCTACTCAAAACCCAAAGGAGTGATATGTCTGAAAGAACCCTTTCTAGTGATAAAAGGAACATTATATGTGGACAATAAACAACAAAATGAGCAGATAACATGCAAAGCAGAGGCACTATGAGGGCTGGCGGAAGAAAAATTACAATTGATCCAAAGAACATGTGCCCCGATATGGAATGAACACATATCAAAATTAATGTGGGTAAAGGCCCTTGGAAAGCCATTCAAGCTGCAGAAAGAGATAAATTATGACATTGTCTCCTTGGAGAGGGAAATGTAAACATGGGTACAAAAAAGAACTGTAACAAAACGCTCATTATTCCAGACATGAGAAAAGGAACTGCTGCACTAATGGACACTTACTGGGTTTGCGGTAAACAGGCGTACTTGCACCTTCCACAGTCATGGAGGGGCACGTGCACTCTGGCAACACTGTATTCCGCTCTGATGGTGATACCTGAAAGCCATATCCAAGGGGAGAAAAAGCTGCCACCCATCAGCAATCCAGAACCCGTGCAGCCAACTGAAGAAGCTCCCATCTATGCCATATCTGAGTAGAGCATGCATGGCACAGTCTCACAAAAGAAGAGATCATCAAACTACATCTCCAAGATATCTTATGAATTGTTAAGGATTTCAATCAGGCACACACCCAGGTCTCACCTAGCATGTAGTGCACAGTGAAATATTTATTTGTGTGTATAAGTTCAATATTCTGAAAGATATACCACTCACATCACACCCTTTTCGAAACACCCCCATAGGTCACAGTGGATCAGGAATCAGGCTAGTTTGTAAAGGATATATATATATATATATATATATATATATATATATATATATATATGGGGCAGCAATCAGCAAGGGGTGACAATACAATTCAAAATATAAGTAAAGCAATCAAATTCACTTATAATAATGCAGAATATAAAACACAAGAAAAAGAACAGTTTTGGTTTGTGAACAGATAGCGTTTAGGTTAATATTTCCCCCTGCAAAGTTCTTTAAGGTACAAATGAGCAATCCTACACAGATGTCATTAATCAGCAGGTATTCAGGAATTAAAGACAATGTCTAGAGTTTAAATGCAATCTTCCCTACCCAAGCAAGAGAGAAAACCGTTTTTGGAAATTGACACTTTTAAAAATGACAGGTGAAAATGGCTTTGTGAAATAATGCAAAAGAGTGCAAAAATCCTAAAAGTGATAACAATTCCTAGGAAAGCAACACTTAACAGGTCCTAAAAAACATGGGCTACAAGCTAAACAACAGTTTTAACTTTAGATCAAGATGGTAGTTGAGAAACACTTTGAATGGGAAAAAGACATGTGTAAACTTTTGAAAAATGCAAATTTGCTGCAAAATTTCACGATGCAATTGTTGATAAAAATGGGTCAAATACACTGTCCATTGATGTGTGTGGATGTAGCTGACGGTCTTAGGTATCAGTGAGAGTTGAAATTCCGTTTCTATCTATGGAATTGATGAAGTTATAGAGGTTTTGGTGAGAGGCGTTTTTGCAAAATAGGTGCGAAAATGAAAACAGAAATTCGGTTTTAAAAATGACAGATTTGATTCATTACACTATATTAATGACTATGAAAAAGAGAATGCCACCTGGGAATCTTCACAGTTACGTGGCCAGCATAACCCTTCACATGGTGGATACTCTATTTCTTTCTGGGAGTTACTTTAATTACTCAAAATCACTAATGACTCATGGTTCTGTAACATAAATGAGAAAAATCAGCGCAAGAATGGTTCTGAAGTTAAAGATGGGATGGGTTTGAGATTGGGATAAGACAATGCAAATATACCATGGGTCACTTTTCTTACTATTAATACTACAGTCCCTTTTAATTAAAATTGGACCGTCAAAGTTCTGGTCATAAGATCGGGTCTACCGGCAGCAGGGCACCTCTGGAGGGATTGGATCAGTAGGGCGGTTCTGGTCAATTTTGGACTGCACTCAGACTGGATTTGGATGGACCCTTCTGGTCACTGAACACAGCAGATTAGCAGGATGCGAGTTTCAGTAGAAAGCCCTTAATGGTAGCATGCCAGACTGAATCAGTATTAAATCCCCTCTAGTTTTGGGATGGATGAATTTGGGCGGAGCTAAAAAAAGTACAGCAATGCTAAGGCCTGGATTCTGCAAAGAAATCAGGAGTCAGCTACAAGATAAAGAGTTCTGGACAAGATGAAGAAGTCAGGAACAAGACGCTGCACGGAAATCTGGATGTGTTCTGGAAGCAGCATAGTGTGTCTATGTGCGGTGAAGCTCCTATATGTATCCTACCAAATGACATCACCAGGTTTGTGGTGTGGGCAGAATTTCAAAACACACCCCCATGGCTGTGAGTGGCCACAGGCACTTGTCTTGTTTTGGTTGGCAGTCAGAACAGAGCTGTCATCTTTACAATGGGATTTAGGAACTCCCCCATTGATTTTGATCAAAACTTAACTTTTACACAAATGTACATTTCTAAAATTATGTTCCCTAATAAAATCAGACATATAAATCTCAAATTTGATGGGCTATATTCACATTCAATCCCCATCTCTGTGAGAGCTGTCTTTCTCATTCTATAGCATTTTCTCAATTTTAATCATAACAGTTTAGATTCATAATTTCTAATTCGGTACATCTCTGGCCGCTTATCAGTGGAGCATGAATATACAATCATAGGCTTGCAACATTAATACTTCTGCTACGATGAGGGTTTTTCTGTAACTTTGGGTCCTTAAGTAGTACAGGTTTCACCAATGTATTCAAAGCAAAAGCCTAAAATTAGGTTAACCTCTACCAATTTTTAGATTTATCCTCCTTCAAGTTGCACGGTTAAAGAGTTTCAAACTTAACCACAAATAAAGATTTAAACACCAAAAAGTGGGAGTGTCAAACTGAAGTGTCAAACTTTCCCAGGCTGGCCACAGTCCAATCAGATTTAAGCAGTTACTTAACTCCAATACTGGGTTGCTTTAAAATTCACAATAAAGTATTTTCTTTAACACATATAAAAATAAGTACAGTTTATAAGGGATTTGGACATTTAAAAGAATTAAGCCCTTCACAAACATGCTTTAAATAGGCGATTTTTGTAATTTCTTCAGGAAAAAGAAACACTTTAAACTGGGCTTGACATCTAATTTTCTTTTGCAGCTGTCAGGCAGTGAGGCCTGGATTCCTCTGACTCCACTGGATGATCGGTGATTCTAGCACACTTTTCATTTCAATAGTTTATCTGGAAAATTACTGAAATTAGCACCAAAACAGCACTTTGAAGGTTGCAATTAATTAGGAAAACTGTATTTTAAAGGCATTTCTGGATTTTAGCCCACTTCTGTGTCCTTGCTTCCTGTGACAGGTAACAGCACCCCCTGGCATTCTCCTTCAGGGAGTTCTGTTTGGACATCAACTTTGTCTGTCTGTGGTAGAGTGTGCAGCCTTTTCTGATTAATGAACCATGCACAGTTTTGCAGATTTGGCACGCACAGGGGTTAGCACCTCCATTTTTGGCTGTTTTCTTTGCCCCATTGACAAAGGGGTGTAGTGTGGCACATTGGCATGGGTTGAAATATCCCACAGAACCTTTGGTGCAGATTCCAGATCGATTTCAGTTGTTTAATTCTGCTGAGACATTCTTTGCTTCCCTCGTTCCCAGCATCCAAGCTCAGGCGAACGCAAAATGGCTCCAGATAACCCGCTGCAAACGGGTTCAATTGGCAAACTACAGAGAAGAAGGGTTCAATGTGATCAAAGTGGAGCTAAGGGCCCTGCAGTTGGTGACGATGCAGAACAGGTTTGTTCTAGACCTGTTGACAGCCATTGATGGAGGTGTTTGCCGAAAAATCAGGAGCACATGTTGTACTTCCGTACCCTCTGCAGATGCGGACAATGGAACCATGTCCCACATAATAGCAGCCATGAATAACCTTGGCGAGCGGATGAA
Organism: Ambystoma mexicanum; assembly: GCF_040938575.1. Taxonomy (NCBI): domain Eukaryota; kingdom Metazoa; phylum Chordata; class Amphibia; order Caudata; family Ambystomatidae; genus Ambystoma; species Ambystoma mexicanum. Next base: position 1,197,583,009 of record NC_090937.1, read on the forward strand.
AGAGGAAGGAGGGGTGCAGCCCAGCACCTGGTTCGACAACATTTTTTCATGGGTACTGTGGTGGCTCGGAATGACCGTTAAGCTGCTGACAGCTACCATAATTTTTCTTCTTTTCATTTTTTGTGTGTGCCAATTAGGGCTTAGGTGCTGCACAAACACAGTACCTAACAGTGCATTATGGTGACAATGGACAATGCAAAAGGAGTGGTGCAGATGACACAAGAGGCACAAGTAAAAACAGGGGATGACTCGGGAACAAAATACAGGCTGACAGCCATGTACAACGATGGGTACAATGTAGACAGATTATATCACACCACAATAAAAGAACTCCAGGAGTTAACATGGTACAATGAGGTATGGGTGGGCTTGGAGGGAGATGGGGGATGCATCTTTTTGATTTACACACCAGATGAGTATGCCACGGCAGGAGAGAGCCTCAGAGCTGTGTGCAGGTCATAATGCCACAAAAGGGAACACCTCCATGGGATGAGGTAGAGGCTAAGGAAGAAGAGTGTAAAAGGCTGGGTGATATACAATATTCTTTACTTAAGTAATGAAAGGGGGAATGTATGGGAGGACAGGTCTTTAAGACCTCCTCCCCTCCATTCTAACCCTCCTGCAGATTATGACTCATCCCCCCAGCCACCCATGCGCCTGTGGCCAGGGATGCGGTATGGCTGCGGGACGACCTATATAGATGCACACCTTGGCAAGAAAGCTGATCCCAGACCACATTTTGAACCACAATCGGACTTCATTTTGTACATGGTACCACAGGCCCATTGGACAAAGGCCGTCTGCAGAGCTGCATCACTCCCCTCAAGATCGTGCACAGCGAACCGGTTACCTCCCTCACCCCTCTCCCCTGTGCATGTCTCCCAGTAGGCCCGTTCCCACAGGAGACTAGGCGCAAACAAGCTACATGACAAACACTGTATCTTTCACCTTCCGCAGTTCATCGCTGACCTGTGAATGACCGAACAGCGGCTTGGGTTTGAGGAAAACAATCCATCTCCACAAACATGACCCGTCCCCTGGCAGATGCCACATTTATGACATATAATGTGGATAACCCCCAAACCTTGCTCTCCTTTTGAAGTAACAGACACAGACCCAATGCCTGTGTACCACTTTGTTCCACCCATACTCCTAATCCCACTGTGACGGTTATAAATCCCCTCTTTGGAGATGCATATTAAGGTGCTGATTCTAGGAAATGAAACAAGAAGATATTTACTTATTCTACTATGCATAAAGTTATGGGTTATATGTCTAGGCCCCAGACGGTTGATCGGATCTTGTTCTTTGTAACACACTCATGTTAATGTACGATATGTTAATTCACTTGTTCGATATAAATGCAAGGTACACAATCCAGATGCTCAATGGCTTTTCAAATATATGTATGTTCATAAACATGTTCAACTCGCCTACAGTTCTAAATGTATATAATGCAAAATGATAAAACTACAAGGCTGTTGTAGATAGAATTCATTTTGTAATATGGTGCTCATGATAAACATAAACGTGTAACCTATATTACGATCATAGTTTGCACACTATTTGATGTACCTGCAACCACACTGGTCTCATTTTACCTCGCATTCTAATGATTTGTATGTAAATCCGCAACGTGAGCAGGCAACAGGCCATGGGACTCTCTCTCTCTCTCTCTCTCTCACTCTCTCTCTCTCTCTCTCTCTCTTTCTCTCTCTCTCCCGTTGCAGCGCCACATACTCAGCTCCCACCATCCTCCCCCCTTATGCTGGGCTGACAGCTAAAGGCCCTTGTTTCACTCATGCTGTAATGATACAAATGTAACCTCTAGCCTTTCTGCGGAGCCGGCACCAAGTATTCACCTTCCCCTAAGCCCCCTGACACATGATGCCACCATGAACTTACTTGGCACCCCCGGACTCTGGTTAAAGAAATATGGGAAACAAGCCCCTCATTCCACTGTCTTTTGATGTACCGGCTATGTGCTCTCTGACCAGATAGTATCCCAGCTCACCCCAAATGACCATGGTGACAGTATATTTACTCTTGTACTAACATACTATAATGATATTCCCCACTAGATATAACGAAGCAGAGTGACAGAGGTATCATTGACATGTGCCCCCTGATAAGTCACCTGAGCCCATGAAGCAGTCCCTTTATTGTATAGTATTTTTATGATGATGGGATAAGAGCATCTAGAGTTATGTGTTATTTCTCTTGTGATATAAGATTAACAACTTGTAGGATTTACAGGGCATTATGAATTATAGTCAACACTGAATGAGTATGGGTGGCCACACGGGCAAATGTTAGTGCAGCCAAGATATATCAATTTAGACATCTGCTGATCCTGTGCTCCACCCCGATGAGCCCAGTTGACCTGCAAGCATCACCACAACATCACGTGGAGTATCACCAATCTTGAAGCCTCAGCCCTACACATTCTATACTGCCTGTTCCCCTTTGCCCAATATCATCGATTCATGTAATCCTTAGCTTCCACTAACAAAACGTGAATGTTTTCTGCTGTTTGACATAGCGCTCTCGGAGTTTGCAGAATTCTCTGCTTGCCCTATTTTGGTCTTGGATAAACTTACTTTTTATCTTCACCCGCCTTGGTCTTAGTCTCATTCCCTCCTGGGGTGTGTTCATTATTGACTCTCATTAGGGAGTTTGTGTTACATTTTTGGGGACGCTCACTTTCAGTATTAACAACTTTCCCTCCAAAATGTAAAATACTAGCATCGTCTGGATGGGGTACACAGATAATATTACATTGATTGCTCTTAAGTGATCTCTAAATGCTATTGTTGGATACTCCAAGTGACACTGAACATACATATAAACAAAACCAAAACTATGTATTTAGAAATAATGAGAGCATGCCTTTGCAATATGTGGGGGATGATGCACACATACTACCTGTCTCATATACCCTGCACACTACTTCCAGCATTAGAATTCAGCTATCCGCCACAAGGAATGTGCTCTTGCTGCACACATACAGAGTGCACACATGCAATGTTTACAGCTCTGACTCTGGTCCCTCAGGGAGTTCTTGCTAGAGCGTTTTGAGACCATACCAATGGTGAAAGGTGCTATACAAATGCCCATTAACATAACATAATATAAACAACAATGTGTTAGAATTAGTAGACTTATTGTGATGTTGTGTTTACTAAATAATACAAGATTTAGTTTTGCGAGAGGTATGTGGTACTAAGGCTATGGTGAAATTACCATGATAAATATTTTCACTAGATATTAAGGAGGTTGTCCCTTAAAATGCATAGTATGGGCATACAACCAAAGCTTTATTCCCTCCATAATGTATGGTCTTGAAACCAGTTTGGTGCCATCGTTGTCCTGGCTATTTAAGATTGACGCCATAGTTTGGTTGCAAACATTGGGTTCATCTAATTCTGTCTTGGTTACAAATATTATGATGAAATTGGGATTCAGGGCTTAGTATGTGTGTGTTTTTTACACATGTGCACTATATCTTAAGAGCATTAAATATACAGATAACCTGTTATTTGCTCTAGTGGCTAGATCTATGAATTATAGCAGATGGGAGATACTCAATAGATTCTGTTTGAATGTTGAATAATTTCTCACAACTATTGATTGGACAATTGATTGGCAGTTGCATTTTACCATTTTAAGATCCTTCCTAATTAAAAAAGCAAAACATTGGGATACAATACAAACTATGAAGACCGTTTTGGGGAACAAAGCATACAAGAATATATAATGTATACTTAAATCCCTCTGTGTACAGCCTTATCGTAAAACATACTCTACCCAGTATTTTAGGAGGTTGTATTCATTACTTGGATTGAATCCATGTCTGATGGTGAGTGGAGCCCAGACACAAGTGCCGTAAAAGCAAAATTGTTGATTAGGAAAGAAATAAAACCAAATGGAAACAGTGAGACATTTGTTAATTCAATGCACAGTATTGATAAATGATCCGATGCTTAAGTACATTTGTATATAATTTTGATAAATTAAGAAATGATGGATTTTGCATTTGCTGTTTAACTGGAAAAGAGCAATCACTTCTTTTAGCAATATTGAAATGATGGCTTATAATTGAATGTAACATCAAAGGTTTGTAATTTACAACCAGCTCTTTGTTAACAATGTAACTGTTTTGTTGTAATTTTATTTGCGGTGTGTAAAGTTTATTTAAAACTAAAACTCATTTTTAACAATAAGACTAAAATTCAGCCTCACTAATGGTTATGTGAGAACAGGACAAGACAGGCACACTGTTGCTATGTTCATAGTTAATCCTTTGCAAACACCTATATCATAAACTTTATTGGCTTACCATTGATGGTCCAGGTGGTTATAGAAAGTAATACAGCATCATCAGCGATAATAAGATTTGCAAATGTTCCCTGTTTAATGAGGGATTAAATAATATAATTGTTGCCTTTAAAAATACTTTGTTAGCCAAGGCATAGTGGCCCAATGACAGGAACTCTCTACATCACTGCATACTTGTTGGTTATGTATTGGAAAATTCTTCTTCATGTTATTTTCATATCAAGCATGCCAAATCATTTCAACAAGACACATTGGCTTCAGATCCAAAACCATGATATGAGTTTTTACAGCTTTTGGCCCTGTCACCTCTTCTTTTCAACCTGTATCTTGGCCCGCTGGTTGAAAACATTTGGAGGATAATGGGAAGGAAATCAAATGTTTCTGATGTAGGTGCGGCAGACATGTAGCAACCAGTCAGTGTTGTCCTGTGTAGAATGTAGCATGCTTCAATACAAGAGGAGGGGCCATTTGTCATGCATGTACAGGAACAATATTGTAAGCAATGTAGAGAAGTCTACAAAGGATGATAGACAGGATCTAGAGGACTCAAACTATGAATCAAGCCATGGTAAGCATGTTTTTGAAACAATGGAAATTGCAGATGAGAAAAATGGTCCTGTGGACAACTTTCAGTTGGGTGATAAGAATATCTCTATTAAAGTTGACAGTGATTCACAGGGGATGTTAATCTCGAAAGCACCATTCACAGGGTTGTTAAATAATGACCCGAAGTAGCCATTACAACATGGTATTATGCCATATCTTTTGTTGTGTAAAAGGTTTTTGATACTGTACACTATCACCACCTGCATGGTCCCCTGGAACTCTTGCAGATTTGTAAGGCAAGAGGGTGAGGAGGTGGTTGAGATTATTGGGACTGAGCAGGAGAAAAGAGAAAGAGAGATGTGACATGCTGTTGGCAGCTTCAGTTTGGTTTACATCATTAATTGAGATTGGGTGTGTTTTTCGGTTGGTAGCCGTCATATGTTCTTGTGTGAGGCTATGTGTGGTTTGTTTTATTGTTGCAGTGTAGTAAAGTGCGTGCTATTCGTTGTGTTGTACAGATATGGTTGTGGTAGGTTTAGAGTTTGAGAGGTGTATACAGAGGGGTGATTTGTTTAGTAGGGTATGACAAGTGGCAACACTATCTAGGGATGATGCTTGCTAATCACTTAAAATTCTAGATGTGATGCATATTAATATGGATAAATGAAAATTGATTTGCTAGTAAATATTTAAATGGGAAACAACATACAAAGGAAGGAAATGTCAGGCATGGGTGTTTGTGTATCTCTGGGGGTGGGAGAAGCAAGCAGAGTTAGGAATTCAAATAGAAACAGGAGAAAAAGAACCTGTCAGTGTGGCAGAGGTTGAGGATAAATGGGCAAGCGAATACACAGAAGTGTGCCGAGGAACTGGTAGAGTTGAATGAATGGTTTCATCATATGAAACGCAAAGAGAATGCAAGTCCTGTAGTACATGAAGTGAGTTAACTTTCTCATCACACAGGGAAATCCTGAAGGACTAATTGGGTGCGATGTTGCAAAGGGGAGTAATACAGAATATTGAGAGCTCAGAATGACTTTGCCCAGTTGTTTTTGTCACCAAACACAAGTTCAAGTTTAGGGTCTGTGCAGATCTGAGGGACTCAAACTAGAATATTTGGGTTGACAGGGTTGTCAGCATGTTTGTCGAACATATCAGTGGTGTTGTCCACACTGGGGAAAGCAATGTGTTTCAAAGTACTCATTCTCTCAGCTGCTTTCCATCAAGCACGTTTATCAGTTTAATGTCAACACTTGACTTCTTTTATAATTCCAGAAGGGGGATTCAAGCTCTGTAGGATGCCGTTTGGTCTAGCATTATCTGCAGCAGTGTTCACAAGAGTAATGGAAAAGGTGACAGAATGATTAAGGAACAGAGTAGTATTTCAGAATGATGTGCTAGTATTTGGAGCCTCAACAGAAGAGCATGGGTATACACTTAAGCATGTTTGGGATATGCTGAAATCAGTGGGGTTCACAATACAAAGGAAGAAATGTAAAATATGTGTAGAGGAGGTTGAGTACCTAATGCAAAACAAAAGAGGTGATGGCTGGATGGTTTGGAATAAATCCTAGCATCTAGCATTGCTCTGGGTAACCCTACAGACCATCTTTCTTCACCTGCCAATCTATTACAAAAGAGGAAACACCCTATGTGACCTAGAAATTCGATCTGGACTGCCCCTTTATGGGCGGGCCCAAGCCTGATTTGCATGTGGTCTTTTCCCTTCTGTAATGGCTTGACAAGCTGAAGAATGAAGGTCTGGAGGGTTGCTCAGATCAGAGCAGAGCAGAGCAAGGTTAGGATTTATTTCAAACCTTCCAGCCATCAACTCTTTTGTCTTGGTTGAGTACCTAAATCATAGGATATTTCTGAAGGGAATAAGTCCAAGAACAGTTTAGTAGATGCAATCAAATTGGCACCAGTGCACAGAGATAAGGAACAACTCAGGTCATTCATCGGTTTGGCAGAGTATTGTCACAAATTTGTAAAAGATTTCACCATCAAATCTACACCATTGAGGGTCCAAATGAGGAAAGGTGTGAAATCTGCGTGGTCAGAGCAATGAGAGAAAGCTTTTGTGCAGATAATGGGAGGCATCCTCAATGTACCTTTATTTGGAAGTTCCCAGTCGGGACAGTGCAATACGTCAACTGTAAATACTGGCGGTCTGGGATTGGGAGCCACATTGCCACAGTACTTGAAGGAGATGACAGAACATGTTGTGTCACTTTTTCATCCATACCTCTCAGGGGGGATGCAATTAACTATTCAGTGGTGGAATGAGAGTCTTGGTTGCATTTTTGGCGATCCTGCATGGGGTCATTATTTCATTGTAAAGTCGGACCACAGGCCTCTTGTTCAGCTGCTTGCAGGTGTTGGGTGCTTCACCCAGGATAGCTAGTTGTTTGTTAGGATTACCGTAATTTGATTTTCAAGTGTTATATTCACCTGGAGGGAAACATTGTTTGTCTTGACGACGTGGGTGCACATAGTGAGGAGACTTTGCCAGAAGATGTCATAGTGGCGAATGTCAATGAAGAGGCCACCAATGTGGGGAAGTGGAAAGTGGCTGAGAAAAGTGTGGAGATGTGTCATGGTGTCAAAGAGTGGACCATCAGTGGATAATCTGAGAAATTAACTTTGGACAGGGAGTTTGATATGTGGTTTACCTAAGGACGAGTATACTTGTCCTTTTTCCATAGACTTGATTAAAGCCCAGCAGTTAAGGGGTTAAAGTCAGGGATGAGTTATCCATCATCTAGCACAAGCTGAGAAGAGGCACGAAGGTCATACCACCTGAAGGTTTGAGAGAGAAGCTGGTGATCCTGGCCTATCAGGGGCATTTGGGAAGCAGTGCCACCAAAAGGAGACTGAGACAAAGTTATTTGGGTCCCATTATGAATGTAATGGTGGAGAGGACAGTCAGGCAAAGTGGTGAGTGTGCTAGTGGTGGCTGTAAGACTACAGTGGTTAGGGAGACATCTTTGTTGCCAATTGCGGCACTATGTCTTATGTGGACAAAAGTAAGGATTGACATAATGGGGCCACTTCAAGTCCTAGGGTGGGGATGCACATACATCTTTTTATTGGTAGATTACCACTCAAAATGGGTGGAATGGAGGGGAGTTATGGAAGCAGCCACCGCTGAAATGGTGACAGTTTGATAGTTGTTGTTTTTAAGGAAGGTTTTCCTGAGTACATTGTAACTGACAATGATGTTCAACTTAGTTCAGAGATGATGAAGAGGTTTCTAGCCAGTTTTGCCATTAAGCACACCCACACTACGCTATATCAACATAGGGCAAATGGGTTGGTGAAACGCAAGAATCGTTTAATTGAGGGAGACATACAACTAGCCATTAGATCAAGAGTTTGTGGAGGGAAGTTTGAAAACACATGCTTTGAGGATACTGTTCAACTCTGCATTCAGTTACCGTGAACATGAAATTACAGTTTCTATCAAGAATAAAAAGCTAAGCAGAGAGAGTAGACAGTAGGTGAGTCTGTGTGATTAGAGTGTGACAGAGTGGGTCACAAATGTCAAGGGGACACATTGTTGGGTTGACTATGATAAGTGCTGTGAAAAACAGTGTAATCTTGTGGAAGGTGTGGCAGTATGGTCAATCGGAGATTGGTACCATTGGAAAATGCTGAAAGGGAGTATTCCAAGAAATAAGGGCAGGCTCAGGAGTGTGATGAGGATAGGCTAAATAATCTGGGGAGGGGTGTGAGAAAGATTGGGGAGACACAAATGAGTGTAAGGAAGGTTACCAAGTCAAGGTGGAAAAGGGATTATATTTTCACTTAGAGTGAGTAATTGTCAGGAGAACATAGGTATGTAAATAGTTCAGTGCTATTTGTTATAGGTAGGGATTGTTGGAAGTGTTGTTCAGGATTTAACTGACATATGTAAGCTTTCTTGAATTGTAAAAGTTCGATTTGGGGGAGAAATGTTATGATGTCATAATCTTATGAATCCTTTTGAGAATGTGGAATTTTCAGGTGGATGGAATCTGTGGCAGTTGCAGAGAGGACTGCATAAGATGCCGTGTCCATGCTGCTTGCGGACGGTGAATAAACAAGTCTTGAAGCACTCACTGTGCCGTGCCGCGCCGCGCCGCAATACTGAGCTTTCCTGAATCAACGAGTTTCAGCAGTTTCCAAAACATGCTCCTTTCATTTGAGAAGATTGAACAGCATGCTTCCCGACTTATCCACTTATAATTCTCACAGAGACGATGGCCAATAACGGCGTCATTTAAGCATGCCTTTATTATGAAAACAATTACTGCCTAGGCCTTTTGGCTTACCTATTGACACGACTTCAGAGTTCAACATGCGGCTGCCAGATTACTGATAACACACTGGAAATGCATTGGTATTCACCCCACTGGCAGAACACAAACATACTGAGTCAAAAGGCTACCCCTCTCTTTGACGCACAAGAGGTGCAAGCAAGCTACAGAAGGTTAGGTTCAAATCATAAACTAACCAATTGATCACACAACTGAAGTGGATAGTACAGGTAAAACAAAATGTATTCATATTCGAGTTAAAGATTAAAAATACAACAACAAAGTGACTGAAGCATTAGTCATGCACAGAGCAGGGAAACATACAATTCTGTACGTAGTGTGGTTAGTAATAGAAAGAGTGATATTTCATGCACTGTTGGAACATTAACAGTACGTATCATCTGTCTGGTCAGGCCCCCCGAAAACAAAAAAGAGGGTCCTTTCGCCCTTTCCTTTTTTCTTCACCCGACTGGCTGCATATTTTGTTAACACATGTATGCTTAAGCCATACATCTCTCTCGGGGGTCAAGACCAGCGTTTCTATCTGATAGACTTCAGTGATACTCACCACAATGTCCACTCCAAAGCAGTGCGCATGGTTGATGTCCCTAGTATAGACAGAGGCCACTTGGTTGATGATCCCCTGCTGTTTTAGGCACCAAGTGTCTGGAACCATCTACCTGTTTCGCTGCGAAACGAGAGTCACTTTCTACATTTTAGCATATTTATCACAAATATTCTATTTAAATTGCATTATTCATACAACTGTTATTCTTTTTTGTTTAATCAAACACATGGCTGGTGTGCTCCATGCCTCTCTGACAGCACCAAGATACCGCCCCCAGTGAAAGGCAGCGCTCCATACCTGCCAGAGCACCTAGAAATAGGAATGTGCAAAAGTAAACAACTGAAGGAACACAACTAATGGTGCACTTAGATATTCCGAATGTAGATGAGGTGTTTGCTGAAATCCATATCTTCTTTGTTTCTGTCCTTGTATTATGATGTGCCGCACAGTATATTGGTATTATCATCCCTGTCCACATTTACTCCGCTGGGAATTGTTTCATATCGCATCTAATAATTCTGCCTAATGATTTTCAACCCCATGTCCATCTCGCAAAGAGGAGGCTGTACATTTTACTTCCCTTCAATCTCCCAGATTGAAATATTATGTCCTCTCAAATGACATATTGTCCATCATGAAATTGACTCTGCTGTCACGATGTTTTTCCAATCCACGGTTTAGTTGTATTTTATTTTCACAGAGGTTGGTTCCAATCCTCTGGAAGGTGAGAGGACAGAATTTACATTTTAATAACTTGTTTTTAGCAAGCAAAATCATAATGAGGATATATAACTTTTGCATGATGATGTGCAGCTTAAATTAAGGCACAAAGGGAATTGGCTTCCTTAGCATTCATAAATAGCTAATGCCTTCGCAGCTCTTCCCCCAAGTACCGCCGAGGCCGCTTGTTTATTTCAGTGAGGAATGACTCAAATTATCCGGGAAAAAGTACTCGGCTGCTTTGACATGTATTAGTCAGAAAGAAATGATCTCTTTTTCATGTCGTGCTCCTTTAGTGCACAGAAGTGACAAGCATTTGTTACATGTGTTCAGCTGACAGTGTGGCTCTGTCACTCTGATGACAAATGAAACGGAAAAGTTATATTAAGTTAGTTATTCGGAGATGCGTATTTTGCTTCATCTGGCACGTCATTCAGAGACTGATGAATAAGAAATGAGGCAAAAAGGTAATTACTTATGAAACCACCACCCCAACCAAGCAGAGAATGAAAAATGACACCCCCTGAAATATGGATCACGTGATCTGGCAGGTGAACCCAGGGAAATGTGAGATGAAACCCACAGGAGAGCACGCTGCTTGGAAGACGTATGGCTTTGTTTTAGCTTTTGAGCGTAGGGACATCAAAACTGCTGTGGCGCACACTATATATGGCCAAACCCCTTCTGCAGAAAAGAAGGTTTTCAGAGAGGCAGTTTTATGTTCAAAGGACTTAAAGACTAAGATTTGGACAGTAAGATTGAATGCGTTGGTTGAATGTGTACTAGGTGATCAGTGCTAAATGCACAATAATATACACATTAGAAAAGGTTAAAATGCAAAGGAGCTGTCGTGGTCCCTTTCACACCAGTTTTACCAAAGCCACAAATAACAGACAACGTAGAGGGCATACTTGGCCTCTTTGCCCAACACAATTGGCCTCATCACGACCCTGGCGCTAAGTGAAAAACGATGGCGGTAAATGGTTACCGCCATCTTTTTCCGCCAGGTCCGATCATGACATGTGACCGATAACTACGATGCCATTAGCGGCATCGTAGTCAACGCTGCCGCTAACTGCGACAAGGGTCCGCGCCCGCGCCCGCCCACACCGTACTTAGCGCCATGGCGGAAAGTTACGCAAATCCCGACCCAAGCGGACATGCACCTAACGCCATCACCCAGCCCGTTAAGTACCTTACCACCATGGTGCTAACAACGCCATCGCGAACCAACCGTAAAGGGCCATGTTAAGTGAATGCAGCTGCCACAGGTGCACTGAAACAGCACAGGTGAAGGCAATACAGACTCAGGAAGTACAAAAAGAGCCCACCCCACCCCTTCCCACACCCAGACACACTCCACAATGATACCAATTCGAATGGCAATGTTGGGGCTGGAGGACCTGATAGCAATGCATGTGCTACAACAGCAACAACAACAACAACAACTACTACAACAGCAACAACACCAGGCAGCACAGAGGAGACGCAGGAGGAGAAGGAGGGCAAGGCAGGCCCAGCAAGCCCCACCTGCACAGCCAGTGCCACCACGCAGGCAGCCCCCAATCCCACGCATCAGAGCCAATCCATTCAACCTCACTGCTGAGCAGATCCACACCCTGTACCGTTTGGACCGGGACACCATCACCGCCATCGTAGACATGACACACAACGACATCGTCAGCATGATAGAAAGTCCAACCGCCATCCCCCCCCTACTGAAGGTAGTGGCTGTACTCCACTTCCTGGCCACAGGCAGCTACCAGCACACAGTGGGGCACCTGCATGGCATTTCACAACCATTATTCTCGCAAACACTCATCCAAGTGCTCGATGCCCTCCTCAAGCACACAGACAACCACATCTCATTACCACGGACTGCACAGGAGATAGCTAACACCAAAGTGGGTTTCCATGCACTAGCCGGCATACCCGGTTGCATTGGTGCCATCGACTGCACCCATGTGGAATTGGTGGTTCCACGTGCCGTGCAGGTACCGTACCGCAACCGGAAACAGTTCCACTCAATCAACGTGCAAATGGTCTGTGACTCCAACAAGATCATCACACATTGTTGTGCCCGATTCCCCGGATCAACCCATGATTCCATGGTCCTGAGGAACTCCACAATACCACGCTACATGGAGCAACATGCAGGCCCAAGATCCTGGCTACTCGGTGAGTCCAATGTAATGGAAGTGGGCAGGTGAATGACGTACCGATGCATACTCCACCTGGCAGAAAGGGGGGGGGAATGCATACTCCACCTGGCTGAAAGGGGGGGGGGATGCATACTCCACCTGGATGAAAGGGGGGGGGGTGCATACTCCACCTGGCTGAAAGGGGGGGGGATGCATACTCCACCTGTCTGTGAGTAACACGGAGATCGGAGACAGAGGATGGGCACTTACAATGCACACAACCCCTCTGCATACATTGGGTGATGGCATGCAAAACAGGCCATGGAAGCCATGAGCATATACAGGTAGCATTGTGTGAATAAATTAGGTCATGTAGATGTGAGCCAAATTAACAGTTGGAAGCAAGCCATGATGGAACATCATGTTCCTGATCAGACAACATGACTGACACATACATTCTCGCCTACATACAGGTGATGCTGGCTATCCCCTGAAGAGTTGGCTCCTTACACCAGTCCGGAACCCGCAGAACCAGCACGAGGAGGACTTCAACCGTGCACATACACGTACTCGTGTGGTCATAGAGCAGACATTCGGCCTATTGAAGGCACGGTTCCGAAGCCTCAGTAGGTCTGGTGGGGCACTCCTGTATGGCCATGAGAAGGTGGCAAAGATCGTCATGGCATGTGTAATGCTACACAATATGTGCGTCAGGCAGAATGTGCCCCTGCCCCCTGACGCAGAACTACAACCACCTGACGATGAGGATGAGGAGGGAGCAGATGGGGCGGCACCCCATGGAGGAGGCGATGCACAGGAGGGGCGTGCAATGCGCCAAACTATCATCGACCACTGCTTCTAGCACACATGGCTGGTGTGTGTCATATGGTGACTGCACTTGGGGCACTGTGTGGCACCGGGACATGCACACTGTGGACTGTACACCAATAAAGCACACATGCGCAAAGAAAAAATCAACACACTCTGGGTTTTTTTCCAAGGTAAAAGTGTATTCAAGACATGGAACGTTGTGACCCACCACCTCCCACCTCCCCCCTGCACACACACCCCCCCAAACTCCCCCCTTAACTCCCCAACACACCTCCCCGCCACCCCCCTGCACACCCCAACACACCCACTCCCCCCTCCACCCTCCCCCCCCCCCTGGAATCCCAACAAAGGTGTGAGTTAGTCTGTGCAGCAGTGTCAGAAGTAGGATTCCTACACTGTCCGGCCACTATTGGCAGCCCCCTCCACTGGCCCCCGGGGCACCCCTGCCTGTGCTGCGGAGGTTCCTCCCCGATCGGCGGATGGGGCTGCTCGGTGTCGAGCTGGCAACCGAGGAGGATCCTGCCTGCTCATTTGGACGCATGGCCCGTATTGTCTGCACAAGGTCAGTGATGGCGTGCCGCACAGCAGCTAGTTCCGCGCAGATGTCCTTTGTGGACGACTCTATAGCTGCCTTCACTGTCTCTGCACATTTCTCCATTGCTGCACATGACCCCCCACATTCAGCAACATGTTCTTCGAGCAGCGAGGAAAGTAGCTGCTGCCGGGTGGCAATCGCCTCCAGAGAATGGTTGGTATTCTGGCCCATGGCTAATGGCAGTGGTATTCCCATTGGGCTGATCTGCCCCTGCAGCGGGGATGGAGTGGCTGGCCAATCGTCATCCTCTGGCTGACCCTGTGTGGCATCCGCATGCGGGCTGCTTAGGGACAGGTAGGGGGAATGAGGGTGGCCTGTGGGGCTTCTGACATCACTCTCCTCAAAGATCCCTGCTTCGCTGTCGGAGGAGGCAGCAATGGCAGCAGTTTCCCCAATTGTGCTGCTTGCAGCAGAGGCTGTGGCTTCTGTGGGCATGATTTGTGTGATGTCTGCTGCTGCTGCTGCTGCTGTACTGCCTGCTGGGGTGGCTGTCTGTGCCCTGTCCTGTTTCCCTTGCATGGATTTTGGCTGCTGTGGGGTTTTCCTCGGGAGGGCAGAGGTGGAGGGTTGTGGTGTTGGCACAGTTGGCCTGGCCCTCTTGGTGGGTGTGGAGGCAGTGGTGTCCTCTTCCTCAAGGTCGGAATTTGAGCCTGTGGTGGGACAGAGGAGGGAGAGTGTTATTGATGGGTCTGCGGACATTGGCCGGGCATTGTGGCGACTGGCATCTTATCAGTTAGTACATGTGGCACATTTCATGCAGGGGAAAAAAGTTGTCTCCCTTTTGTGTGGAAGTAGCATGGAGGTATGTGGGTGGCTGCTGTTAGGGTGTGCATACTGCATGTGTACAGGGTGCAGATCGGATGTATCTGTGGGCAGTCTCCGGCTGATGTGTTGCATTTACACTATGGGCCAACATTGTACTTCACATGAATGGACTTAGGTGAGATTTGCATGCCTTGATTTGAGCCACTTACCTGCATCGCCCGATGTCGGGGCTCCTCTCTCCATTCCTCCTACTCCTTCAATGCTCTGCATTCCGATTGTGGAGGCACAGATTTCCTCCCATGGCTGCAATTTTATAGGGGACTCCGATCCTCCCCCAGTTGCCATTGCCAGGTTCATGTTAGCTGATAGTATGCTCCTGACTCTGAGCCGGAGATCGTCCCACCGCTTGCGGCACTGTTTGACATTGCGGGGTGTTGTTCCCACGGCACTGACCCGCTGAGCTACCAGTGCCCATATGGCCTTCTTCTTGGATATGGCCGGTCTTGTCAGTTGGTTGGAGAATACCACTGCAGCGTTCTCCTGGAGGGTCTCCGCTAGCATGGTAAGCTCCTCTCTGGAGAAGCGGTCTTGCCGCTGGCGGTCACAGGCTTTTTTCACAACTTTAGGCATCTTCCTGCAGGTAGAAGGTTGAAGCCGGTATTTGCGGGGTCTCAGGCTCGGATGTCCAGTGGTTTCGGAGGATGGCAATGGATTGTGTTTTTAAAGATGGCCGCCGTGCTCTTTCCCGTTCCACCGCGGTGACGCTACTTCCGGTTCCGCTTATCTACGGTCAACGCTAATTGCGGTGACCGCTAACTACGGTCACCGCTATGTACGGCGGTGGCGGTGGTGCACCTTGCGCCGCATACGATGCCGGTAGGTGCCGTTTTGGGGGCACTACCGCCATGGCGCAGTTTACATTACCGCCATGGCGTAATGCTCGTGCGCGATGGGTCGTAATGTGGCGCCCTTTACGCCATCGTCCCACGGCGTTAACGTTCATTACGCCATGGCGGTAATGACGGCGGATTACCGCCAGGGTCGTAATGAGGCCCAATGGCAGGTATTATGCATGCTGTGTTTTGTGTGATGCTGATGTGCTAATGGTGTTTTTAGTGAGGCCTAATGACAGGATGGGAGTGCTGCTGCTTTCTAGAATGCCCACTTAGTCCAGTAAGGATCCCCTCAGTGTATTGTAGTTGGGTGACAGACCTGTCAGCCTACTAGACACCCTGTTGAGCTAATCAATGAGGCAGAGTCACCATTGGAGCCGTGGCAGCCTTGAAGACTCAATTGCACAGTACACTTGTGCTGCTGAGTGTTTTAGAGCAGTGCTTAAGGCAAGTGAGTATATCGTGCACAAACAACCCCTTCCATGTTTATAGACAATTTAATTTGCGGAACAGCACTATTCTCTACGTGGGGTGCACGCAATGTCTGTTCTCCATTTATGTGCTGGGTCCCCACTTGCGTAGTTGGGTTATTTCTGTATTAAGGTACAGGTTGACAGAGAGCCTGCGCAGATTGTTGCATTGAGCTGCTCCACAGAGCTACTCAATTTGGTTTTGAAAGTGGCCGATTGCGAGGCTTGTTTTGAATATCCAGATAATAGGGGCTGCCTACAACAATTAACATGCTTTGAATCACAGCATATGTCCCAAAGCTAAACAAAAATGCACCAGGGTAAACCCAGTGTGTGAAATTATTTCTGCAGAGGGTTGTGTGGCTAATACATTTCAGTTTGACATGCATAACTACATGGCGCAGGTATGTTCAGATGAACGACTGATCCTCCAGAACTGACACATTATTGATTGTGGTTGGAGAATTTCCATGGCAACAATTTGACTTTACCAAAAAGTAGATCTTCTCCACGAGCCTAAGGGCACCTCACAAGTTAAAGCATGCATAGATAGACTACAAATAGCATACCTCTTTTGCTTAACCCCTGAAGTGCCAAGGACGAGTATGCTCATCCTTTTTGCATAGACTTGCATAATAGCAGAGAGGCACATTCTCAAAATTGTATGGGGCAATCGACCAAAGACATCTGGATGAGCGCATCATAGAAGCGTTCCTTCAGATACTCTTTTTCAACCCTTTGCACTTTTGTGTAAGTCAGAGGGCATTTCTGCCCATTTAAAAATGCATCTCGAATTGACGAACAAGACGTGCTTTTGAATGTGCAGAAATGAGGGTCACTTCCCTGCACCTCAGGTGCAGCGGGAGGCGCAAATCATGGCTCTGCCATTTCTGACCCTGTGATGAATGTTTCTTTGAGTGCGACCGCTGCATTTTAAAGTGCAGCTGCTACATTTGCATTTCCATTCCTCAAATGGGAATCTCTGTGAAATGCACTCCCAGCAACCACCTGGTCGCTGGAAGCCAGTCATACTGTAGTGTTGGGAGGTGGGAAATGGGGGCAAATGGGAAGAAGGGAGCGGGGTTGGTTGTTTTGTATATTTGAAAATGCTAATAAAAATCAATAAAAAAAGACTATAGACACATGGCTTCTATAAAAGACAGTCAGGTGATGTTATCTGTCTTGGCCGCCATTCGAACTGGACATTTTTGATAAATAATGAATGACACAAGAACTCCACAAACATTTTATCACTTGAACTCAATAGCTCAGGAGGATTGGGCTACCTACTATAAGTCCCCCAATGCTCCCTATGATGACATATTGGCTCCCCTCCTTTCCTGTCGCGAAGGGTAAATGAAGATTTGAGTTTGATCATGTCATGATTCTTGAAGACATTGTGGGGCTTAAGGTGTCTAGGGCAGCTTGGCCGAATGCCTGGGCCGTTACCCATAAAAACTCCCCTGTTATGTTGGGCAACATATGCCGAATTTTTTTAACAACATCCTGGAGCCAGGTATTCTGCTGGTTTCATGGAAAAATCCTATATTAGATCAATTTACAAGAAGAGAAATCGGCTTTAAGCCGAAAACTACCGTTTTAGCCCTATTGTATATAGCGAGAAAAATGTTTGTGTCACTTATCTTATTCTATCTACATAAATATCAGTTGACTCCCAATGAGTCGATGGCAGGCAAGCAGGTATTTGCAAACTCCATGCTGCCCCCCTTAATGGAATTATGGTGAACATTTTACAGGGTGAGGTGTGGTCGAATAAGAGTCCACTATATGTGTCCTTTATCGGTTTGTCAGCTACCTTTGACATGGTGAATCGACCTAGATTGTGGGATAAATTATCTAGGTTGGGTCTAATTGGGGCATATTAGGACTCCTGATAGATTTCCATTCTAACAAGTGGATGAGGAACTGGAAGCTCTCTGTGCTTTCGCTCGTAAATTAGGCAGACCTACATTAGACAGATAGGGAGCAGGTGCAAGTGGATCTAGGTCACCTGGCCTAAGCCCCGCCTACCTGGTGCCATCCTGGTTGCTGCTCTTTTTCCCTCCTTGAGGAGCCCTCCTGGCCTAAGCACCGCTCGCTTGGTGCCTTCCTGGTTGCTGCTCTTTTTCCCTACTTAAGAAGCCCTCCACCCTCTTTTCCTTTGCAGATGGGGAACAGGTGCAAGTGGATCTAGGTCACCTGGCCTAAACCCCACACATCTGGTGCCTTCCTGGTTGCCACTCTTTTTCCCTACTTAAGGAGCCCTCTAGCCTCTTTTACTTTGCAGATTGGGAGCAGATGCAAGTGATCTAGGTCACCTGGCCTAAGTCCCACCCACCTTCTTGTCCCACCTATCTGCTCTTAACTCTTATATCAAAGGCGTCTCTCACCTGGGCATCCGAAGCAAAGGGCAGATGAAGAAAGGGAAAATACCTGTTCACCCAAACCCCTGCCCATATAACAGGTATGCTGTCTCTTTTGCTTCATTGTGCAATGTGAGTGCAACAACTAAAATTCCTCCTGGGTCTTTTCATCGACTTTGGGTTTAATTTATCCTCTCTCAGTCCTGTTGTGTGTCCCTCTCCCTCGCTTCCCCCACCCGCTTCTACTTCCTGATACAGAGCCCTCCTGACTCCCAGCCAGCCCAACCTCCCCTGATTGGTGTGTTGAAGGTTATAACTGACCTTCCAGTGTAGCCCTCTACCCAGCAGCCCCTGTGGCTAAGGGCCCCAGGAAAAGGGCAACTCCTACAGAGTCAGCTCCATATCATGTCTGCAGGTGTCAGCAGGGGAAGCCAGTGGCCAGCCATCAACCAGTAGTAACTAGTAAGGTAGTAGTGGCCCGAGTGAGGAATAGAGCCTTCACTCTACCCTGGAAACCCTGCCACTTAGCAGATTCTCAGACTTAGATATGTGTTTAAATTGCATTGCATTGTGAAAGTATTTAGACTGCATTGTGAAACCTAGGCCTTTTCCCCACTATACAGGATTCTCAGACTTAGGTGTGTTTTCTCTGGTATTCAAACTACATTGTGAAAGTAGTGCCATTCTGGGCATTTCCTTTCTTAGCCAAGCATTCATCTAGCAAACTTTTCTATCATTGTCTGAGCTCCTGTCGTCTTGTCAAATTGTCTACTACTGTCTCGTCTCTCTTTATCTCGTCCTCCCTTCCTCTTCTCTCCTATGGTGTGCTCTGTCTCCCCTATCTTTTCTAACTGCTTCTCTATTGACTATCCTGCTCTTCTCACTAAATCTGGTTGGAAGAAGTATAAAAAGGACCTCCTGGTCTCCAACCCAGGCCTCCCTATCGCTGACATCTATACTAGTGCTTCCTCAAAACAAACCCTCACGAGACATCCTCTTTGTCGTTCCCTCGCCAGACCTATGGACTCTCCATATGGTATCTGTGCTTTCTGCTTTCTCTTCTTCTCTCATTAATGGTGGAGCCCAGTGGGAGGCTGTCCTGGCCTCCTTCCACTCCTCTATGGTCATAATTAGTGTTTACCTGAATGGTACCGTCTTGGTCCAAGGCCCTCAGGCCAACCTTTTCCTCTTTGATAGACACTTTGCTAGACTCATCAATTTCCTTTCTTCTCCTGCTGTCCCCTCTCTTCCCTCCACGGCTTCCTTGCCTCCCCCTGCTGTATCATCCTTGGCTACCTTGCTCTCTCATCCTTTCTCTTCTGCCCCCCTCTGGCTTCTTATACATCTCTGCAGGGCATACCACTGATTTGTACGCCTCCCGGAAGTCTTTCACGGATTGCAACATTCTCCATATTGCCACTCTAAACTCTCGCTCAGCTGTCAAACACATCTCTGACATCTGTCACCTCCTCGAAGAACTTGACCTCAATGTCCTTAGTCTCACTGAGACATGGTTCACGGCCAACTCTGTCACAAGCTTTGACATTGTCCTCCCGGATGGCTACAAGATCATCTCCATGCCCAGGTCCAATTGTTCAAGACGGTGTGTAACCCTGATCTTTACTGAGTGGATTCCTGCCTCTGTCATTCCTACGCAGGCCTACTCCTCTTTTGAATGCCCTGTCTGCAGACTCTCTCTCTCCTAGCCATTCCCTTACTGTGGTTACCATCTATCAGCCACCTGGTCAGATCTCCTCCTTCCTCTCTTAGTGGGCAGACCTCTGCTCTTCCTTCCTGGTCTCGACCACTCAACTCCTCCTTCTTGGAGACTTTAACATCCACCTGGATGCTTCATGTGCTTCCTCTGGACTCTTTTGCAACCTCTGCAACTCTCTCTCACTCTCTAGCCTCCCCTCTGGCCCAACTCACTCTGCGCACAAACTGGATGTTCTGATCTATACAGACCTTCCCCTTTCTATTCCTCTCACCACTCCTCTCTCCAGGAGTGATCACTTTTTCCATTCCTCCCAGCTCACTCTCTCCACCCCTCAGGCCAAGCCAACTCCAGCACTGCCACCTACCTTCTCGGTTATCTGACCCATGAAGCGTGTTTTCAGTTGAGGCCTTCGCTGCCACTTACTCACCCCCCCTCTTCCTTTGGATGACTCACACCCTCACAAAGCCCTTTCCATGCTCCACTCTGCTAAATGTGATACTCTTGATATCCTTGCCCCAGGCATGAGGATCCGCTTGAAGCCCAAAGCCAAGTGCAATTCCTGGTACGACTCAGACCTCGTCACCCTTAAACGCAAGTGCAGGGTGGCAGAGAGGAAATGGTGTGCTCCCTGTACACCCTCTGACAAACTGGTCTGCCACCTGCTCCAAAGGCAATACCGCCTCTCTGTCTGCACAAAGAAGGGAGCCCTAATCCAAGCCTGCATCTGTGCGGCATCCAACAACTCGGCCAAACTCTTTAAAATCTGCAAGGAGCTGGTCAATCCTGCTGCAGTGTCTGCCTCACCTCTCCCCTCCCAGGCCCTCTGCACAGCCCTGGATTCTCAGTTCTTCTCTAAAACTCAGGCCATCCTGTCCTCTCTCTATTCCTCTCCTCCACCTCCCTCTACTCCACTCTCTTCCTCTGGCCCTTCTGTGGCCACCTCTCTTCTCCCCTTCTCTGCCTTTCCCCTATTCTCCCCAGACAAGGTTTCTTGACAAGTTCATTTGAATAAAGTCTTGTCAAAACAGGTTCTCCCCTGTTACTCTACAACCATCAAGGACCACATTGTCACCCTGGCTCATGCTTTGGCTGACTTCTGCAACCACTTATTTGCCCCCTGGAGTCTTCCCTTGCCCCCTGAAGCATTCCCTTGTGCACCCTCTTCTTGAGAAATCCTCTGCCGACCTCTCCTGCCCTGCTAACTACCACCCAATCTCCATCACTCCTTTCCTGGGCAAATCCCTGGAAAAGCTGGCCATCTCCCTGCTTAATCTTCACACTGAATTAGTTGGTTGTCTCCATGACCATCAGTCTGGCTTCAGAGCTGCCGGAAGCATGGAAACTTCTCTCCTGAACATCCGTGAAGACCTGCTCTCCAACCTAGACTCCAATACCCCCCTGTGTCCTCATCTTACTTGATCTTGCTTCTTCCTTTGACATGGTAAACCATGCCATCCTGCTCAACCATCTCCATGATAACCTGTGTATCACTGATCAGGCCCTGGCTTGGCTTGCCTCTTTCCTCTCGGATCGACCATCCCAGATCCAACGTGGGCCCTTCCTCTCCTCTATCTCTATCTCTATCTCTACCTGTGGTGTTCTTCTGGGGTCTAACCTCTCTCCCTGGAAGTTCAACCAATACCTGGCATTTCTTGCCCACCTCATTGCTGCTCTCTTCCCCAACTTTTAGTGCTAGACGAACAACACTCAGCTCATTTTCAGGTTCGCTTCCGCCACCTCTTCTCCTTCTCTCATCTCTGACTGTCTATCCACTATCCCGGAGTGGTGTGCCGCCAATGATCTCTGCCTTAATGCCAGTAACACTGCAATTCTCCTCATCGGCACACCTGCTCCTTCCTTTCCTGTCGCTCTGTGGCCAGCCTCTCTTGGTCCTTTTCCGTCTCCCACCTATGAGGGTAAAAACTTTGGGCTCATCTTCGACCCCAATCTCTCCTTCTCCCCCTCATTTCTCTGACGTTTCTAAGAAGTCACACTACCAGCTGCAACAGCCTCTTTCTAAATCTGCCTGTTTAACTCTCCGCCCTCTGCAACTCATCCATAACAGGCCTGCAACATCTGTCCTTGGCCTCAAGCCCAGGGATCATATCTCTCCGGGACTGAGAAGTAACTTCAAAACCCTCTGCATTGTCCATAAGGCCACCAGGGGCCTGGGACCTCAATTCCTAAAACTCTCTCTTCCTAAATATCTTCCTTCTCAAGCTCTTCGCTCATCTGCCTCCAAATCCCTCAAGGTCAGTCGCTTCTCCAAGTAACGAGTTGGTGGTAATTCTCTTTCTTTGGCTGGAGCCTCCCTCTGGAACAGCCTCCCTGCCTCCCTGAAACTTGAGGAGAAGCATCTCCGATTCCAGAAGCACCTCAAGTCCCTCCTCTTTGCTTCTGCTTTCTCTCCTCCTCTCCCCTGCTGAACTACACTGAAACTTCACTGGTCACCTGGCTACCCTCTAATCTCGGGCCCAGGTCCACTCCCCCACTAGCTGCACACCTGCACTGCCTCCCAGGCAACCCCTGCACTTGTGGGCGGTTTATGTATCCATAAAGTCCCAAGAGCTGCCCCAAGGGCAGCTCTTGACCCTTGATGCTTGCACTTACCTCTGCACTTGCCACTAGCTGACCGTACTTTTACCTAAAATTTTTATTTATTCTATTTATTTGTTACTTTTGATCCTATGCTTTGCACTGCCCCCTCCTCCTACCCACACTTTCCCTTTGCCCCCTCCCCTGCACTTGCGCAATCTGAATGTCACCTGGCCTAGGAAGATCGTTGTCTCTGTCGTCCCTCTGTTCCCCCTCCCTTGCCTCATCGTGCTTTGAAACACTTGTGTTTAGATGCGTTATAAATACCACATTATATCATTTCATACGTCCATTGGTGCATTAACGTGGATGACTTGGTTATTTCCGATGACACCCTGATGGATCATGAGAGACAGTTCACAGTGTTAACACCTACATGATGGAGAATGATCTTGTAATTAGTAAAAGTAAGGCCAAAAAGATGATCTTTTTGTGATCACCGAAGTATGCAGATTTCAAATGGTGGTGAGATAATACAAGGTTGAAAAAAATTAATGTATTTAACTATCTGGGCTATGTACTTAGAGCTCGACCATCTAATAAGGATATGTACCTCAAAACAAAGGTGAAAGCCTTGGCATGCCTGGCCCAACTAGTGAGACTAAAAAAATGATTTGGTAGATTTTCACTGCTCTGGCTACTCGTTAATATAGACAGGACATTCTTTCTGGCCTACTTTATGGTACTGAGATTTGTGGTTTTAATGACATATGTCTCTGGAATTGCATTGGCGGTTTGATTGGGATGAAAGTGCTGGGATTGATGATTAGGGTTCCAATCACAGTGATATGCTGGGAATTAGGCCTGTTCCAAATCCAAGCCCATGTGCAATCGAAATGCATAACTCTTTATGCCAACATTATGTCTTCGGATGAAAATGCACTTTTCCTTAGATATTAATTGCGTGGCCATTAACCAGTCTGTCACTGTATTAATTCATTTTTGGAAAAAAAGTCTCATGAGTTTTGCTCCATCTGAATATACGGTTGGAGTACATGCTTCTATGTCAAAAAAGAACATTTGGCAGGAAAAGTGGATCCATGCCAAATCATAGATTGCTAGGTATAAATTATATACACATTTTAAAATGAAGGAAATGTGATTAGGGCAACTTCCGTGTTATCTGCTCAAATTTCTTCACTCATTTTGGAGTAGACAGTTTCAGAGAGTGTGTTTTAATATTTTTAGCTCTTCAGGGCCTCGTATGGAATTAGGACAAATAATATGATATGCAGCCTATGTGGATTCGAACCACATGAAACCTGAGAACAGTAGGTGCTCTCTTGTCTGGCTCATCCGTGAGGGAGTTTTGAACACTTTGCTAAATTTGTAAATACCCAGATCCAGTTTCAGGGTCGTCTTTGTGGTTTGTGGGTGAGGATTTTAAAAGGTAAAATCTTTGGTTTTAGTGACTTTTTTTTTCTCATAGTTTTTTATTTCTAAACAATGAAATTAGGAAAATGTTATTATATTGAAGGTAATTATGAATATGTAATTCTATATGTGTAAAATATGCTATATTTGTGTAACTCTGATTGCAAATAATTTTATATTTTATGATGCTCTTTTTACATTTTGATTATTTTGACGTGTAATGTACAAGGTTTGCTTCAAAGATGTGCACAATATAAACATTTTAAAAGTACAATCAGTAAAACTGTTAAGTTACATTCTGAACAGTAGCACATTTTAAAACAATGAGAGTATGCATTCAACATTTTACACAACTAAATGCAAACAAGCATCCACAAGTAAATACCTAAAAAAAGGTGAAGCATCCACAATTCCACACCATGAAGGCAGCACGTTAAACCTCAAACTAATCCAAAAAATGTGTGTGGCTGTGCTCCATAATGAAGAAATTGAGTTTGAACAGACTGCATAAAAATTGACTCATCAGAAAGGGTCTAAAACGCAGGCCTCATTAATCACGCAAAAAATGCCAGAACAAAAAATGCTGGTAAACTAGAGGCTTAATATAATGACAAAGTACATCATGGGTAATGCTAATGATGATAACAGAAATATTAGGAATTACATGATTTTTATCTCGACTTACCTTACAGTCGTGCATTTTGGCTCTGATGTGTAGTTGAGCAAACTGTATCTATCATTGGAAGAAACCATCCCCCCTAGTTTAACATCTTGAAACAGGTCTTCAAACCAATGCTACAGAAAGTATATAACCAAATTTAATTTCCAACAGACCAAAACATCTAAGTCAACATAAAGTGGATGTTTTATCCCATTTCAGACTTCTCTGTTGTGGTTGATATTTTGCACTGCACATAAACAAACGTCATGCAACTCAGGTCCAGGAAACTAGTAGGCACACCCAGTATTGTATCACCATGAAGATGGGTTGTGGTAGATATATGTGGATACCACATATGGGCACCGATCCATTTTCCACATTGTTTCTATGGTCTTGGGGAACAGGTGCTGCCATATATCCAGGATACACAAGTGTCAAACCAGACCTAGATATGTATGTTTAAGAGCACCGTCAAATACACACATTGTTTCACTATGTGCATCTCTGCTTAGCTGTACTCACAAAGACACCTGTGTGCTAACACTAGCACACTGACTGTATAAGAAGTCAACAAGGAAGAGAACAACCTATACTGTAAGAATATAAATTGCAATTCCCACAGTTAGAACACAACTTCCCCAAGTCTATTTTCACTGGTAGCATGCAAACAAGTGGTGGAATGTATTGATGGTGGTACCCTGCATTCACTTAAGAAACTGCCAAGACCCACAATCAGCAGGAAGTGATGGAAGTGAAACACACATGAAACAACACTTTGGAGCATTGTTGAGAAAGAGCATCATAGCTAAATCATAATGTATGCCATTAGCTCTTCTCCCCTGTGCTTGAGCTCATTTCAAGACCCACAGGAAAACGGTTCAGGCTTCTAGAATCCTGAAGAACATTTTCCCTGCCTCCAAACCACTGAATGTTAAATGCTCTACAACACTGACAAGGTGTGGTCTATAATCATGTATCACTGATTGTTGCCCAGTAGGGCCGTAGGATGCCAGGTGCCCATGACATTGGAGGTTGATGGTAAATGGAATGAGAATAACATAATCTGACTCAAAACTTTTTTGTGTACTTTCATTCAGTCACTATTTTACACCCTAACTGCCCAACCTAACCCTAATAGTGTTCGTGTTCCGTGTTCCAATGAAAATAATTGATCAAACACCAGTCTCAGTCACATTCTGTTCCACACTCACACACCCTGCAAAAGTACAGTTTAGAGTCACATACTATGCCTTTCTATAACCAACAGTACTCCAGGAACCCTACACCTGCATTTGAGAGGAGATATAGCATTGGAGCTGAGGGCACGGTTTCCCAATTATAGACGGATGTTGAGAGGACTAAGGGAGGAGAAGGAACATACCATAGATGTGGGTGCACTTTCCCAACTGCAGAAGATATACACGGGGCAGAGAGGCGGTGCAATTTGCTACACGAGTCATAGGTCAGTTATATAATGTGCTAAGGTCATCTGCTTACTGGAGGCAAGGCATCAATTGAAGGCCTTTCACATGGATACCCATTGATACTTCTATCTATGGAGCTGTGCTCTTTGCATAGATTAATGCTTATTGCATCCCCACATACTCCTGGTATAATCAGTGCTCCACAGTGCTCAATATTCCTTAATTTCTTGTTCTTCCCCAACTGCTTCGATATTCCTACAATCCTCATCCTGACGACTTTCTCAGTGCTCTTTCCTCTCCCAGTGCACTCCTTCTTTCCCATACTGCTTCCTCTTTTCATATGATTCTTTCTTCAAAGTGGTATTCTACTCCAGTGGTCCTTACAGAACCATTTCCTTGCACTCCCCCAGTGACTTATGTGCCCTATGGGTTTTCTTTGTGCAAACCAGTATTGCTTGTCTCCTTGCAGGCTCCTTATCATGATACCTATGCACGCCTTGATGTCCCCCCAGTGATATGTGTGCCTCCTTTCCCTCAAAGCTTCCACTAACAACCATACTGCCCTTTGCATGTCCATTGCTCTTCTTTCACCTCCCAATGTTCCATAGTGCCCCTTGAATTTCCCCCTTACTTTTCTACCTCTTGGGGTAAGGATAGCTCAGGGGCAACACGTTTGTTTTGGAAGCAAGACAACGCTGTGCAACACAGCTTCAAATCCCTGTCCTGCGCTTAGAAACTATTTGCTGGAATTAAGCGCATTATAAAAGTACAGTATAATTACAATTATAATTGTTAGTTGTGCCCATATTTCCCTGCATACACCTGTATTACCTGTGCTCCCACATGCTCAAAAATCCACTAATGCTCCCTACACCTGATATGTTTTCTATTCCCTTTTCTACCCTTGGTGGCCATTTTCACAGTGTAGCCGGTGTGAAAAACCTATCCCTTTTTCACCCGTGGTCGCCATTTTCACAGTGTATCCACTGTGAAAAACCTAAGGGTGTTTCCCTATCTACTCCCAGGGATCCTCTACTCAGGGGCAGGCGAGGGCCATTGCTTATAGATCCAGGCACTGGAGGTGGACTATGGAGGGAGGATCACCTGGATAGAGGGTCCTCAAGAATTGGGAAAGGAATACCAAAGGGCAAGACATAGTATGCCACCTTTTCTAACCCCAATCTATCCTACCCTCCCTCTACTGTCATAGGATATTGTAACTCATGTCCTGTACTAACCCATGCCTTCCCATCAGACACTCAAAGCAGAGGATTTGATGGGTCATACCTTTACCGTCCTGAACATCACTCTAACATTGATGTGGGGACGAGAAATCTAAAAAGAATGCAACCTTTCAATCATAAATACCCCTCAAGAACTGAGACATTCTATCCCCCTTTCTCTGACATTGACCCAACCACCCCCCCCACCCAGACTTCATGGGATACATTAAGGCACACCACCTTTGCTGCCCAAAATACCACTAAAGTCCTGTAACAAAGAAGAGGGAGTCTGGAGTTATTAAGTTTTCCTATGTGAAACTACACTATGGTACTGGGATGAAGAAGATGAAAACAGAAGCGCACCAGCATACTCAGTGGAGATGTCCCAATAACAAGGCCAGGCAAGATCAGGCAATTGAAATTTAGTATACCCATCTGCAACCCATTAACGAGTCACAGTTGTATAAAAAGAGGGAGAAAGCAGTAGCAGTTCTGGGAGTGACAAAAGCAGACGTAGTCGTGAAGCCAGAAGAGAAGCTAAAAAGAGGTGAGGCTCTGAGGGGAGCCAGTGTATGCAGTGCTGCAGCCTGGAAAGTGCCCACACCCTGGGGAATAGAAAGGCTGATGGTCCTGGCAGGTCTGGCCAAGGAGCTGAAGCTCCTTGGGACAGTTGCAAGGAAGGAGGCCAGCCTAGGGGCCTTTCTTTCACCCGCCAAGAGAATTGCTCCCCTTCTTGGGGCACTGTGACAGTGCTGGAGTGCCTGAGGGGTAGGGGAAGAGCCCTAGAGGCATTTCATGTAGTTTGTGGCAAGCACAATAGAAAGAAAAGTCTTCAGAGAGGTGCCGGTGAGTCTGTAAGGCTGGAAAACCCTGTGTGATTTGATTGCGTGTGCTAGAGGAGGAAATTGTATTCTATCCAGTTGTAAAGTATGCATTGTATCAGAGTGGTCATGTACATCCTAAAAGGAGGGAAGGGAGATTTTTAAAAGTCTCCATGTGAAATGTACTTTAAAGTTAACAGGCTCTGTGTCACGAATGAACACCTTTAGAAAAGGGAAACTGTGAGAAGTTTTGAGCAAAAAGGCATTGAGAGTAAAGGGGAGCTATGCGAAGAGATGAAGTGTGAGCAAAATCCCTAAGAAAAACTATGACAAATAATTACCCATCGGGGAGGCCCCAGGCAGGAGAGTGATCCAGAAGGGATGCAGAGACCCTGCCATAAAGAAAGGATATACTGGGAAGGTTTCTAGGCAGGGGAGTGACCCAGGAGAACCAGAGAAACCCAGTAAAAAAATATGAAGAAACAGAAATGAATGTTGAAAGAGAATTTTATTTTGGCAAATGAACTTTAACCGGATGGCACAGCTACAGCTCAGGGAACCTGGTTGAGAATCCTGCGGTGTGTGGACCATGCAGTCTAACAACTGCGCCACAACCAAGGGGGCCCCATTGAACAAGTGAACTGTGTTACAATCTAAAGTGAAATAAGCAAAGAGGTGCTATTGAGAATGGGCAAGGGAAACCCATTGAACTGTCATGGTTTTGCAAGAGGAACCTTTGTGTTAAAAAAAGTGGAACTTAGCCAGTTTAACATTGGTATTTTGAAAGTGAACTCTGTGGAATCGAAAGGGTCTAAGCTTGGGCAAAGGAAGCCTGAGAGACCCATTGCAGAGTGTAAACCAAATGGCTTTTGAGTTTGGTGAGAGGGAACACAGTGAAGCGAAATAAGGTATGGTGAACATGTTGACAATTGATTCCTGTACTGTGAACTTTTGACAAGTGAAGCCTGTGGAACTTTGTGATCCTGAGTGTCTTGAACTTAGGGAAGGGAGTTACAGAAGAACTCCATTGCCAAACTATTTGTACTTTAAACACTATTGAATTTGCCAAGTCCCATACAGACTGTTGTTCTATTGAAGTGAAGGCAAGCACAGATGTTTACACAGTCAGTATTTTGGTTTGGACTGACAGACTTAGACTACCCTTAGTTTACTTTTCGATAGGGAACATTCCCACCATGGAGTAAGGGCAAGATAGGCGTTACACCATCCTGGCAAGTAAAATAAAGGTTTTCAAACTACCTTTTAGTTGTCTGTGTCATCTCTCAATACCATCCATGCTTGTCTCACACCACACACCCACACACTGTTTCCTGGTAATCACATCCACTTACATACTCTCTCCCTCTCAGGAGGCATTGAATAACATGGGGCATTTGATATCTGAAAATTAACTTCTCAACAACCCAGCATAGCCCAGGTTCAAACCCCATGATCATTTCTCTGTTCTTCTCCCTGGGCACCTGCCCCTTATCCGTACACCCCCAACGATTCCCCTCTCTGCAAACGTAATACAAATAATCAAGTACATAAATGAAGACCTATTACATTTACCAATTCAGAGGCAATGGAAATGCTAGGTCTTAAACACACTCCTAGCACCTTTAAGGTTTTTTTTAAGAGGGATTTTAAAATGTTTTGGTTTATCAACCACTCAATTATCGATGTATTTTGATGTTTGGGATCTGAACATTTGTATAGATTTCCCCAAAATAAATTATGCCATTACATTTCTTTTTGTTGATTTATGCATTTGGTTTTATTACAGTAAACCTTTCATATTTATTATCATATTGCAACATTAAAAGACAATTATCCTATATAAAATCCTAAAATCATTCCACTATACAACATGTCTTTACAAAAAATGGAAGGAAAGAAAACAGCAAAAAAGAGAGAAAAAGGTGTTCTCAAAATTCTTTAACTAAATCCCATATAACATTCTTTGTGGCTATACATAAGGAGTCCAGATAACAATAGGTCCTTATTTTTGAATGTCTCCACAAACCTGGAAAAGTGTGCAGTTCATTTTAGATTAAACTGGGGGCAGACCACTATTAGTTGTTCAAGAGTTTCAAAAATGGATCCCTCATTGCAATACCTAAGTGTAATAAGTGTACTGGGTGCATCTGTTGTTTTTGCTGGTTATTTCATTAGTCGGAAAGAGATTGACCCTTAAGCACAGGACGTCAATCTCCATATTCTATTCAGCGACTTCCTAAGAAAATTTAGTACAAAACATGCACCTTTCTCAAAAGCTGGGTTACCTCTAAACAATTTGTAGTGCATGGCGCGTACTCTAGTTTTGAACCAATCAAACAAATTGAGCTTTTTATTTTAACAGACAGGGGGAAATCCCACTACTATGAATATTCTCCAGTGTATTCTGCAAATCTCTTAATATTTTTTTTTTATAAGAGGGCACAACTGTTTAATCATTATCTCTTGTATTTTTATAAATATCTATAAACGAGGCGCCTACCAGAGGTAGAAGCACCTTGTTAAATAGTAGTAGAGGTTTCCACTTTTTGAAAAAGCTTCTAATGATTTCAACCCCAACTCATAGTGTATTCATGAAATTGGAACTCCTTTCAGCAGATTCAAGACATTGTTCCACAACATGCCCTCTATTGTGTCCCACTGCACCTTTGCTGTTTTGCACTCAGATTCATGTGTCAGGCAGGGTGCAATTTTACCTTTGTAGTATTTCATAAGTAGAATAGCACATTTTTCATAAGTGTTCTCTATTTTTATTCATCTGTGCTATGAACAACTTAAGCGTGCCCTCAGATGAGATATGTTGGTCATTGTTACTACTCAGATATTTCTATTTCCTTAAAGGATCTAGCTCTACATGTGCAAATTAGACCAGAAAAAGTTGATCTGGCTGTGTCTTTCAGGGTTAAATACCAAGATTTCTGTTTTTGCAGCATTGACTTCCAGCTCCAACTAATTCGTACCTGCAGAAGAAATGTATAGTCCGCTGTAGTCCTATCAGAGTTTGGTCCACCAATATAAGGTTATCAGCATTTGCCACATGTTTGACTTGCATGTGGACCATTCAAGGGGGAAAAGTTCCCTTTGTTGCTAGAGCTGCTCCCAAGTCAACAATATATAGATTAAACAGTGCAGGGGGGAAAAATGCACCCCTGTCGAAGACACAGGCTGTCCTAGATCCCTCGATTATTATTGGAGCAGCAACATAATATTTGGAATTTAAAGATGTATCTAGGCCCTGCCGAAAATCCTGATTGGTTCTCAGCCCATATATTATACTCAATCCACATTCTGTGATTCTTTAGGACTATAACTGAAAAGATCTTACTTGGAGGAAACTCAAGCAATGGGGCTGTCCAAGTGACATCTTGCAGCCCATAAAACTACTATATTCAAATACAAAAATCCAAGTAAGTATGACGTCTGATGGCTTGTCACTAAACTGATACAAACTTGGCACGATCTAAAGAAAGGATGCCCCCTGGCTGCAGCCCTGTATAACCTCATTGCATGTGACCTTGAAGGAAACATCTACACTCCACAAATGAACCCCCCTAAACTCAATGCGACTGTCATTCCATGTCTAATGTATGCTGACGATATTATCATTTTGGCGAAAATGCCACGCGGCCTACAGATTGCGTTAAACAAAATGCAAGAATACAGTGACAGGTACGAACTGGCAATTAATGTCACAAAGATGAAAATCATGACCCTAACTCAGCAATCACAAAGAAAGTGGAAACAGCATGCCCTTATGGCATATGGATTAACTAATCCGTAATAGAACAAAACTGGTCACTAAATTTGAAATCTAAAGCCAAGTTCTTAGTAAGACAGGGTTTGATCATACACCAAAAGTATGGCACATTTTCTGTCAAACTGGCCGTAGCTGTCTATAGGCAGAAAGTATCTGCCATACTAGCCTATGGTGAAGAAACTATGATATACATAGACCAAGCAATCTGGGAACAAATCGAGGCTATTTACTGGAGGAAAGTTCTCACCCTCCCACAATCCACTCCTATGGCCCGGATAAGATACAAACTTGGATTACAATCCATGCATTCAATTGTCATATGGAACACACTTGATATCTTCCGAAAATTGAATAATGAAGATGATATACCGGTGTTAGATATTTTGAGAACTACAGATTTTAAGGCCAACAACGCTGTGTTGATAAAATGGAAGGAAGTCACCATGAAGATATGTCCTGACCAAGATATCTCAATGGAGATGCTTATAAATAGACCTCAGAATGCAAAAAAACACCTTGCAAGGCTCGATTTAACAGAGACCCAAGACCACAAAAATCGATACGAGCTAAACCTCGAGTGCGACAGTGAACTAACAGCCTTCAACCAACTTCTGCATTATCTCAACCTATTCCAGGACCATCAAATCTGCAATGTATTTCTAAGACTGAGACGAAACCTTCTACTCACGCGTGAGTTCATAGAGAAAAGGAGTCAAAACAAGGAAATCAGCCGATCGTGCACATTTTGTAAAAACAACGAGACAATTTAAACCATATACCATATTATAATGGAATGTCAAGCCCTAAATCATTAACGCCTGACCTTCAGTCGAAAGTATTCCAGCACCCTGAATGAACTTGAAGCGTCTGAACGATGGTCTCAAATACTAACGGGTAATAACAGAAGAATGGTAACTGCCATCATTCATTTTTGGCTTGCTATCTCTGCTGATGGATTCAGTCCGACACCTTGAAGAAAAATGCATCTAAGTATTGTATACATGTACATCTTCTACGATGAGTCAATCTCAACATGTTTATAAATGTAAGGTTTAAGATATAAACCAAAAACATTTTAATAATAAAAAAAAAAATTAAGTTTCAGAACGCCAAAATAATTCTGGAAATGTTTACATTATATTCATCATGCAATACTTCACAGATATGCAAATTGAATCTGCCAATCATGCAGGGGACCACGGAATTGTCAATCTTTGCTTTTTCACCTTCTTTTTACGATACATCGGGAGAAATCCCCCCCCCCCCACATATTTGCCTTAATATGGTATTGCAGAACAGCATGGTTGCTGTTCCTAGAGAGGCATACCTTAAATGATTTGCAATTTACGTACAAATTATTTCTTACAAATATGCAGTCAATATTGGAGGCCCTATTGCCTCTTTTCCATATGGGATGGGCAGGAATATCATTACCCAGGCTTTTCATTAGATCAGCAATTAGTCTACTTCTGTGCTTAGGCTCCCTATCATGGAGACTAGCACCGAAGAAATGAGTGCATATACAATCAGAATTGAAGTTGCCCGCAATTACTATGTCTCCTGCTGATTCTCGATACCATGAGTTCAAGACATTAGATAGGTCCTGGATAAACCTATAGACATTCGCCAACTAAGATTGAAAATAATTGTTCGCAATTAGGTATGCCTGAGATGCCTTATCATCTGGTGTATTGAGCAGGTTCCTGGAGTTCATATTTCATTGTTCACATGTCCTGATAAATGAAGAATTGATAGCTGTTAAAAACCCACCCTAGGGATGAACCTTATCTCCCTTGTTAGCAGTTATTTTGAATGCCACATACCGATCCAACAATGTCATCAATGATATTTGTGCTCGATGGTGGCACGAGTTATGGTTGCTTAGCTTACCCTGACTGGCGAATTGTAGGGGGTTTTCAATTTTACTTGTAACGATAACGTCGTTTTAACAACGTTTTTTACTGAATTTTATAGGTTTTTATTAGTGCAACTTAACCATAACGTCCCTTTAACATAGTTTTTTCATTGAATTTCATAGGTTTTTATTAGTCCAACTTAACAATACCGTCCCTTTAACAACGTTTTTTCAGTGAATTTCATGGGTTTTTACCAGTGCATGCTATTTTCCTACAACTTACTAATATCATACTTAACAAATATAACACTATTTATGTCCAACTCTGCCCTTTCCCACCTTCAAGAATAATTTTTAACACTTCTATATACTTTTTGCAATGATTTCAACTAGGTTTGCATCCGTAGACATCTACGAACATGTGACTTCATTGTGGACCTGGACAGTGGCACATGACCATACGAGAACCCGTCCGCACTTCACGATAAGATCATGGCCGTAATATGTATTACGCGGCCTGCGCTAGCAGCCGTGCAGTTATGGTTCAGTTGCTCAACTCATAGGACAGGCACTTTTTGGTTGGCATATAACTTCGCTGCCCCTAGACGAATCCTCACCAAATGTTGCAAACATAGTATATGGCCTGCTCAGAATTTTTATGGAAAGTTTGATGAGGTTTCATCAAGGGGGGCAAAGTTATAGGGGGTCACAATTTTCTTTTTTTTCCATAGACTGAATGGAAAAAAAAAAACTTTGCTCATGTCTACAGCCCAAACCACTGGACAGATTTTCACCAAATTTGCAGCAGGAAGATTTGGTGGAAATCTGTCTAGTAGTTTTCTTTTAAAACAACAAAAAAGTAGGTCCCAAAAATGTGTGACCTGGGTTCGGTCCGTGGACCTATTTCCCTGTTCGGTCCGCAGACAGGCATTTGATTGGTCCAGAGGGTGACGTTATGTCCGCAGACATCAGACGCACCCACTGATTGGATGGTAAAAAGCGTGAAGTGCGTCAGGTTTTTGGAAAGTCCCACCATGTTGGATTCGTGGACATCAACATTTGTCCGCGGACATCACCGTAAAAACATATAAAAAAACACAACATTGCACTTGTCAAATTTATGAAACAATTTCTGGGGCGGGGAGGGGCTATGAGGATTGGATGGGATATGGGCATAAGAAACCAAAAAATGGGTGTTTTTCACCATAAAAGTCTGTGAATGGTCCGGATGTTCGCGGACAGTCCTGTCAAGTTCGAAAACACTCACAGGGTTGGTGAAAAGCAATTTTTGGATGGCTCCCAAAATAAAGTAAAGACTAATAAATGTGGTGCCTTTTGACAAATCTGCTCAAAGGTTTGCAGACCTTTTTAAATCTGGATATAAATGTTTCCGCAACATTTGGTGGGATTCTGTGAAGAGGGGGCAATACTTGAGGGGGGGTCCTAAAATATTGTAAAGGCTTATAAATGTGGTGCCATTTGATGAATCTGCACACGTTTGCAAAACGATTTTAAATCTAGATATAAATGTTTTTGTAAAGTTTGGTGGGATTTTCTCAAGAGGGGGCTAAATTAGAGGTGGTCTCACATTTTTAGATGGCTTATAACTTTTTTGCCAATTGGCAAATGTGGACAGATGTTTTCAGAAAGATTACAGACCCAACCTTATATGTTTGTGTGAAGTCTGAATTGATTTTGTCAAGTGGGGGCTAAGATATATGACTATTTTATGTAGATACATTTTGCCTCTTATGAAAAAATAAATCATGGGCGGATTTCAAGCTAACTCTTGTAAGGATCATTTCCAAGGACCTGAAAGCATGGTTTTTCAAATGTGTCTGTGTTTTATTTTTTGACTTGTCATAATGTAGGTACAAAAAATAGTGATATACCTTTGGTGACTGAGGTTTAGCCTGTGGCCTTCGGCAGTGGCCAAATTGTCCAGTTCATGGTATAAGGTCCTGACCTGGACAATCTGGCTACTGGCCATGACCGTGCAGGGTATCGAAAAATGGGGTTAAAGTGGTCGTATGCACCTGGGACTGGCTATGTGGTAGAGTTATTCGAAAGAGGGATAGGATTGAAAGGGAAAAAAATAATTGCATGGGGTAATATGGTCATAGGGTTCTGTCTTTGCCTTCTGCAGGCTGCCATGGAAAGGGAAAAGGGGCTCTGTATGGAGCCCTGCCTTCCCTTTCCATGGTGGCTATCTTGGAAAAGGATTATCCTTCAAACAGCAGGACACCTCAGGCGTCCAGCTGTTGGAAGAGCAATCTATTTATTAGCATTCCGGGTTCCCGCTTTGGGAACCAGGGGTGCTAATGGCTTTTATCCTCCATCTCAGGGTCTGGAATGGAGGATAATGGTCTGGAGCCCTCATTATTTATTTATTTGTGTTATTGCTCCATGATTACAGCTTCAAAATCACTTCAAAATTGCTTCCCCCTGCAGAGTGGTGTGTTGCAGTATATAGAGTGGACTGTTGTATTTCAAAGATATGGATCAACAGCCTTTTTTATTGCTTGCAAGGTAGCTGGTCCTGTAAGAGTAATGTCCAGTGAGTGTCATGATCTCTGCTTCCAAAAGGTCAGGGTTTTCCCAACTCCCTTGGAAGCAGATCCATAACCCAGGTTCTGAGTGCCAACCAGTCCCAATTGGGACCTTTTGGACCCAGTCCTGGCGCCAGTGGCACCAGGCTCATAAATATGCCCAGTCCCAGCGCTGGAAGCGCCGGGCTCATAATGCTTGGGTGGACTTACCTTCAGCAGACCATGCTGCTTACTTGCCTGCCAGTTGAGCCTCTGATCCTCTTCTGTTTGGAACTACTTTTCCTGTTGGGTGGGGCTGGAGCCACTCCCTAGATTCAGAACACTGGAACTCTTCTGGAAGGCAGGAACTCTTTTCTTACCAGGAACTCTTTTCTTACTTAGGCGTGGCTGTGGAAGGAGACACCTAAGCACTACAGGAGGCTATTTAAACCACACCCGGTGGATGAATCTTGCTTTGCGTTATTCTGCAACCTCTGCAGCAGAACGCTCATCGTGTCTTCTGCATCCAGTCCTGGGCCTAAGGAAAAAGGCTTACCATCCTGAATCCAGTCTTCAGCAACACCTATAAAGACAAGAAAGAACAGGTTAGCATTCCGGCATCTGAAAGGCAAAGGCTTACCATCCTGAATCCAGTCTTCAGCAACACCTATAAAGACAAGAAAGAACAGGTTAGCATTCCGGCATCTGAAAGGCAAAGGCTTACCTACTCTTCGTGCGCTCCGGAGGTCTTCACACTGCATTCCGGCATCTGAAAGACAAAAGTTTACCAACTCTTTGCACGCTCCGGAGGCCTTCGGCGCTGCATCCCGCATCTGAAAGACAAAACAAGGTGCGTTTAAAGACATTGGGGAACTTTAATACTCACGTGCCATTACTCCTTTCCACATCTAATCCAGTGGGTATTCCGGCACCCTGCAGCCGCTCCGAACTCGTACCTGCAAAATAAAAAGACAGTTAGAGCGCATAGTGAAGCAGGCAACAAGCGCTTACTTACGTGCTTCCAGGCGCTTCTATTCATCACACGGGCTCCATTTTCAACTCACTTCAGCCCGTCATCCGCCATCGCCGGAACCCTGCAAAACAAGAGACATCATTACTAAAGACTTTAAAGACATTTGAATGACTCGAAACTTACCGTTCGTGCAGTAAACGACGGACAGCAGTCCTCTGAAGTCAAGAGGCCTGCGCTACCTATCCAGTGAAGAAACTGGTTACAGCACCCTGCCCCGAGGCAGATGGAGAGCTCGGCATTCACTTACCTAAGGTGAGAGCATTAACCTTTGGGGGTCTACAAGAGAGGAGAAGAGGAAAGAGATAGGGACACCCCAATAACCCCAGTTCATTAACCCCATATTTTCTATCTGCAGACATCTTACTCTACACGTCAGGCATACAGTGCACAGAGGTCCAGCCCAAAGAGCCAACCGGGTGCTACACATCACCTTTGAAGATACGGTAGTCGCCCAGTCAAGACCGGCGCCTCTGCGAGAATCAGGTGAGCGTTACAGAACGCAAAGCCTACCGCAAAACTCTCGCCCAGGCGCTATGGAAACCTCGGATACTGACCCCCTACCCCGGTTACTTGGGGAACTAAGGGCAGAAGTGCATGCAGCTCGTCAGGAAACGAATGCTCTAAGAAGGGAACTAATTATTTCCAAGGAGAGAACAGACAATCTTGCTAGACAAGTGCTACAGTCACAAGCCGGACAGACCCCGTTACCCGCATCAGGGGCAAATCTTCCTTCAACATCCTCTATGAATCCAGTGCAGATCAACCTACCTGGGAATGTACCTCTGGCTCCGCCCGAACGATTTTCTGGTGACCCAAAGAGGTTTGCAGTATTTATCAATCAGTGCCAGTTGCACTTCTTATGCCGGCCAGCAGCCTTTCCAACTGATCAAGCAAAAGTAGCTTTTGTACTTTCGTACCTTAGTGGCAATGCGGCAGACTGGTCGATCCCTCTAGTTAATCAAGATGATCCGGTTCTCCATGATTTTCAAGCCTTTCAGCTTAGTATGGAAAAACTGTTCGCAAGACATTCACAGGGGCAGGCCTTGGACAATGAGCTTCTTTCGTTGCGACAGGGTAATCAAGACCTTTTGGCTTATATTGCATCTTTCAATAGACTAATAGTGGAAACTCAATGGCCTGAGGACAAAAGGATTACGCTGTTTTATAGAGGTCTACGTGGAGAGCTCAAAGACGTTTTAGCCCAAGTAGTGAATCCCCCACAAGACTGTTCGGATTATATAGACTTGGTCGTTCAAATAGATCACAGGCTGCAGAACTGGAAGGCCGATCGTTCCAAGTTTGATGCTCGAGTATTTTCCAAACCGCCAACTCCTTCCAAAGGAGTAGACTCCGGGGAACCCATGCAAATAGGGGGTCTGAAAGGTCCTCTAACACAAAGGGAGCGGGAAAGGAGGAAACAGTTGCAATTATGCCTATATTGCGGAAACTCAGGGCACTTTCTTCGAGACTGTCCGGTGAAACCTGCCAAGAAGGCAGTAGGAGCTGCAGTTACCAAAGTTACAAACTCTGAGCAGGGAAACGACCTCGCCCGACAAGAATAGAGGTCCTCTTGCCGAGCGTGAAAACCAGTTCCGTGACCTCGCATTTCGTGATACCTATGGTCCTCATTAGCCCTGTTAATCCGGATCGATTACATGCAATTGAAGCTTACGTCGACAGCGGTGCCATCGGCAATTATGTGGATCATGAAATGGTTTTGAGGATGAATCTAACTCTTTGTCCCAAGGCTGTAAAGGACGTCATTACT
The DNA here is from genome assembly GCF_040938575.1 of Ambystoma mexicanum. NCBI lineage: Eukaryota > Metazoa > Chordata > Amphibia > Caudata > Ambystomatidae > Ambystoma > Ambystoma mexicanum. The sequence goes on from NC_090937.1 coordinate 1,197,622,311, forward strand.
ACGGTGGATGGTACGGAGATAGCCTCCGGGCCAGTAACGCATACCACTCAAGAGGTGACGCTAGTAAGTCAAGATGGACACCATGAGAAGATCGTGTTCGATGTGATCAAGGCCCCTCAGTTTCAGATTATTCTAGGAATACCTTGGTTAGAGAAACACAATCCTCTGATCGATTGGCGAGCAAGAACGGTCCAGTTTCCAGAATGTGTCTCTACTTGTCACCCTCCACCTGGTGTTGCACTGGCCGCAATTTCTTCAGAGACTCCCCAGTTACCTCCCGAATACCTAGAATACCAAGATGTTTTCCGGAAGGATCAGGCTAACTCTCTACCTCCTCATAGGTCTTATGACTGCCAGATAGACCTGATACCTGGATCTAGTCCTCCTTGTAGTAGAATGTATGCCCTCACCGAGCCTGAGAACCTTCACCTTCGACAATACCTGGATCAATACCTGGCAAATGGGTTTATTCGTCCTTCCAAGTCCCCTGCTTCTTCAGCTTTGTTCTTCGTTCCAAAAAAGGAAGGAGACCTTAGAACTTGTATCGATTATCGCTCCCTGAACCAGATCACCGTTAAGAATAGATATCCGTTACCTTTGATCCCTGAACTCCTGGACCAAGTCAGAAAAGCATGCATATATACAAAGCTGGACCTTAGAGGAGCTTACCACTTGGTACGAGTAAAAGAGGGCGATGAATGGAAGACGGCCTTCCGCACCAAGTATGGGCTATTTGAATATCAGGTCATGCCCTTCGGACTTTGCAATGCCCCGGCCGCCTTTCAATATTTTATGAACGATGTCCTCAGAGAGCTCATAGATGTATGTGTTGTTGTTTACATTGACGACATCCTCGTTTATTCTTCATCGGAATGTGAACATCGGAAACACGTGAAAATGGTCCTCGAAAGATTGCGTCAACACAAACTTTTCGCTAAGTTGGAAAAATGTGTTTTCAACGTGACTGAAGTTGAATTCTTGGGATTCATATTATCACCTGGCGGAGTGCGTATGGATTCAAAGAAGGTCGATGCAGTTCTCAAATGGCCATCACCATCCTCCGTAAAAGGTGTGCAAAGCATGTTAGGCTTCGCTAACTTTTACCGCAGGTTTATCCCCGAATTCTCTCGAATAGTCCAGCCCATCACTGCCTTGTTAAAGAAAAACAAACGTTTTGAATGGTCTACCGAGGCGGAACAAGCTTTCCAGGATTTGAAGACTAAATTTATCTCTGCACCAATCTTAAAACACCCTCGCCCCGAACTCCCCTACATCGTGGAAACTGATGCTTCAAGCCTTGCCATGGGGGCAGTTCTATCACAAAAGGACCCGGTAACCAATCAGTTGCATCCCGTGGCATTTTGGTCCCGCAAATTCTCGCCTCCTGAAATTAATTACACGATTACTGACAAGGAACTTCTGGCTATCAAGTCTGCCTTTAAGGCTTGGCGGCATTATCTGCTGGGGGCCCGACACACCGTTACTGTGATTACGGATCACCGAAACCTGCAATATTTGAAGACCGCAAAAGCCCAATCCTCTAGACAACTCCGTTGGGCATTATTCTTTGCCGAGTTTGACTTCATAATTGCCTATCGACCTGGTACAAAGAACGGTAAAGCCGATGCCCTTTCTCGGATGGGAGTGGAAGAACACTTGGTCAACCCTAAACCTGTACCAATCATTCCCGAACAAAGAATTCTGGGTGTAATCGCCACAGAATCCATAGAGGAAGTTAAGGATAAAGCCAGGCAACTTGTAACTCCAGCAGACATACAGAATTGGCATCTGCAGGGAAAGGACTTTGCAGTAAAGGACAACTTATTGTATTTCCAAGAACGATTATACCTACCCAGCACAGATTTACAGAAAAAAGTAATCTCTTGTTATCAAGACTCTTTAATGGAAGGTCATCCCGGTATAGCCAAGACCTCAGAAAAGATCAAGCGCTACTTCTGGTGGCCGTCTTGGAAAAAAGATATCAGAGACTTTATAATGTCCTGTGGAGTATGCGCCCAAAACAAGAGTCAAAAGGAAAGACCAGCAGGCCTCTTACGCCCTATTGACATCCCACCTCGCCCTTGGCATACGCTTTCTATGGACTTCATCACCGATCTACCTCCATGCTCCGGATACAATACGATTCTAGTAATCGTGGACTTATTCTCCAAGATGGCGCATTTCATTCCGCTCAAAGGCTTGCCAACAGCAGCAACTCTGGCCCGAGAATTTCTCGAAAACATCGTCCGACTGCACGGTTTTCCTTCGGTTCTAATTTCGGATCGAGGTAGTCAATTTATTTCTCATTTTTGGCGAAGTTGCTGTCGGTCGGCTCAAATTGATGTGAGACTATCGACCAGTCACCACCCTCAGACCGACGGACAAACCGAGAGGACCAATCAAACTCTGGAACAGTATTTACGCTGCATGCTGCAACAAACTGAAAAAACTTGGAAAGATATCCTTTGGATAGCCGAGTATGCCTACAATAACTCTGTCCATTCGGGAACTGGGAAAACCCCGTTTTTTCTTTTGTACGGCAGTCACCCTCGAACCTCGGAGTTGGATCCCCTCCAAGATCTTGAAACACCAGCAGTAGACTACCTGCATTCTACAATCACCCAAGCCTTTAAGGAAGCTGTTTCTCACCTTCAAAGGGCTAAAGAAAAATACAAGAAAGGAGCAGATCAATATCGGAAGGAAGACCCGCACTATCAAGTAGGGGATCAAGTGTGGTTATCCACCAAATATCTATCTCTAAAAGGGCCACGCACATTCAACCGAAGATACCTTGGTCCCTATTCCATCACTACCATAGTAAACCCAGTAGCGGTCAAGTTGGACTTGCCCCCGCACATGAAGACACATCCGGTCTTCCACGTCTCTCTATTAAAACCCGTGCAACCTCAAACCCGACTAACCAAATCTCCAAAACCTATCCTAGTGGATGGAGAACTCGAGTTTGAAGTCAAAAGCATTCTGGACTCCAAGATCTCCAAATCTAAACTATTCTACCTAATTGACTGGAAAGGCTACGGCCCCCAAGAGAGATCCTGGGAACCTGCTGAATATGTCCACGCTCCTCGCCTAATCAAAAGATTTCACCGAACATTTCCTGACAAGCCAAAACCCCCGGAGAAGCCCGGTTTGGGAGGGGCCTTGAGGGGGGGTACTGTCATGATCTCTGCTTCCAAAAGGTCAGGGTTTTCCCAACTCCCTTGGAAGCAGATCCATAACCCAGGTTCCGAGTGCCAACCAGTCCCAATTGGGACCTTTTGGACCCAGTCCTGGCGCCAGTGGCACCAGGCTCATAAATATGCCCAGTCCCAGCGCTGGAAGCGCCGGGCTCATAATGCTTGGGTGGACTTACCTTCAGCAGACCATGCTGCTTACTTGCCTGCCAGTTGAGCCTCTGATCCTCTTCTGTTTGGAACTACTTTTCCTGTTGGGTGGGGCTGGAGCCACTCCCTAGATTCAGAACACTGGAACTCTTCTGGAAGGCAGGAACTCTTTTCTTACCAGGAACTCTTTTCTTACTTAGGCGTGGCTGTGGAAGGAGACACCTAAGCACTACAGGAGGCTATTTAAACCACACCCGGTGGATGAATCTTGCTTTGCGTTATTCTGCAACCTCTGCAGCAGAACGCTCATCGTGTCTTCTGCATCCAGTCCTGGGCCTAAGGAAAAAGGCTTACCATCCTGAATCCAGTCTTCAGCAACACCTATAAAGACAAGAAAGAACAGGTTAGCATTCCGGCATCTGAAAGGCAAAGGCTTACCATCCTGAATCCAGTCTTCAGCAACACCTATAAAGACAAGAAAGAACAGGTTAGCATTCCGGCATCTGAAAGGCAAAGGCTTACCTACTCTTCGTGCGCTCCGGAGGTCTTCACACTGCATTCCGGCATCTGAAAGACAAAAGTTTACCAACTCTTCGCACGCTCCGGAGGCCTTCGGCGCTGCATCCCGCATCTGAAAGACAAAACAAGGTGCGTTTAAAGACATTGGGGAACTTTAATACTCACGTGCCATTACTCCTTTCCACATCTAATCCAGTGGGTATTCCGGCACCCTGCAGCCGCTCCGAACTCGTACCTGCAAAATAAAAAGACAGTTAGAGCGCATAGTGAAGCAGGCAACAAGCGCTTACTTACGTGCTTCCAGGCGCTTCTATTCATCACACGGGCTCCATTTTCAACTCACTTCAGCCCGTCATCCGCCATCGCCGGAACCCTGCAAAACAAGAGACATCATTACTAAAGACTTTAAAGACATTTGAATGACTCGAAACTTACCGTTCGTGCAGTAAACGACGGACAGCAGTCCTCTGAAGTCAAGAGGCCTGCGCTACCTATCCAGTGAAGAAACTGGTTACAGCACCCTGCCCCGAGGCAGATGGAGAGCTCGGCATTCACTTACCTAAGGTGAGAGCATTAACCTTTGGGGGTCTACAAGAGAGGAGAAGAGGAAAGAGATAGGGACACCCCAATAACCCCAGTTCATTAACCCCATATTTTCTATCTGCAGACATCTTACTCTACACGTCAGGCATACAGTGCACAGAGGTCCAGCCCAAAGAGCCAACCGGGTGCTACACATCACCATTGAAGATACGGTAGTCGCCCAGTCAAGACCGGCGCCTCTGCGAGAATCAGGTGAGCGTTACAGTGAGTCCGCGACTGAGTACAAAGCGGCACTCAGTGCATTTCACTGAGTGGTGGTGGCTCTTGGGGAGGAGGGATGGCAATAGCTGATACCATTGTTAAGATAAATAACAGTTATGCTTCTATTCTTCCAAGTATGTGCTTTCTACTAGATTGTTGATGGATAATGAGTAAGAATAGGTGTAGGAGCTGTGCAAGGGTACATTTTGAGTTTGAATGTTTCTAGATCAGTAGAAAATGCAGTTCTGAACTGTCTGTCCTCACAGCAAAGACCCAGACGTGAAATGCAAACCTGTTCATGGACACGTCATCATGCCACACGCGACCGCATAGTCATGTGGCACTGTCCGGAAGGTCCGCAATGACGTCATACCTTAGGGTTTCATCTCAGCTCATGCTGCACATACATGTGGAAATAAGGAGGCCTCAAACACAATTAATTTGATTACATGAAGATAAACTTTAATGTTAATAACATTTTCTGATGATGCTGTTTCTGTCTTCCTTACTTCCTTACTTTAGTTTCCCTGTATGTGCCTCTGATTTGTATGCATTGTGAGTCTTCATATGTATTGGTTACACTAGCACAAGTGTGTAGTAAGTCTTGAATTGTTAGCTGGATATTACATGTTTAATATTACGCAAAAGTCTGATAAGGTAGCATTCATTATTGAACCATCCGAAATTAAAGATTATAAATATTGTACTTCTATGGTACACCATTGCCTATGTTTATGTATGATTAGGTTCCTGTATTGACAGGAGCACTCCAATACAATGTTGTTCAGATGAGTACATTCTTTAACAGATTAAGTAGTTCATGACAGGTCTCCCGATCAACCCTGACATCTTCTTGCCAACATTATAAACACAACCCTCTTGCAGGGACTTTTCATCAAAATTAATTTCACATGCAATGTCACAGTGATGTCATCAATGACATTTGTGATGTCATCTTTGATGTCCTGGGTGCTAATCTTTCAAGTGCACGGTGGTGGTGCGAGTTATGGTTGCTTAGCTGACCATAACGGGCAAATTTCTGGGGTTTTTCGGTTTTACTTGTAATCATAATATCCCTTTAACAAACGTATTTCCACTGAATTTGATAGGTTTTTACTAGTGCAACTGAACCATAACATCCTTATAACAATGTTCTTTCAGTGAATTTGGTATTTTTTATTAATGCAACTTAAGCATAATTTCCCTCTAACAACGTTTTTTCACTGAATTTCATGGGCTTTTACAAGGATACCCTTAATGTTTCTATATGTCTCTTACATCAAACCGACCCCCCTGTGCTCCAGGCTTGATAGCAACATAGTTCATGGACTGAGCGACTTTCCGCAGACCTCAGGCAGCATTTACACTGCCCAAAAGCACAGGGGTTACCTTACATTATTATATCCCACAACAAACAAAGACATGTACTTTAAAGTACAATAGCTATATGTAGCACATGCAAAAATGTAATATGTATACAAATTCTGTACTTATGAAAGTAGAAGTACAAGTTCATAGGTTGTGCAATAAAATGGAATGCACCAAGCACAAAACTGAACTGTACATCTAACAGTATAACCTCAGTACAACCGTGCGTACACACTCAAAAACAACTTCAAGCTACTCTGAAGAAACCCTTACAAAAACTAGTAAGTACACTATATTTCTTCCTGCAACAGTAGAGTTTGTTGTATCTACATGACTTGTAAGAAATAGCATTTTTATTTTCTTTATACAGAAATGCCTAGAACCATGGAGTGGTTGGAAGAACATGTCCCCCATGATGAAATGAGTGGTGGAAATAACTCTAATGGTACAGAATGCAATTTTTGAAGTGGAACAATTAATGAAAATTGTTTCACATGTCACTAAAAACATGCTTTTCTGTTTAACAGTGCATAGTGCAATTGAAGAAAGTTGCCTAGAATGACCACCAAATGAGCAGGAAGATGGCCACAGACAGCCCCAAAGTCCAAATTGTGTGCATGAACTGTTAAGTCTGTCTGCTAAAGTGGATGAACTGAATGCTAACTTTGCATATTTAATGACATTTGTGCAAAGGCATATCACTGACAATATTCCCTTCCACTGCCCCACTTGTACCTGCACCTTTTCCCCCTGTCCCAGCCAGTCAACCCCACCAAACTCCTTCAATCACCAATGCTATGATGAAACCTCAATCCCTTCCTCCCCTCACAAATAATCTGTACAAAACTCTAATTCCCCCATATATGTTTCCCATTCTGCTACCCCTTCGCTTTCCTAATTGAGTGTATTTCTGTGTGCAAAGAAATACGTATGTGGTTACTGTTGGTGTGTGTGTGTGTGTGTGTGTGTTTTTTATTAAAAAGCCCTGTTTGGAGCCCACGGACAGGGCAACTGTCCGGGCGGTGCGTATCCAAAATGGAGGCACCCCCGAACAACACGCCTGTCCGGACATGTCTGCAAAATTATGAGGCACCTTTATATAGTTCGGGGGCCTCCACCCTATCCTATGGATGCCTGGGCCCATGTGCATCTGCTCCCCCATGCCCTCTGAATACCATGCCTGTCCAGAGATGTCTGCAAAGTCGTGACACACTTTTAATTATTTTGTGTTTCACACCCCTGCAGACACCTGGGCTCATGCGCATCTGATCCTCTGTGCCCACTGAACACCGCACGTGTCTGGAACTGTCCACTGTCCACTGCATGTGTCACACGTTTAAGTAGTTTGGGGGTCCCTCCCCTGTTTTATGGACACCTAGGCGCATGCGCACACTGCATCCTGCGCAATAGGTGTCCTTCGGACAGCCGTCCTATCCACGGTCGTCCAGGAATATCACCATGTGACTGCAGAGCGCTGAGTGTCAGGTCTATCCGCGGACACTGTCCTTACCCCCGGACATTTCAAAAGTAAATTTCTGGTCAATACAGGGTGAATTAAGGTGGATATTCACCCTTGCAGTGGTCCCAGACAATGGCCTGTTCGATCTAGAGACGTTTTGCAACTTTTGAGCCCTGCCCGGGGCTTGAAGTGTCTGCAGAGCGTGCAACTGTCCGCAGAGACAATCCTGTGGGGCGGAAGAACCCTGAGGGGGCCTCGCAGACCATACATGATGCAGTCGACCCTTACCTTTAAAGGGTCACTGTACTATGTATGTACTGTGACGCAGTACTCTGCAGGCGGAACAGTTTCGAAGTGCTCTTGAGGCTATGGTCCGGGAGCATGAGAAACAGTGCCCCCTACAGAAGTGAGGCCCACCCAATATCTTCCTCTCTCCACCTGCCCCTTCGTCCATGGTTTATTTATTTATTCATTTATTTAAATTTATATACCGCGCTAGCAGCCCATGGGCATTGAGGCGCTGAGCTTAGTTACAGGAATAGAGGCATTCAGTGGTTCATTTCAGAGCCACCCTTCATAGTTCAAAAATAGAAGTACCAAAAAAAGGTGCAGGCCCCTGCACCGCCCGCAAAGTCCACGGACAGCATGGTAGTCCGCAGACATCAAAAGAAATATAAGTGGTGGCAGCATCTAAACCTTTGCACTCTTTTGCGTGAGAAAGTGGTAGCTCTGAAAAGAGCCTTTTTTGCATTTTTAAAAAATAAAAGTTTTTCCCAAGTTGAAAAGTAGGCAACATCTTCTGCAAAATGCTTGTTATATTTGCAAAAAGGGCTGCAAAGCATTTTTGATATTTCGGAAAAAAAAGCTGATTACGAGCATCACTAAAATTGACTCCATCTCTGCGAAAAATATTGGTGCTATGAAATGTAATGTTTTCATTATTGAAGGACGACATGCCAACATCTCTCAAGAATGCACAAACAGCCTTGTTGACATTGAACCTCGCATTCTCCATTTGCGGACCAAATTAACTGTCTCTGGGCAATCTGAGGAGAAATTACTCGAGAGTTTTGAAACATGTCCATGATTTTCCCAAATGTCTCTTACATTGCGTATTGCAGTGAAATTCCGGTAACATGGCCTAAACTGTTTCCTTCACAATGAACAATGATAATGTTGGGATTGCCAATAAATGTGAGTAAGTCCACCCACTTCATGCTGCACACTCCATGTCAGTTGACATCAGCATGAGGAAATCCAAGATGCTCAGCCACTCCACACAGCTCTGTATACACCTGCAACCATTGGATCCACAAATCCCCCAAAATCAAAACACTCTTCCTCCTGAAAGACAAAGCCATAGCCATATGCACTCCTCAGCAGACACACCTACTGCCACACTCTCTCCTTGCACAGGAAGGAAACATTATTGGCCAATAATAATATAGTCCCATTTCCATGCCTGGCATCCTCAAAAGCCCCAGATGTAGTATGTGCTGTCCATGGACTCATGGACAGATCATCCAATTCGAGGGAGTGGTGAGAGAAATGAAACCCGAGGTAAGGTATTTTATCTTTAGTGGTGGCTCTAAAAAGAGCCTTTTTGATTTTTTTGGTAAGAGGCTTGTAAACAAACACCTTTTTAAATAAACATGTTTGGATCTTCTCTGCTTTTCTTCCTTATAGGCTTACATGAACCTCTTCAAAACATTCCTTACATTGTAAAGGAAAAGGGCATTTTAAATGTTGAACAAAGAAATGACATTTACAGTAAAAAAAAAGTTTACACTCAGAGATATACAGGCCGATTCATGGAATAATTAGCGTGGCGCAAGCGGCCAAAAACGTGCGATTCGCAGTGGAATAGCGAAAATCGCAGTGCAAGTGCGAAAATCGCACGAAAAGCAGTGCACATCGATTCATGGAAGGCCGTGCGCGAGAAAACCATCGGATGTGCGCTAAAAAAGTGCGCGGCGCACGTTGGCACACAGGCCATTTAACGGCGTGCGCCAGGTCACAGCGAAAATCGCACAGGCCACAGCGAAAATCGCACATAGCGCGGCGCACACAACAAAAGTAGGCGGAACAAGGGGCGTAACACTCGGAATGGGGAACAACTTGCCAAAATGTGGGCGTCACGGGGGAAGTACAGGGTGCAAGTGCGTGGAACGCCCACACGCTCGCCTACAACACGTATTCATGGAATCGAATAGGGCAAAAAAGCGCACGGTCAAACCAGCGCACAGGCATAAACACGACCGCTACAAGAAAGCAGGCGGTAGCGTCTCAGCGCCTGTAATAAATGTGCGCCAAAAGGTGCGCCAACAAATAGCACCTATATACAGCCATGATGAATGTCCTATACTGTGGCCCTCCAGGACAAATGAAGTGCAAAGGGGTACCCACAAACACGGACACCCGCTGACTGAAAAATAACGTGTGCGTGTATTCCGGGGTGCTCGGGAACTTTCACACGCGATTTGGCTGGGTACGTGGATCTCAGGGGTGCGCGGGAAGTCCTACACGCGATTTGGCTGTGTACTTGGATCTCAGGGGTGCGCGGGAAGTTCCACGCACGATTTGGCAGGGTACGTGCGCGGGAATTTACACACGCGACTTGGCTGGGTACGTGGATCTCAGGGGTGCGCGGGAAGTCTCACGCGCGATTTGGCAGGGTACGTGGATTTCAGGGGTGCGCGGGAAGTTCCACACGCGATTTGGCCGGGTACATGCGTGGGAATTCACACACGCGAATTGGCTGGGTACGTGGATCTCAGGGGTGCGCGGGAAGTCTCACACGCGATTTGGCAGGGTACGTGGATTTCAGGGGTGCGCGGGAAGTTCCACACGCGATTTGCCCGGGTACATGCGCGGGAATTTACACACGCGATTTGGCTGGGTACGTGGATCTCAGGGGTGCGCGGGAAGTCTCACACGCGATTTGGCTGTGTACGTGGATCTCAGGGGTGCGCGGGAAGTTCCACGCGCGATTTGGCAGGGTACGTGCGCGGGAATTCACACACGCGACTTGGCTGGGTACGTGGATCTCAGGGGAGCGCGGGAAGTCTCATACGCGATTTGGCTGGGTACGTGGATCTCAGGGTTGCGCGGGAAGTCTCACATGCGATTTGGCAGGGTACGTGGATTTCAGGGGTGCGCGGGAAGTTCCACACGCGATTTGGCCGGGTACGTGCGCGGAAATTTACACACGCGATTTGCCCGGGTACATGCGCGGGAATTTACACACGCGATTTGGCTGGGTACGTGGATCTCAGGGGTGCGCGGGTAGTCCCACATGCGATTTAGCTAGGTACGTGGATCTCAGGGGTGCGCGGGAAGTCCCACACGCGATTTGGCAGGGTACGTGGTTTTCTGGGGTGCGCGGGAAGTCCCACACGCGATTTGGATGGGTACGTGGATCTCAGGGGTGCGCGGGAAGTCCCACACGCGATATGGCAGGGTACATGGACTTCAGGGGTGCGCGGGAAGTTACACACGCGATTTGGCCGGGTACGTGCGCGGGAATTTACACACGCGATTTGGCTGGGTACGTGGATCACAGGGGTGCGCGGGAAGTCTCACATGCGATTTGGCTGGGTACGTGTATTTCAGGGGTACGCGGGAAATTCTACACGCGATTTGGCTGTGTGCTCCCAGGTATTCCCTGTACACCCTCCACGGCCCCTGCAGGCAGCCGACACCACAGGGGACAACCCTGAACACCTGCTCATGTCACCCAGAACCCCCACCCCCCAGCAGTGCAGGGACAGCCTCCACCAGGCCCCCACTCATGGCCCCTATCACCCCCACCCCCCAGCAGTGCAGGGGCAGCCTCCACCAGGCCCCCACCCATGTCTACCACCACCCCCACCCCCCAGCCACCATGGGCATCCCCCACCAGGCCCCCCCAGCCACCATGGGCAGCCCCCACTCATGTCCCCCACCACCCCCACCCCCAGCAGTGCAGGGGCAGCACCACCAGGCCCCCACTCATGTCCAACTCATGTCTCCCACCACCCCCACCCCCCCAGCCACCATGGGCAGCCTCCACCAGGCCCCCACTCATGTCTCCCACAACCCCCACCCCCCAACCACCATGGGCAGCCTCCACCAGGCCCCCACTCATGTCTCCCACCACCCCCACCCCCCAGCAGTGCAGGTGCAGCCTCCACCAGGCCCCCACCCATGTCTTCCACCACCCCCACCCCCCAGCCACCATGGGCATCCCCCACCAGGCCCCCACTCATGTCTCCCACCACCCCCACCCCCCAGCAGTGCAGGGGCAGCCTCCACCAGGCCCCCACCCATGTCTCCCACCACCCCCACCCCCCAGCCACCATGGGCATCCCCCACCAGGCCCCCACTCATGTCTCCCACACACCCCCACCCCCCAGCCACCATGGGCAGCCCCCAACAGGCCCCCACTCATGTCTCCCACCACCCCCACCCCCCAGCAGTGCAGGGGCATCACCACCAGGCCCCCACTCATGTCCAACTCATGTCTCCCACCACCCCCACCCCCCCGGCCACCATGGGCATCCCCCATCAGGCCCCCACTCATGTCTCCCACCACCCCCACCCCCAGCCACCATGGGCATCCCCCACCAGGCCCCCACTCATGTCTCCCACCACCCCCACCCCCCAGCAGTGCAGGGGCAGCACCACCAGGCCCCCACTCATGTCCAACTCATGTCTCCCACCACCCCCACCCCCCCAGACACCATGGGCATCCCCCACCGGGCCCCCACTCATATCTGCCACCACCCCCACCCCCCCAGCAGTGTGGGGCACCCTCTACCCGGCCTCCACTCATGTCCCCCTGCACCCCCACCCCCCAGCATCCAGGGGCACCCTCGACCAGGCCCCCACTCATGTCTCCCACCACCCCCACCCCCCCAGCAGTGTGGGGCACCCTCCACCAGGCCCCCACTCATGTCTCCCACCACCCCCACCCCCCAGCCACCATGGGCATCCCCCACCAGGCCCCCACTCATGTCTCCCACCACTCCCACCCTCCAGCCACCATGGGCATCCCCCACCAGGCCCCCACTCATGTCTCCCACCCACCCCCACCCCCCAGCCACCATGGGCAGCCCCCACCAGGCCCCCACTCATGTCTCCCACCACCCCCACCCCCCCAGCAGTGCAGGGCCAGCAGCACCAGGCCCCCACTCATGTCCAACTCATGTCTCCCACCACCCCCACCCCCCCAGCCACCATGGGCATCCCCCACCAGGCCCCCACTCGTGTCCAACTCATGTCTCCCACCACCCCCACCCCCCCAGCCACCATGGGCATCCCCCACCAGGCCCCCACTCGTGTCCCCCTGCACCGCGACCCCCCAGCATCCAGGGGCACCCTCCACCAGGCCCCTACTCATGTCTCCCAACTCCCCCACCCCCCAGCAGTGTGGGGCACCCTCCACCAGGCCCACACTCATGACTCCCACCACCCCCACCCCCAGCAGTGCAGGGGCAGCACCACCAGGCCCCCACTCATGTCCAACTCATGTCTCCCACCACCCCCACCCCCCCAGCCACCATGGGCATCCCCCACCAGGCCCCCACTCATGTCTGCCACCATCCCCACCCCCCCAGCAGTGTGGGGCACCCTCCACCAGGCCCCCACTCATCTCCCCCTGCACCCCCACCCCCCAGCCACCATGGGCATCCCCCACCAGGCCCCCACTCATGTCTACCACCACCCCCACCGCCAGCCACCATGGGCATCCCCCACCAGGCCCCCACTCATGTCTCCCACCCACCCCCACCCCCCAGCCACCATGGGCAGCCCCCACCAGGCCCCCACTCATGTCTCCCACCACCCCCACCCCACCAGCAGTGCAGGGCCAGCACCACCAGGCCCCCACTCATGTCCAACTCATGTCTCCCACCACCCCCACCCCCCCAGCCACCATGGGCATCCCCCACCAGACCCCCACTCATGTCCTCCTGCACCCCCACCCCCCAGCATCCAAGGGCACCCTCCACCAGGCCCCCACTCATGTCTCCCACCACCCCCACCCCCCCAGCAGTTTGGGGCACCCTCCACCAGGCCCCCACTCATGTCTCCCACCACCCCCACCCCCCAGCCACCATGGGCATCCCCCACTAGGCCCCCACTCATGTCTCCCACCACCCCACCCCCCAGCCACCATGGGCATCCCCCACCATGCCCCCACTCATGTCTCCCACCACCCCAACCCCCCAGCAGTGCAGGGGCAGCCTCCACCAGGTCCCCACCCATGTCTACCACCACCCCCACCCCCCAGCCACTATGGGCATCCCCCACCAGGCCCCCACTGATGTCTCCCACCACCCCCACCCCCCCCAGCAGTGTGGGGCACCCTCCACCAGGCCCCCACTCATGTCTCCCACCACCCCCACCCCCCCAGCCACCATGGGCATCCCCCACCAGGCCCCCACTCATGTCTCCCACCACCCCCACCCCCCCAGCAGTGTGGGGCACCCTCCACCAGGCCCCCACTCATGTCTCATGTCTCCCACCACCCCCACCCCCCCAGCCTCTGCAGCAGAACGCTCATCGTGTCTTCTGCATCCAGTCCTGGGCCTAAGGAAAAAGGCTTACCATCCTGAATCCAGTCTTCAGCAACACCTATAAAGACAAGAAAGAACAGGTTAGCATTCCGGCATCTGAAAGGCAAAGGCTTACCATCCTGAATCCAGTCTTCAGCAACACCTATAAAGACAAGAAAGAACAGGTTAGCATTCCGGCATCTGAAAGGCAAAGGCTTACCTACTCTTCGTGCGCTCCGGAGGTCTTCACACTGCATTCCGGCATCTGAAAGACAAAAGTTTACCAACTCTTCGCACGCTCCGGAGGCCTTCGGCGCTGCATCCCGCATCTGAAAGACAAAACAAGGTGCGTTTAAAGACATTGGGGAACTTTAATACTCACGTGCCATTACTCCTTTCCACATCTAATCCAGTGGGTATTCCGGCACCCTGCAGCCGCTCCGAACTCGTACCTGCAAAATAAAAAGACAGTTAGAGCGCATAGTGAAGCAGGCAACAAGCGCTTACTTACGTGCTTCCAGGCGCTTCTATTCATCACACGGGCTCCATTTTCAACTCACTTCAGCCCGTCATCCGCCATCGCCGGAACCCTGCAAAACAAGAGACATCATTACTAAAGACTTTAAAGACATTTGAATGACTCGAAACTTACCGTTCGTGCAGTAAACGACGGACAGCAGTCCTCTGAAGTCAAGAGGCCTGCGCTACCTATCCAGTGAAGAAACTGGTTACAGCACCCTGCCCCGAGGCAGATGGAGAGCTCGGCATTCACTTACCTAAGGTGAGAGCATTAACCTTTGGGGGTCTACAAGAGAGGAGAAGAGGAAAGAGATAGGGACACCCCAATAACCCCAGTTCATTAACCCCATATTTTCTATCTGCAGACATCTTACTCTACACGTCAGGCATACAGTGCACAGAGGTCCAGCCCAAAGAGCCAACCGGGTGCTACACATCACCTTTGAAGATACGGTAGTCGCCCAGTCAAGACCGGCGCCTCTGCGAGAATCAGGTGAGCGTTACAGTGAGTCCGCGACTGAGTACAAAGCGGCACTCAGTGCATTTCACTGAGTGGTGGTGGCTCTTGGGGAGGAGGGATGGCAATAGCTGATACCATTGTTAAGATAAATAACAGTTATGCTACTATTCTTCCAAGTATGTGCTTTCTACTAGATTGTTGATGGATAATGAGTAAGAATAGGTGTAGGAGCTGTGCAAGGGTACATTTTGAGTTTGAATGTTTCTAGATCAGTAGAAAATGCAGTTCTGAACTGTCTGTCCTCACAGCAAAGACCCAGACGTGAAATGCAAACCTGTTCATGGACACGTCATCATGCCACACGCGACCGCATAGTCATGTGGCACTGTCCG
The DNA here is from genome assembly GCF_040938575.1 of Ambystoma mexicanum. Lineage (NCBI taxonomy): Eukaryota > Metazoa > Chordata > Amphibia > Caudata > Ambystomatidae > Ambystoma > Ambystoma mexicanum. The sequence goes on from NC_090937.1 coordinate 1,197,637,709, forward strand.
GAAGGTCCGCAATGACGTCATACCTTAGGGTTTCATCTCAGCTCATGCTGCACATACATGTGGAAATAAGGAGGCCTCAAACACAATTAATTTGATTACATGAAGATAAACTTTAATGTTAATAACATTTTCTGATGATGCTGTTTCTGTCTTCCTTACTTCCTTACTTTAGTTTCCCTGTATGTGCCTCTGATTTGTATGCATTGTGAGTCTTCATATGTATTGGTTACACTAGCACAAGTGTGTAGTAAGTCTTGAATTGTTAGCTGGATATTACATGTTTAATATTACGCAAAAGTCTGATAAGGTAGCATTCATTATTGAACCATCCGAAATTAAAGATTATAAATATTGTACTTCTATGGTACACCATTGCCTATGTTTATGTATGATTAGGTTCCTGTATTGACAGGAGCACTCCAATACAATGTTGTTCAGATGAGTACATTCTTTAACAGATTAAGTAGTTCATGACAGGTCTCCCGATCAACCCTGACATCTTCTTGCCAACATTATAAACACAACCCTCTTGCAGGGACTTTTCATCAAAATTAATTTCACATGCAATGTCACAGTGATGTCATCAATGACATTTGTGATGTCATCTTTGATGTCCTGGGTGCTAATCTTTCAAGTGCACGGTGGTGGTGCGAGTTATGGTTGCTTAGCTGACCATAACGGGCAAATTTCTGGGGTTTTTCGGTTTTACTTGTAATCATAATATCCCTTTAACAAACGTATTTCCACTGAATTTGATAGGTTTTTACTAGTGCAACTGAACCATAACATCCTTATAACAATGTTCTTTCAGTGAATTTGGTATTTTTTATTAATGCAACTTAAGCATAATTTCCCTCTAACAACGTTTTTTCACTGAATTTCATGGGCTTTTACAAGGATACCCTTAATGTTTCTATATGTCTCTTACATCAAACCGACCCCCCTGTGCTCCAGGCTTGATAGCAACATAGTTCATGGACTGAGCGACTTTCCGCAGACCTCAGGCAGCATTTACACTGCCCAAAAGCACAGGGGTTACCTTACATTATTATATCCCACAACAAACAAAGACATGTACTTTAAAGTACAATAGCTATATGTAGCACATGCAAAAATGTAATATGTATACAAATTCTGTACTTATGAAAGTAGAAGTACAAGTTCATAGGTTGTGCAATAAAATGGAATGCACCAAGCACAAAACTGAACTGTACATCTAACAGTATAACCTCAGTACAACCGTGCGTACACACTCAAAAACAACTTCAAGCTACTCTGAAGAAACCCTTACAAAAACTAGTAAGTACACTATATTTCTTCCTGCAACAGTAGAGTTTGTTGTATCTACATGACTTGTAAGAAATAGCATTTTTATTTTCTTTATACAGAAATGCCTAGAACCATGGAGTGGTTGGAAGAACATGTCCCCCATGATGAAATGAGTGGTGGAAATAACTCTAATGGTACAGAATGCAATTTTTGAAGTGGAACAATTAATGAAAATTGTTTCACATGTCACTAAAAACATGCTTTTCTGTTTAACAGTGCATAGTGCAATTGAAGAAAGTTGCCTAGAATGACCACCAAATGAGCAGGAAGATGGCCACAGACAGCCCCAAAGTCCAAATTGTGTGCATGAACTGTTAAGTCTGTCTGCTAAAGTGGATGAACTGAATGCTAACTTTGCATATTTAATGACATTTGTGCAAAGGCATATCACTGACAATATTCCCTTCCACTGCCCCACTTGTACCTGCACCTTTTCCCCCTGTCCCAGCCAGTCAACCCCACCAAACTCCTTCAATCACCAATGCTATGATGAAACCTCAATCCCTTCCTCCCCTCACAAATAATCTGTACAAAACTCTAATTCCCCCATATATGTTTCCCATTCTGCTACCCCTTCGCTTTCCTAATTGAGTGTATTTCTGTGTGCAAAGAAATACGTATGTGGTTACTGTTGGTGTGTGTGTGTGTGTGTGTGTGTTTTTTATTAAAAAGCCCTGTTTGGAGCCCACGGACAGGGCAACTGTCCGGGCGGTGCGTATCCAAAATGGAGGCACCCCCGAACAACACGCCTGTCCGGACATGTCTGCAAAATTATGAGGCACCTTTATATAGTTCGGGGGCCTCCACCCTATCCTATGGATGCCTGGGCCCATGTGCATCTGCTCCCCCATGCCCTCTGAATACCATGCCTGTCCAGAGATGTCTGCAAAGTCGTGACACACTTTTAATTATTTTGTGTTTCACACCCCTGCAGACACCTGGGCTCATGCGCATCTGATCCTCTGTGCCCACTGAACACCGCACGTGTCTGGAACTGTCCACTGTCCACTGCATGTGTCACACGTTTAAGTAGTTTGGGGGTCCCTCCCCTGTTTTATGGACACCTAGGCGCATGCGCACACTGCATCCTGCGCAATAGGTGTCCTTCGGACAGCCGTCCTATCCACGGTCGTCCAGGAATATCACCATGTGACTGCAGAGCGCTGAGTGTCAGGTCTATCCGCGGACACTGTCCTTACCCCCGGACATTTCAAAAGTAAATTTCTGGTCAATACAGGGTGAATTAAGGTGGATATTCACCCTTGCAGTGGTCCCAGACAATGGCCTGTTCGATCTAGAGACGTTTTGCAACTTTTGAGCCCTGCCCGGGGCTTGAAGTGTCTGCAGAGCGTGCAACTGTCCGCAGAGACAATCCTGTGGGGCGGAAGAACCCTGAGGGGGCCTCGCAGACCATACATGATGCAGTCGACCCTTACCTTTAAAGGGTCACTGTACTATGTATGTACTGTGACGCAGTACTCTGCAGGCGGAACAGTTTCGAAGTGCTCTTGAGGCTATGGTCCGGGAGCATGAGAAACAGTGCCCCCTACAGAAGTGAGGCCCACCCAATATCTTCCTCTCTCCACCTGCCCCTTCGTCCATGGTTTATTTATTTATTCATTTATTTAAATTTATATACCGCGCTAGCAGCCCATGGGCATTGAGGCGCTGAGCTTAGTTACAGGAATAGAGGCATTCAGTGGTTCATTTCAGAGCCACCCTTCATAGTTCAAAAATAGAAGTACCAAAAAAAGGTGCAGGCCCCTGCACCGCCCGCAAAGTCCACGGACAGCATGGTAGTCCGCAGACATCAAAAGAAATATAAGTGGTGGCAGCATCTAAACCTTTGCACTCTTTTGCGTGAGAAAGTGGTAGCTCTGAAAAGAGCCTTTTTTGCATTTTTAAAAAATAAAAGTTTTTCCCAAGTTGAAAAGTAGGCAACATCTTCTGCAAAATGCTTGTTATATTTGCAAAAAGGGCTGCAAAGCATTTTTGATATTTCGGAAAAAAAAGCTGATTACGAGCATCACTAAAATTGACTCCATCTCTGCGAAAAATATTGGTGCTATGAAATGTAATGTTTTCATTATTGAAGGACGACATGCCAACATCTCTCAAGAATGCACAAACAGCCTTGTTGACATTGAACCTCGCATTCTCCATTTGCGGACCAAATTAACTGTCTCTGGGCAATCTGAGGAGAAATTACTCGAGAGTTTTGAAACATGTCCATGATTTTCCCAAATGTCTCTTACATTGCGTATTGCAGTGAAATTCCGGTAACATGGCCTAAACTGTTTCCTTCACAATGAACAATGATAATGTTGGGATTGCCAATAAATGTGAGTAAGTCCACCCACTTCATGCTGCACACTCCATGTCAGTTGACATCAGCATGAGGAAATCCAAGATGCTCAGCCACTCCACACAGCTCTGTATACACCTGCAACCATTGGATCCACAAATCCCCCAAAATCAAAACACTCTTCCTCCTGAAAGACAAAGCCATAGCCATATGCACTCCTCAGCAGACACACCTACTGCCACACTCTCTCCTTGCACAGGAAGGAAACATTATTGGCCAATAATAATATAGTCCCATTTCCATGCCTGGCATCCTCAAAAGCCCCAGATGTAGTATGTGCTGTCCATGGACTCATGGACAGATCATCCAATTCGAGGGAGTGGTGAGAGAAATGAAACCCGAGGTAAGGTATTTTATCTTTAGTGGTGGCTCTAAAAAGAGCCTTTTTGATTTTTTTGGTAAGAGGCTTGTAAACAAACACCTTTTTAAATAAACATGTTTGGATCTTCTCTGCTTTTCTTCCTTATAGGCTTACATGAACCTCTTCAAAACATTCCTTACATTGTAAAGGAAAAGGGCATTTTAAATGTTGAACAAAGAAATGACATTTACAGTAAAAAAAAAGTTTACACTCAGAGATATACAGGCCGATTCATGGAATAATTAGCGTGGCGCAAGCGGCCAAAAACGTGCGATTCGCAGTGGAATAGCGAAAATCGCAGTGCAAGTGCGAAAATCGCACGAAAAGCAGTGCACATCGATTCATGGAAGGCCGTGCGCGAGAAAACCATCGGATGTGCGCTAAAAAAGTGCGCGGCGCACGTTGGCACACAGGCCATTTAACGGCGTGCGCCAGGTCACAGCGAAAATCGCACAGGCCACAGCGAAAATCGCACATAGCGCGGCGCACACAACAAAAGTAGGCGGAACAAGGGGCGTAACACTCGGAATGGGGAACAACTTGCCAAAATGTGGGCGTCACGGGGGAAGTACAGGGTGCAAGTGCGTGGAACGCCCACACGCTCGCCTACAACACGTATTCATGGAATCGAATAGGGCAAAAAAGCGCACGGTCAAACCAGCGCACAGGCATAAACACGACCGCTACAAGAAAGCAGGCGGTAGCGTCTCAGCGCCTGTAATAAATGTGCGCCAAAAGGTGCGCCAACAAATAGCACCTATATACAGCCATGATGAATGTCCTATACTGTGGCCCTCCAGGACAAATGAAGTGCAAAGGGGTACCCACAAACACGGACACCCGCTGACTGAAAAATAACGTGTGCGTGTATTCCGGGGTGCTCGGGAACTTTCACACGCGATTTGGCTGGGTACGTGGATCTCAGGGGTGTGCGGGAAGTCCTACACGCGATTTGGCTGTGTACTTGGATCTCAGGGGTGCGCGGGAAGTTCCACGCACGATTTGGCAGGGTACGTGCGCGGGAATTTACACACGCGACTTGGCTGGGTACGTGGATCTCAGGGGTGCGCGGGAAGTCTCACGCGCGATTTGGCAGGGTACGTGGATTTCAGGGGTGCGCGGGAAGTTCCACACGCGATTTGGCCGGGTACATGCGTGGGAATTCACACACGCGAATTGGCTGGGTACGTGGATCTCAGGGGTGCGCGGGAAGTCTCACACGCGATTTGGCAGGGTACGTGGATTTCAGGGGTGCGCGGGAAGTTCCACACGCGATTTGCCCGGGTACATGCGCGGGAATTTACACACGCGATTTGGCTGGGTACGTGGATCTCAGGGGTGCGCGGGAAGTCTCACACGCGATTTGGCTGTGTACGTGGATCTCAGGGGTGCGCGGGAAGTTCCACGCGCGATTTGGCAGGGTACGTGCGCGGGAATTCACACACGCGACTTGGCTGGGTACGTGGATCTCAGGGGAGCGCGGGAAGTCTCATACGCGATTTGGCTGGGTACGTGGATCTCAGGGTTGCGCGGGAAGTCTCACATGCGATTTGGCAGGGTACGTGGATTTCAGGGGTGCGCGGGAAGTTCCACACGCGATTTGGCCGGGTACGTGCGCGGAAATTTACACACGCGATTTGCCCGGGTACATGCGCGGGAATTTACACACGCGATTTGGCTGGGTACGTGGATCTCAGGGGTGCGCGGGTAGTCCCACATGCGATTTAGCTAGGTACGTGGATCTCAGGGGTGCGCGGGAAGTCCCACACGCGATTTGGCAGGGTACGTGGTTTTCAGGGGTGCGCGGGAAGTCCCACACGCGATTTGGATGGGTACGTGGATCTCAGGGGTGCG